>NC_089852.1:41221206-42421206 GCF_036373705.1 Amia ocellicauda | reverse complement strand
GAGTGGTAGTCGGTGTAAACCATGGGTCTCTGTGACAGAACTGGTAGGACTGAAAGTGTGTGTAGTTAATGCCACTGACTCGGGTCTCCGTAAGTCTTGATGACCTCTTAGTGTTTCCCCAGCAGGAGTCATGGTTGAGCTTTTTAAACTGTTCGTATCAGTTGGTAAACGCAATCGCCCGTTAGGCTGAGCTGTTTGTAAAAGAGCTTGAGAATTCTGAAGGACGTAGAGGAATTTTAATTTTACAGGGAAACGGTAGAGAGTAGACTTAGTTGTGAGCAAGAGCTATAGTAAACTGACATGAGATTGAAAGGATAGTTTGTCTGGATTTATTTCTGCACAAACTCTGGTTTTCAGAGTCTAACTAGGTTGCTGTTTGTTTGATGTACATCTACTAAGGGAGAAATCCTAAAAAAATATAAAAATAAAAGTTTGAGTGGGAGACAAGACCGTGACCACATTTAGAAATTGTCTTTCTGAGTTTTTGTACTCCAAAAGTAAGACCAGGGCCTGCCACGCATAATGTGGTACTTAGTATTGAATAGCCGTTTCGAGCACAAGAGATTTAGAGGATTGAAAGCTGGCAAATTTTAGAACTTGTAATGGTATACGAGGATGTCGGCTAAATGAATGGCTTGATAGACGTTTTCCTTCTCGCTTTCCTTGGCCAGGCACTTCTCTGAAAGTGGTGTATATGCAGATGGCATTCAACGATTTAAAATTCAGCTACACTCGAAGCTCTTATGCAGTTCTTCACACATTTCATGATTATGCAATTCATTTAAAAAGAAAATTGAATACTTGCAACTTGAGCTGTACCTTAGAGAATCATACAAACCTAGGAACATTGTTCGAATTGGTGCATTCAGGTAATGTGTACAGATATGATCAACAATTATAGATTTTTATGTATTTTTGTATAATCGGTCGAAAACAACAACAATCCCTTTGACAACAACGGCTTCAAGCTCACAATTCCATTCCCTGCGGATAGTTTTTAGATCAGATGCCCTTCCTTTAAAATAATGGCCAATACACCGCATGTCCCTGTCAGTAATGCCCTCTGCACTGTGATTTCCCATTGTACTTCTAAAACTGCATGTTATTTGATTTCCCATTATAATTAAATATAATACTAATACTTATACTAATAACTTATTTGTATCTCGTCTGCTGGTGAGCGTTGCGGCAATAATAATAATAATAATAATAATAATAATAATAAAATGAGTATATACAGGTCTTTTGTAAGGATTATTCTTCTATTCTGACAATCGCTCCTGTCACAGCTGATTTTGCGCTACGAAACTTCCTCCGACTCAGGTCTCATACCTATGTCCATTCCCTATAATTATCCCTATCCTGGCTATATTCCTTAAATGTATTTTTTTTTCATGTTAACATTATTATTTACTACTACTGGTAATAATAATACACACAGCTAAAGATTATTAAGATGATCATGATTATTGTTATTCCCTGTGAATTTATGGTTTCTGGATGTGTAGTAATACAATCAGAGTTGTAGTTGTGATGTACCATGGTAGAAAATGAAGTCAAAAGTACTATTAGACCATGGAATTGTGTGGCAAAAACACATTTAAATATAGTGTAGTTTACATAGTAAAATCACAGTTCTGTAGTGTGTAGCATGCTAAAATCAGGGTGTGGTGTGCAGCACTGTGACAAACACACAGTAAAGTGTGTAGAGTGGTGTACGGTGTTAAAAGCATGTTAGTGTTGTGTAGTGTTGTGTACTGTGGTACTGTGCACGTGTGGTGTACTTCGAGTTTAATGTCTCTACCGACAATGTGTGTTGAGATCAAACTGGAACGTTACAAAATGAATGATTGCAAATGTTGCTATTTAAGTATAATGTAAGCTAACATTGGTCTGATGTATATAATTGGGATATAGAGAGAGGCAGACATGAAAGATATATTAGAGACATGGAGACATGAAAGGGATACAGAGCTCTGTGGAAATGAAAAGCTCTGGGTCTCTGCTTTCTAACGAGCTATGAACCAGCCACATGCGATTTTAAAAATGAATGAATAAAGCGGGATTCAATCTCTGGGGGGAGAAATGGGATCAATAGAGATAATAGCAGGTAGGTGAGTGTCCGTGCTACTGTGCGAGTTATGCACATGAACCTCGGAAGTGGTGGGATTACAGTAGGTAGTTTAGTAATCGTGTGTGTAGGCTACAGTACATTAGTGTATTATTAGTGTGTATCAGGGAATCATTTATTAAAGTGTTATAGAGGCCAATGGCGTTCGTAGGGGTCGGGGGTGTTGTATGGGACTGAGTGCAGTCTTTGGCCCATATGGTGTTTTGTTTTTGTGTATACTTACCATACCATATTTTTACCATGTTACTGTGTGTGTGTGTGTGTGTAAAAGTAAATAATTGTACCATGTTACTGCCACATGTATACCATATTTTTACCACTCTATCATGCTTTTACCACACTTGACTGTTAACTGTATTTGTTTACCATGGTAAACCTCTACTTTACCACATGTTTACCATGCTACACCAGACTAGGCTTTGAAGTATATTCCCACAGTACACCACACCACAGAAGTGTTACAGCCTCATATTTTGCTCATGGGGCCCATACAACAGTTGTTTTCTCATGACACTTTTAAGAGGCCTTCTACCAACATATTTCACACTAACCTTCACACCTACAGATGTGTTCATGACACTTTATTTTAGTAATTTGCTTTATCTGGGTATTTGAGTCTCTTTCTACAAAAATGTAATCTATTCATGGATGAACGGCTTATCAGCTCTTTGCAGATCATGCACCCCCCCCCCCACACACATACAATCCTATCCCTCAGATAGTATTACAGGAAGAATAAAATGCATACTGGTCACATTTTGGTAAAGAAGCGATTTACAGTAATGTGAGTGTGCGAGATCCATATGTGATTAAGCTCGTGACAGTTGTGTGCAGGAAGTATCATTTCACCGGACGCATGAGTAGGAATAGGGGGCAGGAGAGGAAGGGTGGTGGGCAGTAGAGAGACCATGTGCGGGTTTTCACTCTGGTCCTGTCGTGTTGCAGGTATCGTCTGGGCAGCATACGCAGCTACAACCCTGAGCAGATAATGCTGAGTGCGGCCGTCAGGAGGTCCAGCCAGGATGTGAAGATCATGAAGGAGAAACTCATCTTTTCAGGTAATAGAAAAAGAGAGAGAATGGAGCCGAACAAAGCTAATTAAAACCACATTACTGCTTTAATCTTCATTTCCAAACGAGGCCTAGATCTCAGTGTGCACACTTGCTGATGTGTGGGAGATCGTATCATCTGCATGGTATTTTTTATTTAGTGCTTCTGAATTTTCTTAAGGTAAACGCCTGTAGCAGCTTCTGCAGTGAGATATTTAACCAGCTTTGCCTCATCCATAAGCACAACTCCAGTCCAAACCCACTTGCCTTTAAATCCCCCTGCATCTTGGTAACAACAGGCTGAGAAGGTGAGTGCATCACCTGGGACTGTCATTACTGGTGTTTATAATCCTGTAGGGACATGTCAGCACAGAGCCACTGGGGCCCCCTTAGCTCCTTCATTTAATATCAGTTTTCCTTCTGTTCCCAAGTCCTTGCTCCTAAAGAATCTTTGTTTTGGGGAATTAGTTGGTGAGTTCACCTTGCATGTGCGGGCCCACACTGGACTGGGTGTCGGTGACTATTAACCAAAATGTGAAGTCATAGTAGATGTTAAAAGAGAGAGAAACTGACTTTTACTTGTATATCTCACTATGTATATCTTTAAAAAGGTATATTCGTCCTGTTTTTGCTGATCCGCCCCTCTCTCTTCTGTCCGTCCAGAAATAAACAACGGCGTGAGCAGCTCGGAGGAGCTCTCGCTGTGCGGGGAGAACGGCTATGATGGGTACACCAACGAAGCCATCACCCCCGTCGACCAGCACGCTCTGAAGATGCGTATTAACTGAGTGGAGACCGCAACACAGAAATCCCTTTTACAAGAACAAGAAAAAACATTTTAACATTTTTTGTTTGTTTGTTTTAACATGGTGTTCAGATCACTAAGAAATGGGATAAAAAAAATTTGTTCTCGCTGAGCTACTGACTGACTGTGACACCACGGGAACATTGTTTCCACCCCACTGCTTTGTACATTTGTAAATACTGTTCCCTTTTTATTGTTCTTGCGTGAGGTAGAGTTAATTATTAAGATTTGTAAACTACAAGCACTTTTCACAGAAAACTGACAAAATCGGTAACCTACTCTCCTCCGTCTGTGTTTGCCGACGAGCCGGACACGTCTCCTGTGTGACTCTTGTGACCTTCAGTGCGGTGGCTTTCACTCCGGCCAATGGCTTGGTAGAAGACATGGCCACCTTATGGATCGTTATTACTTTTTTTGTCTCCTATCCCCATGACAGTGCGAGAATAAGTATACAACCCATATGGCTTAGATTTTAGAAAACCCCCCTTTCTTTATTATTATTTTTTTACCTGGAAAGAATTGTCCTTTCAAATTTTACCTTTGCATACTTCTTGTGCTGTAATGTTGGACATACAGCTCCAGATCCTTATTGGTATGATATTCAGTTTGTGATTAATGAGTCTTTTCATCAAAGTGCAATTTAGCCCATACTGTACATACAGAGAATGATGTGTGAAGACTGTAGCAAAAAGCACTGGAGCACTTCATAGAAACTGAAAACAGTTTGTAAGACTCAGTGTTAATAGTTCATCTTGTTCCCGTGCACAAAAATAAAAATAAGTAAACCATGGACGTTGCACTTTGGTGCAGAGATTCTGCAAAATCTGCCTCAATGAACATCATTGTCTTCTTCGTGGTAATGTGAAGTGATATCATATGAGACTCTTTTGTTCTTCTTGGAGTTTTACTTCTAGTTTATAGTGTGTATGGTTCTAAGAGCCCTGTGTGCCTGATTTGATGTAGCATGCTACAGAAGAGATGGTTTAACCTGCATAAATAGTCGAGAAAATCAGAATCTCTAGGGAAACAACGGTGATGTATTCATGATATCTGACAATCAGTTCTCTACATCGTTATTAGACTCTTCAGTGTGATTGCATTTTCAAAGTGAGCAAGACTTCTGATGTGTTTCAGGGTTTGCTTTTTGATGAGGTCACATTCGACATCCAGGAAGTGAAGTGAAGGTAAAGATTATGGCATTTAATTAAAAGGGGAATGCAACCTCAACAACTGAATTGCCAAAGAAGTCTGAAAATCAAAAGTACTTGTTAGACCTTCTAAGAAACCAACACTGCGATAGATGTAGGGTATTTAACTGAACTTTGTTGCGTAAGCCATCTAGTGGAACAAAACCGAGTTCAATAAAGGTATCAAAGTAATTCTACTCATTGTTGCTTTATTTATTTTTTAATTTGTTGTCAGGAAAAAAGCAATGACACTTTTGCCACCAAAGGGATTTTCTTTGTTGTATTTTACAGGTATGGTTAATATTAGATGATTTACGATGCCCAGCAAAAGCCTGAAAGCCTTTGTAGAGCATAGTGGCGGCCCCTCCACACTTTCCTGCACATCTACCAAACAAATCGGAGCGTCATGTTTGAAATGTTTTTAAATCCACCATAGTTCATGTGGTTTCTTTATTTGAAGGCATAGAGCTTTGTCATCTGCTGTAACTGCTAGTTTCCATTACTGTGTTTTTGTGTTGTGGTTTTAAAACCCTGCCAGGGAAACATTCCCATTTTAGATTTTATACAGTTTATACAGTATTCGGCCAGCTTTACCAGTCCTCCATCCCCCTCTTTGGAGTTCTGAAAACCTGCATTTAATGACGTTGTCTACTCACACATGACCTCGGTTTCCTTCAGCGCTGCTTTAGGAATGTAATCCATACCTTTCCAGTTGAGCTGTTGAAGTTATGGATTCGTGTACAGATCTTGGCCAGGGATGGTTTGTATCCTATTTCCATGTGCTTGACTTTGCATTAAAAGCTTTCAGACTCTTGTATTGCTGAGGGTGTGTGGAGATTAACAAGTCTTCACTGTTCTTGTACAATATAATATATGGTGTGCTTGTGGTTCGTATTTTGGAGCTGAGTAACAATGTGCTGGCAACATTACAAGATAGTGTACAGGAATTGGGTATTTATTATTATTATTTTTTTTATCATTTTAATACATTTCCCTGCATTTCAGGCTATATAAGAAACTACATGTTTGCCTGTATAGCCTGAAATATAGTGTCTCTGTGTGTGTATATAGGTATAATAAAATTAATAAATTATGCTCCACTTACCTGGAGCCACATCTAGACACTAGCAGTGTAATTAATTTTAATGAAAGGGAAATGTTGACCATGGATTTTAAATGTAAAGGAGATTACAAATGTATGTGTTGGGAGTCCGGTTTCTTCGTTTTTGAGTCAGGGTAGACAAAAAATAGATTCCTTTTTATTTTCTTCCAATTTGGCATTATCTGAATTAAACGGGTCAATACACAATTATTTCTATAATTTACTGGGGGTTCTGGGTTGAGTTGGTTTCTTAATTTGTCCAGCACACGAAGTGTAAATATACCTTGCCAGGTGCTAGTGGGGAGGCATGGGAACATTGTAGCTGTATTTGCACTCTGAACAAGAAACACGGTTTAATCTTAACGAGTGTCCTCTGTTAAGTGTGATTTACATATTGACTCATAGTTTCCAGCTGAGATGAAGGTCATCTGAGCTAATGCTGAACTATTCTTGTTACTGCCAAGAGTTATGAACATTAAAAAAGCTGAACAGAAAATGCTTGTTGTCCTTCAGCACCTGCAGAAGTAACTTGCCAATTTACATAGTGACAGACGGCAACTTTCAGATCAAGGAATTTGCCACTTTATTGGTTCATCTTCAACATTAATGCCAGATAACCGGAGATATGGATTAATCATGAGTACAAATCACTACATAAACCAGTATTTCACTCTGTATAGACTTGAGATTCTTGTGTCCGTCAGTATGAATTTGTAGCCCTGACTGGCTGGCTGTTTGCATGAAGCCAGGACTCTCAGAGCAGGTGCAGTTAGATTCGGTGAGATCCGGCTGAATAATTGAGTGGAAAAGCCTAAAAACAATATGAATAAATCAATGTTGAACAAGTATCTATTCTCTTAAATGGGTGTTATTTGTATTCAGTATTTCCCTAACTTTCAGAACTTTTTCACAGTGCAGTTTTATATTTATATATTTTCTTTTTTGTTATGTGAATGCTTTTTTGTGATATCAATGTGTGCAATAAATTATTTTCCAATTTGAGTTTTGAAACTTTACTCTAGCATCTAGTACTTCATGGCTTTAAGGATGGTGGATATCAGTGTTTTTGATCTGGCCACCTGACAGACACACTAACTACTGTGGGGAGGGCCCAGATGTTGGCCACTGCCTACAGCACCGGTGAATTAAATCCTCGAACAATTTGCTAAGGTTTCAGGACCAAACCAGATCATATAGTGCAAGAAAGGGAAGTGAATGTATTTGTACATTTGGTGTCCATCAATTAAACCTTTTATTTCTGAAATGAGTAAATTATTTGCTAGGAAAGTAACTTTATCTCATCTCTATGCACATTCAAAGTTTGTTCCTAGATTTGCCAAAAACTAGACTGTGAGGATAAGTCTTCACAGAGCAGGTAAAAGTAATGAATACAAAAATATAACCGCCAAACTGGTACAAAAAAGAAATCTGGTTTAATATTGACTTTCATGAAAAAGTAGTACAGCTGTCAAACCTTACAGTTCATTTACAGGCATTGTGGAATTGAATGTTCAGTTAATTGACCTACAAAGCTTTTTGCAATCAAAACAACACAATTGTACTTCTCAAAGAAAAAATATATTATCTCCTCTTCATATATTATTCTCTATGTAATATTGAATTTTTCATTGCACTAGAGATACAGTACTTCATACTGGCTGAACAGTATTTTGAGCACATTGGGGAATGTTACCTCCTGTCCCTTTTACTGTGCAGTTATGCACATCAGAGTTTATTAACAACACCCTTGACAATCGGACTCTTTGAATCTGACCCTTTTCATTTGAGTCTTTAGCCTTCAGGTTTCTCTACACTTGGCTGGAATGTCTTTTGATAAATGGAAAATGTCGTCACAATGCAGCCAAAGTGAGACACTAATTGCCACTGAAATTCACTAAATTTGATCCCATCTGTACAGAGGAACCTGGATATCTTTTCTCCAGCTGCCAAATTCAGTTTTTCACCTTCGAGAACTTTCAGTGTTGCCTTTGGAGGAAATATTTCATATTTATACATGATAGTACATTGGAGAGAAACTAAAATGTAAAATAAATAGTTCTGCATTTTGCAGAGAATCCTGGTCCATAAATACATTCACATTCCCTCAAAATCATGTAAACTCTGTTTTGATCTCGGTGGTGGTAAAGCCACCACTTTTTATACCAAGAAAATAAAATTAAAACTCTGTCACAAACAAAAAAGTGAAATTATCCACGTATTGTTTAAACTGACTGCAGAATTTCCAATGTGGCCCCTATAGCCAGTTTACACTATACAATTTGCTTCAATACAGGATCATTTCCCTTTTTTGTGTTTTTCAATCCTCTCTCCGGTGACCGTGTTATACTATAAGGTATTCTATTCTTAAACACAGGATTAATTCATTTGCTGCAAAGTACACAGACAAGTTTCTGTTTAACCCTTTCAAAGGTCAACATTCATTTTAAATCATGAACGCAAAATGTGCCCAGTGCAATTTGTAAAGCATCACAAGTACCAAGATGGTCAAGCAGTTCACTTTTCAGGAAAGGCACAACTAAATGTATGAGGAGCAGGGGAAGAAATGACACCCACATTTAAAAGACACCTCTTAAAATGTCTCAGTTTCCTGCAGGCAATTAAATAGTTTTTGTCCCTCGCTCAACACCACCACCAACTCGTCCAAAGTAGCAATTCAAAGTGTTTTAGCAGGTGTCTGTAAATTGTATGAAACATCTTGACTTCATTTCGGTCTCCTCTTCCTGAGCAGTTTCCTAATCTATACCTTGGACAGATTAGTTCCTCAAACCCTTAACCATAAAGCAATAGTTATTTTTATTTAGAATCAAAACTAGCTGGGTTTCAGTTGTTATTGACCATCTGGCAGAATGTTTCAGTAAACATTACAGCTGAGCTTGTTTTTTTTGTTGTTTTCTTTTAGTCAATCAACCATTTGTTCCTCTGATATTCGCTGTAAATAAGGAGGACTTTTCTTCTCCCCGATGAGGACTTAACTAAAAACGGGAACACAAGCATTCAAAATTGCAGGTCTGTTAATGAAACACACTGTGCGCCAAGGGAGCAGTGGGAGTGAATGTGAAAATGCAACGCCATTCAGATCAGTCTCTGACATATGTTCTGAACACTTCGAGACTGAGATGGACAGAAAGTGTAGATATGATCCTTAGGCTAGTCTGGCAAGAAGAATGTTTTTTGTTGTTGGTTGATTTTTCCCATTTTTAATGAAAAAATAAATGTTACACAAAATAACACCATTGTTTTTTAATTAGGAATCAATCGAAGTTCGTCTTCTGTAAGTGCCTGTTGGGAATCTCGATAGCGCTGACCTGCAAAGGCCAGGAGCCACCCATGATCCCTGCCTGGATGGCCACGCCAGTCACCACCGCCAGATCCGGGTCCACGGAGGTGTTTGGGTCCTTCCCGAAATACTCGCTGATGATCTGGCGAATGCGGGGGATCCTCGTTGATCCGCCAACCAACACGATCTCGTCCACCTCCGCCTTGGCCAGCTGGCCCTCCCTCAGCACCTCCTCGATTGGAATGAGGATTTTCTGGAAGAGGTCGGCGTTCAGCTCCTCGAACAGCTCTCTGGTGATCACCTCCTGGAACTGCACGCCCTGGGGCTCCCCCTGGGGCCCCCGCGGCTCCAGGCTCAGGGCAGTGCTGAACAAGTAGCTGGGCTGGAGGGTCAGATTGAGCTTGGCCTGCTCCACGGCCTGCCGCAGACGGTGGATGTCTTCCTTGCGCGAGGGAAGGACCCCGTACTGCTGTTGGACTCGCTCCAATATGTGCTGCAGAAGCCGCTGGTTGAAGTCCTGGCCCCCCAGCTTATTATTCCCTGAGCCATAAAGAAAACGATAAAGCAGGTCAGTCAAGAGCAAAATATCACAACTAAATGTAGGTAAAGCAGAGGTTTGACTACAATTCAGTGAAGCCACCTGAAACGGAGACCATTCTCACAGATTTTTGTCTTCTGGTTTTATTTGTTTTGGTCATAGAAAGCTACAGATCAATTACCCAACCCCAACCTACAGAAGATGAAAGGAAGTCTTACCTGCCATGGCCCTGGTTAGAAACATGCCTCCCCGTTTGTTCAATAAGGAGACATCCAAGGTTCCTCCCCCCAGGTCGACCACCAGCACATTGAAGACGTCCGCCTTGTGCAGCCCATAGGCCATAGCTGCTGCCGTCGGCTCATTGATCACCCGCAGGATGTCCAGACCTGAGAGCACCAGACAAGGCCGGTAAATATTGGATAAACAATTAGAGCAAACACAGGCCAGAATCTAAAACAGCTTTCAGAATGATGAGATATCTTGGTAATTGAATGAATTGTACTTATGCTTTTCAAAGACCATTTTGATAAGAAGTCCAAGTATTGGTTTGAAAGCAGAAACAACTACACACTGAGAACCATTACCGGGAGCCCTAGAACTACGGACGACGATCATCAGGGAAATGCTTATTGTGCAACCACAGGAGTGTCACATACTGAGTCCGTTTTCTTCAATACAAGGGCTCGATGAAATCCGAGACGTTACCTGCCAGATTGGCTGCCCTGATTGTGTAGTTTCTTTGTCTCTCGTCGAACTCCGCCGGCACAGAGATGACGGCCTTGGAGATAGGCACTCCCAGGTGCCTCTCTGCCATCTTCCTCATTTTCAGGAGGAGGCGGGAGCCAATGAACTCCGGGCTGACAGTGAACGTCCGATTGGTCGTTATTGAAAACTCTGCACTCCCGTTGTCATATACAACCTGGAAGAAAGAAACCACATGGTACAACCACCAGAGCTACAGCTTTTTTCACAAGCTTATCTATGATTTATCTAACGATTTCTAACTGTCCGTCTTGGCAATGAAGGGTTCCATCCTCTCTGTTACAAGGACTTAAGAGTTAAGAAACATGCCCAATGTACCTTAAACTGGTATCTGGCACTTTCCTGAGCCAACTCTTCGGGTTTAAAAAGCTTCCCTATGAATCTTTTGGCATCGTAGATGGTGTTGTAAGGATTGGCGTCGGCCAGTTCCTGTCCATCATAGCCCACGTTGATGTCAGAGGCAGTGAAGGACACCACACTTGGGAGGCTCTTCCTCCCGTCCTCATCACCAATCACCTCCACATCCCCCACGCCGGGATGGAAGACCCCCACAGAGCAGAAGGTGGTGCCCAGGTCCAGACCGATGACTTTGGGCTTAGGGTGAGGCAAGTACTGTTGACCCAAATAACCAGCCAGCAAAAGAGCTAGGACAGCCGAGCCTGCAACACATTTAAGTAAAAAAGAAAAGAGGGGGGACATCATTAAAACCGTTATTTTGATTTGCATTAGTAGTTATGAGACATGAACCTGGTTCTTAAAAAAAAAAAAAAAAATCAGTTGTCATTTAGGGCTGTTTCAAAGGGAAACCTACTGAGGAAGTGTTACTAAGCAGCTGGAAGATTTTAATCCATGAGCGATGAGCATCTCTGGCGCCTCGTCTTTCACAATGTCTTGCTTACTCCGTGGACATGCCTGGTCCCGCAAACGCAGCTAAAGATGCAGGACAATGATGCATCCACGCTGGGGCAACAGGGAGGCAATATTCCAGCAAAGTCATATGTATAACGTCATACATATGGATATCGGCATACCTGTGCCTGGGTTACATCGTGATCACTGCGTAACTTTGTCCAGCTGTCTGTGAGTTTGTCATTCTCGATGATCTCTGACGTGCTTGTGTTGTTGATTGTAAATATAATCATCCCAGTGACTAAATAATGACACGACGTTGAGAAGACTGAAATGATCATGAGCCCGTGTCAACGGAGACAGATCGCCTGTGCATTACAATACCAGCAGCCGACTAACCGATCCCATACAGATACAGTGCTGGTAATGGTCAAAGTGTGTCGTCCGTGTTTTAAGAAAAATAAGACTTATCTTACCAAGTATGGACATTTCCCCGGCCATCCTCTCCAATACACTTCTGAATATCCAAACCCGTTTAAGAAAAGCCCCTACACTTGCGTTACCGGGTTGATTTCTAAAGCGATGACTGTACCTTAGCCATTACAACATTGAGTCCTTCCCTGGAGTTGCTGGATATTGTAGTCTTGTATTTTGTCCACTGCTTTATTCCTATACGCTGTTAGACTGCAATTAAACACCAATTCCCACAAGCCACTAGACATGAAGCGCGCATGAGCCTAGCACGCATGCGCGGCTCTCACCCACTTGCTGGAGGCTGAACGTAGGAAGCGCTGCGTACTGTCATGGCGTTTGACACCGTCAGAGCTGCTTATTTAATCAAATACATTTTATTAAAACCCTATGTATTTCCTTGCAATTAATAAAGATATGCCCCTCCATACCTTTGAATCCACCCTGTGTATTGCCTTTTTTTAAATAATAAAAACAAAATGATACTTACAAACCCATATAATTATTATAATTACTAATATTTAGTCTATTGCAGATTCTCCAGACACGTGTCCCACGAGTTTTGAAATAAATCATATTAAGCTCGGGGTATTTATGTATGTATGTTTTGTTTCCGACGGTATAGATTTTTATTCTATATAAGAAGTAAGATAAAGATCAAACAAGACTAAGGTATGTGTTTTGTAAACTTTCCTTTAGGTGGCAGCAATGCACAGTTTATATTTGTATTTTTTGTTTTAGGTCAGCACTACCGTATAAACTAATATCTCTTGGGCAGTATTGAAAGCATTCAGTTGGACTTAAGGGCCACAACTTTATTATAATACACATATTCTGCCACTCAGTCTAATTTGCAATGCACAAGTAAAGATTAGTATAGCAATTTCTTTATATACTTTTGAATGATCGGTTTCTCTACTGGGAACAGTACAAATTCATATAAAGCTACACCCAGTTGAGTTCAGTAGATACACTACCCATACCTTAGTGGTAGTTTTATGGTGATTCTAGCACAAACCATAACCTGTATCAAAATGTAGCTCTAATTGAATCATTGATTTTCTTTACAAAGGTTAGTTATATTAATTGAAATAATACACTGAAAACATCCTAAATGCAACTAATACAATTTCTACCTTCATCTGTATCCCCTAATTTAAATGTACCATTGCCATTGGTGATCAGGCCACTTTCCTCTCCTCTCTCTCTCTAGTCTTGTATATTTTAACTGTCACACTAAGCAAAATCTTAGATCCCTATACCCAGTACAAAATGTCCACCAAAACAGAATGAAACCGCTTTAAAGCTCGCTGAATAAGAGAGGAAATGTAAAACGAGCTATTTAATGTCACAATCTCAGGATGTGGTTATTGCCTTAACTGCTCTTTATCATTGCGTGTTTTCCGACACACATTAAGTAGCTCGTCGTCTAGGATTGTTGCATTTCCTTTTTTTTTTCTGATGTTGTGTTGTTGGTCTCCAACAAGTGTGTGTTGCCATGTTCATGTATGAATTGATGTCAATCATATATCTGTGATGCTTTTTAATTTGTATTTAAAAGGTGTTACCCATATACTAGCTCTTTTAATCAACATAAGAAATGACATTCTCCACAGTCGCAAACCACATTTTTAAAATATTCTGCTCTGTTGGACAGAAAACGTTCCACACTAATGATTAAAAATAGCTTAACATCAATTTCATTAAAATAGTACTTTTGTGTGCGGGGGTGGTGGTGGGTGGGACAGAACACCCTGTCATTGTCACTCGGCACATTCATGTGACTTGTTTTGACACAACCAGCTGCATAATGAAGTTTAAGAACTGCCTTGTATCTTTAAAAAAAGAAAACCTTTATTTCATTTCAACAATAATCCACGGAATGGTAAAAATAGAATAGTGTAAATAAGGATATATTGTAGGTACATCAACATAAATAATCATTTCAATTCACAAAGGACTTCTCTATCTTTTACATCATACAATTTCTATTACACTCACATATTTACAATATAACTTTGGGAATGTCAAGACTTTTTTTTACAACTGTCTTGTGTTAAAACTGATAGCAGCAGATACCAAAAGAGTTCTCGACGCTGCTAGTTTTCTGGCCCCACTACCGTGTACCTTGCATCTACCTTGCATCAGAGCTTCGCAAGCAAGGAGAAGGGTGGCCACCTACAGCATACAGAATGGAAATAAATAAAATGATCACTTAGACAAGTAAAGATAGTGTAGATGCAGCGCTTTTAGATGAAAAGGGGGGGAAGCACATATTTGTATTATAGTTGATCCAAGAATATTTACAGTCTTAACTCAGTACAACTATATAAAGTGATGGAAATAAAGTGCAGTAGTTAGGTCTGGGCAGGGACGTTAATTGCAAGGTCTGTCTGGCTTTCATCTTCCGTGTCGTCTTTGCTGGTGTCTGGGCACTCTGTTGTTATGTAACACCCTGAGTCTCTGGGACATTCGTTAAGGGGTTCCTGATCCACCTTCAGGTTATCGGATGGGGACCGAGGTTCCTGGAGAATCCCACTCTCCGGGTCATTTTCATCTGCAAAACACAATCCACACACTCAGACACAGAAGCAGACACCCCCTCGTACTGGTACACACAGTTGCCATTCTTGAAATAGAGACTTAATTATAAAGGGAATACTGCTGACTAATTCATCTTGTAAGTCATGCCCGTGATAGGATTGTAGTTAATGGTTTAGCCTATATTGGGTAACAGGGATTCTTTTATTCTTATTTTACCCTGTGGATTAACTTGTTAAACAATACAACAGCTTGTTTTCCAGTCAGCCAATTAAAAAGGTTTTTGTTTTTTTAATTCATTTGTTCTTTCGAGTGTATAATTAAATAACTAAAGCAGCCTGGAGTGGATAACAATTTCCAATCTTGGTCAAGTCAAGCCATTAAAATGTTTTTTTTTTTTTTTTAAATCAACTACAGATAAAGATTCCCAGAAATAGCTACCATTAAATGGGGAAGTTGCACAATACTACAAAATTAAGTAGATTACAAAGCAAACATAAATAAAAGAGGAAAGGAATGTGCCATATTTGATTTCACATGGAAAAAAGATTCACATCCTATTTTAAATATATATATGTGTATACAAACATATAAATGTACTTTTTAATTTTGTTTTATACATGCTAGTAAGTTAGTCAAACCGATAACCTCTAAGGAGTTTGTTTTGCTTGTTTTGTGTTCAGGTCAATGTAGCCTCCTTATCCAGCAGAATTCAAGTCCTATACAGTACACACTTTTATATGTGAAGATTATTTTAATAATAAACAAATAAACTTCAAATTTCACAGTATTACGTAGGTAATGACTATTCCCACTCATATTTAAATGTAATTTTCCATTCAGCCTCTGAACACTTTCCTTGAGGTACAGAAGTAGTTCCAACCAGATAAGTCATATCTTTACAAGGACCAGAATATGCTTTTGAAACCTTCTATCCCCTAGTAATGTCACCAAATTAAAACGCTGATCACAGCTCATTAAAACCACAGCCTGCCGAAACTTCATTTTCAGCTTCATCAGCACTAATGCGACTGATGTGTTTTTTTTTGTTTTTTTTGTTTTTTTATATGAAACTAAACACAACCAAATTTTCAACTATTTATACACATGCTTTTTTTTGGGGGGTTAAACTCACTTTCCAAGTCCAGCAGGAACTCTGTTGCGGCCAGCAGCCGGGCCCTGTGCTCTGGGTCGGTTACATTCAGTTCAATCAGGTGATTTTCCTTTAAATCTTTGAGGTCTTCCACATTCTGATAGCCATTGAGGAGCAGCGAGGAGGTGTATTCCTGTCACAAATTGAAACCATTTAAGACAAGGAAGCAACAGCCCTCTAAGCTATAAAGGCACGTTACAACAATAAAATATATCACACCTATATGCAGGCATTTTCTGTAATAGATCCATTTATTTTCAGTTCTATCAGATTGCTTGGAAAGGTTAAATGCTACAATAAAGTAAGAAGAAGGCCCTGTCATTTAGTGAGGAGCTATCAATGAAGTCACAGATATGGACAGCCTTAATCTTTAATTCAACTTTATATTCATGTTTCATATTTGATTATTGTTATTCCTCATTCAGGTTATGCTCTATATACTGAGATGTGTGTTTTTTTATGTATGTGGCAATGTTTATTGCACAGGTCCCTATGTGTGCATAGTGATGTAATGCTTACGTCATTCGTTTAACAAAACGTATTTCCTCACATGGCAGTGTCGACGCAGTCTCGATGAAGTAGGCTTCTAGCTGATTTTTCTAGTTCATTCAGCAATAGGACCTGGGCTGATCTAAGAGACGAGCCTCACCTCTAAATGAATGCGCTCCAACAGCTCCTGCAGGGTTTTGGGTCGGGGGCGCTTGCTTCTCCTGCGAGGTCTGATCTTGCGGGTCTCCACCTCCTTCTCCATCAGAATGTCAACATAGATGAATTTGAAGTTTCCAATTTTGCTGTTAAGCATGCCAGTCCATATTCCCATGGGTGGTTTGCTGATTATGTCAATCACATCTCCAATCTTGGAGGAAAAAGTTAAAAATCGGGACATTTTAAAAACTGTGAGAAACTGAAGGTGTCAGGGAGTTGGTTTTGCATCCAGGAAACTTTACATTATGAGTCAATTTCCTATGATATTTCTCTTATAGTAAGCTGTAAGCTACAGTCATCCTCCTAAGTTACGCCGTAATTGGTTTTGAGACAGGCGATGTTAGTCGAGACAACGTAAGTCGAGACTGATTTTTGCATAAACGCAACGTTAAAATGGGGAGGGTGGTTCCAGACAATCAATTTTGACCAAGAAACAAATATATATTTATACTTAAGGAAAAATTTGAAAAAATATGGAATCTGACAACTTACAATGTAAGGAGGAGGAGACACTTAAGCTCAAACTGTAAACTTAAACAGTTCCTATTGGAGGCCATCGTGAAAACGGTAACCCATTAAATTAACCGTAAAAAAAAAAAAAAAATGAGAGCAGGGAGGTGATTTCGCTGACTGCAGACTGAAGCTCTGGAAATCATAATGCACTAATATCCCAAAATCAATAAAATTATAGCTAAAAACCAGTGCAATATACGTTTGTATGGCAAACCCAAAGTAAATCAATATATTTGGTGTTACCACTCTCAACTACATTTACATACATAAACAAACCCACACTCCCATGCTTTCACATAATTCGTTTTGTATTGAAACCATTTACCCATAATTTAAATACAAATAAAATCGGCAGCTCCGATAAAGCAGTTTGGGAAGAGTGGACCGATTTGCTAAACTATAGAGCGTGAGGAAGCCTAGGTCTTGTACACGAGTGATTTAGTCACACGCTGTGTTTTTGTGGATCATTCTTAGCAGAAGCAAACCACCTGACATTGTAATGTCGGTGACATTACCCAGATGTTGCACAGAGTCTGAGATTTGAGCATGTGAAACATATAGCAACAGTAGTAAAAACAACATTTATCCCTACTGAAAATTCTGCCATTCTTGTCACATCTGTATGTCCCCATCTAAATGTTACTGTGTCACTGAGGTAACAGTTTAGATCTAATCATCTCGGAAAAATATACAGAATCTCGTCATCCTTCTAAGAAGAGGACTTCTTAGAAATGCTTGTGTGTGATGAAGTGACCATTTAGGCTTCCTGTAATTTACGTAAAAGTTGTACATAAAAATGTAGAGAAGTTAATAATCAATAAATATCTACTAAGGAAACAGCAGTCGAGGATGTGCTCCGGATTCCATTACCTTTAGTTTGAGTGAGTCTGTGTCATAGGGGCTCGGGATAAAGTCTGTGTGAACCCTGGCTCTGCCACAGAAAGGTCCAGTGTATGGGATCTCTTCCTCCAGTCTCAGGCTGTCTCTGTTACTGGAACCATCTGACCCGCTGGTGATCCCACCTGCACACAATCACACACTATCAGCCACGGAGGCCCTGTCTAGCACGTCCTCAATCACAGCTTGTGAACACAGAGTAGGAAATGTGACTTGAGTGTCTTACTGCCATGTTTTATAAGCATTGTAAATTACATCTAGTTTTACTTGTATAAATAAAATGTAACTTTCTAAATGCAGATCCAATACAGCACCATAATATCACATTCTTTAAATATATATGTATATAGTAAATATTCATCTTTAATTTGCTACCCTACTATCTAAATCATACTAACTAATGCAAATCCAGGCATTGTTAGATTAAGACGTGCACTCACTGGAGGAGCTCTGGCCACTGTTGAGACTGTAGAGGCTTTCTGTAGATTCACTGTTTTTCAAGACACTTTTTTCTAAAGGTCGGCCCCCCTGAGTTTCACCTTCATGGTCTCTATCTGCATCTTCAATCTGAAACAAAAGACCGCACAGTTATTATTCTGTGTTTGGCCTAACGGCAAGCGTGCAGAGCTGCTGGACTCAAATGTTTCTTCAGAATCAACGCAGTGCATGCATGGGCGTGTGTTTTAGTTATTGAACACTTTGACAAAGCTCAATGCTGTTATTTTGACAAGTTTGCAATATGCCAAGAAACTAATATGCTGAAGAAATACAATTTGTGCATTCACTTTCTTTACTTCAAGGAAACATACAAGCAACTCTCTCTCGTTGTTTGATGGGCAACACAAACTGGGAGTGAAAAAAGACAATGACACTTGTCTTCACATTTACTTCTGAGTCCAGCAGTGGCAAGTGGTAAAAAACAAAACAAAAACATGACTTCTACAGTCTTTTATTAAGAAAGGTTCCTCAAAAAGCATAATTTCAATTCACAATGAAGGAAAAGGTCATCACCATCTGATGAGATCAAGCCATTAAAATGATGTTGCAATGTAAAAAACTTTAGAGTTTAATGGATAAGACTAAATCAACAAAGATCTCCTACTTTTAACTTTATTAAACTGTCTTTGTGCGGTTGACACAGCCTGTAGTAATTACAATATAGCTTGAAAACAACATAGGAAATAAGGAAATAATTCAAAGTGACCATGGCTGGTTGTTAATTCCTGAGATGTGAAACAAGGTCCCTATTCTAGTTCAAACCAGGACAAAAAGCTTCTCTGGACAACAAAGTCTATAATCCCTAAGAGGTTTAAATTTGTGGCAGTGAAGGTGTTTCTATGTATCTGTATTGGCTTTTTTTATTTGTATAAGCCTTAATCAACCAATACCAAAAAAGAAACAGAATGCATCTTCGTCTCCATCTGTTCACAAGTGTGATGGGCATTTAGATGGTATCTTAACTCTGTTGTGTTGACTTTTACAGAGACAAAACCACAGCACATTTATGACCACATTACCAAAGCCAAAGTTTTTTACCAAAGTTTGAGCGTTTAAACAACCTTTGGAAGACTCATTCTAAAATTCTAACAATTAAAATGCGCTGGTAGCCAGTGCAGGATAAGGTGACCGTAAGAAAGACAATGAGAGGTTTCTCGCATTGATACTCGCACTTCCGTCTGTACGTTGGCCTGAGCAAAGACGTGATCTCAGCCCAGCATTCGGTTGGCTTACCATTTCCTCTGAAAGGGCTTTGATGTATTTTTTCCCCATCTTTTTGCGCATGGTTAGTGAAATGGCCCTCATCTTCTTTCCCAGACTGCCAGTTTTGGCATGGTTGTGGTCGCAGCTCTCTGCTCCTGCCTCCCCTTCTGCCGGCTACACAAAGCACACCGTATATAAATGTTAGTGAGAGAAGATACCAGGTTTGTTTTTACATTGCAAAGGTCATCTAGCACAAGACATTTCATTAAAGCAGTTCTGACAATCTGACAATCTGAGCTCTGCATTGTTGACACTCAAGTTGTTGTTTTTTTCTTTTGCATTCACAGATTGCTTATTCTTTTCCCGTATTACCTCTGCAACTCCAAATCAGCTCTAAGCATTTGTTTGGTTCCACTTACTGTGACCTGTATAATATTTAAATTGCTGCTTTTAATTGCTTTGACACCCGAGGCATTGTTTACGGTGTTCTTGCGGGGCCTGTGCACATGTGCTTTGCTTGGGTGAGCAGCGTAGGTCTATATTAGTTCAAATGTCCCTTGCTGCAGTTTTAAATGTGCTGTTCTATACATGAGTTGCTTCTATTTATAAAAATGAAAGAAAAATTAACTCATTGCAATAGGAAACATTTACTGTCGTCGACATACGTTTGTCTCTGCATGTTCATCTGGCTTCGGCGAAGTTGAATGGTGTCTGAAAGCATCAAATCTTCCAAAACTGCTCGATCGCTGTGTAGAAAGGGAGGTTATGAATTAGAAAGCTTTTTTATCATAGTAAAAGTGGCAAAGGTTCATTGGCTCATCCAACTGGTCTATTGACCTGTCTTTGCTCTGATGTTTAAACACTGTAACAGGCAGAGTAAAATTACCTGCTCCACGTATTGACATTTTTATCATAATACAAATGCTTATTTATCATCATCATCATCATCATTATTTTAATTAATAAAGTCATCATTTGACAGTCATCTTGACATTTCAAGTGGTGAAATGAAATGTTTTCACTAACAGTATAACCTGTCTATGGAGCCATAGTGTCATTATCATTGCATCACTTAAGAGAAATTCATGTCCAATATGACATAATAAATGGTGTTGATTTCATTTTTCACTGTGTGTGTTTCTATATTGTTGGTAAGGATAAGGAGTCTGTAGTGGTGAGAAATAAGTGTTCAAGTAAGGCTTTCTTCACTATTACTGTACCGCTGGTGCACTTCTCATTTCTGTTTGAACGCATGTATGCCATCTGCATGTAATGGTCATTGGAGGTAATTTTTGAGCGCACAGCCAACACAGCAGTTAAACAACTTGCATCATCCCCAGCTCTGCATGTCCTCCTGGTATTTTACCCTGAAGTAAGAGCCACTCCTGTAATCTGATTGATTACGATTATTTCACGTAGTCCACGTCCTTCATTTTTTTTTAATAGACTAAAATGTCCTTTTTCAATCTATCTGAAACCTGTCAGCTCCACATCAGTCTGCAAAAACAATTGCATAAGGCAGAAATCCATGTAATCTGATAAATACTGAGCTGGAACTCCAGAAAGAGGAAATGCTGCTTTTATTGTGTCCTCCATATGAATGTACCTGTGTTTCTGCATCGCTGACCGCACAGCTGTGATGAGAGTACCGACAGCAGCAACACAGCACAGCAATTAATAAAGAGTGACTTCAAATAAACAGCATACAAGCTTTTACTGAATTACAATATTAACAGATCGATCAATGCCTATTTTACAAGTTCTTGCCTGTATCATAAACAATGTGTGCAAGCTGTCTTGATATATATGTCTGGAAGCTCCGTCTCTGTTACATTTCAAGGCAGAAGTAGTATAAAACAGTTTAAAAATATATATAGTACTTGGTATCTGGCAAGTTAAGGGGTACACTTCCTTTAAATGCAAACTTTTTAAAGTAAAACGTTTATATTCAGAAACAAAGTTGACTATTTTAAAATGCCAGTAAACCTGATGTTAACAGTTAATAAGCATTACAAAAGTTAAACAAATTTTGTATCTGGCAAGTCATGAGATTCTAAAAATGGACATCAGATTTTCAACTGAGTTAAAAGAGATTAGTGAACATTATAATTGTCTTATCTTCTATAAATCTCACTTTTTAACATTAATATTGAATTGAAGAGCTACAACCACAAATCAAAATATACATATCTCAACCACTCATTAATACATTTTTTAATCACAACCAGTTATACAAATGTGACTAAAAAGTGATCCATATGCACTGACATGTTTTGTCATATTATTGCACAATGAAGTCTTAAATTAATTTAAGTTAGCTGGCTTTGCCTTCTCTGTGTTGATCTAACCATTTTTCGACAGTTGCAACACAATTATGGAGAGTAAAAATGTATTTAAATTGGTGGACAGCTAGCGACAGAATTAGAAAGTCTGATTAAAAATGCTGCTTCATTATCCTTACCTTTGGTTTTGGGTTTCTTGGCTTGTCCGAAACATCTGATGCTTTCCTTTGCAACATTGTCTTTAACTGATGTCTGTCTGTATTTTTTTTTTTAAATTAAATTATCTTTCAGACTTAAAAAAAAAAAAAAAAAAAAAAACTCCCTAACTCTAACTTTGTTTGACGTAACTGCTCATCTGCTTCGAAGAGCTACACTGCAGCAGTTTACACGAAAGGATCAGTGTATGACTTCCTCATTCGAAGCAGGATGTGAGTGAACTGGGAGTATCTGTAACTGACGACAAGTACCGACTGTCAAGTACAGAGGAAAACACAGGGGAATAAACCAGCTATAACCACTGAAATCAGCACATTTGATTCGCCATTGTGGATAACATTTTTGTTTTTGATTAGTTTCATGATTATGAACTCAATCCAGTTGGTGTATATTGGGAATATGTCTAATTCTCTTTCCATCTTGATTTTGGTAACTTAATTCTGAGTATCATAAATGAGTGTTCCATCGACTCAAGTGATGTCTTAACATACAGTGGGGGGAAAAAGTATTTGATCCCCTGCTGATTTTGTACGTTTGCCCACTGACAAAGAAATTATCAGTCTATAATTTTAATGGTAGGTGTATTTTAGCAGGGAGAGACAGAATAACAACAAAACAATCCAGAAAAACACATTTCAAAAAAGTTATAAATTGATTTGCATGTTAATGAGGGAAATAAGTATTTGATCCCCTATCAATCAGCAAGATTTCTGGCTCCCAGGTGTCTTTTATACAGGTAATGAGCTGAGATTAGGAGCACTCTCTTAAAGGGACTCTCCTAATCTCAGCTCGTTACCTGTATAAAAGACACCTGTCCACAGAAGCAATCAAACAATCAGATTCCAAACTCTCCACCATGGCCAAGACCAAAGAGCTGTCCAAGGATGTCAGGGACAAGATTGTAGACCTACACAAGGCTGGAATGGGCTACAAGACCATCGCCAAGCAGCTTGGTGAGAAGGTGACAACAGTTGGTGTGATTATTCGCAAATGGAAGAAACACAAAATAACTGTCAGTCTCCCTCGGTCTGGGGCTCCATGCAAGATCTCACCTCGTGGAGTTTCAATGATCATGAGAACGGTGAGGAATCAGCCCAGAAGTACACGGGAGGATCTTGTTAATGATCTCAAGGCAGCTGGGACCATAGTCACCAAGAAAACAATTGGTAACACACTACGCCATGAAGGACTGAAATCCTGCAGCGCCCGCAAGGCCCCCCTGCTCAAGAAAGCACATGTACAGGCCCGTCTGAAGTTTGCCAACATCTGAATGATTCAGAGGAGAACTGGGTGAAAGTGTTGTGGTCAGATGAGACCAAAATCAAGCTCTTTGGCATCATCTCAACTCGCCGTGTTTGGAGGAGGAGGAATGACCCCAAGAACACCATCCCCACTGTCAAACATGGAGGTGGAAACATTATGTTTTGGGGGTGTTTTTCTGCTAAGGGGACAGGACAACTGCACCGCATCAAAGGGACGATGGACGGGGCCATGTACCGTCAAATCTTGGGTGAGAACCTCCTTCCCTCAGCCAGGGCATTGAAAATGGGTTGTGGAAGGGGGTTCCAGCATGACAATGACCCAAAACACACAGCCAAGGCAACAAAGGAGTGGCTCAAGAAGAAGCACATTAAGGTCCTGGAGTGGCCTAGCCAGTCTCCAGACCTTAATCCCATAGAAAATCTGTGGAGGGAGCTGAAGGTTCGAGTTGCCAAACGTCAGCCTCGAAACCTTAATGACTTGGAGAGGATCTGCAAAGAGGAGTGGGACAAAATCCCTCCTGAGATGTGTGCAAACCTGGTGGCCAACTACAAGAAATGTCTGACCTCTGTGATTGCCAACAAGGGTTTTGCCACCAAGTCGAAGGGGTCAAATACTTATTTCCCTCATTAACATGCAAATCAATGTATAACTTTTTTGAAATGCGTTTTTCTGAATTTTTTTGTTGTTATTCTGTCTCTCACTGTTAAAATACACCTACCATTAAAATTATAGACTGATCATTTCTTTGTCAGTGGGCAAACATACAAAATCAGCAGGGGATCAAATACTTTTTCCCACCACTGTATATAGAGGATGTATTTTGAAACTATTGAAGACTATTATACAGATTGTATAGTTTTACACATAATCACCCCTATTGCATGACACTCTTTTACTTATTTGTTGTAGAATATCAGTTAGAGAGTCAAATATATAGTAACCCTTTATCTTGCATAGTATCTATCTGATCAGTATGTCATAAATTAGTTTAGATCTGCCATAGAAACAATCTACTGAAGGGCAAATCCACAGTCTACTTGCAAAATTCATTAATACAGTTTTGCTCTGTAGAGACAACTTAAGTCAACACAAAACAGATATGAATCCCTAATGGCCCTAATGGTGCTGTTGTATTATCTTAAATTAGAATAGTTGTCCCTTTTGTTCAATGTTTTCTTAAACCACATCAATTGTCAGATGTTTTTATATTAGCCTTCTGAAGATGAAACCAATGGAACAAAAGTTGTCTTAATGAAAACACAGCTTGTCTCTCTTGCATAACTCCTATCGTGCGCTTACCTCAATTGGGCAATATATGTTCAATACTGAAACATTTACAATATAAAATTGTTTTATTTCAGTGAAGGATTACCCACTATGATGTAAGATATGTGGAAAGGTACACTTTTTCCACATCTTTTTTTCCCCTTCGATACCAGAATGTACCGCTTTCAGGAAGTCCTGTCTGATGTACACAGGAAGACGTGTGCACAGTAACCCAGATGTCGCAAGATTTTCCTCAGTTTTGCTGCACGGCATCAGTGTATTCAGAGGAACGGGTTGTAGCCTATATCAGGGTTTTTAGTTTTGTTTTTTGCTAGCTCAACAAAACATATTTTTATTGCACTTTTTTCTGTCTTTTACTGTAAACGGCATTGTGAAACTCTTTGAAAGCTAAAAATGTTGTACTTTCTCTCATTTCTCTCCTTACTGAAATTCACAGTTTTTGTATTCCTCAAATTGATGTCACTGTTCAACCCTGATGCAAAATGTGAATTCAAAGTTAATGCTTCTCATGATTGTTTAAAAGGGTGTGTGTGTTTGTGTGTGTATATACACTCACCTAAAGGATTATTAGGAACACCTGTTCAATTTCTCATTAATGCAATTATCTAACCAACCAATCACATGGCAGTTGCTTCAATGCATTTAGGGGTGTGGTCCTGGTCAAGACAATCTCCTGAACTCCAAACTGAATGTCTGAATGGGAAAGAAAGGTGATTTAAGCAATTTTGAGCGTGGCATGGTTGTTGGTGCCAGACGGGCCGGTCTGAGTATTTCACAATCTGCTCAGTTACTGGGATTTTCACGCACAACCATTTCTAGGGTTTACAAAGAATGGTGTGAAAAGGGAAAAACATCCAGTATGCGGCAGTCCTGTGGGCGAAAATGCCTTGTTGATGCTAGAGGTCAGAGGAGAATGGGCCGACTGATTCAAGCTGATAGAAGAGCAACTTTGACTGAAATAACCACTCGTTACAACCGAGGTATGCAGCAAAGCATTTGTGAAGCCACAACACGTACAACCTTGAGGCGGATGGGCTACAACAGCAGAAGACCCCACCGGGTACCACTCATCTCCACTACAAATAGGAAAAAGAGGCTACAATTTGCACAAGCTCACCAAAATTGGACAGTTGAAGACTGGAAAAATGTTGCCTGGTCTGATGAGTCTCGATTTCTGTTGAGACATTCAGATGGTAGAGTCAGAATTTGGCGTAAACAGAATGAGAACATGGATCCATCATGCCTTGTTACCACTGTGCAGGCTGGTGGTGGTGGTGTAATGGTGTGGGGGAGGTTTTCTTGGCACACTTTAGGCCCCTTAGTGCCAATTGGGCATCGTTTAAATGCCACGGCCTACCTGAGCATTGTTTCTGACCATGTCCATCCCTTTATGACCACCATGTACCCATCCTCTGATGGCTACTTCCAGGAGGATAATGCACCATGTCACAAAGGTCGAATCATTTCAAATTGGTTTCTTGAACATGACAATGAGTTCACTGTACTAAACTGGCCCCCACAGTCACCAGATCTCAACCCAATAGAGCATCTTTGGGATGTGGTGGAACGGGAGCTTTGTGCCCTGGATGTGCATCCCACAAAATCTCCATCAACTGCAAGATGCTATCCTATCAATATGGGCCAACATTTCTAAAGAATGCTTTCAGCACCTTGTTGAATCAATGCCACGTAGAATTAAGGCAGTTCTGAAGGCGAAAGGGGGTCAAACACAGTATTAGTATGGTGTTCCTAATAATCCTTTAGGTGAGTGTATATATACAGTGATAGCTGAATTGAGTATGTTAATCAGTCGCCATAAGAATGTGCTATTCTGGTGAAATAAAGGCAGGTCTCTACAAATTACAAGGTGCATACTTCTAGTAATAAGTACAGTGACTTTGGCTATGGTTAATTTATTCTAGTCTTTGACAGATATTCAGTGTATGAGTTCCTTTTTTGATACCATTTCCCTTTACATTGTTCAGACTTCTCCATTAACGGCTAACTGTGTGGAGAGATGGACAGGATCTGTGCGAGTAAATGGGTGTGTGTGTGTGTTTGCTCATTGTCCAGACTTCATATTAGCCAACCAGTGTTTGCAGGGCGAACCTTAATCAGTACATTCACACAGAAAAGAGATTTCATCAGATCATAGATGTAAGTACTAAGCACCAACCATAGAGCTTAAAAAACGCAGGCATCTCACTTATTAACGTACGCAATTACCTTAACAAATTAAATAGATAGCATTTAGGATGGAACCAGATTGTGGTCTGAGGGTTTCTATCATATGACATAATGGCATAAAGGCCTCCTTTTAAACTGCTTTATATGGGTCTATGAAATCTGTTAATTAATAATTTGCATTTTGAGACTAATTATGGTCTTATTTTATTTTGTATTTATTTGAATTTTTTCTTTTATTAAAGTTTGAAACCTCCAGATGAGCAGTTAACACAGAGATGACCATTCATTAGACTAACAACTAAATGAAGCTCTAGATTTTTATGAATGGAGAATTAAAATTAGCAAAGCCCTAAAACCAACCCTAACCCAAATGTAACTCAAACTTTTAGGATAAAATAAAATCACTGTTCACTAAACATTTTGATTCTTCACCTAGGTGGCGCAGCTGTAAATCTTTAATTCATGACCATTCTAGACACACCATTTACTAAAATACATACAGACCGGTAATGCATTTGTACTGGTTGTGTAAAGCTATGACTTAGCTTGAGTTGGACCAATACCAGTAAATCTCATTCTTACATGATGCTACAGAAATATACTTCCAGCAGAAAGGTTTGTAACCGATTGTTTAAAACCCTTATACAGAAAATATCAGTGTAATAACACAAGAGCAACTGGGACCACAGTCTGTTACCTATGACACATGAGTTTGGGGAACCTTGTTTGTGGTTAAAATTTGATACTGCTTTATTTCTCATATTCAGATTGTTTTAAATAATACTGCACTCTTAATTTAGCAATGGTTAGGTGTATGCCTATAATGTAGGTGTTTTTTACAATGATTCAATGTTCCATTAAGTCTTATTTATGTATTTTCTGAAAAACCCTCTGCTAGAACATGATTATTATTATTATTTTTATTTCTTGGCAGACGCCTTATCCAGGGTTACAACATATGATCTTAATTGTCACGCACTCAAAGGCAAGGTGAGAACCTGGGCTTGCCCCAGATAGCCCACCAGGCTGTGGGTCAAATCTATTAAATATACTAGAGAGAGTCAGCACCGAACCAAACCAGTAAACACTATACAAAATGATAAACTTAATCCAGCTGTGTTTAATCAGGCGAGCTAAAATCTCAATCCAGGATTATGGTTTATAATCCATTTCTGCAAACCCTAACCCTTGGAAAACAAACTTCCTCTCCGTAAAGCAACAGTCATGCACAGGGAGAGCCAGCTGGAGAGAGACATTTGCTGGTATTTGCTGGGATTATTTTTTTCATTTCAGGAGGCAACATTCCAGTCCCATTTTTTCTTCTTTTCTAAAATAGCTGTTTTATTGCCTTCTAAGAGCCACTCCTGGAAATGTTCTACTAGATTTGAGGGGTTGTGATAGTGACCCACATCTTTAGCAGAGGCTTTAGGAAATCATGAAACTGCATTGGTGAAGTAAACAAACAAAAACATTTGAAGAGAAGGTCAGCTATTGCCACGGTATAACAGTCCAATATTGGCAAATATCTGTTGACTTAACAAGAGACAAGGCAGCAGGGATGGAAGGATAACTAGGATATCTTTTGATGTAATTAGTAATTTATTAATTACATTTCTATCCTGTATCTCCATGACAGGTCACGGTTTCTCAAATGCTGGAAAATCAATCTTTAATTCTAGTTTATACCACCAGATGTCGATTAATTTAATTTAAACTCAATTGAATAACTAGCACTCTCTTGTTGGTTTGGGCAACGCCCAGGTGGGGGCCTAGTCTGCACCCTCCCGATCTCCACGTCACTCACCTTGGCATCACACAGGTCCACATCAGTGGCAGAGCGGGTGAATTGGGGGTGCGGGAGCTCATGGTCGCAGTACTCAAACTTGTCCCAGTCCTTGGCTCTGGGCAGGGTGAAGTCATAGCCATAGACACGGTACTCCAGGTGGGGCCTGCGGCAGGTGTGGTAGGAGGTGTCCCAGGGCGGGGGGCACTCGGTGGGGTTGCTCCAGCGGGGCCGGTAGGCCCTCTGAGACGAGCTCCAGGACAGATCAGTGCTGGAGTCCTTTCCCAGCGCCGGCGCCTGGGACTCCTTGCCAGGCTTCTTCTCAGGGTTTTTAGTGAGCTTTATGCAGGAGATGACAGGGCTGTCATCCATAAACACAGAGTCATGGATGTGAGCTAGGAAGAGAAAGTTAAAATAACCCCAGTCTTCAATCATTTATAAAAATCTAAAACATACAAAAGAGAAACTGTCTTTTATAAATAGATATTAGATATTACAGAATATCAGTGTGGTTGTTAATTACTTGTAAAACAAATCCATATTATATATATATATATATATATATATATATATATATATATATATATATATATATATATATATATATATACACATATACATATAGTGATGGAAAAAAGTATTTGATCCCCTGCTGATTTTGTACGTTTGCCCACTGACAAAGAAATGATCAGTCTATAATTTTAATGGTAGGTGTATTTTAACAGTGAGAGACAGAATCCAGAAAAACGCATTTCAAAAAAGTTATACATTGATTTGCATGTTAATGAGGGAAATAAGTATTTGATCTCCCTATCAATCAGCAAGATTTCTGGCTCCCAGGTGTCTTTTATACAGGTAACGAGCTGAGATTAGGAGCACTCTCTTAAAGGGACTCTCCTAATCTCAGCTCGTTACCTGTATAAAAGACACCTGTCCACAGAAGCAATCAATCAATCAATCAGATTCCAAACTCTCCACCATGGCCAAGACCAAAGAGCTGTCCAAGGATGTCAGGGACAAGACTGTAGACCTACACAAGGCTGGAATGGGCTACAAGACCATCGCCAAGCAGCTTGGTGAGAAGGTGACAACAGTTGGTGCGATTATTCGCAAATGGAAGAAACACAAAATAACTGTCAGTCTCCCTCGGTCTGGGGCTCCATGCAAGTTCTCACCTCGTGGAGTTTCAATGATCATGAGAACGGTGAGGAATCAGCCCAGAAGTACACGGGAGGATCTTGTTAATGATCTCAAGGCAGCTGGGACCATAGTCACCAAGAAAACAATTGGTAACACACTACGCCGTGAAGGACTGAAATCCTGCAGCGCCCACAAGGTCCCCCTGCTCAAGAAAGCACATGTACAGGCCCGTCTGAAGTTTGCCAATGAACATCTGAATGATTCAGAGGAGAACTGGGTGAAAGTGTTGTGGTCAGATGAGACCAAAATCAAGCTCTTTGGCATCATCTCAACTCGCCGTGTTTGGAGGAGGAGGAATGACCCCAAGAACACCATCCCCACCGTCAAACATGGAGGTGGAAACATTATGCTTTGGGGGTGTTTTTCTGCTAAGGGGACAGGACAACTGCACCGCATCAAAGGGACGATGGACGGGGCCATGTACCGTCAAATCTTGGGTGAGAACCTCCTTCCCTCAGCCAGGGCATTGAAAATGGGTTGTGGATGGGTATTCCAGCATGACAATGACCCAAAACACACAGCCAAGGCAACAAAGGAGTGGCTCAAGAAGAAGCACATTAAGGTCCTGGAGTGGCCTAGCCAGTCTCCAGACCTTAATCCCATAGAAAATCTGTGGAGGGAGCTGAAGGTTCGAGTTGCCAAACGTCAGCCTCGAAACCTTAATGACTTGGAGAGGATCTGCAAAGAGGAGTGGGACAAAATCACTCCTGAGATGTGTGCAAACCTGGTGGCCAACTACAAGATACATCTGACCTCTGTGATTGCCAACAAGGGTTTTGCCACCAAGTACTAAGTCGAAAGGGTCAAATACTTATTTCCCTCATTAACATGCAAATCAATGTATAACTTTTTTGAAATGCGTTTTTCTGTATTTTTTTGTTGTTATTCTGTCTCTCACTGTTAAAATACACCTACCATTAAAATTATAGACTGATCATTTCTTTGTCAGTGGGCAAACGTACAAAATCAGCAGGGGATCAAATACTTTTTTCCCTCACTGTACATTATATATATATATATATATATATATATATATATATATATATATATATATATATATATATATATATGTATTAGGGGTGTAACGATTTCGATTCTAGTTCGTAAATCGAAAATTATTAGGTTGCAAACCGCTCTATACCTGCAGGCCTATTTATTTAACTTCGGAAGAGTCATTACTTTTAATAAGCTACTTTTTGTATGCAGTCATTGACAAAATAGATCCGTGCTAACTGGCTACTCCCCCCGCACCCTCCATGTCTTTGCCTAGTGACTAAATAAGGCGCAGGCGCAGTGGGCGCACACATTTGCTTTTCTAGAAAATACGACTGCTGCTTCAGGAGCAGGAGGTGAAACTATTGCGCTTGACATGCACCCTGCTTCTTTGAAATCAGCAGTGTGGCAACATGTTGCATTCCCGCTGAGTTATGAGAACAATGTTCGGGTCGTTGATAAGAAAACTACAGTTTGCTGTGTTTGCTACACGCAGGTGTCATACTCCGCCTCCGGTAACACATCAAACATGGCGGGTCAAATGCGGAGGCATCACAAAGAAATTGATATAAGTGGAAGAAAACAATCACTCAACCTACTATCCCAGCTACATTTAGAGCCAAACTACCAATAAACTGTACTCGTGTATATATATATATATATATATATATATATATATATATATATATATATATATATATATATATATATATAATGTACTTATTTTGTTTATTGCTTCCTTTCATAGTGTTCCCCTAAACTTGGCAAACTCCACGTTATCCATGTATGCCATTAGGCCAATGTTGGAGGAGACTGTATACAGGAGTGGCAGGCACTGCAACTCACCACTGGTCACATATGTGTTCCTGCCCTCCTCAGGGCTGGTCAGACTGCTCCTCTTCACACGCACCAGTCTCTGCAGTCTCTTCAGAGTGCCTCGAGACTCTGCCCCCTCCTCGTCTGCATCTACTGCCTGCTTTACAAAACAATCACAGTCCTTTTATTTAATGGAAATAAAAAATAGTAAAGATAGGTTTAGATGGTTAGGAAAAAAATGTTACAGTATTCAATGTGAGAAATTATGTAAGATTTATTAAAAAAGTATTAGCAATTAAATAAGCATTTGTCTTTAACCAGAACAACAAATGGAAGTATCATTTTTGTGCCATTTTGCAAAAGACATCAAAGAAGTGTGCTTTGTATCTTTGCCCATCCTTCACCCCAGCGGGAATCGGTGTCATTCAGCTCTGTGGGTTACTGGGCCTAAAAGTGAAATTTCATTTGAATTCATCCAAATGCTCTTTTCTTCCCTTGTGCAGCAGCAGTGCACGGGGCATTAGGGGTTGTTTTGAACTTTTGTTGCGCAGATGGTGAGACATTCCTCGGTTTATCCTCTTTGTGGGAGATCCCCTCCAAAGGTGAAAGGATGCTGCTGCAGCAGTTTCTCCTCCCTCCCCTTCCCCGCCTCCACTGCCCATGTAAGGAGAGGATTATGGGAGCAGACTTAGGGCCACACCTCGCCATCTGCACAGCATTACTGGACAATTATAATTTGTGTTAAGTGATTGCTACAATTTGGATATATTACATCCCCCACCAGCATTTATTTTTGCCCTTCAGTATTCTGAAAATCCTACTGGACTAGTGGTGACAATTATGATTATCTGTAACCTCTAGTGTTACAAAGCTTGGTCAGATGCATTTGAATTTGAGCAGATTCTTGTCTATCAACATTAATGATGGTTTTTGTTGAATTTAATATGGCTAGGTGCATACAACTGATGTTCACTGTGTGCAGAACATATATAGCATATGTTTTTTTTCTAACCATTAATAGTTCCTTGATCTTTCTTTAAATCTCGATTATTGTAGTTCAAGTGATTCGCTTGCAGTTCTGTATGAGATTGTTAGGTTTCAAAAACACAGTGCAGATTAAAATATTACGTCTTTGGTGAATTCAAACTCACCATGTCCTGCTGTACTTGTCTGTTGTCTGAGCGTTCCCAATTTGGAATCCAAGCCTCATAACTTACTACCTAATAACAAAGAAAGATCACAGGGAAATTAAACTACAAGCCATTTGCTGTAAATATTATTTAGAATCTTTCATCTGAAAAATGGTGATACTGTGATTCGACCTACCCCATTTCAAGGCCAAACAACAGCCTGAACACCAACCCTAGCCAAAACCAAAATTTCAAGCTAGGCTCATGCCAATCTATATTGGCTTCTGGTAACTTGGTAGAAAAGCAACCCCAACCTAAACAAAAAGATAAATTCACTGGGAACTCTAACTCTAATGTAATCCTAATTTAAAAACTTAGCTTCATTTGAATGTAAATGTTGCAAAATTACTCAAAATGATGCTCTTCAAACAATCACATTTGTAAACACAAGAAAAGTCCTACCTTTATCTGTATCCTTAACCAAAGCTTAGCATAGACATTTTCTAATTCTGTATAGGCCTACTCCATTAATTTTTTTATAGATACATTTTTCATAAACATTGAAGTATTCAGAGAATACAGATATGGCATTTAGTCAGCCCACAACAGTAATCCCACAAGCAGATGTGAAAATACAGTAGTGGGGGATATCTAGTGAGACACAGGTTTAGTTTTGACAGTGTTAGAGTGCCTATGAACCGTATCGCAAACGTGATCTTCCATTTTCTAATCTTGAGATCTGTGTGTGAGTCATCTTCAGAGCTCAAGACTCAAATATAATTAATCTATTTTATCAATGTGTTGTAGCACTTGCAGAAGAGTGAATGCAGGGTATATTAGAAAAGCACTGTTTCTGCAGGGTTCCTTTTTTGGCACCATTACATATTTTACTTATGTTTCCATACTTATATTTAATTGATGCCTGTTAATAGACATCCATCTTTCAAAAGACACTGTTTATTATATTCTTTATAGGTGGGGCAGAAAGTGGCTTTTGACAATACATGAGTTTGTACATTTGTAATGTGTGATTAGCAGGCCCAACGCTTTCAGCAGGTTTTACAGGCAGATTAGCACTAGTCTTGGATTACCCTACACACAATGCCACAAGGTAGTCTAGGACTAGTGCTAATGAATGTGAAACCAGACCCTTAAATCTCTGATTTGACTGTTATTTCTCTTGGAGAAACTACCTGGGGCCCCAGTTCCTTTGCCTTCCTGTCTTTCAGTAAACGCACTCTGTCTTCACCATTCAGAAAGTCCGACAGCAGGAAATCTTCCACAATTTCTGAAAAGAACACACACAAAAAACGAAACAAAAATGCATTAAATACAAAATGTCAGATACAGGCTGTTTTCAAAGTAAATAGTACACTTTCATAAGACAACTCAATTTATAGTTATTTAATTGTACTTAGCTAGTTTTACTGTGTATTGTGTTTCGAATGCCTTTCTAGATTGATATTATATATAATTATATATATATATATATTTGTTTCTCCTTTTCATTGCACAATAGCATTTGTTTTATATAATTATGTGTGAATGGAACATGGTAATAAAATGAAGTCAGCTATGGAGAGCAGCGTAATAAGAACATTTATCACAACTCTATTTAACTTCCTGTTACACACAGATCAGTCACGTTTGATTTTATCATTCTGTCATCAGTATACATATACATACTTGCTATCGGGCTGTAAAGCTTTTAGTAATTAACCCCCTCGTACTATATCTCCCATCTCTGAGCAGCGTAGTCAAGATTCAATTTCACTTTAAACCCAAAATAATGTGACCAGATTTCTGAAATGAAAAACTGGGATGTTTGTAGTTTGGTGGTCCATATAGCAACAAAATATCCAATATTATGATATTATTGTTCTAAAATATAATTCTGAAAATAAAAAATAAAAAAGGGGTTTGTTGCAAAGCAATATTATCGAGGGCAGCATGTGCTTTGGCAACATTTAACTTGTACTGTGTGTTGTGCTGATCTGTCAAATTATTGTGCATACAGCGTTTTGCTGCTGAAAACCACAGATTAATTCCACAAACGCCACTCGTTCAAGACTATTTTTGTTCTTGTAAGAAAATATGATTTACTCAAATGCATTTAAAAAAAAATTATATATATATATATATATATATATATATATATATATATATATATATATATATATATATATATATATATACAGTGAGGGAAAAAAGTATTTGATCCCCTGCTGATTTTGTACGTTTGCCCACTGACAAAGAAATGGTCAGTCTATGATTTTAATGGTAGGTGTATTTTAACAGTGAGAGACAGAATAACAACAAAAAAATACAGAAAAACACATTTCAAAAAAGTTATACATTGATTTGCATGTTAATGAGGGAAATAAGTATTTCACCCCTTCGACTTGGTGGCAAAACCCTTGTTGGCAATCACAGAGGTCAGACGTTTCTTGTAGTTGGCCACCAGGTTTGCACACATCTCAGGAGGGATTTTGTCCCACTCCTCTTTGCAGATCCTCTCCAAGTCATTAAGGTTTCGAGGCTGACGTTTGGCAACTCGAACCTTCAGCTCCCTCCACAGATTTTCTATGGGATTAAGGTCTGGAGACTGGCTAGGCCACTCCAGGACCTTAAATGTGCTTCTTCTTGAGCCACTCCTTTGTTGCCTTGGCTGTGTGTTTTGGGTCATTGTCATGCTGGAATACCCATCCACGACCCATTTTCAATGCCCTGGCTGAGGGAAGGAGGTTCTCACCCAAGATTTGACGGTACATGGCCCCGTCCATCGTCCCTTTGATGCGGTGCAGTTGTCCTGTCCCCTTAGCAGAAAAACACCCCCAAAGCATAATGTTTCCACCTCCATGTTTGACGGTGGGGATGGTGTTCTTGGGGTCATTCCTCCTCCTCCAAACACGGCGAGTTGAGTTGATGCCAAAGAGCTTGATTTTGGTCTCATCTGACCACAACACTTTCACCCAGTTCTCCTCTGAATCATTCAGATGTTCATTGGCAAACTTCAGATGGGCCTGTACATGTGCTTTCTTGAGCAGGGGGACCTTGCGGGCACTGCAGGATTTCAGTCCTTCACGGTGTAGTGTGTTACCAATTGTTTTCTTGGTGACTATGGTCCCAGCTGCCTTGAGATCATTAACGAGATCCTCCCGTGTACTTCTGGGCTGATTCCTCACCGTTCTCATGATCATTGAAACTCCACGAGGTGAGATCTTGCATGGAGCTCCAGACTGAGGGAGACTGACAGTTATTTTGTGTTTCTTCCATTTGCGAATAATCGCACCAACTGTTGTCACCTTCTCACCAAGCTGCTTGGCGATGGTCTTGTAGCTCATTCCAGCCTTGTGTAGGTCTACAATCTTGTCCCTGACATCCTTGGACAGCTCTTTGGTCTTGGCCATGGTGGAGAGTTTGGAATCTGATTGATTGATTGCTTCTGTGGACAGGTGTCTTTTATACAGGTAACGAGCCGAGATTAGGAGAGTCCCTTTAAGAGAGTGCTCCTAATCTCAGCTCGTTACCTGTATAAAAGACACCTGGGAGCCAGAAATCTTGCTGATTGATAGGGGATCAAATACTTATTTCCCTCATTAACATGCAAATCAATTTATAACTTTTTTGAAATGCGTTTTTCTGGATTTTTTTGTTGTTATTCTGTCTCTCACTGTTAAAATACACCTACCATTAAAATTATAGACTGATCATTTCTTTGTCAGTGGGCAAACGAACAAAATCAGCAGGGGATCAAATACTTTTTTCCATCACTGTATATATATATATATATATATATATAGTAGGGGTGTATAACGATTCTCCAAATCCTCGATTCGATTTGACTATCGATTTTTAGGTCACAATTCGACTTGATTTTCGATTATCTACATTATTTTTTCAGTGCTGATTACACCGCAGTCAAAACTATTGGCCCTGTTTTATAAATAAAAAAAACACTTGCTTTTTAATAAAACAACTTATGTAAATACACTGTAAAAATAACAAAAATCTAGAACATTTACAATTAACACTCAAACTTGAACAACTCTCAAAAATAGAACACTTACAATAACAATAACAATGTAACATTTTTTGAATTGGTGGCAACTATGTCCAGCACTTGCTGCCTATTTTAATATAAGTATTTACACCTTGGCATATATTTGGAAATGCACTACATCCAGTGTTTTCCACCACTGAAAAAGGCTGCAGATCCATTGCCATAAACTTCGCTATTGCATTGGTTATTTGTTTGGCACGAGTAGAGTTTATTGGTAGTTTGGCTCTAAATGTAGCTGGGATAGTAGGTTGAGTGATTGTTTTCTTCCACTTATATCAATTTCTTTGTGATGCCTCCGCATTTGACCCGCCATGTTTGATGTGTTACCGGAGGCGGAGTATGACACCTGCGTGTAGCAAACCTGCTCCCGAAGCAGCCATCGTGTTTTCTAGAAAAGCAAATGTGTGCGCCCACTGCGCCTGCGCCTTATTTAGCATGGAGGGTGCGGGGGGAGTAGCCAGTTAGCACGGATCTATTTTGTCAATGACTGCATACAAAAAGTAGCTTATTAAAAGTAATGACTCTTCCGAAGTTAAATAAATAGGCCTGCAGGTATAGAGCGGTATAGTTGATTTTATCAGTTTTGTGAGTGCAATTCGTTTAATGCCAGCTCCTTTACATGAACACGATCAGTTGCAGGGATGTGGTGGAGGTGGTAACAGCTGGCCATAATCAATGACGTGCGGTCACTTAATCACAGAATCGCGAACTACTTTTAAATTTCGCAGTTCGAAATCGAACCTAATAATTTTCGATTTTCGAACAAGAATCGAAATCGTTACACCCCTAATATATATATATATAAAGATTACATTTAAATGTGTAAGGTAAACAATGTTAATGCTTCAAACTGTTGTAATCTCCAGGACTCTAAATATATATTTGTCACAACTATATTTCATTTAACCCAGTGAACCAAATACAGTGTGAGGCACAGTTTGTGGACGACTCTTTCTTTTCGGTTTAAATACATCTATCTAAAAATCCTGTTTCGGTCTGCATTTGTGGTTTTCGTGTCATTGAATCAGTGAATGGAATGAACGAACTGAATTGAGTAACCGAACTGAATCAGATTAATCGAGTCACTAAATAGAGTCGAACCGCCCAGCACTGCTGTACTGTGACGCTCTCCCAGTCCGAGTCTGTCCAATCAGCGCTCTCAGGCTGCTGACCAATGACGCGGACCCATGAGGCTAGGACACGCCCCTGGCAGAAACGGGGCGTGGTTTGGCATAACTGCGTCAGAAACACAAGTGACGCGTATGAACAGGCAGCCCTGCAGCCGCAGTGCGTCACTGATAGACGCAATAACTCTTTCTGGGGAAAGCTCCATCTGGTCACCCTACCCCAAAACATATACAGCACAGTATATACCCCACACGGATCCGTTGTAGCACGATTTAATAAATTGATTGATTTTAAAATTTAAATTTAAAAATCATGAAATTATCGTTAAAAAAAACGAAACTCGGACAGTTTCCTTGCATGGATAGATCTGTTTAGTTCAGTTATGTTCAGTCATTATAACTAACACATTTATTTTAATCCATTGTCAAAAATCAAACAAAGCGCATGCGCCCTGCATCGCCCTAATGTTGTCAACATTAGATCAGTTTAGCTTCATTAAGTTAGATGAGAGTTAAAAAGAACGAAATATAATTAAAATGGTCCCAAAACGAAGTAAAATGTGTGAGGGAGAATCTAATTAAGCGAGAGTCAGGAGCCAGGACCTTTGGCAGATTCAAATTAAAATTCCAATAAATATGGTGAGTTTATTACTGTTAATTATTATTACTACTACTACTAGTAATTGTATATATTTGTATTATTACAACACATTTATATCCGTCTGTAACTGGTGTAAATGTTGTGTTTGGCGTCTGTGGAAGCTCTGCTCAGCACCAGCGGCTCCTGGAAGCGCTGTTAGTGGTTAGCAGTTCTTCCTCTCTCCTTTTTTTAAATATACATGTGTGCATACCTGACGCCTTTGATCAGATACAATTTAAAATCCTCTGTTACCATTCCAGTTGGTTTGTTTAATGAGGCTATGTTTCCTCTATCCCTGGTTGTTACCCTCTGTCGTGCCACACTGGAGCTCAGTGCCCATACACTGTAATTAATTACCCAGCTGCCTCTTAATCTGACCGCATGAGGCAGATATTAAAAATGGTTTTTTTTTAAATCTTTTTTTATTTATGTTTTGGCAAATAAAATACATTTCCAGCTGCACAGAATGCAGCATGTTGAGCCTTGAGAACAATCTGTATTTGTATTTTTTTATTTTTCTGTAGGTTGATTGATTGACTGAAATCACTACTACACTCACTCTTAACTGCTTTTCTTGGAAATCATCACCTGCATATGCAAAGTATGAAGGAGCACCTCCTAATCTAAGGGTAATTTGTCTGTTAAAATTATACCCATGAATAAATTGCACTTACCATCATTTAGGCAGTTCTTGATGTTGGATAAATCTTCTTTGTTCTTTGAGGATGCCCAGAATGCATTGTTGCAGTCCGTGCTATCTAAAGAGGGGGAATCAAGAACATTTGAGTTTAAAACTAAAATAAGAAAAGAAAATACATTATGTTCACCTGCCATCTACCCTGATCATGCATCAGGTTAAGGATGATTAATTATTATTATTATTATTATTATTATTATTATTATTATTATTAAATAACTGCTGAGCATTGAGAGAAGATTTTAAACTAACCAAATCGGAATAAATCTAAGGATAGAAAAAGCCACTGATTTCTATGCAGTCTCTCTGCTGGTGAAAGTTGCCGAGGGCTAAACTCCAGGAAAGAAATTGTGTACAGCTCACTGGCAGCATTCCCCTGGTTAAATAATTGATAATTTCTTTCAAAGTTTGAATTGACTGGCTCTACTTGCTTATTTCACTGAATTCTAAGGTACACTGAGGGCCGATTTGTTTAGTATAGCCACAGGATATCTTGTGATAATCACCAGTGGCAAAGTCTGGATTCCAGCCTGCAATCTCCAGGCTGCTGGGAAACCCCTGTATAATGAGCAAGGCTTTACCAGATTAATCAAATTGTTTCTCTTGCTTAATATATTCAACATGGGAACCAACAGCACAGTTGCATGGCTTTTCCTAAGTCTTTTCTGTAATACAAATTTAAATATCCCAATTAACAATTCAGAGCTTAGAATAGTGTACAAGCTGTGGATACATAGTTTAGCAGTGGGACAGTGAGAACATTCTCCATTATGAGTTGTTTCCCTTAAATTCACATTTTCACCACTAGTAAATGTTTACAGAATCAGAAAAACATCTTATTATTTTCTCTCCTCTGATATACAAAAGAGAAAGTCATTTAGGTTTCATTCTCTCATTAGATTTTTTTTTTTTTTTTTTTTTTTTTTTAATTACTTCAGTATAAATAAAGATATTGCACAAACTTACCTAGGGCACCATTATCAGATATGGATTTTGGCATTGGTGTCCTGAAACAAAACAATTTAAGCAGTTGAATTAATTTGTAATTATATGTGTGTGTGTATTTTTGCATTACAGTACAAGGGTAGTAACATCCTATAGAAAAATCAACCACACATTAAAATGTCTAATGTATGAGGAAGGGAGATCAGAATGATATACAGGTGTGATCGAAAGAGATGTGGCATAAGGCAGTGCTGGAAGGTGTTGGCATGTGCGGTCTTCATCCTATATAACACAATTTCAACTTAAGCAGCACTTTCACTGTTGACCGGGGAAGGCCTGTATTTTCTCTGGCCCTACCGGATGTTATGGAGGCCACCCCTTTACAATATTCCTGGAAGAAAGTGGATCAGCAAGGTTTTGTTAATTGGCTCTCAGGGACATGAGCATTAGGTTTAATTAGCTGAAAAGTGATGTAATATCAACACCCAGAATACCTCCAGAAGCAAATAAAACATCTACACCCAGGCAGTTTGGGACATTTAACATTTAACTTCTTGTAATAAAGTCTGTACTACACTTAACTCAACTTGCGCTCAATGGTCAAATGTAAGTCCGGATAACGGTCTCATGTGAACCAAGCAAAGGTCTTTTACTACAGAGTGTTAAAAACAGTAATAGTGTCTTAAAGGGTTTCTCTAAAGAGGATTGTCATAGTAGTCCTAGTATTCACTAGTAATGTGCAACACTTGTTTAATTTTCTTTGTTTGCTGCAGTGCAGGTCGGCGGTGAGACACTTTAGGTGTTGCCTCTCATAATTTTAAAACTTATAGCTCTCAGACATTCTAATTGTAATGTACAATTCTAGCATTTGTGCTTGAGTTGAAAGATCGGTCAAGGGTAGTCCGTTATTTCTGGTCAGGGAGGAAATGTCATACGGACGACAGTGTAAATCGCTTACGGCTTGGAAAGTAGTGCTTGTTTCTGAATTTGAGGAACACGTGTAACTTGTTTACGGTACTGTGGTTTTGAAACAAATGTCAATATATCAATACAACTTATGTTTTATAGTTACAACATATTTTTCTAGGGTCCATAGGCTGTTAGGGAAAGACATGCCATGTTACAGCAACCATGGGAACGGTGGTTAAAAGTCATGGTGACTCATTATTTTGTTTTCCGGAACATGTGTTACATAACATTTTTGCTGGGGCACTGACTTAAAATAAAGTGGCACGAATACTATGTACAGGGTTTTTATATTACGGGGTCATTTATTTGACCATGAAGAACAAATGTAAATACTGGGTGACTGACAAAGGACAGACTCTGACTTTATTCTGTGTTATTATTTTAAAGTCAAAAGCAATGGTGTGCACACGTAACACATATTGTATGCGAGCGTGTACAGCCATGCACATCGGCTTGCTAACTTAGTTAATAATACAAATAATTTTCTATCCAGTTCTTTGATTTCTGTTGATCTGGTCTCAAAGATGACAAAGAATTATTGATGGTTCTCAAGCTTGTCACAAGTCTGGGTTACAGTCACAGTACTCTCGACTACAGCAGACCACACCTTTGACATCACTTGTTAGTTCAGCCCAGCTCACCAGTTCTACTCTAGATAGTCAGAAGGGGAAATTAATGGGTTTCACATACTGTGGAGGCTCTGGGGAGGTGGAAATCTTTGTGCATGAGGATCTCAGGAGAGAAAAAAGTGGTGTCATTTTATTCTATAGCTTGTAACACCTGTGATATTGCTAAAACAAAGAGCAGATACATATGTCTATATACATAGCAAAGTAATGATCTAAAGCAAGCGGCAAACATTGCTATGATATGCCCACTAAGTCTTTGTGTTTTGAATTATGACTGCATCATAGCAGAGACTCGCAGTAAACGCTAATAATCAATACGTCTTAAATTAAAAACAAAACAAAAACAGTTTGTGATATTGTTAACACAAACGTAGCTGTGGCACAGTAATTTAGTATAAACAGACAGCAGCTTTATGGCTTAGAAGACGAAAGTCACATTGGACAAAAGTGCTGAAAGCATGTTAAGAGCTTGTACTTAAAACATTATCTCTAGTAAGAGGTTAGTGTGCATAAGCATCATGTTACTTTAGATCTTGCCAAATGCACTTTCAGTTGCATGGTATGAAGACAAATGCTATGCATTTTAAATAGGATCAAGATAAATCGGCAACATAAAAGCATACTATTGAAAACTTACTTTCTCTTCTTTTTTAAATCATTATTCTGGGATTGTGTAAGCTCCTGGAAAGAGGGGGGAAAAGGAAATTGTGATTTAAATTGTCATTGTATGAGCATTTTTTAATTATACATTAAAGAATGACTAAGTCTGTGCCAACAGAGTTTTGTGGCTTCACTAGAAATCACTGTTAGTGGGGCAGTTCCCCTCAGGATGTTACAAATTGCTAATATTAGTCATTTCATTAAGAAAAATGTTCTTCCCCTTTTAGTTAAATAATTTATTATCTAAAACAAACTTTTTTTCTACATTGTATAACCATTCTCTGAAAATGTATCCTTTTTTATCGTTACCAAAATATATAGCATTCCATGTAAACAAACAAGCAAAGTGTCTAATCAGTTCAGAGTAGACTTAGCTGGGCTTCACTGTCCAGATGGTTGGCACTTGGCGTTTTGTTAACATTTATCCTTTCAGGTGGTAATAAAAAAGAAAATAACAGTCCATTTTCTATGTGAGTATCTGATTTAGTTTCTTCAATTTGTTCCCCAGGCAAACTACTTTCATGTTGCATTGCACAGTTTTAGGAGTTGCAGTTTTCACAAGGAAAATAAATAAATATTTGTTTATGTTTGCTGTATTGGAAATGAACCAGTGAGATATATAATATCTGCCTTAATCTGTTACATTTGTTTCAGTGTGCCAAGTTCTTTAATCTATGCATTACTTTGAAGTAGGATCCCCTAACTGAGAACATGAGCTTGTAATGTATTCATTGCTTTAACTGTGTAACTCAAGACCTCTGTGAAGTATAAATATGCATTCAATCATTTTCTTAAAAATCTGTTAGTGCCCAAGGTGCACAGTTTACTTTGTAGGGAATGATCATATTGAATCCTGCACAATGTATGTGTAATCTGCCTTTTCTGAGTAAAGACATTAGTGATTTCAAGTGTTCTTGATCTGGGAGATACCCACCATTGAAATGGATCTCTCGGAGCCACGCCATTTGGTCTCTTCGGGGAACACAGCTGGGCTGCAGGGCCTGCTGGGAATGGTGTATTCCTGGGTGTCTTGGGGATCCTGGACAGGCTCATACAAGCTGTCCATAGAGCCCTCCTGCAAACACACCAAAGAGAGTCTCTGAGCAATCATTTCCTAAATCAGTATTAGACCAGTGCATTGGTCCACACACATACACACTGCTTGCTATGCGAGTTCTTAATTCAGGAAGTTTGGGATTTAAAACTACGGTTCCATCCAGAATAACAGTACAGTGCATAGATCTATGTTTTGAATTACTATTCTTTGTGCCCATAACAATCACTTTCTGGATATGTGTTGGGTAATAACCGGGAAAAGGGTAAAGGACAAACGTTGGTTGTTGTTTTACGTGTTATTAAAAGGAATCCGTTAATTTCTTTTGTAGCAAAAGGGACTTCAAAACATTATCAGCTGAAAGTTAATTTTACATTTTTCCACAGACTGTTCGTTCGAAGTTCAAGCAATGTTCAAGCATAGATATACAGTCACATCCTTCCTGTTATGAATCTAAAATGAATCTGGTTATCTGGTTAAAATCTGGTTTTAATATAATCTAAAAAGAAAGGAAACAAAAAAAAAAAAAGAAATGCACAGATAGTTTACGATACGTCAGAAAACATGCACAGGTCTTCAGCCCACTCCTTATTTATTGAGAATTAAATGAGCTCTTAACTATGCCAAGAACGAATAACAACAACAACCGTCACCAGGGTTTAGTGTAATATTTGTTTTAATAAAGAACAAAACTAATTATTTTTACAAACAGATTCTACTGCATGATAGTCAAATGAGGAATCTGTTTCTACATGAATGGGGTCCAATATATTTCACTTGAAATTAATCAAAACAGCTTCCAAACAACGGCTAAGCTCTGTTTTCATCATATCAGTCTATCAGTCCTGTACATTGTCTACAAACAGCCTGCAATCAAGAGAGGGCCACAGCCTGTGGTGAGAGATTGACTGTTGCCCTGTGTGCCATTATTTTATTCTAAGCATATATTTACCACAATATATTCTGGTGATGCACGATCTTTTATAATGAGCTTGGAGGTTTGTGTCAGTAATCCTTCCAATACTCTGAACATTGGTGGAAGGGACCAGCAGAAACATTTGTGCCATTATCATTTCACCTTGTTATTTTCACAAACGACTTTAAATGCCATAGTTTCATATCCTTTGCCTGATGTGATAGAGAACCAGAAGGACTAACTTAACTAACTAAACACACTAAGAAAAAATAAGCATATAAAGTATAATTGTAATACATCAATTTCGAACAGCTGTATTGTTTTTAGTATGCAACATCAATTTATTTTCCACAGGACACTTTTGTAGTGACCTGAAACAGTTGACAGTCTACAACGTGTTATTTAGTTATACACATATGCATTCAATGAAAGAAAACAATTTCCAATAACATAAACAGAGACTTTTTGTACAAATCCCAGTGCAGTCTACATGCTGCATGTTTCCCATCCATTCCCATTGAAGTTAATCACTTCATCCTAAAAACCAGACGCTAGATGCATTGGGCATAGAAGAGAGGGTTAAACACGACAGGTTCAACTTACCAGGGAAAAACAGAAGAGGTTCATTTTGAAGAATCTCTCCCCCGAAGCTGTCAACAATAACGCAGCGCTGGAGTCCGAGTGCCACAGAGCCGCCGTCCTGTCAGCTGTCTGCTGGGGCCAGATTAATAGAAGACAAAATCCCGTCAGTAATCCAATAGATATAGAGAGCCGTTACTACACAGATTTTCCACACAAACAGTTTCAGAATTAGATGCCTGCATGTCTTGCAGGGAATGGAAACAATGAAACCGTGATTTGTGTTGTGCATTTTACACAAAACAATTGCCATGCTTGGCTCATATATAGATCATAGATTATTCTTTGACACATCAAGTTACAATATGAATATTTTAAACCATTAATTCGATGTTGACAAATCATCTGACATTGTTTTTAAAAATAATGAATTAATTGGCTGCCAAATCTATACATTTATTTGTTTAAATAAATAAAAAACAACTAAGGTAGTACATTGCCTTTTGGCAGCATGATAATTGGATGGTTTGTGCCACAGGAACATGGCAACACCTTCCGTAAAAGTGCCCTGTTGGTGATTCAAAAATGATGAAATGAAGGTTGAATTCCAATCACCTATTTTGCTCTTATGCACACCAACACTCTTTCTAAAGAGTTTAACACAAATATATGAAGCATGTGCTTTAATTACCATACTATGTTACCATTAATATTTTTGTGTGTATATCTTCAGCCATGACTAGAATACCATGACAATAGTGTGATTATTGTCTTTGTTTACTTAATTGGTAAGTCAATCTTGTGTGCAAGCCACATCGTGTAGGTTGCATAATGTTGATGCAGTTCAAATACCGACTGAAAGGAGGCACAGTGGTACTTTTTTCCAGTATTTTTTCACATTGAATTTGTACCCTCATATTGGCGTTTTAAAATCCCCAAGGCTTGAGCTATTACACATTATGTAGGCATTTACTGCAACCTGTATTTCTTGATAACTGCAGCAGCAGGATTGACTTGTGGAGGCTAAAAGCATGTCATTTAAAACAGACATGTTTGATGGTTGCGATTGAACAACCTCAACACTCCATTCATGTGCTATCGATAAATCCCATCACTTCTTAGTCTTTTTCATTAAGACATTAAGCCATTTCATAAAAGTCATATCCTCTGTATCCATCGTTCTTGATTGCTTTGCAGTTATTAACAGTCACCCTGGATTTCAACTGTGAAGCTCTAGATTGGTTTGACAAACATAGGCTTAGCCTCTTGAATTAATGCTACAGGCACTGAAAATTCAGCAGACATTCACAGAACTCGGGACACGTGGCTCATCTGTAAGGGATCTATAATAACATAATAAGGGATGGCATGAATAGACTGAGTGCTCTTATCTCAGTGGTTACCACCAGATTTCACCCTGTCTGTTAGTGGTACATCAATGCCACTGACCCACACCTTCAGCGAGATATAATTCACATTGCCATTGTGTGTGTGAGAGGCTGGTATTGAATGCTGTACATGAAGAATGTCAAAGGTCACCTGTTATAACACCGGAAGAGAAAGAACTGATGAGGATATCTCAAGAGAAACTATTTTATGTTCCATTATCTGTGTGAAATGGCTTCAGCTATACATCTTATCATGTCCAAAGAAGTAGCTAATGTGATACGGACTTCGCTGTAGCTTTACTACATACAGAAGTAGGTCAAGGCTTAGAGACTCAAACTGGCAGGCTCTTATCTATGCTGTTATCAAATGACCCATAGCAGCCACGGCCTTCCTACAGGACAGGGAACTTTTTAAACGGGTCGGTTTTATCTTTTGCAGCTAGAAAAAGCAGATGCTGACAAAACTTTTCTGTCCTGTTGCCTTCTCTGTTTTGTAGTTGTGTATTAAAATCTCTCAATCTTCTCCTGTGTGGGTGCTTTTGTCATTCTAATTTGGTTCACAAAGAGCTTAAACCCATTATAGCTGTTCTTGCTCTGGAGTTCCCTACAGAGTACCTGGAAAGACTTATTGTTTTAACATACAGTAGTTGGCTGTAGGATAGGTGAAGGCGGTCGATCTGTTAAGCCAGTTGATACTGGCTCTGACTGTTAAATCCCTCCAGAGTTACTAAATGAGTAGACAGCAATGGGACATGTATACATGTATTTTCTGCAAAAACAAATTACCCTTTTTTGACACAGTATCTAGTGATGTATTTGTTTTTCATTTTTGTAGATTACATGTGTGTTACATTATAAGATGTGCATGCAGATTTGGGGGCAATGTAGGTATGGAATGGCACATTCAAAATAAATAAATAAATGTCATATGCAATGATGGTAGTGGTAGCCTATGTGGAGGTGGTCTGAAGGCAGGAGTTATTTTTGACATCTGTAAATCCTAAATCCCTTTTCTATCTCTTAACGTAATCAGAAAACGGAAAATAAATGCAAGCAGATTAATACACATCTGACCCATATTCCCATATTTGATTAAGATGATGAACAACACTGGGTTGAATCCCCCCAGTAGAAAAAACTATTTCGGAAAATGCATTTAAATATTGACTCTGTGCTTTAAGGAAATCAATGGATCTCAGGGTGAAAAAATACTTTGGACATAAAAACATTTCTCTCAATTTCACATCTAAAAAGACATATTTACGCTTCTTCATATCAGGCACCTTCAAAGACAATCTTTATTCATGATATTTACAAGGTTTAAATATATATAGTTAAGCTGATGTTGCACATTATATAATTGCAATGTTGATTGAACCAGCACCCTTTAATTATGCTTATTGTGTAGTATTTCTATGGCTCGGACACATGATAGTGGTTTTGTTCAGGAAATGAAAGGTTATTTTTTGTTGTTATAATTACTCGAGGACTTCAGACATTTTTGGTAAATGCAGTGGGCAGGAATTTGTATGCCCTGGTATTACTTTGGAAGGCATTGCTGGACTATCATTTAGCCGTTAATAATGTTTTGGTATAGCTCTGTATTGAATGAGGGAATTCGAAGCTCATAGGAGTTGTGAGATTGTGTTTCCCTCCCAGAGTAGGAGGACTGAATATTAACAAGGAAGCTTGTGAAATTTGATATAGCTTTACTTCCATTCTCATGTTGTATACAAAATCATCAAGTGCCATGGCTGAACAAACACCAAATAGATGAATACTCATATTGCATCACAGATTGAAAAAATATAATAATTTTCTGCTTCCTTTGCTACTTTTGTCCAGTATTGTAGTTAATGTAATAAACTCATTCATAGCTTTCAATGCAGTATACTTTGGAAACAGTTTGTTTGCTGTGGCATGTTCAAGGGATCTTCTAATGCCCATATAACAATACATCTCACATCACATGAATAGTAATGTCTCCTGAAACTCTTATTAATTACTTTTATGATCATATTTCCTTGTGAAAAGTGTATAGCTGAACATTGGAGACTTCTGAGATTACCATTTCACAATTTCCAAATCAAGGACTTGTTTAAGGAATGGGTCTTGCGGTTGGGATTTCTTGACAAACCTGATCAGCCCAGTGAGAAAAGTCTCCTTAAAAGATGTCACATTTAACAACGTTTAGTGTTGAACTGAAACGTTCACCAGCTGTTAATCTATAACTCGCTCAAATTACACACCAGCTTTCATGATACAATCCTCTGGGCTCTGTTTTACAAGGCTACTTGAAATAGACTTCTCACTTGCCAGCAACACATAGCGGCACATAATAGACTGTGTATGATGTCAGGTAATATCTGTTCATTACAGCAATCTGTGCAGACAAATGCTAATCCAAGTTAACACCTCCCCCTATCTTGGGTATCCTCTGTGTAAGTGTGTCATGTTGTTAAATAAAGTATACTGTCTTTTCCTCACATCATCCAAACTGGAGTATGGTTGTTGCACTGAGAATGTTCACCTGGATTCTTACAGATCTGAAGGGATCTCAGAGTTCCAAAATGGATCAACTCTCCATCAGAACTGCTGTAAATAAAATTAAAAGTAAATCTCAGACAAAACACAGAGAAGCCTAAAAACTCTCCCTAATCTCCCACAGCTTCTGTAGTGCATGTGCATTTGCTGGCATTTCTTGTTCGTCCAAAGTTTTGCACTGAGCTTCTTCAACACTTCCATCTTTCCCATCACTCCCCAGCCCAGTCCCACACTGCCCTCCCAGGCCTCGGAGATTAAGATAATCCTACCAGCCGAGATTCATACACCTGTGTCAAATCATTTCAGAAATGCAGACTGGCAGATGCCATGGCAGATGCATTGCTGACGTATGCAAAGCTCTCTCTGGAAGAAGATTATTAATCAGATTCGTCATGTGCCTCTTAGCATTAATTCATAAACATCAAAGCAGCAGGAGAGCTTGTTGTCAGTAATGGTCAATCAGTCAAAATGGGATTGCGCTTTTAGGGTGTGCAAGAACACGGAAAATCTCCATTCAAAAAGAGGAGAGGCAGTCTCAAGCAGTCAGGCCTGTACCGTTCTCTTGGTGTCCCACACATGCACTCACCCACTTATCGAGAACACGAGCCAGTTGAGCGTCTTTGTGACTGAAGCTCCTGTCATTCGTGCCCCAATAATGACCCCTCTTTCAAAGCCACTCAGATCCTTTCCTCTTGCCATCTTGATACAAAATTGAGGTCAGCTGGGCCTGCTGAGCATTTTTATACACGCCATAGAGCATGATATGATGTTAATTGCTTAATTGTATCATGCAGTACACCTGTTTGGAGGCAACTGCATTCGTTATGTTCCTCCACTCATTTATTTAGGTTTTTCCTTTAATTTGTCACCCGTCTAAAGATACATAGGTAAACATTTTAAATAATGCAAGACTACATCATGAAAGACTGGAAACGTAATAAGCTCAGAATGCAACCATTACATTCAGTTTTTATTGTGATGGTACAAAAGAATGTGTTGGAATGCAAATAGAATGCTTAACAATTCAGAAAATACAGGGCAGAGTATCATGGAAATCTGAATGCAATGTAAAGTGCTAATCATGTAAATAAGTTGATGCAATTGAGTAGGGTCCCGCTGCTTGGCTTCGTGCTTAGCTCTTCATAAGGATACATCATTCAGCAGAATTAGATAGGTTAGCTTATTTGATCAGCTAACTCTAACCCTAACCTACTCTGCTAGATTTTGTTAAAGCATAGGGATGACATCTAGTGCCTGTTCTGTCTTTCAACATGAACATTATATATATGTTTAGACACTTTTTACAGTAAATCTGCTCATTAACCATTTTTTGTAGACCCCGCTGTGTTCTTAAAAAGGTGTTAAAGGGTACAGTGGTTCATAAAAAAACATTGAGACAACATTGTCCGTCTGTGCATTGTCTGGATGTTTTGCAGATGGCAGGAGCAAGCTTGTGCAGTTGAGCAGTGGTTACTGTATCTGTCTTGCAGCCCTGGGTGGTGGAGAGCCACACAGATTTCCACGAAAATTACATAACTACAGTTAATCAAGAAGTCACCAGCTTATCATTCATAGACCCATTTCTAAAAAGTGATTCCCCATTCAGAATAGAAGACAGAGAGGTTAACTGGTTGGACTGCCCTCCCACAGGAGAGAGGCAGAGTTCAGGGGTGGTCTTCTCAGTTGCATAGGTCAGTACTGCAGCATGTCACTGTATCGTCTGGGATGCACATTTCATCGCATGTCCGAGTAGTGTTAGTGCCTAAGGAAAAGGACAAATAGAAACATGAGGATCTGGAAAGTGAAACCTAAGATGTTTAATATGTTATGAATGTAATATGTAATACTTAAATTTAAAAATAAAGAAATCACAAAACATAATAAGGAACAAGAAACATCTGTTGTTGTGACCTATATATTCAAATTCTGATGTAGTGGATGCAATTTGGTAACACACTCCATTTTCTGTTCTCCATCCCATCATCCCAGCAAGATTATATCAATTCTATGGGGGTGTAAAATGATCAGAACTCCGCTAATGGCTCATTTAAGATCAACAGTATTCACGTATGTGTGTATTTTTAAATGTTTGCCCTCAAGGTATGGTTTCATATCAGAACACAACTGCAGAGGTTGAAAAACAAAGATCTTATCTAATTTCCTTTGAGAACGTCTCTTCTGGTAACTAGTTGCTGTCTGAAATATACCTCGTCAGCTGTTTTTAACTTTCAGTTGTATCAATCCCACTGCCTGCTTTGACCCCCTGCTTTTCATTTATACTGAAGGGTGTACTGTTGTGTATTATTATAAAAGAAGCTCAACATGGACTAATGTTCTCACAAGCCTCAAGCCTTTATTCTTTTAGGGAGTAAACAGCTTTAAGCTTTTAAGCTTTGCTTACCTGAGACCACCTTCTTGCAGAACTTGCTGGTGTCTGGACAAATAGTTGCAGCCATACAGTTAGGATCATCCCTACATGTGTTACACTTCAGTGCCACCACTGTGAATCAAGACATTGAGTCAGTCCTTTTTGGGGTTATGTACAGGCTGTTTATATTACATTGACAAAATCTCCCCTTTTCAGCAATCAGAAACTCCCTCACCAACAATTAGTAGATAAGTTCATAAAATGTATAAATAAATAAATACAATCCTTTAATCCATTATTCTTTCTTCAAATGCATTTTGTAAAGTCCTGTTTGTAGTATTGTTTCTATTGCACTCTTTCAGTGAAAAAGCCGGGTAAAACAAAACTAAATGCTAAATCGAATAATTAATTGCAAATTTAACCTGGCACTTTATATTTAGATACACACACACTCAAACTCAGAAGTAATACAGCACATTAGTGTTAAGTTTATTCCATTGTTTTGGTACCTTCCTTTCTATATTAAATGCTCTTAAGATAAGATGACGTATTTTCACTCACCTTGTGTGGTACAGAACAGCACCACCAGAAGGGTACACAGGACAATCCTCATGATTAAAGTCTGGTGTGGAGGGCTGATGATACAAGAGCAGTCAAGAAGTGGAGAATGCTTTTCCTTTACTCTGTCACGGTCAGAAATACTGTTCTTGAGGACCTCGTCACAACCATAGGCAATATTACAGCCAATCAGATGCGACCGTGATCTTTCCTGATTGGTTAATTCAGGCCTCAGGTATTTGAGCATGACGAGGTATTCCAGCAACCAACACCGGCTACTCCTTCCCAGCAGAGTTGCTATAACCTGGGATACTTTTGCCACGTCTTCATGCTCATCATGCAACAGTTGTATCATACAAGTCTCTCATGTAAGATAGCACACAGAAATGCATATATTTAATAAGCAGAACGATAACATTTTGTACAGGTACAGCCATGCATTGGTTAAACTGCATTCATGACCCAGGTTATGTTTTTTTTTTTTTTTGCCACTCTCACAGTCAATTACTAAACTGGTTTGACTTGATCTAACACATTCCAGATCTGTTTAAAGGAACTACACTTAACATCTTGACGTTGGCCATGACACACGCCTAACAAGTCTTGCAAAGTAAATTTTCTGTGAAATGACTCTGACAAAGCTCTTTGGTTCCAATAATATGTAATCTCTGATGCTTTAAAAAGTAGAACACCAACCCATTTAAACTTATAAAGCTACACTGATCATACTTTTTATAAAACAAGATATACGTAACATAAACAAGCAAGTCCTCAATATGGAATTTGTGCAGTGAATGTAAGTGGCAACATGTCATATATAGCCAGTACCAGTCAAAAAGAATACACCTCCTTGAAACCATTTTTCTTTGTATGATTATCTATGTTTTAAAAAAATAAACTTGTCTGTAAACACTTAATTTTCATTATATGATGCATGTACTTATATAACCTGATAATCATTTTTAAATGAAAATGTAAATCTTGTCAATTAAATGGTCACCTAAAGAAAGGGGATTTCAGTCTGAAGCCCGAGTCAATTAACAGTCTGAAATGTGTATAACACGTTGTTAAATCACTGGCCTAAGTATAAAAGTATCCTTGCTATATGTTCTCTGAGTCAACTAGAATGGTACCAATTGTTGTTTACAGGTGACGGTCCATGATTATTATAAATGTAGGTAGCATAGGCACAAGTTTGTCATTCCTGAATGTAAGGGAGCAGAAAGTGGCAAAAACATTCTGTTAAGCAGAGAAAAAAGACTTTAATGACTTTAAGAAATGTAGGTCAATCTTAAAGACTTTGCAAGTGTCTGTAACTGCTGTGGCCAAAACCAGCTAACAATTTGAAGAAACTGGCACTTATGAGGACCGCACCAAGTCAGGCAGGCCAAGGGTTATCTCAGAATCAGAGAACAAGTTCATTCAAATCACAAGTCTGTGAAAATGGTGATTAACTGCCCCTGAAATACAGGCTACTAGAAGTACAGATGTTTTAACATCAACTGTTCAGAGGAGATTGCATGAAGCTGGCCTAACTGGAATAATTGATGCAAAGAAACAATTGTTAAAAGAGCAGAATAAGAGGAAGAGACTTGTAAACTGGACATTTGAGGAGTGAAAGTCGGTCTTGGACCAATGAGTAAAAATGTGGAATATTTGGGTCCAGCCGCCGAGTATTTGTAAGATGTACAGAGGGTAGAGGGTGAGCACATGAGCTCTGCAAGTGTGGTTCCTCCTAGGAGGCAGTGTCATGGTCTGAGGTTGCTTTGCTGATGACAGAGTTGATGATCTTTCCCAAGTCCATGGGCATGAGGCATGCCATTCCATAAGGATTACGGCTTGTTGGGCAGTCCTTCATTCAAGGACTGGCGAAGAAAGAAATCTATTGGCCTGGTATTTGAGAGAACAGTCAAAGCAAAGCTACCCACAAGTAACCTACATCTGTGGGAATTGCTACAGAAGAGCTGGGTAGACATGTGGGTACATATTCCTTTGCCAAATCTTATATATATATATATATATACACCGATCAGCTATAACATTATGAGCACTGACAGGTGAAGTGAATAACACTGATAATCTCGTTAGATAATCTGTCAGTGGGTGGGATATATTAGGCAGCAAGTGAACATTTTGTCCTCAAAGTTGATGTGTTAGAAGCAGGAAAAATGGGCAAGCGTAAGGATCTGAGCGACTTTGACAAGGGCCACATTGTGATGGCAAGACAACTGGATCAGAGCATCTCCAACACTGCAGCTCTTGTGGGGTGTTCCCGGTCTGCAGTGGTCAGTATCTATCAAAAGTGGTCCAAGGAAGGAGAAGCAGTGAACCGGCGACAGGGTCATGGGCGGCCAAGGCTCACTGATGCACGTGGGGAGCGAAGGCTGGCCCATGTGGTCCGATCCAATAGACGAGCTACTGTAGCTCAAATTGCTGAAAAAGTGAATGCTGGTTCTGATAGAAAGGTGTCAGAACACACAGTGCATCGCAGTTTGTTGCGTATGGGGCTGCGTAGCCGCAGACCAGTCAGGGTGCCCATGCTGACCCCTGTCCATGCTGACCACAGCACACCTTCAGAGGTCTAGTGGAGTCCATGCCTCGACGGGTCAGGGCTGTTTTGGCGACAAAAGTGGGACCTACACAATATTAAGCAGGTGATCATAATGTTATGGCTGATCGGTGTGTATATATATATATATATATATATAATTTTGCAAAGGCATATGTTAAGGAGACACAATCTCTTCAAAACTGCAAGCAAGAAAACTGAACCTTAAATGAACTTGAGTAAAACAAAAGTAATGTTGAACAGGTTTGTTAAAATTAAGAAAATGTAGAAAAGAAAAGTACATCAACAGATACTTGAAGAAACGTAAGTTGTCTTCCTTGGACAACAGGAACAGCATGAAAGGTAATCTACCCAATTGCCTGAAGAGAAAAGTATTTAATCAAGGCATACTACTAGTGCTCACTTATGGCTCTGAAACTCCAGAAGCATGGAAAGATGTATGCTTGGAAATACAAGAAGAGATAGAAAAATAAATGACTGGATGATGATATATAATATTTACTAATATTATCACAGGTGCAATTATAGTTTCTAAAAAATAAACCATTTTTTTATTTACATCTTCACAAAAAAAACTGTTCAGAATACAGACTAGTGGAATTCTAGTGGAAGTCATGCCGAGCATGTAAAGTGATACCTGTTTTTAAAAACTTAAAAAGCAGCTTGAGCTGGTTTTCACATAGGATTTTCAGTAGCCCAGGAATGTAGGCTTACTGTAACAATAGCCTGAACCCATCAGGCTAGGCAATCTTAAAACACAAAACAATAGGTGTGCTATGAGGAAGTATTATAATATCGACATTCATCAGTTCAATTCCCGTATTTAACCTAGAACAACACACTGTGAACACTACAGGGCAATTGTTGAATTCATGCCATAGGTTGAACCTTTATTTTTAGAATTCAGAAGACAAATGCTTTATCTTATACATCTTCTTGACGGTATCATTTAGTGTTTCACATTTACATTTGTTTAATGTTTTTTTTTTATTGTGTTGCATTCATTGCCTGCTTCACCACTGGATTTCAGTTACATTCAGTATGAGTTTATTTTCCTTTTGTTGTGAACTTGGGGTTACATATAAGTTAATTTATGAAATGCCTAACCCTGTTTATTAATGGTTTCCTCACAATGCTATAATTATTACCCACACAACAGGCAGACTCCCACCCTTACCCAACACCAAACCTTCAACCAAAAAGGGATTAAGAAATGAAGATTGTAAATTAAAGTGTTTACTTTTTGTAGTCTGTCATTGTTATGAAGTTTGAGTTCATCAAGGTTTAGATTACTACCTATTTTTTAGGCAATCAGATGGATTCAGTTGCACAATTGTACTGAGGTTAGTTAGAAGAAACGCAACCCTAACTAAAAGTTTACTAGGAAATGTGAACTTTACATCTAAGGCATACTTTGGTATTTTGGCATTTTAGCCTGATTGCTTTCTCACCCAGAGTCTGACAAATCATTCAAAACCTTTTTAATTCTGTGCATCTAGTTTGATGAAATGTGAATGTATCATTTCATTAGCATAGCACAATTGTATGGAAGTGAATGGTCGCAAATTGCTGACTCTCAAAAGCCGACGAATAGATCTAAATAATCCAAAAGAATAATATTGAAATGGTCAATGAGGACAAACATCAGATCACTCTACCTTTCAAACATGTGTATGAAACTGCCAAAAAAAAATTACATTTACGTTACTCATGTAACATGGCGAGGGCACTGTCCAAGTACGCCACCCTGTTGATTTGTTTAAGGGGTCAGTGTCCCCTAAATCTACTTCTGCAATACCTTCCCGGGATTTTTTAACCAGTTAAGTGGGCGCAGAAATGTAAGATTTAAGTCTTTATTTTCACAAAACAGCATATTTAAAAGAGGCATTCAGGTAAATACAGTCATACAAATACAATCAATAAAATGCAGAACAGAGCCCTACAATTAAGAGTCTTATACTCACAATCACACAAGTGAATTGCAGGGGAGAGAAGGAAAATAAACTAGCACACTCTAGAATAAAATACTTTATTTTGCGTGTTTCTTTAAAATACACCCTTTCTCCATAACACCACCAGTCAAATACATTATTTTTCTATTAAATGTCTCCTTAGTCTTAATGTCTTTATTTTAGTCTCTCCTCGTTTCCCTCACTCCTGCACTGCACCTCACACACACACAATGAATCACTCCAGGATTGCCATCCTGCAACAAACACAAAACAGGAGTTTTATACTAGAGGAAAAAGCAGTTCCCAAGTATCCAATTAATCAATTAAAATGTTTACTAGTTAGAACAGACTGGGGAGGGGAGATCACCTAGTGAAATAAAAAACTAAATAAACCATGGAATGAACTAAAGTGAATAAATATAAAACTAAAAAACTGAAACTGTGCAAACAAAGACAAACTTAATTATAACCCTGTTACACTCATCTGAATGCTTTGTTTCCTGGAGGTGTAGTCACTTTCCTGCACATAAAGCATTGGTGGAGGCAGAAGGATCACCAAAGTGTTTTAATCCTGTCTTTATCATTCTATTCTACATTCTCAGAAATGCATTAAAGCTCCTTTTAAGATTTAATTACACTTTCTACAGAGGTAAAATTTACTATTGTGTTCACACCATGCAGAGCAGCAATTTCGTCCTCTGAGGTTGTGTTGCTGTTGGAGTTTTTGTTTCAGGATGGGTTATTTTCTCTGATGTTTTCACAAGTAACTTCAGTGATACTTAGCAGGGACAAACTCTTTCAAATACTTTTTGTTTATACAACTGCTGCATAATACACAACATACTTATACACCTGCTATTTCTCCTAATAATTCTTCCAGTTTTTTGTATCTCAATTCCTAGGTAATTGTTATTGTGTTTCATGCTAAGATAGCAAAATATTAAATCAATGAAAAGCACAGTGGAAATAAGAAATGCAGAGATAACTTGGAGGGTTAATGTTAGCGAGGGTCAAAATTCGAATGTTGAGAAAGAATAAAGAAACTAAAATGTAATGATACTTTCAGTTCAGGTTTGATACCTGTTTTGCACTCATTGGTTGTTGCTCAGTCTTTCCTTCTAGAAGGTATGAGAGCATGTTTTTGTTTTTTGCTGTAGTTGTTCTTTTTTGTGAGTGTGTGACCTGAACCCACAACCACATTTGCATTTCTCACTGTGTTAGGTTAGAAAGGAAAAAACAGACAAATCCGCAAGGTGCTTTTTCTTTCAGAGATTAAATTTGTTCAATATAAATGCCCCCCACCCCCCCAACTATCCTGTCTGATATCATCTTAGCGTTTGAGTGTGCTGAGAGTGGGAAGAAAATCTTTCTTAGGTTTATTTCTGGGACTGTTACAATTATGAAAATATGACCTAATTGTCTTAGAGCTTTTTCTTTTGTCAATGTTGGTACATTTCATTTTAACCTGTTCTACAAGTCTCACCTCATGTATTTCAGTCACGATTCTGTCATTGTACATCCTAACTACACTATGGTAAATTGGTGAATGGTATAATGATATTATATTTGACTTAATTGCTTTACATAAAGAATGGCTGTTCAGCTCAAGCAATGATGCAGGTCAACTATGGCCCACTGCTTTTACTGTCCCCTCTTCTCTCGGTTGAACAAGAGCTTATTTTACATGATGTCCTATTCAACATCATCACGTCATCAATGTTCAAGTAAATCAATTTGTATTATGAATTTAACTCTAAATAATATATTGCAATATTGTAACTAAATCAGAGCAGTAGCTCTTACATTTAGATGTAGCCATAGCGACACTGAAAATATTGTTCATAATTGTGTTCTTACATAGCACATAGCTTAATCATTCATAATTCATCATAAAGGTGCAGAAAATAGTTAAATTAGTAATATAGGTATTTCAACATACAATTTTAAATCACTACTCAAATGTGTTTTTAGCTATGATTATGATTATGATGAGAATATGATTTGAATCCCTATGATCATTTAAGTCTATGTAAGTGCAAGGCTGTATCTGGAATTCTTTGGGTGCATTTTGCAATTATTGTAAATGTTCTTTGAACACGATTCCGAGAAATGAAGATAAGATTTTAGATGTTTTTGTTTCCTCATTCTTGGCGAACCTCTTTACCTGTTCTAAGAGAACATTTGCCTCTGGTTCTCTTGCACACAAGCAATTTCTGCTGTTCAACAAGTCAGATTACAAGTCACGCCTCATGCATCCTGGTCACTTCCCTTTTATTTTTAATCTGCACATCCTACCACATCAAGGGAAAATATATTCTATAAATGTTTTTGAAAATCCAAAATTAGGTGTAAGCAAACACCTACAAAATCACACACCAAGATAAGTGGCCTCCATCTGTTTAAGATGCAGTGATTCACATGATTTCAGGATAGATTCAGCAGTTCCTGTAGATTCACTCTGTTGAATAGTAGTAGTCGAGCTGTGGTGGTAAACAGTGTACTGGCTCAGCGTGGTGACATGCCCTCACCCTGTCTTTGAATGAACCTCTATGAAGACGCTGATGCAGTTGCAGTCAACTCTGGCATGTGAACTGCTTGCAATCGCAGTGAGAACAAAGAGGCTCACAGGTATATTATTTTATTCGCAGTGAGCACGAGACGCCTGTCAGTAATTCTTTAGAGCCATTTAGTGTTGGTTGTCTGTATAGTTGCCAAGCTGCATTTTTCTTCTTGTAATAGTCTAATAAATTCTCCCATGATTCTCTTATGTTGCCATTTCCTAAAACGTTGAGTTGTGGACAGTTAAAAAACCATGTGGGGCTACTTTTAAACTACTATTACTATTAAAAATATTGATACATATAATAAAACTTATATAGGTAAAACTTTTTATGTCAAATAAACGAATTGAGATGTAATTATGGTCTGTATTTAAAATGCTCCTTTTAAAGTTGGGATTTAAAGTTAGCAACTTTATAACACTTTAAAAATCTATTTGCAACTTTATAACACTAAAAAAAGTGAGTCATCATTAAGTCTTTATTTATTTTTTGGTGTATTTGTGTCTACAGAATCGGAAGGTTAATTTTAAGAGAGTACAGGCCAATGTGGTTCAACTATGTATATTACAAAACTTTTGTCAACGGCACAGCCCTACTGAGTAGTGCATTTTAAAGCATGTACTCAACCATGAGCACCAAGGAGCTTTCAAAAAAACTCCGGGACAAAGGGATCAGGTGATTGGTATAAAAAAAAAATCAAAGCCTGAAAGAGAGAGATCAGAGAGGCTACCAGGAGGCCCAATGCCAGATTTGTAAGAGCTACAGGCTTTTATGGCAAAGCTTTTTATGCCTTTTGTGTGGCAAGACTGTTCAAACTGTGCATGTGATAACAATATCATAAGCACTCCAGAAAGACCACCTTAAATTCCATTTGAAGAATACAAAAAAAAACCACTCAGGAGATTCTGTAGCCATGTGGCAAAACGTTTTGTGGTCTGAAGAAATTAAATTTTACTTTTTGGCCGAAACGCATCACCCAAAGAACACCTTCCCACTATGAAGCATGCTGGTGCAGCATCATGTTATGAGGATTTTTCTCATTGGCAGGGATTGGGACACTTGTCAGCATAGACGGGGAAATTAATGGAGCAATGAATAGAAAAGTCCTTGAGGAAAACCTGCTGCCATCTGCAGGAAAACTGGGACAGAAGTTCACCTTTAAGCGGCCCAAAGCACACAGCCAAAACTACACTGGAGTAGCTGAGGAACAAAAAGCTAAGTGTCCTTTTTCCCTCTTAACTATGGAGTATGATGTGTAGATAAGTAGAAATAAAATCATAATATAAATGCACAAAACTGAGGCACAACAAACAAAAGGTGAAAACATTTCAGGGGGGGTGTAGACTTTCTATAGGCCCTGTGTGTATGTGTATATGTAGTTTTATGGTATGGTACTAGGAGGAGCACAGAATGCCTGACACTGCACTTCCCACAAGCCCTTGGAGGATAAACGTAGGAGCTCCAGAGCTGCAGGGCTCCCAGGATTATCCCAGTTCCTGTATAAAAGAAGGAAGCAGACACTTCCTGTTTGTTGGGGAATAGGAGTTGGGAGAGGAGTTGCAGGTCAAGAGAGAGACACATAGAGAAAAGAAAGTCCACTATCTGAGGGGGCAGACCCTGGGGCTTGCGCTGCACCAGGGACAGAGGAACAGTACTCTTTCATAATTTCAATTTGAGTCAAACTCACACGCAATCCCTAAAAATGCCGTATCGGACTAAACAAATAACTTTACAAGTCAACAGGAAGTCATAATCTCAGGCAACATGTTATGTTATTCTGAGATCTCAAAATGTATTTCAGAAAAGTTAAATCAGAGAAGAAATTATCGCTAGACATCTTAAAGATATAAAAAGGTCTAGGTTAACAAAAACTGAAAAATAATGTACATTTCAGAGTTATAAAAAAGGGCCTTTTTCAATAATGGTTTAACAACTTACAGCTGTTCTACAGCAATGGAAGTAAATTAAGTATTGCAAGTTGATGCTAACAATTCCTACAGGTGTCCCAACTTTTGTTGATTACTTACAAACCCTCTGTCTGTATATAAAAGCAGTGTTGGAACAGACTGTGCTACTACACCCTCTTAAACATTATTTGGACAGTATTGTACTGCAGGAAGTAGTATATTGCTATCATAATGGCGAGAAAAATGCAATTAACAAACGTGTAGGTCTTTCCTTTAGAGAAATTGCAAAGAAAGCCAAGCTGTCAGTGAGTACAGTTTCTTACACCATCAAAAGACACTTGGAAACTGGAGGAAACTCTGACAGGAAGAGGTCTGGCACAATCAGAAGACAAGTTTCTGAGAGTCAACAGCTTGCGTGAGAGGCGGCTCACAGGACAACAGCTTCAAGCACAGCTTCGCGCTGGTCAAAGTAAGCAAGTCTCACTTTCAACTGTGAAGAGAAGACTTCAAGCTGCAGGTTTGACAAGGTCTAGTGGCAGTAAGAAAGCCATTTCTAAGATGGCAAAATATGAAAAAGAGCCTTGCCTGGGCCATGAAGTACTGACAGTGGACTACTGAAGACTGGAAGAAGGTCTTATGGACCAATTAATCAAAATGTGAATTCTTCAGTTCATCATGCATGGTTTTTGTATGCCGTCAAGTATGTAACACCAACTGTCAAACATGGAGGAGGTGATGGTCTGGGGCTCTTTTGCTGGATCCAGAGTCGGCGACTTGCACAGAGTGAGTGGCACCCTGAACCAAAATGGCTACCACAGCATTTTGCAGCACCATGCAATGCCCTCTGGTATATGCCTAGTTGGTCAAGGGTTCATCCTACAGCAAGATAATTACCTAAAACTTACCTCCAGGCCATGTCAGAACTATCTTAGAGGAAATTAACAAGATGGTAGGCTTCAAATCATGGAATGGCCAGCAGAGTCTCCAGACTTAAACCCCATCAAGCTGGTTTGGGATGAACTGGACAGAAGGATGAAAGCAAAGCAACCTATAAGTGCAACACATTTGTGGGAACTTCTGCAAAAGTGTTTGGAAGAACTTTCCGAACAATATTTGATTTCTATTGTAGACAGAATGCTACTTGTGTTTGGCGGTTATATCTGCAAAAGGTGGCTACTGAGTCAAAAATTTAGATAATATTTTGTTAAACAAAACGATTCCATGATTTTTTTTTCTCCAATTGTTTATTTGTTCTATGCTTTAATTTCCCAGTACATTGAGACATTAAACTGCATACATTTTCGTAAAAAATGGAAAAAATGGAAGGGAACAGGGTGAAAACTAAATTAAATTTTAATATCTTAAGGAAAAAAAAGAAAAGCTAGAACCTGTCCCAAACTGTATAGTATTTGTACAACAGTCCCCCAGCTTTTTAACTGTTCTTTATACTGAGTTAAATAAGTAATATAATTATTTCAAAACAAAAATTAAATCACTCCTCAAATGTGTGTTGTTGGTTATGGTTATGGTGATGAGAAGTCTATAATTAACAGTGCAAGGCTGTGTCTGTGAAAGCTGTGAATTATTTGGGTGTGTGTTGCAATTATGGTAAAGAACTTCATTCCAAGAAATGAGTCCAAGATATTCAGACTTTTTCTTTCCTCATTCTTGGCGAACCTCTTTACCTGTTTTCTAAGGGAAAATGTAAATGTAGTTCATTTGCAAACAAACTATTTCTGCATTTCAACAAGTCAGATTACAAGTCACAGTTCATGCATTTCAATCATACTGTACCTGTCGTTTTACATTCTTACTACACTGTGGGTTGCAGTGTCTGATGAAACTTACTTACTACTTACTTACTTGTGTGGCCACCAGATCAGTGTTTTAGAGTTAATATTTTCCTCCTGTGCTGCTAGATTCCTTTTTTCTTTTTTTTTCACACAGACTGATTGATCTTTTACTTCTGTGGTGTTGGCCACCATATTCTTAAAAACCAGACGAGAAGCTGCACTCAAGGCTTTAGAAGAGGCAGGCATCTTATCAAAGGTGGACTGTTGTGAATGGGAAACACAGATAGTGACTGTAATTAAAAAAAGTGGAGACATGTTGGTATTGCATCAGCCCCAGCGATATGGCAGATTGCCATGCATCAGGTACTGCCAGGAATACCAGGTATACAGGGTTATCTAGATGACATCATGACAGGAACAGACGATAAGGAACATCTAGAAAACTTGTAACTGGTACTAATTAGACTGTGAGTATGGACTGAGAGCTAACAAAGACAAATGTGACTTTTTTTAAAGAAGCCATAGCCTATTGTGGCCATGCCATTGATAAACAGGGCCTTATGTCACAAGACAAGACTGGAGCTGTTCTCAGAGCACTACAGCCACAAAAAACATTACTCAGCTTCAATTAATCACTCTTCATTCAGCTACTACTGTAAGTTTTGCCAGCTATGTATTGTACTTTGTATTGCTCTTATATTTTGTAAATCGCCCTGGACATGGGCATCTGCTAAGAAGTAAATAATAATAAACTTGAAACTGTCTAAAGTGTTTTATATAACCATCATTTTTTATGCTACACTTGAAGACCCCCAGTTGTGTGTTTTCTATGCACGTCGAGATCAGCTGTCAATGTACTGTAATTCCACTTAAACATCCGCAAACACTCTTGGCACAGACTAGCCTGGTCAAACAGATCGTGAGTAATAATGGAACTAGCTCACTTCAGATGAATTTCAAACGCGTCAGGATAATCAGTATCAAACACCCAGCATCTATCTTCCCCTTATCACCCTGCTACCAATGACCTGGCAGAGAGCGAGTCAAGCAGGGGAGAGAACAACTGTCTTTACAGCTAGCCAACATTCTATTGGCTTATGAATTTGAGTTCATGCCACAACTAATTAGACAATAATATCATGAGTGGACCTGCTAAAGCCTTATCTTTTTGCAGAGAGGTTCAAAAGAAACAGTTTGACAGTTCGCACCATTACAGGTGTAATGCATATGATGAACTCCAGAATATAGTTTGAGCATTTATTTGTACAACTCATTCACATAAGTTACTGCCTCCAACCGCCATCTACACTGCCTCATGTATCCTTGCACAGCCCATGGGTGGAAGTATGACACTACAATGCGACTCTTACTAAACTTTGCAGTGGGAGGTGCTGGCAAGACACTACTGTAATCATAAATGGGCGCCTGTAGAAATTGGATTGGGATCACTCAGCTATACAGTAAAGGTTGTTCCAAATGCATGTGGGCAGGGCTGGCGCTACCTATAGGCAGAGGAGGCAATTGCCTAGGGCCTCGGGCTTGGAGGCGGCGTCTCCATAAGCGTAACATCCCTATACGCGAGTGTAACGGGGCTCATTCGTGTCATAACGTAACCCCTCGATAAAAGTAGTACAGTGTTAATCCTCCTGTGGTAGGAGTCCAAGCCTGTTAGCGTAGAGGGCTTAACACTCCACTGCAGCGCCACGGGTGCGCGGCTTGAATCCTGGGTGGGGAGCGCCGACTACCATTGTTTACACCAGTTCACCAATCAAGAGTGGGGCCTCCAACATAAATTTTGCCTAGGGCCTCCAAATGTCTAGAACGGGCCCTGCATGTGGGACAGCTACTGTCTACAGCTTCCAGGGACTCAAACCTCGACTTCCACACACCTGAGCCAGGAATAACTGCCCGAGATGATTCTCACTGGGCTATGGACAGTGCTAAACCTTTTATTGAAAATGTTGCACCCAGAGAGGGCCTGGAATCCACCACAAAGTCTCAGTTTGGTGTTCAGTTGATTTAATTTATTTTATTTAACGTAAGTTTTACAAACTAAATGGCGATGTTACGTATGTGCTATTGTGGTGTACGTTTACTATAGCTCTGGTTGGAGGTTAGTGCACTGATACCAAAAATAATGTTTTGTTTTCACATTGCCACAGCACTGATGTAAAACTCAAATTAATACTTGAATCAGCAGAGCCCTCTTGTGGAAGAAAATAAAATATTATTCCTCTTCTGCGTCATGCTTTGTTGCTGTTTGTATGTGTACAATTTAATCCTTTTGAATTTACAGAAAAAAATCCTGATCAGAGTTCTGATTGGTTAAAAGAAGACATAAGTACCCACTACCAACAGCTTCCAACTAAAACTGCACTTGAAATATGTGCTTGCCTGCTTCTATTTATGACTAGAGAACTAGCAAATGCAAATAAATATAAAAATAGAATGGTTGTATTCATAGTTGAAGTGCATAGTAGGAATCTTGGGTGACACAACAACACAGACTCATCTGTACTCAAGAGGGGACTTAATTCCGCCCACATGGCGTGCAGCATTAGCAATAGGACAACACCACCAAGGGGCAGCTCCACTCTCATAGGGCGCCGACTAGTGCCCAAACCCCTGCGCTGCTCTCTCTATATCCCCACCTTGCATGACTACCATACCGGTCCAACCCCCCTGCCGGTAGACACCTATCCCCACATGTTCACCCTACGTGACAGATAACATAAACCTATAACACAGATACAGAAGCATATGATAAGGACTTAATTTAGCAGGGACTTTCCCACAATTACTACACTCCCACACGCACATAACACTACTGCCACATGCACAGGTGGTGTATCCCCCTGACATGCTAATATATATATATATATATATATATATATATATATATATAATCAAAACAACAAAAGTCAATTTTATTGATAAAGCCATTTTAAAGTAGGCTTTAGACATCACTTTCTAATTAGTACTTATGGTCTATATATTAATACATATGCTCCTGGAGCCCTCTGCAGAAGTTATACTGCTGGTTCTCTCTCAGTCCTGCTGGTGGCAGTGTTGTGTGTGTTTTGTCTCTCAGTGCTTCCTGAAATTATTTCAAATGTGGGGGTCACCAAAGTCTCGAGTTATTTTAGCACAGTGAGTTTCTAACTTATTCTTTACACTCCCAAATGGGCTTCATCAATGAGTGCATTAGATCTCTTTTACTGAGAACCCCTTTCCATAGACAAACAATATAAGCATATTTATTCTGGATCCAAAAGTAAGATGAAAATGTTTTTATGATAAGCGCAATGCAACAAAGCAGTAGCAGGTGTTGGGGTGACAGGTCTGAATGTATTAAATAGGTTCTGCACATTGCTTTCTTTCAGAATAATTTGTTAATTAGTTGTATTGTACGTTTCAATTAAGATGTGATAACATTGACACATACTTCAGATTGTAAAAACACTCACCTTCTCCAGGTTTCTCATCCATTTTTTTTCTAACTCTTTTAGTGTATAATTTCTCAGCAGAGATACCAGAACTATTTACAGTCCTTTTGATGACACTTTATTTTGCCTCCCTCACATGTACTTTCTAATCCAGGCAGTTTTTCAGCTACTCAGATGTATTGAATGTTTCTTACAAGATACTGAATGCCCCTAACAAAGTAAGTAAAATAAAATCTAAACAATTTTACGTTATACAATGCATGATATTTTGTAGGCCATCATGAATACACATCATGCAACATCAATGTATTTGGCTAAATACACTGCAGTAAGTACTAATATATGGAATTAGTTTTTATTTACACTGTAAAGGATCTGATTTTGTAAAACATGTTATAACTTGATTTTGTAAACCTACCAATAATTCTTTTGGGTCAATTTTATATTTTTTTCACTTCTGTCACAGTCTTTCTAGGGGATTCACAGTTACTGAATTAATGCGAGGATGGATGTGTAGTTTTGTATTAGTCCATTAAAAAGGTGTTTATTTCCCATTTTTCAGCATCAGGCAAACTGCTTGGTGAGCTCAGCCTGTGAGTCGAAGTTCAAATGGGCTGTCCGGAGGGGGGGGGGGGGGGGCGGCTCCAGTCAATGAATTCTAAATTGCATCCTTTTGCTATAACTTACACTTGTCTGCTACAAGGGAGGCTTGGGGAGGTCAAAGGGTCAGTGAATAAAATACCACAGTTAAAAATGCATCATTTCTGTATCTAGCCATAACCCGGTGTTGACTCGGCCATGCTATAAAGTCATCGATTCTCTGTCCCTTCGCTCGGGATCTGTAAATTGTCTAAATAGGCTTTTTGCGACACAAGTGATAAATTTGCTTTGATGTGGCAGGAGGTAATGAAGCACCGTTCTTATCTGTAGACCTTCCGTTTGTGCACACAGCTTAAAAACTGCATGCAAAGAGGGGGTTAAAGGGCGGAATTGGCAGCTTAGTGTCCATGCACAGTGGATCACTGAAAGCCGGTAGTAGTCGCAGGTTGGATGATGTGACTGTCACATGCTGCGGCTGTGCTTGCCATGGTTGTTTTTCACTCTGAGCTTCTGGTGCACAAACTTCAGTAGTGATGTTCGATACGCAGGCAGCATGGCAACCATGTGACCTCTTCACCCCACGTGGGGCGAGACTTTTGGCTTAAGCACAACAAGGGTGGGACTGAATTGTGGCTATAGAGTTCAGCTATAAGGCATTGGTATCACTAGGCTACCTGAGAGTTTTCCTGTAAAAATATAAAGTCTGTCAGATATATATATATATATATATATATATATATATATATATATATATATATATATATTTTTTTTTTTTTTTTTTTTTTTCCTGGATGTGGGTAACCATTCCTTAACTACTTTGCTAGTGTTTTTTTACAGATTTCCATTACCCGTCATTTATCCCTACCCAGTCATCATAAACACACACATACGCCTACAGAGCAGTGCTTAGTTAAGACAATCTTTCTGCTCTTTTCATTCATGGTTCCTCCGGTAACAAAATAACCTTCTTCCATACTGTGGAACCAGAATACACAAAGCCTTTGCCACTAAACAAAGCATTTGCTGTCAGAATCCAAAATAAGAAAAACTACAGAGTTCACAAAACTTATAGCTAGAGGAAGCTCATGACTGCAGATATGTATTTTAAAGGTGACAGTATATTTTATTGTGAGATATGTAGCTTGAACCATTTTAACTTTAATATATGGTGTAAAAGTCAAGTCTTGTGTGTTTGTATCAGCTCAGATTTTTCTCTTCAGGATGTGAAAGAACATTTTAAATATTGTTTCTTGAATATTATATGTGCTTCTATATTTGTATTCAGCACATCTGTGTGTTTCCTTAGGGTCATACTTGACTTCTCTTTGTCCTGTTGCCTTTAATAATGTGGTGTGGTAACTGGCTATTGCTTATTACAATAATCAGTCCAGCACGGGCCCTCTGTAAATCTAATAAAGCGAGTAGTGGTGCGTGAAAAGTATATTCAGTGTGTTTTGTTCAGATATCTGTGAAGGACTGAAAAATAAACAGAACATAATATAACATAATTGAGCTCAATTCTAAAAAGAAAAAAACACAGCTTTATTCTGTTCCAATTCTATGTGTGAGTTTTCTTACTTTATTTATTTGTCACGCTTTAACCCTGTGATGCTCTCGAGGCATTGTCAAGGTCCCTGGTGAATTTAGCGGGTGCTTCACTGTGGTATTCATGGTCGGCTAATATGTACTGCATAGTGTGCAGATCTATTTTGAGCCAATAAGATAGCTGATTCCCAGGCAAGATGGACAAGTCAGATTATTAGCAGCCTGGTGTACTGAAGTGTGAAAGCAAACCGTCTCTTGACATTCTTGGACACTTTTGTTCAGTGCAATCATTGTACACACTTTGACGCCATTCATCGTGGCAAATGTGTGGTTTTCTAGTCCATGTAATTGTTCAGGTTATTTAAACAGAATAACCAATACCTCAAGTTGATGCCCAATATCTAAAACTGTGGATTTGTAATCCCCAATAAGAGAAGTTTTAAAGCAGTTTTAATTCCATGTATTATACTATATAATTATCATTTTTTTATTTAATTTTTTTATTCTTATTATTTTTCTCATTAATTCTGTATTGGTAACATTTCCTTATTTTAAACAGGAGCAGGAATGAAACTGTAATAATATTTTAATAGGCACTTGTCTTAAAATGTCTACAATTCCACAGATGTGGAGCTAAATTCTGAACCAACCCTCCCCCCCCTCACGCCACCACAGAGCTACATACCTTTGGTGACCTTTAACCTTCATGTATGCCCAGTGTCTAAACTCAGACTTTGCCCTGCACCCTCTCCTTTGACCTTTGAACTCTTGTCCCCTTTAGTCAAAGAGTGGGACATTTTGCCCTAGAGTGGCCGACCTTCTGTGCTCTTGTTCTTCAAAGGTATGTGAGAATGGTGACCTCCAGTAACCTTTCATTAGCGCTCCTTTTATGGGGCGATTTCCTCCCAGCTGCCTGCTCAGCACATCCCTGTGTGCACAGGCCCTCTCAGACACAGAGCCTCCAACTTTTTACGTCTACATCATCAGTAATGCTATGCTGCCGGGCCCCATGCAGTGGATTGCGATGGTAGAAACAACCCCAGTCTGTGTGCCCCCCCCAGCTCACACCCTGAGTTTAAAAGGTGCATACTGTACTCTTAGAACTGCTGTGAGTGGTTCTACTGAGAGAGATGGACACAGTATTTCAGATAAAAGGATCCTCTTTATAACCTTATATAAATGGAGTCTAAGCTTTAGAATAATGTGTTTATTTATGGAATAAAAGGCAGTTGGTTTCTCAGTAATACTCCACTGTGGTGCGGTGATACAACTTCTGCATTTCCTCCGATATGGGTAATAAATAAGCCTTCATGATTAAGGCTTAGGGGGGGTGACAATTTAGTTTAAGACATGCTTTTTTAGGATGTCGTAGAATAAAAAAGAAAAGCCTTGTCTTTCCTCGTTTATATATATAAATGATCAGTGCTGTTCTGTCTGTGTTGTTCTTTTGTTTGTATTGTTGTGTTGTTGTATATGGTTTGTTTGATTATTTCAGTTGTGCCTCAGTGCAGATACATTCTTCTAGATGTGGCCCACTGATTACATAAACCACTAGACAGAGAAGAAAGGGTGGAAGGCAGCGACAGGGGAGCCAATTCTTTGCTTTGACACCCCCCTGCTAAGTGCACATGACACTCTGTTGTAAAGCTGCAGACACACTGCTGTCTTACTCCCTTGTTTGGTCCACCCAGGGGGTCCTTGCTGTAGACTCAATTTTCTCAGAAACACAAGGCCTATCCAGCTGCATCCTGTCTCCGCTGTGTTTGTTTTGATGCCCGTTTTAGAGCACAGAATCCCCTGCCATGTGGCTGAACAATCCCTCTGCATTTTGGGCACTCCTGCCATGGAGAGGATGCATGCTGGAGTCCACGCTGTAGACACACAGCCACAACTGCACGGATTGATTACCAGCACTTGGTGACATTTCGAAAAAGTTACTTTTTGGTGTTCTTTTTCCTTTCTAATCGGCCGCACACCCAATTTTACCTCAGCATCTGAATCCTCACTGGTCCAGTTGGCACTGTTACTGAGAAAATAGTGATAAGGTTTAATTTTTAATACATATGAAGTGTTGCAGTTGTGTGCAAATATCCCTTCAAATGAACACCCATTTCAAATAGTACATGGTTTCATTTGAGTCTTCTCGATAGAGCATTAGATGCTGCTATAATTGCTTCTCGGTTAATCAAGTTGTCTGTGAGCAGCGCAATAGCGTTTTTGCTGTCATCAGCAGGTTCTCAAAAGTGAAAGTAAAAATAATGAAGGATTTTTTGTTCAATAACTAGACTTACTGTGGATGCTCAGCTTGGAGCGAAAGAGAGCTGCTGTTCTGCTTTTTATAGAAAGCTGGAGAATGAAGTGACTTGAGAAGCTTTAGGCAGTTACACCATCCTTCAGACATGCCCCTTCCACGTGGACGAACTTGCCACTTCCACTAATAGAATTTTGATTGATTCCGAATTTTAAGCGACAGCTTTGAGGATATTTATTGCCGGGCTCATTATATTTCTACTGTGTCAGTTGATTTCTAAACTGGTGACCCTGAATACTGCATCATTTTGCCTCATATTCTTCAGCTTGCTTTTTTCCAGTTGGTTTCATATAAAAAAATAATAACAACTGTCTTGGTAAAGTCAGATTTGCAAACACAGACAGAGGAAACATACATTTGTAGGGTACAGCAAAGGGAAAAGCACAAATCCCGTAACAATCCCCCCCAAAACCTGTACTGGCCGCAGTCAGGGCTCTGACACTCCATGCAATTGCTTTTGTCTAATGGTCTACTTATAAGTCATTATCCTAGTATTACTTATAATCATACTATACTCTTTCATCATAATATTTGCATGTTCTTAAAGTAAGAGCAAGTGTTGTGAAAATCTTGAGACATATCTTCAGGGCTAACTGGTAATAGCCTGCAGGATGTACTTCTGTGTGTGTGTGAGAGAGAGTGTGGGTGTGTGTGTGTGTGGGTGTGTGTTTGTGTGTCTCACCGTGCTGCAAGAGACCAGCTGCTTAGAAGCTGCCTCTATCTATCTATCAGTGTACCTCTTTTTTTTACCGCGTTAACCATGTAGTTTACAACCATGGTGTCAATCATTGACCATTATTTGAAGAGTGATGTAGGTGTCCATCACAGGGATGCCAGGAATCCTGTGCTATTCCTGCCCAGCTTGTAGAGCTCACCACAGATTAGGGTGACACATCCATTGTGCCACAGGGTGGGGCATTCATCATGTCTTTTACTCCAAAATGTCACTCACACCTCTTTTCCTAGAGGGAGAATTTAGCCTTCATCTTTACAGGACTAGGCATAAAACATAAGGCTTTCCACCCGCCAGGCTTTGAAATGTTTTTTCTCTTTATTACATCTACTTTCAGCGTCTTTTTTGCAACCACTTCAACCAAACAAAAAGCAATCTCCCTTACTCAAACATGGGAAGTAAAAGAAGCACCCACACATTCCCATTCACAGTACTACCTAGAATTAAAAGTATTGTGCTTTCAAATAGCATAGCATGGCATGATATGGAAGAAGGGTTAAGAAGATAGGCTGGTATTTGTATTTTCATTTGTTTGTGGCCAGACACACACAGCAACGCTAATGCCGTGCACAAAATCCCTTCAGACCTTCAATAGGTTTTATTTTATTCTTTCCACTCTGAAGAGACTGTGTAGTTCGAGTGGCCTTTGATCCTCCTGTGTGCGTGTTCGAAGCCTCTGTTGTAATTTCATGATGCTCCATCGGTGATCTCTGCCCCTGGGTGACCTTTTGACAGGAGCCAGAGCTTTCATCCTCCCTCTGCTGATGGCCAGCAGCCTAATTACTCAAGGTGTGTGAAAACACTGACCTCTGGTGACCTCTCACAGGACACTCTTTCATGGACACCTTGGGTCCTCAGGCCAGGATCATGCTCCAGCTGAATATATTAACAGACCTCTTTGATAGAGCATGTGCTAGCGCAATGTCTACAGAGCAGTCCAAATCTCAACATTTCCAAGACCTATTTTCGAATGGTACAAGGATGTGGTCCATGAGGTTTATCCTGTGGCAAAAGGGCTTTAAAACTGACCTATTAGTATTTTGAAACTCTATTATAGGGGCCTATGTAAAGGGGGAAGATATGGAAGCTATAGTTGATTGTGAAACAGAATAAACGCAGCTCAAGACCCGACCCTCACCTAGTGCTGTCTTGACCACACTGCTCTAAGTTACCTACAGACCCTCGTCTCCCCATACATCCCCTCCAGACCGCTGCGGTCTTCTGGTGCCAGACGACTAACTCTGCCTCCTCTCCACTCTCCTTCCTCCAGAGCCGCTCCTTCTCATCCCTGAACCCTAAGTGGTGGAACGACCTTCCCATTGAAGTCAAAACAGCAGAGTCCTTGACCTCCTTCCGGCGATTACTCCAGATGCATCTTTTCAGACTCTACTTGTAAATAAGTCATTCATTCTCCTGTACGATTGCACTTTGTCATTTTGTCATACTCTTGCCTTGTATTGTTTATTTGATTTCCCCTACACACCCTTTCCCTTAGGTCCCTAACTGTGACCTAACATCTTGTCTGCACTTACCAGCTTTTACAATCTAGGATGTATGACCTTATATATTGTTTTCTGTATATCTCATATACACTTGTGTAAATTGTAAATTTGTAAAATGTATTATGCCTTGAACTGCACTGTATTATTACACTTTGTATTGCGCTTATATTTTGTAAGTCGCCCTGGAAAAGGAAAAATAATAATAAATAATAATATTATATCATGTAAATGTGATGATTGTAGCTGCAGTGGAGAAAAGCAGTAAACTCTTTCTCTGTGCCATTTGTTCTTAGATGCTCTCTGCTGAATTCCCATTTTGTATTGCTAACCTTTCTTATATTATGAATTCCTGATTTGAGGTGAGATGACGCAAGCTTCAGATTAGCCTGAAGTAGATACTGTGAAGTGAAGTGAGTATTTAACGAGGGTGAGGCAAAGTGGGTAAGGGGTGCAGATGTATGCTTGTACTACCTACGCTTACGTTTTGCAGAGTTGTTTAGGTAAGGCAGGTCTTTATTTGCTGGTTTCTAACCTTTTTGTGTGTGTACATAGGGATTTTGACTACATAATTTAAAGAGGACAATTCTTAAACCGTTCTGTTAGTGAAACCCCTCTGGTAGTGCAATTTTACTACCATTCCCAGGAAAAGGAATAGCAGTAGTTGACTGTAGGAGACGAATGTTGTTATACTGGAAATGCAAGCTTTATGCAAGCTTTATGCAAGCACATCCAAACAAACAAAATATATTTATAGGTTAATGCCAACCCTTTAAGTGGTGTTTGCGAATTGCCGTCTTTCCTGACACAGATTATAAAAAGGGGACTGTAAGAATGAGATTACAGAATGCCGCTGACAACCTCTGAAAGTCCAGGGTACGATCAGAACAGAGCATGACGGTAAAATGTTGTTAAAAAAAATAATCCATTTGTGACCCATTTCAGTCACTGTTGGAGTCCTATTGTTTAAACCCAGCTCAATTTCCCCAGCTACATAAGTATTTTAAAACCCTCCATCACCTAAAATGGTTTTGTTTTATTGAGAGCAAGGGAAATTATTATTTTTAAGCTGAGGGAGTAAGACACAATACTTTAAGGAAACTGGAACAGTAGTGTTTGTTTCCCACATCAGCTGTGTACTCACACTTAAAAAACCTACAGTATCTTTGCAATTTTCCTGATCTTACCAAATGAAGAGTATCATATCCACCATGTATATTTTTTAATAGGATACTGAAATAAACCTGTTTTCTGGTCACCAATTACCCATTATCTTCGCACTGTCTGAATTAGTAAAAGCTGCATTAAAGAAGCTTAGTGAAGCTATTTGGAGTTAAGAGGGGGAACTGTATAAAATGTTCAAATTAAGGGTTGTGTTTCCTTTTATTTCTAGAACATATATGGCCTCGTCTCCTAATTGTCAAATCCCAAGGTTCCAAGGTCCACCAGAGAAAGCGACATCTATGTACTCAGCTCACTCTCGCTGCAAAACACTCATAATTGGCTGTGTGTGTATAGATTCCAATATATCTAAAGCCGCAATTATCATTTTTCAGCTTTGACACTTGTCCACAGTGCTAAGGTGGTAGAAAAGTTTGAAAGCTTTGTTTATCATTATCAGGTGAAGGTAGGGTTTATGTTCATTCAATTGTATAAGAATTAATTTTGAGCTGAAGATACTCTCGTCAGTTTGGGTGGCAATTTGGACCGCTTTCAAATGTAGTATACAACGTGGAAAATAATAAAATCTATAAAATATTACATATATGCATGGTAATAGAATAATATTGTAACTGCTATATTTGCCATCTTTCTTTGCATTTGAGCACAATAATGAAAGCCAAAGGTAGGACAGATGCTTTAAGAACAATACAATTAAATTGGCTGCTTTTATTTTTATAATTCTAAATTCAAAATACCTTGTTCCCACCACTGATGCAATTAGGAAAATGGCAAGAAGCCTAAAAAGGATCTGTGGGTGGAAAATGTTGCAGAAGTCTCAGTCCTTGGTTTCTGCTGTCGAACTGGATGAGAAGTGGCAGTTTTGAAGTGAAAAATCAGTTTTTCCTTAAGGTCTAATGAAAGGTCAGCATCTGGTGTCACTGGACAAATTACTCATGTTGGCGCATTATTAGGCAATGGAATGGAAAGCCGAAATTGGGGGGTGGAGACAAGGGGAAATGACATCTTCTCCTTGTCGAACCGATAGCACTTCATCACATTCCCATTTTGTCTGAGCGTCCTGAACTTACATTGGTTTTCTGCATGACTTGGCTTAAAAGATACTTGATCTGAGTGTACCTTGTAATTCTGAAATACATAACGGCCTTTAGTTGAGTTGTCAAATATGCATGCTCTTCCTCAAGGTCAGTACACCCTAATGTGAATACATCAGAGACCAGACTAATTATTGAGTAACAACAGGCATGGCTAAAATAACCTAATTATTCCATGCCTTTATTAGATAAAGGGTCTTATTGCCTCCTATCCTGAGAGAAATAGTTTAAAAAGAATTAGATTTCCCCAAATACTTCCCAGTCTGCTCCTTCCAAGTGTTAATTGAGTATTTTAAGCATTATGGGAGACTTATTCCCAGTAAATTCCATAAGTGGCTTTTTAATTAAATATGTGCAAATGAGTTACGGGGTGCATTTTCATAGAAAATCCTATTTCTTGCTTTTAAATATTTATTACAGTTTGAATGCTATTGATAAATATTGGTTGAAAGAGCTCTGAACACAGTATGCAGGAAAGGATGTTATTTATCTTTATGGATTGCTTAGTTTAAGGTCACCCTCAGTATTGCAAAAGGGCATATCAATTTTAAGGGCTCCCAAGGGGAACAACATGTTTTCTCCTCAATCTGTTAGAGCTCTTTTGGAGAGCTGACTTTGTGCCTTTCTGTGCCTTTCTGAGTTGTTCAGCTTGTAAGGCATTGGTTTCCAGTAAGGGCACCACTAGCTCCCCAGTAAAATCCCTGATTGTGCCAATAGCAATGAAAAACACAGACTAATTGGCTTTGAAATGTTAAGCATGGTTAACTTTCTTAACAAACAGCCCTGTACTGACAAGCATTTACAAACTCCATGGTGAAAATGTTATTTTTAAGTTTAAGAAATATGCTTCATTGACAGATGAATTTAGCCCCACTCTCTGGGGTCTCACATTGTCCCCTGATCCTGTTTTTTAAACAGGTGAAGTTTTTCTGCTTTCCAGAGAGCTGTCTTCACTTCCTGAATGGAAGGACACATCCGATGGGTTTTGCAGATTAAGGCTGGACTTATGTGAACTGAAACAGAAGTTTGAAATCGTGACCTGAGAGCGAGAGGTCATAAACTCTGACTAAACTGCATTCCTTCTCAGTGTTATTCAGAGTTAGTCCTTTAACTGTATATAACTCACCACAGCTTGTCTGCCATGACTTCCAAATCTGAATGGGGATACCACAGCACAGGAGCCAATGTCCCTGGGGCTGTTACTCAATGTACATCCACACGCCCCATTGTGAGATTTGCTCAGCAGGGCAGGGTGGGAGTTTGTTTAGCCTTGACAGTGAAGTCACACAGTTTATGATCAAATGAGCAGTTGACTCCGTGCTTCGCAGGACACTGTACCATGGGAGCCTCGCGACACCTGTGACCTCTTGTCTAGCGCGGCTCCCTGGGTAATGAGCTCATGCATCAGGTGTTGGCTCTAAAGTGCACCACATGATAAGCTGTTGCTGGAGAAGCACTGAGCCTGTCAGCTGAGAGGTTTGTGATGCAGCAAATGCTCTTTAGATTGCAGTGGTGCAGCATAGTCCCCATTTCATAATCTCAGGAAAATGGCCTGACAAGCTCCTGTATCCAAAGTACTGAATTGCAGAGAATGTGGGTTTGTGGAGAGCGTGATTCTGCAAAGCCTCCTTAAGACTCATGAAACTGCAGTGCCATTTCTCCACATCTCACCCCTGACCAGATGAGCCACAGATAACAGCTTTGACCCACCATACACCCGTCAGTCAGTCATCTTCCAGTAAGGGAACCTTCTCAGTTTACTAGAATCACTTATGAATGCCCCTACTAAACAGATACATTTTATGAAGTTTGTCAACAGATATTACATTTTTTTACCCTATAAAAATGGTGATATAATACAACATATCAGTGAAACGTCTTAAAATGAATGAACTGAGCTGCAAACAGTCAGCATGCCTTTACAAAAACAGGCAGTGGGGGCTGAAAAATGACCAAACTATATAGCCTGTTTTTGTAATAGTATATAAGGCACAGGATCAAAATAATAATATCACAAAAAAGTTTTTTTTGTTTTGTTTTGTTTTTTAATTAGGTTTGGATGGATTCCCCACCTACGTGCCCTTGTACTGATGCTGTTTCAACTGCTGGGGTGAGTGGCAAACAGATTATTAATTAATTCTCTAACGAGTGTGAGAGACACTCTGTACACAGTCAGGCAGGAAGCCAGCTCGCACCATGAGGGGCATGAGGGCTAGCAGATATGCAACTCCTTATCATATAACACTACTGCTATTAAATTACATAAAGCACTGTATGGCAGGTTTCTGAATCCCTGTGGTCATCTACTGCATATGAACAATGAGTCATTTGTGCCCTTTGCATGGAATACACAGAAATACAGATACCGAAATGTTAACGTACACTTTACAATAATCCTATACTGAAGGCATTAAAAAAGTGGTACAGGGATCATGTTTGGGAGAAATCTAACTGCTCATTTTATTATTATTATTATTAATAATAATAATAATAATAATAATAATAATAATATTTGTAATAATATTTAATCAAATATGAAACCCTTGCTTGAATGCATCTATTATGAAGCGAGATTTGAGTATGTGGCAGGAGCAGTGTTTAAGAGGATGAATAAACAGCCATTCTGGGATTTTGGCACAGACACTGAGAATGCTGTAGGTTGAGTTACAGCCTTTGTAGATTTAGCTTGCGATGGTTACAAGGAACAGGAGGGAGTAGGAGGAAGCCGATAAGATTATACTAGTACTGCAGAACCCAGAAAGGCATGTGTATGATCTGTAACCAGGGATCAGGGTGACCCCAAGTGTCAGGGAACATCTCCTGCTGTGAAGGAAGAACAGCCAAAGCAAAGTCTTGTTTAATCTTGCCGTGAACTGCAGGGTTTTACTCATACTCCCTACAAAGACCTGCAAATAGCAAGGCCCATGTGCTTCGACATGAAAGCAGATTTTTACAAATCAATGGGGAAAAAAATTGTATATATTTATCTCTCTCCTACCCCCTATGTATATATATATATATATATATATATATATATATATAGAGAGAGAGAGAGAGAGAGAGAGTTTATCACAAGAAAGTGCACTCCGAATCCTGCTCCCAGTGAGCTTCAATGTAAGACAGAGAATTTAAAAAATAAGGATAAAAGCCATTGGCAGGTCATACGAAGAACCAACATTCAAACTAGAACAAAAACAGTAATAGGAGCTGATTGTGGGTGCTTTAATTGTGTTGATTACAGAAGCAACCCTCCCCTGTGTGTCAGAGGCCTCTGTGTGTGAAAAGTGCAGCAATCTCACAGCAACCTATTGTTGGGCAGGAACAGGAAGCTGAGAGACCAAAGGTCATCAGAGGAAGAGAGCGATACAAAGGTCACACTGCTCACAGGTGCAGGTGGAACATGACTCATTTAGGGAAGAAAAATAAAAGCTGGAGACATTGTAGCAGTGGTACATTCCCAGATCCTGACTGCTGCTTGTATATGCATTTAGTTTTTAATTATTCAATTTTTAGTTTTTTATTAAGCTTTTCATTACAATTTTTAGATTTTTTGTATATGAATAGTCTTCCCTTATAAAACATTCATGCAGGGAAACCAAATAACATGTTCAAAGTTAAAGGATATCAGATCATTGTTTTTTTGTTCTTGAAAGAAAGTAAATGGATTTGAATTGTTAAATCTTATTCGGCCTTGCCCCCCCATCCACAACACCCTTTTTTTTTTAAAACCAGTGTCTTTATATCACCACTGTTTGACTTACCGTAGGAGTATATGCTAGCACAGCACAGACATGAAAAGTGAATCATCTTGTGAGATCAGAAGACCTTTTCAGGACCCTTTCACTATTAACTTACAGCCCCTCCACCTGCCTGAGGGGTGAATCTCTGAATCATTGGCATGGGAGGTAATGGGTGAATTATTCTGGGGTGTATAGGCGTGATCCTCATTGACCACGTCAGGGTGCGTTACCGTCTCTGGTCAGCAGCTGGCTTACTCACCAGATAGCTGGAGGCCAGGAGAGAGTCGAGGCCAAGAGAGGCCAGCGCACAAGAACAGGACGGTAGGCCCTTGTTTGTCTGCTCGGGTTGAAGCACAATAAATAGCAAACATGTAGGAGTCCCAAGTGGCTGTCTGTGATAAACTGTCACATCGAATTTGCTACTGGAGGCAGGCAGAAAATAAAATAAAAGAAGAAATAAAAAATCCTCAGCAGGCATCCTGTAAGGCCAAGTACATATTGTCTGGGTTGACAATATTTTATTTCTGGCATGTTAACAAAAAAAAAAAAAAACGTGACAAGAAAGTTTCCAAGTGTGATACAGTTGATATAATTGCATTTATCATGTGCAAACTCATCTCTTCCTGCCTTTGGAGCACAGAGTGGGAGAGAGAGAGATCTCCAGGTCAACACAGCTTGCCTTTGCCAGTCCTGCCAAGGTCTGCTGTTCACACCCACCAAAACTCACAGGCAGTGCGTGCTATTTTAAACCACCAGTGCCACCATACCTCCTCTCAAATGGAAAGGAGGACGATCTCACCATGTTTACAGCAGAAAGGAAGAAGGTAGAGCAAAAACACTGGAGCGGAAGCATGGGGAAAAGGCTGGATAGATGGGATATCAATAAAAATCAATGGGAGAGCAGCTCATGTGCTTTGCCCAGAGCTAGGGGAGTTCCCTCCAGGGTACAGCGGGTCTGGGGAGGGGGGATAGCTGGTTGCGCTGGAGCCGAGAGGACACAATGTGTTTGTGTTAAGGGCTGCGATGCGTGAAATGGAGCTCAGACAACCAGTCCAGCATGAACCTTTCCTTGTCTTCCACTCTGCGCCCGCATTACACCATTGATTTTGTAGTGCAAGTTAAAAGGAGTGAGTTGAACCGCTTGTATTAGATTGACCAGGTCTTCATGTTCGGCAGTCGATGACTGATCCCCGACAGCCACACTCACTAACACGGGGTCTGCTGGGGCTGCCAAGAGAGGGAGGGGGAAAAAACACAAAAAAACAACCATTGTAGTATACTGGGGATTTAATAATGGTCCTACTCAAAATGAAAGACCCACAAAAAAACTAGTGTAGTTTAAAAGCATGAAAGTTTTCAACAGTTGCTTCCTCTAGATAGTAATCCACATGATTCATGTGAATGTTTATGCTGCATTCATCAAATATTTCTAAGACATTCTGAACCATTGGAGAGCTGTAACACTGAGAATCTGTGTTTACTGAACTGAACAACACAGACAACAACATTGTGTGATATGAGGAAAAGGACTGTGTCACCTAACATCCACAGAGGGATTTTAATAATATTAATTAAAAATGGATGCAACTATTTAAAGTACATTTTAATGGATAAGTTATTACATTAGAAATACCAACACGCAAATCAAGAACAGATTTTTCAGTGACATATCCATATCATAGGAGCACAAAGCGCTCAACACTGTTCACAAGAAACCATCCTTACGATTGCATAGACCTTTAATTTATACAAATCCCTTGGGTATCAGGTTTCTGAAGTGCTTCTTCTTTCTCCTACAAAGCAACAACATTGAGAAAAAATGTGGTACATGGGGATTTTTATAATGTTTGCAAAATAGAAAGCGTTTACATGAAAAGACGTACAATGCGTATTTGACCTCACAGTGGATCTTTCTAGATTCATTTTGGTTATCTGTTTATAATCAGAGCTTATTACAACCTTGAGGCCATGGGTCTGTGAGGCTTTTCAGTGAAAGTAATATGCTTTGAAAGTCCCTTTTGTATTGTTATTAATTGTATTGCTGAATTCAATACCGTAGGCTTCTGCAGAAGGCAGCATGATTTCTGCATTTAATATTTGATTATATAAAACCACCACAATACAGGAAATGTTAATGAAAAAAAAGAATATGTACATGCATGCAATCTGGGCTTATTGTTAATATATGAGTGTTTTGCTAATATTTCTAAGTAGTTCATCAGATTTGAGTCAACTTGTAATATTCAACTGCTGAAAATTAAACCAAGAAAATTCTAATCTTCTACCTGACCTCCAAGTAAATCAACAGAATTGAATAAAGAGCTTATAGCAGCTTAATGTACAGCCTCTCGAATAATTCCTCATGTTGCTGAACACTCATCAAGGCCTTAAGCACGTACCTAACATTAGAAAGTTCACAGGCTTGCGAATGATAAATGGTTAATCCTGATCGATATGAGGCATGCTACTGTTAGTCGCGGAATCAATATTGTTTCATTTGCTATTACTATCAGCTGTCTTGTTGTAAATGAGGGCTATAACAAAGTTGCTTGGAAGCTGTGGCTAACCAGAGAAACCTGGGTCTGTTCCCATCAAGAGGTCAATTAGCTCTTTCTGCCAATTCTCTGGTGGTTTGGGAAAGGCAACCCTCTTTTACAAAACAAGCAGCTTTACTGTATTCTACTGGGGCATGGCCGAGTTATACGTTTATTAATACTTAATATGTATTAAAAACAAACAAACAAGAAGCCGAATCGGTAGAAGTGTATGGCAGAGAAAGCCAACACAAAATAATTATCTGAAAATGAATCATGCAAAGGAGAAATAATCTTGTTCTCTGGCTGGTATTGTGAAATTTATATTGTGGAGATTTGTTTAAGGTCTGTTTGAGAGGAGGTCTGTTTTTAGTCATTTTTCTTCCACCTCCTCGAAGCGTGTGGCACACAAGGCCTCAATTTACCAAGCTTTAGCATTTTCTTCTTCAGTAATGAACCCTAACACAAACACTGTCTCCTTTAAATATGTCAAACTCTACTTCTGTCAGTCACTGTAGAGAAATACGCTGTGGTTGTTTTTTTGTGTACTAATGACATTTAGAGAAACAAAAGAATAGATTCAAATAAAATATGAAACACATGCCTTTTTGCTGGGTCATACAACATCTATTCCATGTCTTGACTCAAGTGTTTCACCTATGCAGAATTACCAAACAAAATGTTCATCTTTGGCCTTTCACCTTGGTTCTCCCAGTTGTACTACACCTGAACATGAATGATGAAACTCTTTCTGTTCTCTTCCTCATAATTCTGAATTTCTTTTCTTTTAAAAAAAAAAACAGGAAAGATTTGAAAGCAAAAGAAGATGACTGATATACAGCCAAGTCACAGACAGGTCATGGCTTCAGTCAATCGACAGGCACTAAAAGTAATGTTTCCCCGAAGATTGAGGCTCTATCCTGCTTGGACATGCCATCCTAATTGCCATTATTGGTCTTAATCTCAATCTTAGGGATAAATGAAGAACTGAATGGGCAACTGGAGAGAGATCCATTTCTAGGATGTCACAGTAGAGAGATGAAAGTGATGAGGTACTGTAATAAGGTGAAGAGGATACTATAACATAGCCAACACCAGGGCGGCCTGGATCAGTTGATGGACATTTTGCTCTAAAACTGTTGGTAAGAGTCTCAGTTTTATAATTGGGTCACAAGGTGATGTTAGGATATATGCTGTGGATATTTTGGGGGTAGGAAGCTTGGCCAGATACTGGAGAGAACTGAACTGGAGCAGGTATACCTGGTATTTACTCTCCAATATTTGCATCCAAATGTATTTATGCATTTATGTTTCAGATGAAACTAAAAGAGAAGAAGGTTGTCCCAGTTAGTATGTTTCTGGTTTAATTTTAGATTTATTACAAAGCTTTAGTCAAATAATCTCTTGCCCGCTCCCTGCACACTGGAAATTACTTGTAAAGATTGAGAACAAACATGTATAAATGCAAATGTCGCGCATTTCCTGCTTGGAGGTCCATTTCTAATATGCGTTAACGCGATAATCGTGTGACTTGAATTCGCCTGTCTAGAGGGATTACTGTCCCTGGTTTGGCAACAGAGTCAAACCCTAGCTCTCTAAGGGAACACTGATACTGACGTTTGTCTGCTTTATATGCAATACATCGATTCTGTAATAATATGGAAATATTGCTGCTTTCATGTAGGCAGATGAAAAAACAGACAGAGAGGTGGCAGGTCCATGTGTAAATGCCTCATCATATCAAGCTCATACTTATTGGATTTTAAAATTCAGAGGAGCGCCGGGGTCATGTCTGTCTGCTTTTCTCTGGTTCTCTGTTGTCGTCTGAGTTGACAGCACATCCACCAGTAAAGTGTTAGCTGAGGTTCAGTGATCCGTGCTCTGTACACATGTCCAGGACAGAGAGGCCACTGGCACTTCTGTTCCTTCAGGACGAGTGGGGAGGAGAGGCTGGTGTCTGAAGGGAAAATATGTTTTATTCCAACCTCAGACACTTCTGTGGGTTCATCTCAACCTGAACCCAAGTGGTCTCGATCCTGTGTGACCAGCAGAGCAATGAAGATGGATTAAGAACCACATTTCAGGTGCTTCTGAGACATGCTTTCTCAGGAGATGTTGTTTCTCCCTGTTTTGTTGTTGTTGTTGTTTTTTGTATCACAGATGAACTCAGGACAGTAGGCAATTCAGGCACCCAAGTCTTACATAATTAAGTCCATAATTTATACATCATAAAATTCGACTTCATGTTATTTCCTTAGTCAAACTGATTGGGGCTGCACTACACACGTCACACCCAGTGAACTCTGTCACCTCCGCCCCAGTCCTGCGTTAGTTAAATGTCAGTGAGTACATTATCATTGACTGACTTTCTCCTCTGGCACTGCACCCTCTTTGTTAATGCCACAGCGCTGACTCTTTTCCCCCAGTGTGTCCTCTCTGTCACCCTTTCTCTAATTTACTTATTCTTTTCACACCCTTGGGTCCTTTGTGGCTCCTCAAGTTCACGCTCACCTTGAGAGGTTCACAGTACGATTTCAACTGCATTTAAATTTGATTCTGTGTGTTTAGCATTTTCCCAAGATTTCCTGTTTGCCCTGTCCTTTCACTAAAAATAAGAAGGACGTTCCCTATAAAATGGCTCAATACGGAAACATACCAATATAAGATTCCCCACAATTATACAAAAAAGGCATGAAAACTATCGTCACTTCCTTCAGATCAGTTTTTTCCAGGTGCGTTAAAGCATAGCAAAATAATTCAATATTAGTACAAATGTATTACTTATCTGTTCTGTTTTAAACTGCAGGTGTGCTGTGGTCAGAGCCCTCTGCTGATAGGATTTATGGTGTTAAGTGCCAGCTCTTCTGTTGTCTCCAAATAAATCCTTTTACTCTTTCACAAAGCATCACCTACCTCTGACCCTGGTATGCAAATCAGTGAAATCCCTGAAAAGTGAGCAATGGCAACACAATAATAAAATAAGAGCTCTTTGTTAGTTTAGCTTATGCATTTTTTATCTGCTTGTGTCTTTTATGGTTTTATTTTGATTCCAATTTCTTTTCACCATGATCAACTGTACTTTGGTTATTCTTATTATCATCACTATTAGCAATATTACAGATTTGGTCTTCAAAAACGCCTTACTAAAATCTAAAAGATAGATATCTGTTTTTCTAATTTAATTTAATAATATTAACACATATGTGTTGTCTCCCGAGGCTTTTGATTAATAACATTATCTCAGATTGTTCATTACTTTTGACATCCTCTTACATTACTGTCTAGCATCTTTAATATGCTGTAATCTTGGCACACGAATCTACAGTTAAGGGATGTTTGTTTTTAAAACGTTCTGAAAACCACCAACCACTTCCCCTAATCCTGAGGAAGGCTAACTTTCACAACTAAATTACAATATAGTAATCCCATACTTATACTATCAGTTATTACATTGTAAATCCTTTTCTCTGTGGTAAGTTTCCTTGCCAATGACATTTTTTCTCCCCTGTGTTAAAACACCTCTATTAATTATCCTCAATCGCTTTTCAAGATCCTTATCTGTGATGCGTTGCTGAGGAATTAGCCTCTACTTCACCGCCCAGACACACACACACAGCCCTCTGGCATGGAACAATCACCTTACACAACAATTAAGTGCAATATGCTTCAGAAGCCGCAGCTTGGATTCAGTGAAATGTAGCTGAGAGCTGGGCATTCTTTTAGTTTAGTAGCAGCTTTAACCTCCTTTACAGAGCAATAAAACAAGCACAGAGGAATGAGATGCAGGAGACATTTGACACATCTCCTTAAGCCAATATCTACTTTATCATCTTTGGCAGCTCTTATTGGTCCTACTAATCAAGTGGAAGAGCCGAGCAGAGTCACCACCTAATACACAGCGTGTGACAAATATATTATTGACTTCAGGGAGACGTGTGACCTTGGAAGTGTCACCTGAGGACCTGCCTGTTTTCGCTCCTCCGGCAGGAAACGACCTTCATATTAAATCCCTGCAGAGGTCAATAAACTAAATAATTCACAAAGGTTATTTACTTTGCGCTGAAATCCACAGAAATAAATGGCAGTTTCTTAACCCTTTGTTGCTTGGGGCCCTGCGCATATCTTTCTGAAAACAGTTTGTTCTTGGAGCTTTTTGTCTCCAAAGGACACTATGTCACTCCTGCACCCCCCTGAGGTGTGTGCTCAACCCACGCCCCACCTCCCCATGAATTACCTGCCCAGGATCCAACACAGTAGCAGGTGCCCCTGGTTCAACAATTATTTGAAAACCTTCATAACTTAAAATATCTAGCAACAGTGAGCAGAATGGTATGTGGAGACAAAATCTAATTTTCAGAATTACAAGAGTTCTGCAGGTTTTAGGGGTATTTATTAATTGTTATGACTTCTTTAAGTAAATGATTTTGTCAATTGACTAATTTAAAGGTGGCCTAGAATGAATCCAGAAAGTGCTGAGGCCTCTGATACACTTTGTTGATCTTTGACATGCTGATGCTTCAAATTCTAGGGAGCTTGGGACTGGTGTCAGAGACCCTCTTAATCTTGCCCCCTGAGAGGGCATTACCTTAACAGATGTTTTCAATTGCATATCTATAGCAAAACATTAGTGATTTAAACAGCAGCATACAAGATAAGTAACACTAATCAGAGGTGGTATCACCTGTTCCAGTAGCAGTGTTATCTAATGTTCCTTGGCCTGTGTGAACTGGGAGATATTGACGAGGCAATGAATGGGTCAGGGTCAGTGCTAGGTAAAAAGGGGAGGAGAAGCTGCAAAGGACAATGCTGCGAGAGAAGGGTTTTGTCCAGTCATTGAGTTTCAGGATGTTGAGTGAGTCAGCCTTCTAGAAGTGCATATCTTAACACCCCAGAACTGAAAATAGAAAAAGCCTTCCATTTGTCAGTGCTGGACCTCACACTGGCAAACACATTCAAACTGACAACCCATCACACTTAACTCTTTACATCTCATTCTGGGCCTCAGGGGAATATCTGTGATATGGGTCAAAACCTGTATATCGGGTCAACAACTACTTCGACACGATAGATTCCTAATCACTTCCTGTTCCATTCCAATAAATATCATTCCACTAAAGAAGATAATTCCCCTCAAAAGCCAGTGTCTACTTCTCAAAATATTATGTTATTGGCTGTTCCTGCTCCCTCAAACCCCACTAACATTACTTAGTTATGAAAAATAAAGCTTTTGCATAATAATCACACAATAAATTGGATACTATCAGTCAAAAGTGAAGAAAATACCAAGGAATCCTTGTTTTCTATCACTTTTAGTTGAGTACACTTTTGGAAACGTTACCATGGAGCTCTTTTCAGTATGTGGGTCAGTATCCCTTCTGCATGAAATGTAATCAGACCCTAAACAAAATTTGACCCAGAGACTTCCTCCCAGAAGGCATTTCCAACCCCGATTTGTTTTTCTCCGAATAGCACTTTAGTGTAATCAGTTTTCTGAATTTGCTTACAATGAGCCTTATTTTAATTATCTAAACAGACATAGAGAAAAACAAAGCCTACTCATGAACTTTTGAACTCCCTGTGTATATTTTCTTGCATTTAGCAGTTAGTAATAGTACATTAATGTCTCTCAGGAAAGATGCCCATGCTATTAATATGCTTTATAAGCTTTGCAATGGTAATTTGCAATTGCACAGATCTTTTTTTTTAAAGCCCCCCAAAACATGGCACATCTTTACAAAGATTTTATACAGATTCTACCTTGCATGTGCCTCGCCGTTATTAGAAAAGGTTGCATAACTGACATGTAAAAGTTGCTGAAGCTGTAGTATTTTTAGCAAATGCAGCAACTCCTGAAATACTCTATACATCAAGGAAGAGGCTTACTGGGAAATATAAATTCTTTATAATACCAAAGAAAGAAAGAAAGAAAGAAAGAAAGAAAGAAAGAAAGAAAGAAAGGAAGGAAGGAAGGAAGAAATGAAACTATACAGAATCCATGTTGGGCAAGTTGATGTTAACTTGAGAGGCTGAGAGGCTCTTGAGAGATAAAATACATGGAAACAATAGAGTGTAGCCATTGTGTTTGTTGGGTGGTATCAGAAGAGGAGGTGTATGACATCAGTAAGAATATTTGTTATGGGACATTGCAATAAATAGCAATACACAACAACAACCAACAAATAAACCAGATGAATATCGGTGTGTTTCAGGCGATATCTGTTAGTTTAATGGGAAACTCAGAGACAAGCGCTCGTAAAATTGGCACCAGACAGATACGCTCAGCAAGAGACGATAGGCTTGATGATGGTAGGAACGACAAGGTCAGTGACCCATGTATCACTTAGAGGATTGTGTTTCAGTTTCACTGCAAGGTCAGGCTACTTATTTTACATTTGTGGTTTCCATAATCTGCTTTTTATTTAGTAAGCGAGATTCTCCTGCTGGAGTACTGCAAACAAATTAGAGGTTGGCCTTCAATAGACATTTCTGCAAACCCAATTCACATCTGCCCGCTTCCCAAATCTCTGGAGTGGCAGCCAGCCTCCTTATACCCGGGTCCTAAAGAGACCTGATTGATTCTTTAAAAAAAATCCTGCATTGGTTTAATGTAAATTGTATTTATTCATTTATTTTTATCCCAGTATCGATTACTGCAAATAGAATCATTTCTTTACAGAGTCTAGTGGGTTGGAGAAATATTGCTCCATGTTCTCTAAACACAGCCTTCTGACCATCTAGAGCTCAGGACTGGATTAACTCTCCGCAGGTCAGATTGAATTGATTGAAAATTATTATGCAAATGAATGTGTCTGTAGGTGTGCATTTCATCTTCCGTGATGCTCACGTAAATCAGCCATACAGACAGTTCAATATAGAACGTAAAGTCTCCTCTACTTGTATTTTCCATTTTAAAAAGTTTCAGAATTCTTAAAAAGTTGTGCTAAAATAAAAAATACATTGTTGAATTTAATAAATAGGTTACTACAGTTAATTCTATCATATTTGCATTACAAACTTTCCTTATCAGTCCAAGGAAATAGCACATGACATGTATTACAACCCTATATACTATACTGTGCGTCTAGAACTATTAATCACATACATAACAGTACTATGAAATATATCAATATTCTGAAATAATTACTGTTGAAGTTCAAAATTCAGTTTCTTGCAAATTTTCCAAGAAGCCCAGGGGGGCAGAATGAAATAATGAGAGCAAATTTTCAGAAGCTGTGAAAGGATTTCTGTGTGTAATCCAGCTTTTATCTGCCCAAACAAAACGCTTTAAAATAAAACACTACAGTACAGGATCAGTGGGCCATATGGCACCATTAAAAGAGGAAAGCATATGGACTGTTCCCAGTGTACCTCACTCCCCATTTTAATTACCATAACTCCTGTCTTAATTAGCACAATCTGATGTCCTTTATAACATAACCACTTTTTATTTCATTTTTTTCTGAAAAATTGACGGAAATTTGGGCACATCCGTGGAGCCGCAGCAGAGTGTTCAGGAGAGAGTTTTTCTGGAGGGTTGAGGGTGAGAGTTATGGCTGAGGTATGTATTGGGTGACAGCATATACATCTCATAATGCTGATTATTTTAAATGTAATAATCGGTGGGCTGGACATGTCAGTAGAGTTGGGAAGAATTAGAGCATGTTTTTAAAATATGAATGCTCTTTTCAATCTGTATGTGCTCTGTTGTGGAGGGGAGGAATTTACTGACATTGTTAGACATCATACGCAGGTGCCGGGTTCACACTCAGCATCCTCAGCTTTGTTCTGGAGGAAGTGAGCATCAATCACTTCCTCCAGAGCACCTGGCTGTCCCAGGGCAGGCCGGATGTACTGTCTGCAGCGTTACAGGACACAAAGTGACCCAGTGTCTGTGGAGTTCAGTGGAACAGTATGAGGAGCATGTTTGGTTTTCGTTTCTTTCCTGTACCGTACGTGTTTGTTTTGATTGAGATCCCAGACTATATTTTTAGTCCTCTTCCCAACATGTCAGACTTGTGAAGTAGCAGTGTCTGAAAGATAAACAGTCAGCAGGAGGTACCATCAGAAATCTGGATCATTAGGCTTCTTAAACACTCTGAAGATTAATTATCATCTGTACCTGTGTTCCTCATTTGCATTTAAAAACGCACACAGCGCATATTCAGTCAGTTTAATTTAGAGTTCTATCTTGGTGTATGTATCTACCCTCTGTTTCTAGTAATCACTGGCAATCATGGGCAAGTTACACTGATGCATAAGTAAGTATGGATTCTATCCTTGCTTTAAACTGTCAAAATCCAACGAATTCGTTAAAGAGACATAAACGCCAATGAATGCTTAATCGTTTTGAACCAAACCTAACTTACAATTCCAGGTATGGTTGAAGGTGTCCTTGATCCTGTTCTCTGAAGATGGGTTGTTTTTGTTTTCAGGAATCCATGTTATTTGTGAGACACTCATTCCTGCTGAGATTTGAAACCCTGGCCCTTCTGAGATGGGCCTTCATAGCTCACAGCCCCATCAGCCTGGTTATGCATCTCTGGATGGGGCTGTCTGTCAGTATTTTATGTACATTGTCCCAGTGAAGAGTTAAATGCCCCAGACAGCTCCCTGCTGATCTGGTAATGAGTAATCAGGGCAGCTGAATGTCAATAGCTCCATGTGAACTGAGGTAACCCCAGGCAGGTCCTTTGCTTGCCAAAGCAGGAGGAGGTAATCAGCTTGACCCCCTTGACCTTGTGAGGCCTGTGTGTCCAGTCCTCTGGGCTGTGCGCATGGCCGTGGCGTCCCGCCTACCCATCCTGTCTCAAATGCCACTATCAGAGAGCTGCTGGAGGCACCACGGACAATAGATGACTGGCAACACTGCGCTGTCTATGTACACTATAGTGTACTCTTACTTTGGCCTTAATTAGACAGATGGTTAAAACAATCCTATAAATACAAACTGAATCAGTTTATATGCAGGTATTTGATTATTTATCAAATATAGCATAATAATAATGATGATAATAAATATAAACTTTAGAATTTAGAAAGAGTTCTTCCCTTTCTGTTCTTTCTGCAAAATGAAAACATTGGAATTAACCTAATCAGCAGAATTGGGTTCATTGTTCATTCTGTGCTAATTAAACACCAGTATGGTAATTCCTTTTGGAAGGGTGCAAGTTGATTGAAATCCAATTAACTAACTCTGAAATTAGCATACTTAATGAGAGGAAAAACACACCTGTATTTGAATGGGGTAGGGTCAAAGGTTGGCTGAATAACAGGCTTTTAAAAGGCATAGAACAATGCATGTAGAACTAAGGATTACAATTACAATTAGCCTTATATTAACAAGCAATCAAGAGATAATTCATTCTGTTTAATAATAATTAGACAATAGACTTGTGTGTATTATATATGTATATCTCTATATATTTTCTACCTGAAGTATTAAGGTACTCTTCCATCGTTCTTTATTTTTAAAATAAGTACCTGCAACACTGTGCTCAATATAGTGCCTGCAGGGTTTGGATGAATGCCAGTTTTAATGATTAAGAGCAGCTTGCTGAGGTCTTTTAGGGTCAGTTTTAAATTGATAGAATTTTAGATCTGTTCTCATCTTGTGTTTGCAGCTCTAAGCATTGCAGTGAATTAAGATCTTTGAAATCCAAATGCAAAAAGAACAAAAGATGTCTTCTTTCGAAAATTGAGTTTCCGGCCATCAAAGGGTTTTCAGTATTTATTTTCCCTTCTCTATTTTTCATTTTGGCCCATTTCTGCCCTGAGTGTCTAATATAAATATTTACATGTAACAATATGGATTGAAGACACAAAGAAGACACTTCACATGTTGGGTTCTTTAAATACGTGCGCACATCCAAGGAGAGTGACATCTGAGTTTTGAATATGCAGCATTTGAAAGTCCCTGGCCCTTCATGGGGCTGATATTTAAAGAGACAGTTGCAACAAACAAAGGGAGCGGGCTTGAATTCCTGTGACACTTGCATCTGAGCTGTTACATAAGCATTCTGTCTTCTGTACTTGGATTTGTTGGTAAATCTTTACATTGTCCTGCATATTCAGTCAAATCTTGCATGGATTTACTATGTAATTAAGAACTTAAATTAACTTTAAAACGTTAAGGTTACTTTGCTAAGGATGATCAAATATTTCAGTTTTAAGTGTCAATTAGTCAAACAACAAAAAACATTTGTATCAAATTAGGGGCTAAAAGGAACTCTAAACTATCTAAGCTACTTTGCTGAACAACTAGATTTTGCATTTAATACATTGCAGTGTTCATGGGTAATGACCCAGTGATACAACTGTAGGAAGAATCAAACCCTGATTTAGAATAACCGTGGAGATCAAGAGACACAGCCAAAACAAATGAGATCAGCTCAACGCGTCTTTGATTGCATGCGTTCCACTTCGAAATCCCCTGGCAATTCAAAGATGCTGTGAAGAGACACAATCCGTGCCATCCGATATTCAAACGAGAGAAGTTAAAGAGAGCTCCACCTAGACCACCCATAGAACAGCACTGGATTAGTGAAGGAACGCAAAGTAGGTCAACAAGACACGGAAACAATTTAGCCAGGATAATAAATAACAAAACACAGTCCTGTCAATTTATAAATCTTGTCTGATTTATCCAGCTTATCCTTCACATGACACACACACATTTATACAGCTCTGGAAAAAATAAGAAACCACTTAACATTGATTTCTGAATTTGGAGTGGTCTCGTAATTTTTTCCAGAGCTGTATATATATATATATACTCATTGAATGGCGCTTCAAAATGCAGATGGACAATGACCCGAAGCACACTGTGAAAGCAACCCAAGACTTTTTTAAGGCAAAGAAGTGGAGTTTCTGCAATGGCCAAGTGACTCACCTGACCTGAATCCAACTGAGCAGCATTTCACTTGCTGAAGGCAAAACGCCACAAGAACAAGCAGGAACTGCATGATTGTTAGTTTGTCCCAATTTAGATTATTATTATTATTATTATTATTATTATTATTATTATTATTATTATTATTATTATTATTATTTATTTCTTGGCAGATGCCCTTATCCAGGGCAACTTACAAAACATAAGTGCAATACAAAGTGCAAAGCTACAGTTCAGTACAAGGCATCAAACATTACAAATTCAGTTTACATAATACAAAGCAATTCAAAGCATAATACATTTTACAAATTCCAATTTACACAAGTGAATACAATAAATGAGGTCTTACATCCTGGATAGTAAAAGCTAAGTACGGACAAGATGTTAGGTCACAGTCAAGGTCTACGGGAAAGGGAGCAAAGGGGAAATCAAAATAATACGAGTACAAGTAACACAAGAAGCATGTTAAAACATTGTTAAAAAGTGCTATCCTACAGGAGAGTAAAGGACTAAAATTACAAGTACTATCTGAAAAGATGTGTCTTGAGTAAGCGCCAAGGACTCTGGGCAGGTCATTCCACCATTTATGGTTCAGGGATGAGAAGGAGCGGCTCTGGAGGAAGGAGAGTGGAGAGGAGGTAGAGTTAGTCTTCTGGCACTGGAGGAGCACAGTGGTCTGGAGGGGATGTATAGAGAGACGAGGGACTGAAGGTAGCTTGGTGCAGTGTGGTTGAGACAGTGGTAGGTGAGGGTCTTGAACTGAATGCGTGCCGGTATCGGGAGCCAGTGAAGGGAGCGGAGCAGTGGAGCAGCGTATGCGAATCGGGGCAGAGAGAATATCAGACGAGCCGCAGAGTTCTGCATGAGCTGGAGTGCATCTTGATTGTTTCCTTTCAAATCCAGTGTGTTGGCGTACAGAGCCAAAATGATGACAATTGTGTCACTGTCCAAATATTTATGGACCTAACTGTATATGTGTGTGTGTGTGTGTGTGTGTGTGTGTGTGTGTGATTGTGAGTGTGTGTCTGTGGATGATCACTGACCTGCTTTTCACATTTGAATAGCAATGGAGAAATAAATAGTTTAATTTGATGGGAATGTAGGTCACAGTATTTAAATAAATAAATACAATTGTTTTTGTTAAAACCTCCAGGAAAAACAACAACAAAATAGAATCACATCTGAACATTTTTAATACTATCTTTTTGAGATTCTTGTATTGAAAACAAAGCATAGATATATACATTTCTGTATACAGTGAGGGAAAAAAGTATTTGATCCCCTACTGATTTTGTACGTTTGCCCACTGACAAAGAAATGATCAGTCTATAATTTTAATGGTAGGTGTATTTTAACAGTGAGAGACAGAATAACAGCAAAACAATCCAGAAAAACGCATTTCAAAAAAGTTATAAATTGATTTGCATGTTAATGAGGGAAATAAGTATTTGATCCCCTATCAATCAGCAAGATTTCTGGCTCCCAGGTGTCTTTTATACAGGTAACGAGCTGAGATTAGGAGCACTCTCTTAAAGGGACTCTCCTAATCTCAGCTCGTTACCTGTATAAAAGACTTCTGTCCACAGAAGGAATCAAACAATCAGATTCCAAACTCTCCACCATGGCCAAGACCAAAGAGATGTCCAAGGATGTCAGGGACAAGACTGTAGACCTACACAAGGCTGGAATGGGCTACAAGACCATCGCCAAGCAGCTTGGTGAGAAGGTGACAACAGTTGGTGCAATTATTCGCAAATGGAAGAAACACAAAATAACTGTCAGTCTCCCTCGGTCTGGGGCTCCATGCAAGATCTCACCTCGTGGAGTTTCAATGATCATGAGAATGGTGAGGAATCAGCCCAGAACTACACGGGAGGATCTTGTTAATGATCTCAAGGCAGCTGGGACCATAGTCACCAAGAAAACAATTGGTAACACACTACGCCGTGAAGGACTGAAATCCTGCAGCGCCCGCAAGGCCCCCCTGTTCAAGAAAGCACGTGTACAGGCCCGTCTGAAGTTTGCCAATGAACATCTGAATGATTCAGAGGAGAACTGGGTGAAAGTGTTGTGGTCAGATGAGACCAAAATCAAGCTCTTTGGCATCAACTCAACTCGCCGTGTTTGGAGGAGGAGGAATGACCCCAAGAACACCATCCCCACCGTCAAACATGGAGGTGGAAACATTATGCTTTGGGGGTGTTTTTCTGCTAAGGGGACAGGACAACTGCACCACATCAAAGGGACGATGGACGGGGCCATGTACCATCAAATCTTGGGTGAGAACCTCCTTCCCTCAGCCAGGGCTTTGAAAATGGGTCGTGGATGGTATTCCAGCATGACAATGACCCAAAACACACAGCCAAGGCAACAAAGGAGTGGCTCAAGAAGAAGCACATTAAGGTCCTGGAGTGGCCTAGCCAGTCTCCAGACCTTAATCCCATAGAAAATCTGTGGAGGGAGCTGATGGTTCGAGTTGCCAAATGTCAGCCTCGAAACCTTAATGACTTGGAGAGGATCTGCAAAGAGGAGTGGGACAAAATCCCTCCTGAGATGTGTGCAAACCTGGTGGTCAACTACAAGAGATGACCTCTGTGATTGCCAACAAGGGTTTTGCCTCCAAGTACTAAGTCGAAGGGGTCAAATACTTATTTCCCTCATTAACATGCAAATCAATGTATAACTTTTTTGAAATGCATTTTTCTGGATTTTTTTGTTGTTATTCTGTCTCTCACTGTTAACATACACCTACCATTAAAATTATAGACTGATCATTTCTTTGTCAGTGGGCAAACATACAAAATCAGCAGGGGATCAAATACTTTTTTCCCCCACTGTAAATATACTTCTTTGTACAGTATATAGACCGTGCTGGGTGGAGCCCAAAATGGCCACTCAAAAGGGCACTGAAGAAGCCCTGGGGGATGAATTAGCACTGAAAAGCACCTGACCGGCAGGACTCCCCTGATTGCCCAGCTCCTGCATAAGATATCTGTTTAGAAAGGGATCTGTTCAAACGTTTAGGTAGGCTTAAAAAGGAGCATGGCTTTTGGTTGGTTTTGTGTATGTCTCTTTATTTTGATCACCTCAGCATATAATAAACACCACCTTCTTTCACCAAATCCCTACCCACCTAACTATGAGCCCAACACTGTTGTGCATCCACACATGGTGCCACTGTATGTATATGTATATAATTCAGTATTTGAAGAGACCGATATTTCACTGAAAAAAAGATTTGGACACCATTTTACTATTGGGCTAATAATAAGACTGAGGACTGAGGGCAGACTAGAAATATGAAAAGGAAAAGGATACTAGAAAGACCAGATAGACAGACATAAACAAGAATCTCACCCCATTGTTACAGCCTAAGGATAGAAATATGAAATCCACTTGAGTGCCCTTTCTGAGCTTTTCACACAGAATGTAATTTTAGTAAAAGGATATTAGTGCCCATAATGATACTTGGGCAATGAGTTGTTGTTTGTTTCTACTGCAGTGTCTGATGTCTATATACTGTATATGATCTATTCTCTTCCAACCAAAGTAAGTTATTAATTGTGTACAAGTCTTGTAAACAAGTTAATTACTTTTTTGTGTTTGTGCTCCAAGACAACATCAGGCAGTTGAACATGTTGCTTGTGTGTGTCAAGCTGTTAATATGCTATAAATTATTCTCATATCACTAAAAATGGAAAGGTTGAACTGTTTTGACCTGGGGCATCAGAGGGTAAATGCATATATAGTACGATTACGCATCTTAATAAGTTACTTACACAAACTGTACTGGAAAAAGTGTGCTTCCGAATGCTTGGGGTGGAGGCAATCATAGTTAAAAAAAAGAAAGAAATTAAAATAGTTTATTTACAAATCCAATAAACATATTCTTGGCAACCCCTCCTCACCAGAAAATAATCTTACTTGAAAGCTCAAGATGCAATATAAACAAAATGAATTTTGTCTCTGGGCATGCTCAGTTGCAGATTTCCAAAACACATTTAAAATTATTTGAAGATGTATTAACTTATCTATTTATTTTTTATTTTTTATCAGAAACAGGGCCGTCTTTATCCCACCAAAGTTATTAATTGAAGGGTGATAATTAGCTGACCAAGGATAGATTCTTATTTTTTTAAGTCATTGACAAATATATATAAAACAACAACAGGAGCTTTGCCCAAGAGAATGTCATCAGGTGGGATGTTTGCCACACTGGAAAGGAGGAAAAAATGTGAAAGTGTAACAGATGACCTATCAGTTTCCTTCTGAAGCTATGCATGGCTGCGTGCTCTTAGATTCAATCAATGTCACCCCTCTCCAAGTGCCTTCCTCCAGTCTGACGCTGGCAAGAGAGCAGCAGGGTTCTCTGTGAAAGCAGTGCATGCCAGTCACGTAAAGGTAGGGGCAATCTGCGAGGTTCACACAGAGCAATCCCATCATGCGGAAACAGTCCACATTGCCACCCTTCCCTGCCACACTGTCACGCTTGTGTCCTTTCAGAAATACTTGTGTCCCAGCCTGAAGATTGGTCTGTTTTTTTTCCCTCTGATTCTCGCTCCCTCTACTTCTCGCTCTCTCTCCCTCCCTCTCTCTCGTATCTGGATCCCCCTGTCGCATTCCCACTGACTGTGCGCGATCCTGTGTATTTTATGTCCAGGATGTGAGCTGTGTAGATGCAGTCCACGATTAACGATGAGTCTGTTGAGTTGCAGTTGCTGTTTATATTAATGTCTAAGAGTTCAAGCAGAGTTCAAGCAAACTTTGTACACTTTAATTAGTGAACACTGCTTAAACCTAAAGTACCATGGCTGCAATATGTAACCCTTCCATATTATCATTATTATTCAATTTAGGCAGGAAAATTCAAGAGCCTGTAATTATGGACTAGATGAAAGAATCCAATTCACGTGCCACAGAAGACCGTTTTGAGACAAGAACTGGTTCAAGGAAAAAATAACCAAATCCATAGATATTGGAGCAGAATTCTGATAACACTTTAATTTAACATAAATACGGCATCGCCACATTCATAATCCTTACATTTTTTTCTAGTGACATAACAGCCACAACACTGCTTATAGTGCTTGGATAGGATTAGGGTTGGGGATAGGTTTAGCATTTTCTTTAGTATATTATAGTCTACATTATCTCAATCAGCAGATGGAAATACCATTTAAAAATATGAATGTGGTTATGTAGCCATTAGGATCATATTATGAAGACCTTAATCAATGTCTTCTGAAGGCAGCTTAGAAGGGCTGTCAAACAAGACGAGCACATTTCTCCTGTGTGTGTTTCTGATGGGTCTTTATTGAAACAACAGTTTATGTTTTCCTCTTTCAATCTCCATTAATGGAATGCCGCTTAACCTTCTTAATATCATGCCCACTTTAGTTTTTCCGTTTCATGGCCTTTGTTTCAGAAAGTCTGGTTCTTATTCCTCCGACGCCTCCCACGTCTCCACTTCAGCCAGGTCTTTAGCAGTCATAATGGCCACCTTACCTTCTATGAAATGCCTTTGACGTGCGGCGCATACCAAAACAACAAATATTGATTGTGCTGTGAAATAATGAGGATTACATTGTGATGCAATGGGTTTAATCTACCCTGTGTCTGGGCTTGCATCAGTCTTGTTCAGATTGCTTCTTTATTGTGTTGCCTCTTCTGGTCTTTAGATAGAGTGTTGTAGCAGCTTTTCCCTGACGTCGACCCGGCCGACACAACAGTAAAGTTCACACGGAAGAGGGTCAGATGTCAGCTTGTTTTGTTCTTCTTATCAGAGGAAGGCAAAGCGGGGGGCAAATCTATTAAACAGCAATACATCAATCAAGATTACCTGTGTTTAAACTGTTTTATCAAAACACATTAGCATATCTGACTTACTTTTGATGATCTACCAGTTACTCTGTATGTATAGCTGGTATCCACTATCTTCCTATAAAACTGCGCTTTTGTTATTAGTTGGTTTATTACCATCATTTAAATGAAATGTGTTTGTACTTTAATTTTCCCTTTTGGGCCTTTATCTTGCTTGCTTCGATATTTTAAATGTGTAGATAAATGCACATTTGGAGAAATTCTAAGTTCTATAACTAAATTCTATAAAACTGTTTATTGTTTCATTCCCCTGGTGAATACCTTGGAATAATTTCAACATAAATAAGAAGCCATTTGTTTAACAGAAAATTGTAATTACAATTTCTTCTAAGTTAACAGTCACCCCGACCCCTATTGATTTAATAACTGCGGCTATCGTTGCACCTTTGTCTCCATTGCTGGTATCCCAAACAAAAACTACACTGAACTTGTTAATCAGTAATTCATCTCTCCTCTTTGTTTTAGTGACTAAGATAGCTGCCCCTGTGTGTAAGTACAAAGGTCATATTACAAAGTACGGTTTCTGTTCCCTTTGTGTCCTTGTTTGCACCTGCCTGGTTTCAGAGTCCTCCAGCCTTCCTGCTCAGAGTAATTAAACTCTACAGGGAGTTCAAAGGTCAATGTCTGCCAGCACTCTGCCTACTTCCCTTTGTGACGGTCAGGCGTCTGAGTCTAAAGTCTGTTTATCCCAACAGGCTGAGATGCAACTGTTTAGGGGAATTGCCCCGGTACCGCTTTTTATTTGTTGTCGTCGTCAAGGTAAGATGGCACAGAAGTCATCCCTTAGGAATTGGCAGGACTAAACGATGCAGGTGTGCAATATCTGGAACTTGCTGGCCTTTTTTCAACCCCCCCAGATTACGAGAAAAAAAAAAAGCTTCTCTAGTGTATTCCATATCAAGGTTCATACAGAACTAATCTGTCCTAGTAACCAAGGATTGAACTCTGAGAGGTTCATAACCCTATGCTTGGTGTTTCTTTAGGTGTTTTTTTTTAGGAAGGGGCAGAAGTGTGATACCCTCTAATCTCTCTAATCACTCATTACTTCATGACTGTTAATTGCATAATGAATATGTTATTTAATTAGCACAAACAGAGGCCACCCATTTTAACCATTATGATGAAATTAGCCTGTTTTTCTCCCGCATTGTGAAAAGGCAGATTTGACATCACTGGCTTCACCTAGAGTCACATAGACAGTTAACATGTCCAGATCCTGGTAGCTTTCCAGTTAAGACAATGTATTTTTAATTCTATGAAGTAAAAATAAATCAGCTCAGCCATTTCTTCCAAAAATGAAAAGGCTCTTCCCACGAAATGAGTTTAATAGCTATTAGGTAGTGAGTTTGTGAATCGGATATGTGTTAGTAGTTAGTAGTTTCTTTTTTTATTGTTTATGGAAAAATGCTTTTCACCATAAAATGCGTAATGAATCACAGCTATTGTGTTACAGAAAAATATAAAAAAACTTCCCTCAACCCTTTAAGATTTTGAGGGCATTTTTCATTTGGAATGCAACATGCTCCTCTAGGGCATAGTAATTCAGTTTTTTATGTAATCAAACTTTGGCAAATTCTGTGCAGTTTAATCAAAGAGAATTAATCTGCCACTTACCATAATTAAATTGGATTCCAAAGTACACGTAATGTAAAAGTGTACTACTATATATTCCTTTACAAGACACAGGCAGCATTTGCAGTTGAAACCGGTCTCTGAGGAAGGAGAGACCACTGTTTTTGTTTGTTTAGTTCCCGCAGTCAGGTAGCCGATACCAGATATATTATGGTCAGTGGTGACTGGATATAATGGAGGTTAGAAAGTCTTATTGAAATGAAGATCCCATCATTTGGCATTCAATCACTATTTCCTGTGTTTTCACCGACTAACAGCAAATATAAATGAATTAATTCCAGTCTACACAGACATACAACTGGCCTCAGATACAGTTATCTCAGGCAGCTCCCTTATCATGTTCCTGAGATGATGATAATTAGGATTTAGCTTAAGGCATGTGTCGCAGCATGTCTTTTGTTACTAGAAATCTTACAGTCCCTTTATGACTGCTTTATGGGGATTTATGTGTTTTTTCTTTGAAAGGGGGAAGAATAAATTGAATGTGGTAAGTGTGTGGTAGTTTATTTGAGAGACTAATGCATAGGCTCCTGGATATAATTTAATACAAATCAGATAGGAAATACAATTTTGCCTTTATGAGGGAAACAAATTGAGGTTTTGCTACCCTGTCCACTGTTTAGACAAACAAATATAAAGGGTAATCAATAATTAACCGAGGCAGTGTATATATCAAGAAAAAATCATTTTTAATTCTTAATGCATTGTTGTAAAGGAACCTAAATTATTAATTGTGACAAACAGGCCCAAGTTGACTGTGTGCAAAGTGAACAATTCTCTCATGAATACTGAAGGAAGGGGTTATAGTTCAGAGTGTGGGCAAAAACTCCCTTTCCACGGTTGGGAGAAGAGCCAGGGCGAAGTGAACAATAACCAGGCCCACGGGGTAACATATAAATGTCGCGGGTCGTAAAACTTCGGGAGCTTTTTACAAGTTGTCCTAAAATGCTTTTAATAGGGTGTTAACTTAATAGCCTCTTAAAAAACACCATGTTTTTTTTTTTTCTTTTGTGTTTGTTTTTTTTTCTCTGAATCGCAGTTTTAATTGAAATAATAATAATACCAGCTTCTTCTGAGTTTTGACAATCCAATTAATTTGAAGATAGTTTAAAATTCTGTTATTTTCAGAATTATTTTCTGGTAAAAATGTCCTTCATGTTTTTGAATAGGAAAATTGAAAAAATATATATTTGTCCCCCAGGAAAAGTTAAAAGAACTCGGGTTGCCCACATACCCTTACATAGGTTTTTAATAACCCATAAGTGATGCTTCCCAGAGTACAATTCAATTGTCAATTTGTTGTCAAAATATTCTTCAGTGTGTAGATTCCAAAATATGCGACTATGAAATAGTGTTCAAAGTTGTGAGAATGAAACATTGTTGTAATATAACTTCAACATTCCTGTAACCATTAATTGACTTTGCTATAAAGTTGTGACAGGGCTGTGAAATGATGTTGGAACAATATAAATGTACAACAATTCATAATTTAAAACAATCATACATATTGTTAAATAATGTGGAAAGCAGTATTCATAAAATGAAAGAAACATTTGGGTAAATGATGTAAACTACTAACATTCCTATAATGTAAACACAATGTCCCCTTCCAGTAATGTAACTTGAAAACATATACAACTATAGTGTCTTTCTTAAGATTGCTAGAACATTGTATTGTGTGTTAGCACTGATGTCACATTGTCTTCCGGTGTACATGCCCTGCCTGAGACACGCTCATAGGGTCATACTTATTGAAAGATTGCATGCAGTAGCCTGCATTGCTGAGATGAGGCTCATAGCTGCTTATAGACCAGGAGTCACATCTTGTGGGAGTCCGGGACTCTGATGAGGCTAAAGGTTAAAGGTCCATAAATCAGCTTCCTAGGAAAGCACAGCTGGAAGAGAAAGGAGGAGGATTTCTGGTCAAGGAATGAGGTAGTGGGTAGATCTCGTGTCTCAAATCACAGGGCATTTCAGGGCAGAGTTCAAGGAAGAAAGGTTGACAAAGTTCGAAGGTTACTATGAGCAGATATCTAATTTAAATTGCTAATGCCTTTTTTTTATTGTATATAGTGTTGTTTATAAAAATATACACACACCCACACACACACATATACATATATATATATATATATATATATATATATATATATGCTTCCTATTTTTTTTAAATACTGTGGTGTATATAAGCTTTTAGACATTAAGGCTGACCTTTATCTTAGCTGGAAGAGACTAAAAGCCAAAACAGAATTATAACTCAGTTCTTTCAGAAAATAAACAACTCTGCGGTACCACAAGAGCAGCTCAGAGTATTCAGACCTCAAAACAAAGGTCACATTCCTGCAGCACATTACAGAGATCTGCCTCCAGCTCTATCTCGCATGCTGAGGAATTCTGCTTCAAGCAAATCTGCCTATTACACTTTACATTAAAATAGTGTATAGGAAATACAGCACTCCACCTAAGATGCTACTTTAACTGTACACAATGAACTTAGTTATCAGGAAGATAAGAATATTAAGTTCAGACGCTTATCGTGTTGTATAATTTCTCTAAAGACTTTCTTCAGTGTTATCTTTTGATAACCATGACCCATTATCTGTGTTTCAGGAAAGAAAAAATGTATACAAATCTGACATTGATTCAGTATGATACACTGCTTCTAAATATGTCATATTTTGAGGAAAAAAACAATAATTTGTGGTTATATGTGATACAGCTGTTTTACCTATTTTGTGAATGTATCACTTCTAGAAAAACAATTACACATCTTGATTGGAGACAGACAACACTCCTAAAATCCTAATTCATAAGAGATTAATTCCAAAGGAAGGATTTATCCTTCACACTTACCACATGTTCCAAGCTGCAGACTTTTTACTATTCGCTCCTACTGTTTTAGACCCAGTTTGTCTGATCTGTACCCTGTGTTTCCCCATCTTTGATAAGCTGGATCAGGGCTTGTTTGTGCTTTATCTCCCTTGCAAAGAGAGTAACTCTGCTCTCCTCAAACCCCTGACATGCTCTATACACGAGTAAAGGGGGTTAAGGGGATAACAAAGACATGTGGAAGAGGTGTCCGAGCGGCCGGGGCCTGAATGCACAAGCGTCGAGCTCAGCTTGCTAGATTACAGCCCAGCAAGGGTCTGCATTCACAATGAAGCAGTAGGGAGGCAGGAAATGCGTGGCCCTGAGATAAAAGGACAATCCCTTGGGGAGGGGTGGGGTACAAGTGGGTTCACAACTTTTTTTTTGATTCATGACCGACTTGAGAAACCAGCAGCAGCAAACAAACTGCCTGCATTGTGCACTCGATTTATTAATTATCTCCCAATAAATAGCTCTGATCTCCCATGAATCATTATTATTATTATTATTATTATTATTATTATATAGTTGTTGCTGTGGATAAACACATATGCTAAGAAATATAATAATACTTATACTGCAGGTAAGCCTTAATTATAATGTCTAGGCTACAAAGCTTGATATCCTAAAACGAATGCTTGAAGAGATACCGAGATCTAGTGATACTGATGGCACATGTTCTACATATATAAATAAGTCTGCCCTTTTGGAGCATGCGTGGTGCAGTGTCGGCCACGGTTATTTCAACTGATACTCTGCATTTAAATGCAATTAGCAACTTTCGTGCGTTTATACATGTAGCAGGGAAGCTGTGACGGGAGCCCCTGGTGGTGTTGATTTAAAAGCCCTGGTCTGTGAGCCCCGGCCAGGGCGCCGCTGTGCCTTTAAAGCGCTCTGCACGCCGCGGGGGCGGGGCCGGGCCGGGAGTCGGGGATTCCGAGTGTCAACAACTCCGTCAGACGCGGCTGCGCAGCGCGGAGCCCGGAGTAACCGAGAGGCGCCTCGCAGACACGCTGCTGTACCGCTCTCCGGAGGAACACGAGTCCACAAGATCTGTTGTTGCATTTATATCTATGCTTTTGACTTTGGTTTTTTTTTTTATTTTCTCCCTCGCAATCCACGACCCCCCGAGTGCTCCTGTGATCAGCCGGGTCGCAAACGGATTTCCCACGTTTCCAGAGACGCCGCTTGTTTTCCGTGGGATCCTGGCAGAGCCGAGCAGGTACGTGTCGGGCGGACGGTACAGGAGGACGTGGTCGTCGGGTGAAAAAACGAAAGGCGAGCCGCTCAGAGTGGAGACAGGGCCGAGGCAGGATCTAGCTGATCGGCGGTGTATTGGCGATGGATCTGTTTCTGTGTGGAAAGCAAACGGGACTGAGCCCAGTTGTGGAGGTGTCGCTACATGATAGTGTTGCCTAATATGAGGTGATGGTGGGATTGAGTGTCTCAGCCCCCTAGTGTAGTAACGTAGTTTCCATTTTGTTTTATTTGATCAACAAATGCAACATTGGTGTCTCTGAAGGGCCATTGGCATCTGTGTGTATTGCGGTCTGGTGTTTTTCCCCACGGAGAGCCGGGCGAGATTGTGTCCTATAGAAAAGGGAAATGATATCTAAATAGAAGCGTTTCTGTTTTTGCTGGGCAGAGGCAGGGAGGCAGGGAGGCAGGCAGGCAGGGAGGGAGATTTATGCAGCAGTGTAAGCTTTTGTCAGCTGGCTTTTGTGTTCATTTTTTTTTTTTAACAATATCCAAAACGACACCAGGAGAGTTGGACAATGCACTTTAAACTGTGTGTATCGAGTACGAGAGAACTGTCTCCCATCGACCCTGTTAGTTTGGTACCAGTGGAACAAACTGGTCAGACGGGGAGATACACCCTGTGAACGCTGTGTTTTCCTCATTGCTGTGATTCATGTCCTTCCCAAAACTATAAAGTGCAACTGTCAATGTACATTGGCACACGTGGTCTGGACTACGTCTTGCTGTACAACTATTAAATTCAATTAATACGATTATAATGAAGCATACGGTTGCACTGAATACAATGTATGATACCAGCACTGCTGTGTATAGCACTGTTACTGCTTCCACATCCACCACCATTAACTAACACTACTGGTTTTTGGCTGGTATTTACAGAAAAGAGGCATATTGCACCACCTCTCTTCCCAGATAAACTCACTTATTATTTTTCAGGTCCCCCCCCCCCACACACTCCCCTCTTTAAATTGTAACCTGGTGTAGATGAACCTGAATTGCAAGATAAAGCATTTCCCAAAATGTGCACAATTGTAAGTTTCTTACTGGAAAAATAAGACCGGTCACTGACCCTCCTATGGCAACTTGGTCAAAATGAGTTCGGTGCTCCTACTAGATTGTTTTCTAAGTCCTATTCATTACGAATTGACCCAGTTGCCCGTAATGGTAACCTAGTCGAGCCCAGGGGCAATTTTCTGGTCACCGTGACTTTTTCACTTCAGGTGGACATTTGTGAATTTACAGCTCAACCTATGTGTTTTTGTTAATTTATTCTTAAGAAGGGGGAAAAACCTTTTGCTTCCTCTCACCTTATGAAGGATGGTGGCTTGGCCAGAGCACTGTATTGTAATAGAGTATCCACTTCCAACATGTTTATGTTTATATTGTATATATTCTATACTGGAGTATATTGACGCTGTCAGGTTGTTGCCTTTCACTTGTGGGACATCTTTGGTGCTTACAATGCTGGCATATGGCTGAGAAATGTGTAATATTAATAGAACACAAGAAAGCAAGACATTGTAAACCACACACACATATGTTTAACATGCATATGTGGCAGTGCAACAAATATTGCTGAAGTGAGGATGGAGCACTTGCTTGTATATGAACAGCTTGGCCTGGTCAAGGTCTTCAGCTTACTGTTTGCACTGTAAGCCTCTGAATGTATTCACTTTCCAGGTTGGCTTAAATTTTGTTTATTTAAAATGTGACCTGTAATCAAACCTATAAATATTAAGGAATCTGATCGGCCCCCTTTTTGCTGTATCTTAGTTCACAAATGTGTAATGTTTCTGAAGAAATGGCCAAATCTTAAGATACATAACAGTATTGAACGAGCAACATTTCTTAGAAGAGATCCCAGGTCCCCTCTAACCATGAGGAACATTTATTTTAGTATTGGGAATAAGAATTGACATTTTTAAGGTAACTGGAAAGATGTTTATGGATTTGGTATTAGCTGGGTTAAGAGTCATTATTAACTTGCTCTGGTTTTGATCAATATGTGGGGTGAAGAAGCCAAAGGTCCAGGTCAGAAGGTTGTGGAAGTCACTTGGGAAAGGGCATGCTGAGGCCATTTTGCTTTTTGTTTGTTCAGGTGCTCCCTTATGTATGTGAACCCCCGTTTCTAAATGAATGGATCTGTTCCCGCTATGTGGAAGCCCAATCTCGTATTTGTATCTCTCTACGTATGGGATCAGTGGAGCCTTATTGTACATAGTAGTCGGTCTAAGGTAGGTGTTATTGTACCAAATTTAAGTCACATTCTTAGCAGTGGCAGAGGGAAAGGGTGAAATCCTAGGCAGTTTGCTTATCTGTTTCTGATGCTTCTTCAGGGTGGTTTGTGTACATCTTTGTTCACTGAGGAATTAACATAGTAATTAGTGTGTTTTTATTTCTCTCTAAATGTCCTCTGGAGCCCTTCAATTAAAATATCTTACATTTACATTGTGTTTCCCATATTTATACATCTTCCTTCTTTGAATGTGTCTCCTGATGAATTTCATCCTGATGGAGATCTTAGAGATTAAACTGTTGATCTCAATGTGCTGGAAAAAAATATTGTCTGCATGTATTATAATGTTTGAATGATTTACCTTTTTACCCAGTACCGTATAACGTGTGCGTATGGTTTTTGTCTTTTCAGTTAATTTCTCCACCTGATAAACCCACATAGCTTAGTCAAAACAGACTACTGAACATTGACTGCTTACTTCACCTCTCAGAGATGCGTGAGCGTGTGATTTCAACAACTATTGTATAAACACCGGTGCGAAAACATGGGCTGTGTTGAATGCTGGCTCAATAGAATAGCACGGAACATTATCAGTTATGACAAGATTCATATTGTGACTTCTGTTGTAAACATCCGGTAACAGACTTTAACCCCGTACCTATGGAAATCGGAGAGGAGCGAATAAGGTCACGGTGGGGAAGAAAAGGGGAAATGAGATTATTGGGCAAGACAACTGTAAGCAAAGATACTCATTGTTACTGTTGCTTTAATTTAGGAGTCTTTGAAACTCTTCTGTAGGTGCAGTTTTTAGTCAAGTGTGACTGGAAAGGAGGAACCTTCCCTCACTTGTGGAATAACTGTGTGATTGTTTATTGGCCAGTGCCTCCCTGTGCCCTCTGCACAACAACAAGGCTTTCAATTAACTTTTGAAATTGATTGTTTTCGCAGTCTGTGTTTGAGGTAAATTATTCAGACATTTCCAAAATCACTCTGAAACAGAGAGAGATTCAGGTCAGCTGAATGTTACGCAAAACACCCACGCCCTCATACGTAGTCTAAAAAAAAAAAAATCAATTAAAAAGAAAACAACGACGTAAAGTTAATCGACATAAAGACAGTGTTGAATGGCAGCTGGAGAGAGTGCTGATTGTGTCAGCCCAGTATTAGTTTAATGCCAGTTGTGTGCTGTTTATTTATTTTATAAGAAAAGTTTCTCTGTGCACAGCCGGTGGGTCTAAATCAGCTTTAGGTAAGTGAAAAGCAAAGAAATTCAGGAGCTAAGGCAGCTTAAGACGTTGCTTTCTGCTTTGATCATCTGTCATCCTGGGAAATGCTTTGTAAAACTGGCTGATTTTTCCAATTGCTGCGCTGAAATGTCACCCAAGGCACCCAAGGAGTGTCAGTTATGTTGTCATGGAATATGTTGTTAAAGGCAAGATCTGAATATGTAATGTAGAAGGTTTAAAGTCCATTTTCACGCTCTGGCAGTGCGGTTGGTTTTGTGTTTTTAACATTTCCCTATTCAAAGCAGTCTTTCACAGACACAGCCCACAAGGCTGACAGGGTCAAAGTGCAGCGGTCATTCAGAATGATTCCAGAACAGTCTGAAATAAATGATATATCCATTTTAATAAGTTTTTCATTGGTGTATAATGTCTTAAAAACAGAGGAGACCTGAAATTGGATCGGAGAGATACGCTTTCTACTCAGACTTTCTACTATGAAATGTATATTGGTTGGGGCTACAGGTGCGGTTTAGGTCAAATAAATACTTTTTGAATTTTAATTTCACTTTTAAAAGTCTTCTTAGATTACAGCGAAAACAAGATGCTGCAGAGATTCGAAACATTTGTTCTCGCTTTTGAAATGGCATTAACGCTGACAGTGAATTGTACAAATTATTGTACAAATAATACATCGGAAGTCGGTCGCCACACCTGACGGCATTTCTAGAATTTGTTTTTTGACACCGTTGTCTTTGTCTCTTGATAATACCACCGAGGATCGGGTTTGTAAAATTGACAGCCGAATCCAAGAGTGCTTTTTAGCAGGCAGAAGCTGTCAGATGAAGGGCTTGTGTTCAGCACAAGCTCGGAGAAACAAATTAGTCTCCCAGCCTTGTGCAGGCCATCAGCGAATGTAGTTTTATTTATTTTTATGTTTCTGAACTTGCTCTGTGGTGCCCGGGGTGGAAGGTTAGCACACCAGGTCAGAACGTAAGATGTAAGGCTTAATTAAATTGCCTGAAATGGCACCGCAGTGTGACAGTTAAATGGGATTCTTTCGGACTTGGGAGTGTTATTCAACTAAGTCTTAATTTAACTGGGTTATATTGAGCGGAGCCAAAGAGCACGATGGCTAACTGAAATGCCAGTCATTCCTAGCCAATCCAGAGTCTTGTGAAGGTTAGAAGCTTGTCTGGGTGAGCTGAAGGATTGATGTATGAGCCTGTCTAGGAAAGAATTCAAAGTCCAAGGCCATCGCGGAGCAGGCCTGTTAGAGTTTGTCCTTCACAACTTCTTAGCCGGCTGTCCTTTTCGGGACCTTCAGCGCTCCGGCAAGGGCGCCGTGCTTGGTACAATGAGCTGTGCACAGAGAGATTCATCCTTACGTAACGATCTGACATGGCACACGTACAGCCGGCTGCTTCACAAAAAAAGATTCCAACTTAATTATAGCTTTCTCTTTTAAAAGCTTTTTTTTAAATTAAATTTCTGAAGTCATTAGCTAAGAAGGAATTTCTTTACTTATGAATGAGTAGGAAGATTGATATATTGCACAGAAAGACAGAAGGGAGACTGTGTGTGTGTGTGTGTGTGTGTGTGTGTGTGCGCGCATGTGAGAGAGGAGAGAAAGAGGGGGTGGTAGTGGGAGCATGCATGATATATTGTTCTGCTGGACTGATCCTTTTACTAAGAAAAATACATTTTTTTTTTGTCTTGGTTTACTGTACTCCTTATCAGAAAGATGCAGTGCAGCAACTTACTGTAAACCCACAATATGCCTCTCTCTACATAGGCTTGTATGTGGGTTTGTTTCTGACCATAAAATGTTTTTGTATCACAATTTCTTGTCACTTTAATCGCGTAGTGAAAAGTATCTGTCTGCTGCTGCACGTTAACAGTTGGCATTTATAATTGTACAGCCAATGCATTTTTGACTTCACTCACAGCAGTCTCCGTTTCTTCCATTAGCCTATAGGTTTTTCTCAAGCCCGTTTTCCCTCCAGCTTAATATTATAATTGAATCCTGGCCATAGATGGATAGATAAAATGGCTGGCCAAGTTCAGAGGAAAGTTTATCACAACATCTGATTGTTTGTGTGGGGAGGTGGAATTTCCTTTTCGGTTGATGGGGATCTGCACAAAGCGGTTCCCGTAGGTGAGTTAAAAGGGCAACTCCCTTTTAACTGGTATCTGTATAAAGTGCCCACTATTAAGCAAATTGGCCCCAGTGCTCCTTAATCGCTAAAGCAAATGGATTTCAGTGCTGTAGTGGAAACAATACAGCCCATACAGTGTTTAAAAAATGGTGGTTTGAACCACAGTGGTGAAGCCCATGCAAAAAAAACTAAATGCACAGTGTTTTTATTAATTTACTACAACAAAATAAAACCACAGCTGTGTCCTTTGTGCTCTACTGAACCTAGAATAGACCTGGTTTTAAACAACTGCAGTTTATTTATTTGTTTGCATGCCTTTTGTTTTTAAAATCTGCAGTCTGTTTCAGAAATCCTCCTTTTTGAGTATATATATATATTTTTTATCAATCTCTTGCTGGTTGCACAGCATGACCCCAGGCTACTCGCTGCTACCCAGGGTGCTTCCCAAGTGTTACATTATTTGTTTAGACCAGCTACAAGTCGAGCTGTAACAACCTCACAGCTCTAGAGCTTTGTGTGAAAATTGATAATTTTTTTCAGGTACTAAAAGTAGATCAAGCACAGTGGTGTAAAAGGTAACTCGGCATTTGACAACACCCCCCCTCTAATTAAACCAGACCTTGGCCAAAGCCACGGGGGCTGCAGAGAGTGCGGGGTCCGAGCTCTGAACTCTGGTTCCCTAACCGAGGAGGAAGAGAATCGCCCTGTTCCCCTCTGTGGAATTTCTGCAGAGATTCTCAAACGTCTCCACAGGCGAATCTGGTCTTTATCACTGTCATCTGTATTATTATGCCAAGTCTGTATCCTTCTCTCCCCTCTCATGGCGTAACCCTATTAGGTCAGGTCTTAAAGCTCACCACATAATCTCGCTGGTGGTGGGATGGTTTATTTCAGTCAGAATACAGCTACCAATGGCGATAAATCTGGTCCAGATCGGTGTGTCACGGCATATTTAATTAGAACTAATGGTTGTTGGTGATGGATTATTTTGATAAATGAAACTTTTTCGAAGAGGAGAGAGAGGGTTGATTTCCACATTTATTCATCATTGAGGAGATCAGTGGTTGTGCAAACACCGCGTGGCGCACTTTCATTAACGCTGCAGTCAGGAAATGAACACACGCTGCATTACTCGTACAGAAATGTAAAACCACTCCATCGAGCATGGGTGTCGAGTACATCTCTTAAATTTGACCTTTTGTTGTTTTAAAACTCTGGGCCCATGAACGCATCCTTCTCCTCACACTTTCAAATGGATTGATTTATTTTGAATAAGAATTTAACTTCATTCAGTATTCAAAGGAATCTCGCAGATTGTTCAGCAACCTGCCAACAACAGCACAGAATGGCTCTTGTGCTTTGGCTGCCAGAACTAACTGCATATGAATTTGTAAAAATCATAAATAGAGCTGTTCAGAAGAATATCCCATCATGCAATGAGAAGAATTTGCAGCTCTCTTTATTAATTTGTCTTTTTTACATATAGGCCTCTGGAGAAGCATCAGCGAAACGTTTTCCAAACATGACTGTTTATTTATTTATTTATTTTGTCCACTGACATACATCGCACCGAGTAGAGAGATACTTGTGACTAGACTCCTCTTAACGGCAACACACTCACAACTCATTGATTCCTGGGACGGGAGGGGAATCTAATAAATCGCTTTTGAAATGCCCACACAAATACGACAAATGCACTTACATGACAGGGCTTTTCTGATTCAACAGCTTTTAAATACCCTGTTCAGGCCTGTAAAGGGAACATATTTTGTAAGCCTGCTGATTCATAGGGCTAACAAGAGTTAGACAAGTGGAAGGATCGAGGCTACGTTTGTTGCTGGGCAACCTGGGAAATCTTTGGAGCACAGGTGGTTGTTTACCGCAGGTCCCACTTCAGGGAGGCAAGAACTGTGCCAGACGTTCTAATGATCACGCGTGGCATGCAGGACGCCCATTCCCTCCTGGTATTTAAAATGGGCTTTGATGAACAAGCATTGTCTAATGACGAGAAAAAGGATGTGTGGAAATAATGCCCGTTGTGTCTGATTAGTGGGAAATTAGATGTCCGTGTTTCAGTAGATTTTGCTAACAGTTTGCCTTTGTCTTTGTTAACATGACTAGCAAACTACTGTACCAATTAGTCCAAAGTTCATACCCTGAACAAAGTTCTGGACACGCCACTTTCTTTCTTCCTAAGTAAATCTACGCATTATTAAAATATTTTTTAAATTTTGTGTACCGTACATTCGAATAATGTCATACGCCAAAAAATAAATACAAATTAATTAAACGGAACAACTTTACAGCATTGGTCAATTATAGCTTTTAACTTCACGGCTTCAAACGTGTTCTGTAATAGTGTATTTTATTTTTTTTACTGTTCATTTTTCTTACTTCTTTTTGGAGGCATAACTTCAGTGGTCACACAAGCAAAAAATGAAAAATCAATAAAAATGTCCACCTAGATTTATTATATTCTGCTGAACACTATAATGGAAAAGGGTTTTGTGTTTAGTGTGGTGTGTGTTTAATTCATGCTAATGTATCTCTTGGTAAAGAGGTTTCTGGGATGTATTTGATTGGACTAAACTATACAACGTGTTTTTTTTTTATTGATTGATTGATTGATGGATTGTTCAATTAATCAGATACTATAACCAATTCCAATTTGTGGCCAGGAAATTAATGGATTTCTCAAAAAATCTGTCGGCGCAGGAATGCTGATGTGCCTGGAACGTATACAGAATGTAATTGTTGATTATGTATCTGTCTTTAGTGTTTTGAACTCTCTTCTTCCTGAACCAGGATGCCTTTTAAATTCAATACAGGGTAGTAACACACTCCCTTTGTTGCATTTCAATGAGCTTTTCCTGGTTAAAAATTATTTTAGCCCGGACAGAATTCTGTTTGTCTGCATTCATTCAGTTTGAAGTTGCCCTTGGCAGAGTTGTGAAGATAAGTGCATTTCAATCACAGCAAACTGCCTTAGACCTTTAGAAATGAAGCCGATGAAAAGAGAACGGGTGTTATGTCCAGAACTGAAATAATTGCCTTTGATCATTTAAGCTGCTGTTTAGCAATATTTCAAATGCAGATTTTGAGAGGATCTCTTTTAAATAACGTGACCTGAAATATATAATATGGCTTACGTGGATAAGTGTCTGGATGGAGAGTGTCTGGGATCTGATGGTTCGCTTATAGTTCAAGGTTGTTATCCAATTTAAGAGTTGTCCCAAGGTCGGGCAGGGTTTTATCAGATGTTATGTCAGAATGGGAGTCGCATGATTCTTTCTAAGCCAATGATTTGGGTTAATTATAAGTGAAAGAATGCATTTTGGGAGAAGTGTCCTACAGTACAGTTGATGACCTGGTGCCTACTGTGTTTTGTATCTGCTCACAAGCAAAAACCTCACTGTGACGGTGGGTTTTTATTACAGCTGTCTGCTGTGCATTCCTGGAGTTGCTGCTGCATTGTTTTGTGCTTCGAAGCAAAGTTGGGTTTGTGTGAGGACAGGGGCAGAGGTTATAAAACCATTATTCTCTTGGTTTAAAATAAAACAACAACAACAAATCCTTCCTTACAAATCTAGGGAATCCTTATGTACCCTTTTCACCCTGTTAATCAGACGCACAAAGCTGCAGTGCACTTCAAATTGACCTTAAACTGACTGTTTAAAAGGAAGTCTTAAGCAGTAGCCTACTTTGTGGACAGTCAGGTTAAATGTATAGCCGTGTATCTGTCATCATGCAGTTGATTGGATTAAGTTTCCTGTGTGTATGAAAGGGTCCCCTGTCAATATACCCTACAAGCATTTTTTAATAGCCTTTGTGATCTGTTAAGTGGAAGGGCCGAATGTTTGATGTATTATATCTCAAAATCATTAAAATAACGTAGTACTTCAGTTAATGTAAAACATTATTTATTTTATGATAATTTTAATCATAAGTATATTTTACAAAATACGTTGTGTGTATGGAATGTTCCTGTTGTGCAATTTAGAAACTCAACTTGGGAATAAAAATAGCTAATGATAACGAGTGCTTTTTGTTCTGACTAGTGCAGCCATTTACATTTTTCATGATTTCCTGAATCTTAATCACTCTAATAACGATTTAAATATTTTCTTGTAAGTATACTGCGCATTTTGTTCATTTGTTCACGAGCAATACATTTTCCGGGTGTCAGTCTGTAACTTTGATAGCCTGTTTAAATAATGTGACTTTGCTAACTATACCAGCTTTTCAGAGATGACATCAATTCTCGCATTGAATTCCCTCACTACCTGCCTTCCTCTTTCCCAAGTGAGCTGGTTCAATTACTCCTGAACCTTCAACGCTTTCACTGCACACTTCATGTAAGCCGTGCTTCCACTGTAACTTCACTCCTTTAATTGCTGTATCACATGGTTGTATATCCCCTTGTGGGAGTTTATGGTACAAAATCTTCAATGTCATGCAAGTTTTCCCTACTTTATGATTCAATAAGTTTTTAGACCATGCTGTCACTTTATTATTGCAGATTAGTAAGCAATTGGGGTTTTTTTGGTGGCAGGGGAAGCATAACAGTCAAGAGATGAAAAGCTAAAATCATTAACTGTTTAAAAAAATGTGAAGTGCAGAAGCTCCTCCTCTGGCCAAACCCCGGTGTAGAGTTTGAGATTTGTTGATGAACTGTTTTCCACTTTTCTGTCTGCTAACTCTCTTCTTTTGAGGATAAATTCACAGAAAGGCCCCTAGCAAATGCATGTGACGTACGATGCAGGAAGTCAGTATTTACCTTCACTATTTTCAACACCGATTTTTGCACGGGTGGTTGACTATTGACATGCAGTCTGTTTGTGTGCAGTTAATATTGCTTGTGTGACTTTAGTTTCCCGTTCTGGCAGTTGAGGTTTCTACAGATGTTGGATGCTACAGTTATCAGCAGGACATTTTCAGAAGTGTAGTCATCGGCACTTTGATTGTGGCCTGACCTTGCTAATTATCCTGAGTTAGGTAGTGCTAGGGAGTGCCTGTGGTTTGGTAACCTGGATTCATATCCTTTATAAAAATGAGATGACACAGTTAAATGAAGTGAATGGGGCATATAAAGACAATTACCTAATAATAAAAGCTTCCACTTATAAAAGTTCTGTGGAAAAACAGAGGGGTGAGACGTTATCTGAAGAAGATAATGTAACAGGTGTGTTTTGGGGTCTGCCATATAGGTTACTTCAGGGTAACTCTGCACAGGTGTTTTAGTTTTTCTTAAATGCTCACAGTACATACTCCTCAGAGACTGTAGAAGATTAATTCACTGATTTATAACTTTTAAAGCAGGCTTTTGAATGTATATATTATCTTTTTTTTTTTTTTTTGTATAGAATTCTAGAAAACCATCCTCACAGTAATAAAACTGCATTTAATTGCCAAATTTAGTAAGACAGCTAGCTTGGTAATGGATTAATCCAGAGGTCATGTGCTAAATAGTTTTTATTTTCTGAAGGGCACCACGACCCCTATTATATATTGTGATATTTTGGATATCTGCCGGCTCTGGTGGAACTTTGTGGTGAAGGCCAACATGATAACCCCTCGTGTCCCAAAGCTGGGAGTGTAGCACTGTGGTTCAAGGAGAACAGCAAGAACAACATTTCATGGCCTGAAATCAAGAATAGAGCACAGAGCACCTCTGGGATCAACTGTACCAGTGAAAAATGGCATCGAAAAAAAGCGCCTACTCTCACAAGTCCTGAAGTATTCCTCAGGCCATCTATCTGAATAATTGAAAACATCTTTGGGAAAGGCTGGACCTGCTCCCTACTAAACAGATTATCCACAGCTGTCTTTTGTATTTTGTCTGTTGTCCCAGCTTCCTTCACTGCAGTACATGCTGGCGATTTTCATTAGGCTGAAATTGACCATTTGTTTCTCCAGTGTGAGAGTAGCAATGGATCTCTTTCAGATTTTAGTCACCCAGTGTCCAGAATCGTCTGCCAGGGCTGAGCTCAGTGCCGTACGGTGCCGCTGTTCCAATTCCACCATGCTTAGCTTTCGGTAACCTTGCAAGAAAACCCTGACTTCACCCTGGAACAATGTCAGGTCCATGTAGATGAATATAATTAAATGAGTGCTTATCATCAAGCCGAGGAAAGTTTAGCGGTAGGTCAAGCTTGTTTGCCTAATATTGAAGGTCAGGCTGAGGTTAACACTTTAATGTGTGGAGAGAAAGTATGCAGACAATGGCAAGTACACAGCTCACTACAGTGTGAGAACATTTTGTTAAAGTCTATTTTTATTCTACCATCTCTTAATTTTCTATTTTTTTCGAGTGGTGAAGAAGGTCATCAACTATGGCCTTGAGGGTATTTAAGAGAGAATATTTAACTGAACGTGCCCATGTCTGTGCAGCTTTGTTCCAATCTTCTTCTTCTTCTTCTTCTTTATTGGAAGCCAAAAAAATCAATTGCTGACCTTTTATTAGAATCCAGTGAAACCCAACACATGATCGTAGTGCTGGAATCAACTCAACAAAAATGGCATCGCGAACAGTGTGACTGATGTAACTTCTACACTAAACAGCTGGTGTATCCACAAAGAAAGCTTGCACTACATGTTGTTGTTTGTTTTGTTTTTTTACTTATTACTATACGCTGTATAATTATTATAGTTGTATTTTTCAGTGGCAGCTTCCAGACACTGCAGAAAATGTTCATGTTTTTTTAGTTAAGTTAGAATTTTGGAAATCCTTTGCCTGTAGTGCTTCAAATTTAATGACTAAACTTTCTCTGGTACCATTGTTGTGTAGTCCATGATGTTTTTGAATAATACTGAACATTGTATTAGAAAACTAACTAAACTAACCATCAATAAATTAAGAAGAAATCCATATTTAGAAAGATTTAAGCTCTGTTGATGTTGTTAATAATTCATATCGCATCCAAATTATTTATGATAAAAACTCGATTTTTAAAGACCTCAAGCGAGCTTCAGACTGGATGAGCAAAGGCAGCCGTGAACCTTGTGAAATAATGTGGCTGCCTGCTGCATACATTTCGCTGGAAGCGGTATTTAATTAAGATGTGCATGGCTTACATAGACATACACTGATAAGACTTTAATACATTTTTGAGGGTATGAGAGCTTGGTCTCTGATTGGTTGGGTTAATGAAGGTCGTCTCTTTAGAGCTGCTTGATCAAACTCGGTGGAACTTCACAGAATTCATTCCATGGTCTATGAAATTGGGTCAGGGTGACCTACTTTCTCACAGTTCAGGGAGCCGGGTGGCGGAGCTCCGGGAGTCTGTATGGGGAGAAGCACTTTTTGCAAGCTCGGTGTAGAGACCAGGCCTCATCTCGGCACACGGCGGACACCGGGTCTGCATGCAGGTTACATCTTGTAAACAGCTTGTCTGATTGTTGTGTAAACCCGTAAATGAGTTGGAGATTGTCTTGTCATGCTGTGTAAATAGGTCTGGCTGACCTTCATTACACTGGTTCTGACATTTGCAATGAGGGCTGTGCAATGACGTCATTTTATGAGCTCTGTACCCCCACCCCACCTCCTCCTCCTTTCTATGAACCGCACAGAGTAGCCCTACTTCGGGTGGACAACAATGTGAAGTTTGGTTCACCGATTGTCCTCAAAGTGACTGCTTTAAGTGCAGTCCTCAATAGCGCAATGATGGAAATCAGGTTAAATGTATAGCTGTGAAGCTCCGGTCATGCGGCTGATCTGGATTAAGTTTCTTGTGTCTTTGAAACAGAACTGCGGTTAATATCCGGTGAATTGTGAATTAAATCTATATATTTATAACATATGTGAACTGCTGAGTAGGAGATGTATACCGTCTGTATAGAAGCTTTCTTGTTGTTGTTGTTTTTTTGCCTGAGCCAAACTGAACTATGGCTGCATTGTTCTTACCCTGACCTTGGTCTGAAACCTTGCCCTCTGCACTGAAAGCTCAGTTAGTCCATCTGTTGCTTATCTGAGTCCCTGACAGGTGTCCTCTTTATACGATATGCGCAACCTAATCTTTTATCTAGCATAATTTGGCATAGAAAGAGACTCCTATTTACATTTTAGGGGCTAAATTAAGACTAATGATGTTGCTTTCGGATTGCCTAGTCTCCAAGCGTTGAAAAAGACACGGCCTGTTAACTGTACACTGCGTTCCCTGAAATTCAAGTCTGTTCCATATTTTTCCAAAAATTGCAAGCCTGGAATGTATGCATCAAGGCCATCATGTCAGCCCTATGCTGATCATTGCATCTTCTTTGGCTAATACATGTTCTCTTCCTTCACAATGCATTGGCATGAGCCAGGAAGGCTGATCGTGTGGTCAAACAAACGGGGGGGAAGATAGTAGGAAACGTGTGGAAAACTGGAATGAAATGTGCATTCAGAGGCAGAATTAGACTCTGAACCTTCATTAGATGGATGTCAACAAGACAAAAAGGCAATCTATTACAGCTGCGAAGGATAGTGGCTGCACCACGTGCAACCCGCTATAATGATGAGAGGTCTGTCCGTTTTGGCTGGTAGCCATAATGTTTCTGAAGACTATGTCACTGTGACCAGTCTCTGTGTTCAACCTCTGAATTCAAGAACATCATGTCTTTGTTGACTAAGAGCCTTGCCACAGTTATTCCAAAGGACAGAAAAAAATAAAGGAAAGTAGTTTCAAAGAGGTACCTGCCCTTTCTTGAGCAGTTCTGTGTTGATGGTTTCTGGAGTAACCGTTACCTGGATCATACCTGTAAAAGGCTGATTCACACTGGCAAATCATACATCATCTTCCTATCGTTTATGTGGTCGTCTTCAATGTTTTTTCATGTCTTGGGTTCCATTCGATAGCTTATTTTGTCCTTCTGTTTGTTCTCCGATCAGATTGTTGTTTTTTCTGTCATTCTTGTTATTCCCAGCATGTATCTTTCCATGCTGCTTTGTGAGGTTCCCAGTTTCTGTATACTTTTTGTGTTTAGTGACCAGGTGTCAGAGCCATAAGTGAGCAGTGGTGTGTGTGTCTGTGGGTATGTATGTATGTGTATATATAAATATACATTCTGCTTGCCCAGGAAAGCATCCACTCAGTTTTGCACTGACTCATCACCTCAATAGAGGTTAGAAAAAAACAAAAGCTCTATATAACTTCTGAGGCCCCACTTGAAATTAATTACAGGCTGCAGCAAGAAATTATTGAAGTAGCAATAGATTCAAGTTATAGAAGTCTGTTGCCTTTCTGCACAATTAAATCTGCAGATGTGATGTTCATTGAGTAGGTTTCAGTCGGTTTGACTGCTCGATGCCAGGAATGCACTCCTATCCTTTTAGTAACCCAGTCACTTTAGCCCTTATGTACATAGATAAAAACTTTGTCTCCTTGCTCATTACTAAACCACATGGGGACTCTCTTGTAAGTAACTGTTTATTTATAGAAAAGTTCCCTATTAGTATTGCTTCAGATTATAATTTGTGGGCAGCCATTCAGCATATGGTGACAGCCAAGGAAGTTGTACATTGCATGCCTAGATAGAGAACAGTGTTTGTCCATTATCCACTAGTGTAACCAAAAGGAACTGATGTACACTGTATTAGACTGGGAAGGGTTAATGCACAAATTCCCAGAATGGTTTTCTGTACTTTGTGGTGAAATGTGTATAAAGGACAGGATAAAGGACAGAACGCAGGATGCAGCTATATCCGCATGAATTGCCAGTGTGCTTGTTGCATATTTGAGTCTCTAAAACAATCACAAAATCACGTGTATCAAATTATCCCGGTCACTTTCAAGGTCTGAACATTACAACTTAGTGCTAAAGTACCTTGAGCCTGTAAAGTAAAAATATAAGCCAGACATTTTGATTGCTGTCACAGCCAGCTCACTAGTAAAGGTAAGGATGCCATGTCCTATCGTATATCTCTCTTTCTTACTTCCTTTCTTCTTTTTATTCTCTTCTTCACACCGGCACATATCCGACAAAGAGCAACACAGATTAGTGAAGCCGAATAAAACAACAGGAAAAAAACAACAACATTTGAAACGATTGGAGATGTCCTTCAGCCAGTTTTGAAGGTTTTTGTCTTGCAAATCCAGTACAAGGACGCCTGCAGGCGTCTCGACCCTTGCTGCGCCTCTGATGCGGCTCAAGGTCACACTAACCCGCCCTGTGACATTCAGCAACAACAGGGGAGGGGAAAAAAAAAGAAGATATGCAGAGAAACCGTCTGCAATCTCTTAGAAAATGAATTCCTCAACTCCTGTGTGAGGAGTCTTTAACTACTGTGGTCTTTTAAAATATATACATATTGTATATTCTTATAGTATTACATTTTTTTAAATTACATTTTATAATTTGCCAATAAAACAAGCCTGGATTGTTGGCTGTGATGACAAGGTCATCTCTTACTTATTGGGAACACATGTACAGAACAAAGCTGAAAGGCTTCAAAACAGCTTTGTAGTTGACACACACACACACACACACAGAGACACTGAGAGATTTAAATTATTTAAAGGGACAGACGTCCAGAGCCAACAGACTCCACAGCTTGTGGTGACTGAATACTAAAGCTGCACCCACAGTTTTCATCCCCCCTGTTATCTTCTAAATCCAGCTTTATCTCCTAGGTAACTGGAGTGAGTGACCACTCCCAAGGCCGTCTCAAAAACACCACTGCCCTGGCAAATTGGCAAATTATTGTTTGTATGGCATCAGTCTCTGTTGGACACAAAGTGTCAGGTGTTTTTTTTTTTTTTTTAATATTACAATCATCTTCCTAGGAAAAGCCTTCCACTGCTTGAAAGCTTGTGAAAAATAAAAGCAAAATATATGAAATTTGTATATATGTGTGTGTATAATATATCTAACTAAATATAACTGACCATTGAAAATCAAAAACATTTTATGACTTGCCAATGCTTTAGTTAGATTTTTGTAGCTCATTAATGTTTTTTTTTTTTTTTTGTGAGCACAGGCGTTTTGTCAAATTTTTTTTTATTTTTTTTTTTCTCCACAACATATTTTTAATTAAAAAGTGTCAGCTGCCATGTAAGAAGCCTGAGGTTTGTAATAGTAAATTGTGTGTGTGTGTGCTTCAGTAGGAGGGTGGGTATCGCATGCTTGACCACATGGGTCTGTTGGTGGTAAATTAAGCTTATCGTGTGCTGGTGGGAGACCTCACCAGCCCGTCTCCTCTCCCACTGGCAGAGGCGGGTGACACGCGATCGGGCAGGCGGCGCTGCCACACATGTCGATGAACACACTGAAACAGCGGCCTGTGTCGCTGTGGGTCTGCCTTCCGATGGGATTCAGACCATGGAGGTTGAGCAGAACCAATGATGTGTGGTGTTTGGCAAGCTGGCACACGTTGGAGACCATCTGCTGATCGCGAGGCTATTATAAGTCGCTCAGGGTGGGGCTCAGATTGGTGCCCCCCCCCCGCTGCCACCCCCCACCATCATCGAGAAAAATACAGCAGCTTGGGAGCATTAAAAATGAATGTAGGTTCCTGAATAAGTTATTTGAGTTATATCTTCTAATTTGTAGTTGGAGGCAATATTACTGTTGCTTTATTGGCAAATGGATTTTTTGAAGACATTCATGGGGACTGAGTATGTGTCACAACTGTACCTAGAAGCCAGGTCCTCTGGTTTACTGCCGCGGGAAAGACCAAAAGCAGCCAACGATGTGATCCTTAGCGGATCCCATCATTAAAATAGACATTTCCGGTGAGGTTCACTCACTGATAGACCGTAAACGCAACCAAAACAGGTCCAAACAAACACTTCAAGTACAAAATGTTAACACTGATATGTACACTTGCTACAACACAACTTTACAGAATGACACGAAGTCTAAAGTTCATTTTCTTGCATTCCATCTCCTACAATACTGGTCACAATATTCTTGCTGTAGTGTGTTTTCCTATTTAGGTCTTGTAGTGTGGTTCCTTATTTACTGGGGTGGAGAAAATATAAATTTATGGAATATAATCTGATGTAATTCCTAATCGTATTGATAATAGTTGATCTTTATATATTGGTTCCGTGGTGGGCAGATTTCATCTCATGGCAAAACCCAGATATCTAGAGAGCTTTACATGGCTCTATTATCTCTTAGATTTTGATCTGCAGTTCAATACACTGATAAAATCTTATATGCAAAACCACATATGTCTGCCTGTTTGGATTTTTCTTCTGAAGATTGACAATGATCTCCTGGTATAGCGATGACCCAAGGTGCTGTTCTGAACCAAGAAAAAGAAGTACACATGATAAATGTCAACTTTTTATTAAAAAAGTTATTTAGAAATGTATTAATGCTAGCATTTTGCTTACAGAAACAAGACTGACTTGTTGAAAATCCCAGTTTTGGCATTCTGATGTATTCGTGAGCTGTTGGAGACTTCTTTTCAACAAAAGCAATTTCGGTTATTCACATTCTTCTCCAGCCATTTTCTTGAAAATACTCCGTACCCCTCGGTCACACGTGTTTGCACTGATGACTTCAGTTAATAGCTCTGAAGAAGCCCACGGTAGGTTTGCTTATTAACTGCCTCCCCATCTGGGGAAAAGGCAGGAGACCCAGACGCACTTTCCTTTTTAATGCACTGGCTTTTCTTCAATCGTTTAATTAAGAAGACCGAGATTATTCAGTCTGGAGTCGGCTCTTACACTCTTCCAGGGTCTCATTTATCTATGATTAAATTTATAACATTCTGTAACTGTACTGCATGTTCTTTGGGAGTCAGGAAATAATACTTGGGTTTAAAAAAAAGAAAACACAAGATAAGTGAGAAAATACTAGAAAGTGTGGAAGGAAACCGAATGGTGCAGAAATCGTGTGGCAGTTGTTGGGAAGTTTTTATTAGCATCTTTGCAGGCTCGTGAGATGCATTCATATGTGCCTCGCAGGTGTCATTTCCAGAGACCACTGAATGGTAAAACTAGCAAAAACTAATGGAGATAAATTACTTCTATTTGGGTTAATTTTGGTGTTTGTTTAAAGCTTTTTACCATATTTTCAGCCCTAAACATCTCACGGCTCCCTGTTGATTGAAAGACTTTTCATAAGCCGTCAAAGCAGAGTGTGGGCAATGTGTTTAATGGCTGCTTCATTGTGTATAAAGCAGCCTTGCAGATATGAAAACTAACAGGCCCCTGGGCACTTAATGACTCCTAATTATGAACTAAGGATTTCCTGATCTTCTTGGAGAGTAATTTCAGGACAGAGAGAGAGCGGTCTTCTGCTCAGTTTAAAAAATAATGACAACAAACAATCGAATCGTGACCACAACTATAAAGTAAAAAAAAAAAAAAAAGCACAACAAATAACACAAAACAAACGACTACACACAAGTGACACACACACACACACACACACACACATTATCTATATCTATATAGTTATGTGTGTATCTTTTTTTTTTTTTAAACAAACAATAGTACTCATATTTAACAAAATATATATATGTATTTGGTGCCAGCCCAGTCGCGCCTTCTTCCCTGGTGCCTAAGGGGTTAATAGGTTGCTGTAATTGGCACCCGCAGCTGCTCTTTCTTTCGACAGGGGATGATTTTGCAGCCTCCGCTTTGTGTGACAGCTGCCTAATTGGGCATTCTCCCCTTGTAGCGAGGCTGCCTCCTCCAGCCGGGCTGCTGACGAATGGCAGCGGATTACAGATGAGGACACACTGACCCGCTCGACCTTCCCGCGGAGCGGTGGGAGGGGCCTCGCGCGAGCTTAGCGCCGCGGGTCACTGGAGGATGAGGTCGTGAGAAGGTGGAGATTCTGCCAGGTGGCGGATGACAGAGTGTCACATGACAGTAGCCTGATGTCAGTATGTCAAGGGCACAGCTATTGGCACCAAGCAGACCCTTTTTATTTTTTTATTTTTCTTCTCTCCCCCCAACCTTTTTTTTTTTTTTTTTTTTTGTTTCCTCGCGTTTCTTTTCTAAAGGTGTTTTGTTACAGTTTCTCGCTCTTGGCTCTTTCCCCAGTTCAGTTCAAGCAGTTAGCAAAAGTATAGGGAACAGATTTTACGTGTGTCCTGATTTTTATTTTGTAATTTTTTAAAGATTGTTCTGTATTTTTTGTGTATTCTGCCTTTCTAGTTTGTAGGAGCCAACTAGGAAAAGGTTGTGTCCTCCCATCAGGAGCTAATAAGCACTCTCGTTAGGCTCATAATGAAATATTCCTGGCGCAGCAAACTCACGACTCTACCTCCAGAGCTCCGGAGATGAGCACTGCCTCATTGTGTTGAGATGTCTGAGGAGACAGTCCACATAAAAGTACATTTTATAACTGCTCTTTCTCAAATTACTTTATAATTGCTGTAAAAAAAAAAAAAAAGCTTTACATTTACTCTGACTGCCTAGTCGGTTAAATACGTAAATAAGTAAATCACAGGAGTAAGAATTGGTGTTTAAGTGATTAAATCGCACATCAGTGAGCTAAGGAACAGAAAGCTGCTTTTCTTGAGCGTATGAGAGCTTTCTGTTTTGCAGACTACTTGAGCTAAAGGCTTGGAAATAGAATTTAATTTCCAGGCAATTTGTATTATATACCCAGTTAGGCTGCTCAGGCGATGTCCTTAACTCTTTGAGAAGGAGGCTGTTAATGCCTTTTTCTGTGTAAAGTGCTCCAGGGCAGGTTAAAGCAGTGAAGGGCTTGCCCTCTTACGCATCTCTGCTTGGCTTCCTTCTCTGCGCTTTTGTTGTGATCGCCGCTGCCCCCCTCCCCAAGTCACCAAAGCAAATATGCAGCATAGCTTCACATCATCTGAGCACGGAGGCAAGCATCCTAAGATCTGTATGTGTGCCGGGGTCTTGTTGTTGTCGTTCCTCCAGGATGCAATTTCATTCCCTCGAGGTAAAAAGCCGTCAGTAGTAAAATGTGATGAATTAGTTCACTCAAGTAGACTCGCCCCTCTTCATGTCCGTGTGTGAGCGCTGGGGTGTGTTTGTGTGTGTGTGGGTCGAGTGTCTGCGTGGAGAGGGCTGTGGGTGTGTGGGGGGGCGGTGGGGGGTTGGGGAGAGTGCTGGCTGGGTTACTATAGGTTTAATGCTGACCTTGTTGTGCATGTACTTAGCTGCTTTTCAGTGCCTGAGTCAGGCTGCGCGAGCTCTTTAATCCCACGCCCTCGTACACGTATCCTTGATTAGTGGTAGTGGTTATCTCGGAATAAGACAGTCCGCCCTCCCTTTGCATTGGTCAGGACTAGGGCACAGGGGGGTGTCAAGTCGAAGGAGAGAGATAGGGAGAGAAGGATCCACATTAGTATTCCACAGGAGCACTGCTGCCTGCAGAGCAAATTGATTACTACAGTGTACCTGTACTTGGCATCACAGCTTTGGAAGAAAGGTAGGGCTATATATTGTGTTTCTGTGTTTGCATTACATAGGAAAAACATGCCAGGACTACTTAACCTGCTTGGCATCTCTTCCAGCACAACTGCAGCCTATCAGGACAGTATGATTTCAGTGCCTTGTGTATATTTTTAAGTAGATTTTGATGCTCCATTAAAATATAGCTCTATATTTTAATATTTATGTAAGTTTGAGATCATGTTTTATTAATTATTCTGATGTGATTGTGTTGTTTTGTTTTATGTTATGTAGTGCTACCAAGGTCTGTAGCAGAGAGAAATAAAAGTCAGTGCTTTTAGGTTTTCAGAGATTTAAGATGCAAAAGCAGCAGGAAGTTTGTTTGTGAGGAGAGTTGTCCGTTTTCCCTCCACTATTACTGCCTTCGAAAGTTTCTGTGGATGCTGCCTTTTGCAATTGTAGCACACCTACTTTTGAAAACTTAGTGCCTCCTACCATAGCTTTATAAACATTGATGTGAGAGTACAATCTCCATAATGAACTTCTTTTGGCTGGCAGAAACTGAAGCAAGTTTGTAAACTTTTTACAATTTTGATATCTGTACATATATTATCAAAACCTGTGACGAAGGTGATACTATTCCAGCCAGAACCAACTCTTATATGAACCAGTCAGCTGCAATAGTTATCCACACTGTGATTATTTATTTCATATCCACAACCTGGGAGCTGTTGTTTTATGTGCTATTGCTTAAGTGTACTTTAAAAATGCTTTTAAATACAGTTCCCCTATTTTTAAAGTTACGCATTTGTTTTAATCGCCATATGCTATTTTAAACTGTTCAGGCAGAAACCTACAACCATTCAAACCACCGCAGCCACCTGCCGTAATAACTGAGTTTGCCGGTGGGGGTTATCAGTCCGTTGACCTTTTCGACTATATTTGCAGTGCTATATTTGCAAGTTCCTCTAAGAACTTAATTTATATAACTGGTGAGACCCTTGCTGAGAACTTTTTAAATACAGAAGTATTTAGTTTTTTTTTTTTTAAATGTTATGTTTCTTATTTGACTATTTTATAGCTGTCCTATAAAGAGATGGGCTTCCTACCAGAAAGATGTTTTGCAGTCTGTGAAAAGTGTTTGTCAGAATCGTGCGTGCTTTGAGGAGTATTCCTTATAGTGCTGAAACCCAAAAGATTTCATGAAAGAGATCAAGCATTCCTTTAAGTTTTGTCCCAGTTGTGAAAACGCTCTTTTTGTTTTAAGTATTAGTAGGCATATGGAGGAGAAGAAACGCTTTTATCTTCAGGTGTTAGGAAGTTGGCAACCTCTGTACTGAGACAGACCAAGACAATCTCTTTTGTCTGCAATTCAGATTCTAACTGTAAGGCCAGTTGCCTGGAATTTACCTTAAGTTTAATTTGGGAAGCCGTGTTTAATCGTGTTATCTTTTAGTAGGGTAAGTGGATCTTATTGATTAAAGAGATTAATTAAATATATTTAGTAAGTTACTCGCTTAAAACAACTACCACCAAGGGAGAACTATTTTTTTAGTTGTAGCTGAGGGGTTTCAGTTTTGATTCTGAAATAATTCGTAAGTTGTTTTATAATATGCAGAAGGAAAATGGATCATTCAGAAACATCAGCTTTGATAATGCTTTGAAACACAAACTAATGTTTCATCTCCACTTTAATTTGCTGTGTGTGCCTGGGGTTGTTTGAGGTAATATATGAGTATAGGCAGATCTCATTAGCCAGATTTAAGTTCCTTGTTGTAGTGCTTTTTTATTTTTGCCACCAAAACAGCTAGATCTCACTGTCTGTTATGTGCTGTTGATTTAAATCAAGGCCAAGTCTGTAAATATGAACTCATGACCTAATTTTACTGACTTAAGGAGAAAAAACCCATGTGGCCCAGCTTTGTGTAATACATTTAAATAATAAATAAATACATTTAAAGGTACAAACTGTCTGATGGACATTATAACTAGGGCCAGTAGTCTAGTATTTTTAGTTTTCCTTGTAATTCCTATTGATTAGTTGTGGCTGTGGAATCCTACATTATGGCAGGGGTACATTTATTATATAGACCATGAAGGGAATCAGACATTTGTAAAGCTAATAAGCCTTTCCACCTTTGGTGTGTTTATCCTCAAGGCCAAGATCACCTAACATTCCCTGTCGATTTTCTTTCAATTCAGACCTAATTTGTAAACAGACATTTAGGAAATCAATAACACGCAGTGAATCAGGATCGTGGTGTTTTGCTTTTTGTGTGTTTTTGTTTTTCTCCTTTCTTTTGACAAAACCTATTCGATGATAGAGCATGTAATTTAGAAAACCAAATCATATTGTAACATTTGGGACAGCCTTTACACATTTATCACCTGGTCTAGTTTGTGCACGCCTTCTTCTAGAAATCTGACTATTTTCCAGCTCTATTATAGTGCTCGCTTTCTGGATGTAAACCTTACCCAGCACCTCAAGTGAAGCCATAAAAAGTTCAGCAACACAGATCGTGGTATTTTTTTAATCTGGGGGACGTCATGGCTTTAGTTCACAGAGTCAGGTGGAAGTGGGGGTTGTTGTAGATGTGCATTTAAATTATATTCCAGTTGTTCAAGAGTCGTCTTTAAATGTAGAGATGAAGCTAAATGTTTAACACCATTCATTTAATGGAGAGCACTTGCTCGTTTAATCTGAAATGCCAATCATGTTAGATAAGTTTTTTCCCTCTTTTCAACTGTCCATAGATGAAACAATAGGCAAAACATTTGTTCTATTTTAGATGTCATCTGTTTTGACTGGAGAGCTGCATGGTTTCGGCTGAAATCCCATTTATTTGCTTAATTATAAATGAACATTTTTGTTAAGTTCCAGTAAACCTAGGAAAGCACAGAATGTTCTACAATGTTCTCACATGGAATGTATTTGTATTGGTTAATATATTATATAGGCCTACATTAAAATCAAAATTCAATATCAAAGTATACATAAATAACAGTTATCCAAATTAAACCAAAAACAAACCAACATGGAAGCCAACACTTTTGGTCTTGAGACTCGGGTACGCCAGAATCCCATCATGCCCCAGCTGTGAGGTTAGGAGTCGCAGGGCAGCAGTTCATTATTTTGATGCAGATTTCAGGTTCCATTAGACCAAACTGGTGATGTAGACAGGTTTAGTTTTCACAAACTAAGATATTGACCCAGCGTGAACCAATTTTGAACTTTGACTACTTTTCCCCCCAAAAGTGTAGGAAATTGTGTTTTGGTCCAGTTTTTCAATTGCAATTAGGTTTTGAGTGAAAGAGGTAATGATTCACCTGTGCTAGGGATGCACAAGTACGCCCTTGTCTATCACTCAGGAAAACAGCATGAGAACATCACAACTCTGGAAAAGTGTGGTTGTGAATATAACCGCAGAATGGCTTCTAAGGCCTCGCAGTGTACTGCCATGCGTGGCAAATTGTGAGATTGGTAACCCATGCCTCAATTGTGCCATGATATTGTATATAACCGTATTCTTCGGATCTTCAGGTTTTCTATCTGGCTCTAGAGGATCGGCACCATTATCGACCTAAGAGAACATAAAAATAAGACTTAACCTCTGATTGTAGACAGTGGAACAGTAGTAGTCTTTGGTTTATGGTTTCCTGTGATGGAGTAAATCATATATTGCTCAGGAACATTGCTTTCTCAACTTTCCAGACGCACTGAAGATGATCTAATGGAGATGTTTTCAGTCAAGAGTACACATCCCAGGTTGGCAGTGTGAAATAGTCCTGAGCACCATCCTTCCAGTCGTGTGGACATTCCCTCCCAGAATTTCTTGAGGTTATGGGAATCTGGGTCATGTTGATCTGCTTTTTTTTTGCCCGAGTTCTGAGCTCTAATTGGTGGAACTAATGAGTGTTGTATCGGAACTGTTCACCCAGCACACGTGGATGCGTGTGTTTTCGTCATGCGTCTTCAGAAGTAGGTCACAGTGACCTAGTTTTTATTGTGCCTGGCCCTGATTGACTGAGTCACTGAGCACTCTATCTTAGGAATTTTTAGCTGCATTTTGATGGTGTTTTGCATGGGCGTTTGTTATAATAACAGCAGTAAATTGATTCTTTCAAGGTGACAGAGGACTGATTTTATAGTTGTTGTCTTTTTAATACTTGCACTGTAACTGGGCAGCTCAATAAATTCAGTGATGGAACTTTTCAAAGTTTTTTTTGGTTTTGTTTTCCCTCCTCTTTAATAGTCAGCTTGTTTCTTAGTTGTATTTTTTTAAATATAAAAACAAGCAAATAAATAAATGAGACAAATTTTAAATCATACTGTGATTTGAATCTTTTGTCAAGAAAGTTTTACCTGTTGTAATATCAGAAGTGAGGAGAATCTGTGTGTAAAAGTGGCTAGAGAAGAGAATATAAATCCATGATATTTCTCTTCTTTCCATGTGGGTGATACTGGACAGTTACCCAGTGGACAGAGTATTTTGTGTAATACTGCTACTTCTTACATTAAAAGTATTGTAATGGTTGGTTTTATAACTTGAGCCACATGTGCTAATAAAGAGTTATCACATATTAGAAGTGATATGTACAGCAAGGGCAGGTTTGTCACTTATTATTAAAGCCAAGTGCTTTGTATAGACGCCAGCTGTTACATCAAGTTAAAGCTTTGCTCGTCTGTGACCTTGACTTTAACTATAGATCCTGTATTTTTTTTTTTTTTTTCATCATGCATTTTAAATAGCTTAAATGGATTACAATTCCTGAACAATGGAAGTAATTTATTATCCAGTATTTTTGGGACAATTAATCTTGTACCTCTCATGTGAGCAATGGTAGATTGGCTTCGGATATCAAACCCCTGCAATTTTTATCAGGGCCCCATATTCATACAGATCTTTTTTCTTTTTTTTTCTCCCCCCTTAACTCTTCGTTCACAGTGTCTTACAGCGAATGATGTTAATAATTTTATGACCTTCACATTACTGAATGTCTCAAAGTGAGCAAAGAACATCTTTTCATCAGATGATATAGCTTTTGTGTCCACATTGCTTTCTTTGCCAGTGGCTAGTAAAATAATTTAAAATGCTGTCGGATGTTATTGCCTGACATTGTCAAAGATAATGGATAATTACTTGAAGTACAGTAACTCAAAAGAGATGCATTACCTTTCTTGTCCAGAGGGGTCTTTTTTTGGTCGCATTTAAAACGATGGATTAAGACAGATGCATGAGGTCATTTTAAATCTCTGTTCTGCAATATCACTTAATACCCACATTTTCCTCTCTTCAGATGCCATGTCTTGTATAGCTTGGTTCTAGCTTAATGGGATTTGTCTTGAGGGATGTCGGGTGTCTATAAACGCTATCTTTGAAATTTAATTTCAATGCTTTCACATTTTTAAATGGTACGATGTCTAAATGTATAAATGGGAATGTCTTGTTAATGCTCATTTTCCTAATTTGCTGCTGTGCATCCCAAAAGTGCCAACAGAACTTGTGCATAGAAATTCTTGTTCTTATTGTCCCAATACATTGAATTTCCTTGAAAACTACATTGCTAAAATGTCTATTAGCCTTCATAAGCAATGTGGTCAAGCACAGCTGTTTCTGCTGGATGTATCAGTGAGAATTACAAGAGCTGAGGACAGGAATTGTTTCATGTTGATCACATCGACATTCCTATAAGTTTTCACTGCAAACTTTTGTCAAAAGAAAATAAAGACCAAGTGTAGAAAACAGAATATGCCTGTTCATGTAAATGTTTGTCAGTGAACATCATCTGTGTAAAGCTATGCGTTTAAAATGATTTTAACCTAATCCTGAGAAAAATCTGAGTTCCCACTTGCCTGATGACAATATACTATAAATGATACTTCCACTATACTGTGGGGAAATAAAAAAAAAAAAAAATAACTTTAATGCAAGACTGCCTTTAAAGATTATCAACATATGTCAGATGCCTCTTATTCACGTAGTTGTCTTTAATTAGTCGGGAAAAGGTCAAAATTGGGTCAATTACATTCACATAGCAACTGCTGTCAACCCTCTATGAACAGATAGATCTTCCTGGTCAGAATTTCTATGCTATGGTTGTAATTTAGTTGTAATATATCCTGAGACAGGGGGAGCTGCTTCCATAGGAATCTGTTACAGATTTTTCCTAAGAATCCACTCTTTCATTAGAAGAGCGATAAGCATATTATTTCCATTTCTTACATCCGTAGGAGATTGTAAAAAGTCAGATATTGTCATCATGAAAGTGACCTTGCTACATCCGGTTGTTTTGATTTACCAAATTGTTAGAACCCGGCTTTTTTTCTCATTAGGTGTATGTTGAAGCTAAAGGTTGATACCAGTTTTTCAAATTTTCTGCTACTGCTACAAATCTGCTCAAATGCATTTGTGTTGCATTGGAAAAGCCCCAAGGAGCACCTGGCTCCGTTCTTCTGTTTATCTGTTTTGACAAGGGAACACTGTTTTTGCTCATTTCCTGTGTTTGGAGATAACTAATAATGTTGTGGTGTTATTTTGCCATGTTTTAATTAAAAAAAAACAGTCTGCTTCTTGGCAGACATGGTATAATAACCTTGAACAACAAAAGAATATATAGAAATATCAATGGGAAAGCAATAGAGTCAAGGTGTTAACAACTAACAATGCTTTGCAAGATGTTGAACACTGTGGCCAGTTTGGGAGAGTTAGTCGAGTTCAGTATTGGCACAACTGGAGGCTGTAAGGACTTATTAAATTGTCTGTAGTCTCATCATTTGTCTGCAAAACTGAGAATGAGACCTCCTGTTGGCACAACAGCCCGGCCAGGAGGGGTTTGGAAGGAAGGAATAGGAGGGTAAAATGGACTTCAGTGGAGAGCTAATCAGGACTAGATGGGATTTAGGCAGTTCACATTTAATTAACCTTTGTGGATTTTGCCTTCACACTGGGGTTTTCTCTCCTTCTTCAGAAAGACAGTCGAGGGATTGTAGTCTGCCGAGCTGACAGGCCCCTGGTTTAGTGTCTCATTAGGAACCCTCTCTTTGTACCGGGTTGTATTAAAACGTTATTGCGAGCACCATGCAGCCCTGTCACTGGTCTGCTCTGACACAGCCCCTGCCCCGGAGAGCTTGTGCTTGATGGGAGCAAGAGGTCTGTTCACACTCCACGGTCTCTCGGAGCAACTGCCAGCTAATGTGCCAATTAGTGTCTGAGCTCCATGACGTGGACACTTGTCTGGACTTCGGACTTAGACGATGACAGATCTTTTCAGAGACTGCCATCAGACGGAGCGATGACCTTCCATCGTAATTTCTCTGGGCCGAACTCGATACAGCAGCCTCCAGGTAAAGGTCTCTCTGGCAGACCGGGCCTCACGTGGTGTATTACAAGCCTAGATATATAGGCCTTACACTACAGTTGGGTCCACCTTGAGGAAACCGGCCTAGGGCTTATCTGATTTGGAAAGCTTTATGCTATACTAAATGGAATGTAACTTATACATTTTCTGGGTCCTTTTAACCTTAATGCTGCTGGTGATTAATGTGCCTTGCTCTGCACCTGTGATTAATTTTAGATTTCAGTTTCAGTTCAAGTTGTTTATTTCTGGAGAATCTATCGGCAAACTTTTTTATGAAACACTGAAGATTAAAGCATTTGTTTTCTTCAAGTAAGTAGACAATTTCCACAGTACTTAAATTCATCTTGATGTTGTTAGTGGCCCCTTGATTTAACTCAAATTGTCTTGATAAGTCTCTCATAGGGCTTTCTCTTTCCTTAAACTGCATTACTTCAGGTATTTCTCAGTGGATGCAAATTATTATTGTCAATTGCAGTTTAAGGTCATGTACATAGAGTTCTGTGTTTGAAGAGTTTGTTTTTCCAGCTGTGAGCAAGAAACCTAGACACTCGTGACCCAGTGGGCGCTGTTGTTTTTGTGTGTGTGTTATTTTTAAATCCAGTAATGCTTTAAAAAATACAGTGCGGTGAAGCATGGGCAAACAGAAATTGGATACACCAGAATGAGAGAAAGTGTGATAAACCATGAAACTACCGAGCCACTTCACTAAGGTAAATATAATAAAAGGAGACAAATCCCCCTGGAAATCCTTTACCACCCTGTGGCTGGCACTGAAGGTGTAGCTCATTGAGGAAAAGGGAATTTCATTTAGTGGTTTACTGCTGAAGGTGCAGATGGCATTTTTTTTTTTTTTTTTGCCTACAAGAACTGACATGGCCAAATCACACTGCAGAGTGAGAGCTAGATCGGGGGTTTCTGACCTTACATCCTTTTATCTATCGGCAGTGTATAAACTGCCTTAGAATATAATGTACAACATATGTTTCCACTTCAGTAACCATGGTGCACATCAGAACCAGTGCAAGGCTTTTGCTAAATAGCACAGATTGCATTTGCATGTGGTTTCTGTACAGTTAATATGTGCAATGATGTAGGACAGCCCAGTGTCATTTATACATTATCTGTAAAGGTCGACTAGCTTTTTTGAAGAGCTAAAAATTGAATATCTACAATAACAATCAAGTCCTGAACTTAGTGTATTGGCGAATAAAATAATCTTTGAGATGCTGCTTTGAAATGCAAGGTAGCTGTTTTGCAAGACAAGATTGTAACACGGATGCTGGTTGCCCCTTTTATATGAACAACTTGTATTTCCAGCCAACGGATTTAGTTTACATTTCTAGAAGCTGTTCCTTGTCTTGTGTTGTTGAAGTTTTGTCATGCAGTACTTTGATGAAAGCGGTATTAATCATACCTTTACCAATAGGAGAGGAATATTTTCGAAGCGGTTTACCACTTATTCTGGTATTTAAAGAAACTTGAAAGTAGGAAGCCATTGAAAACAAATGAAGGAAAATGCAGCCAATGGATAAATGGGCTAAAAATGCTGTTGTCTGTTATAAATGTAGAGTCTGCAGATACATTTTGTGAGTTACACACTACTGTAAGTCTGGCAAAATAAAAAAGATGAACTGCACTTCTGTGGGTCCTCGTGAAGGATGGTCCTGGACTTAATGAATCTGTACAGCTTTACTCTGAGCCTCATTCCCGTTACCCATAAAATCGCTCATTTTCTCCACATTGTTCCCGCGTGTCTCCAAGGTTCATGAAGTCCCAGGCCTTAAGTAGGGGCATTACTCACGTCAGTGGTGTTCAGTGGGCAGTCGGGCCCACATTCAGCGTACAGTCCTATCATTGGTCTCCTGTTGCTCAGATCTAAAGTGGGACTGATCCGTCGTGCGTGTCACTGCTGGGAAGTCGGAGAAGCTGTTGTGTGTGAGATCCCCGTAAGCGGGGGAGTGTAGCTAATCCCTCAAAACGATCTCTCGTATGTGAAATATGAGTTGGAGCTCCGTTAACTCCTGTGCACATCCAGGCCATCAGTCCCTTCATTTATAAAGTATGTTTGTCTGCGTGTTAAAAAAAAGTAAGGTATCATGTATTACTTTACCAGCCAAGGAAGGGTCTATTATAATTTCTTAGTCAGGGCTCATGTTTTATGTTGAAACAATATATGGTTGAGTCTGAGTGTGCTTCGGTCTTACTGCGCATTAAGTTAGATGGTGATTTAACAACTATTTTTCAGAACCAAACTCTCGACTTAATACATCAGTGAAAAGTGTTATTTTTACTGCTGGTACAGACACTTTCGTTGTGGTTAGTGGGGGAAAGGGCCTGAAACGCACATTATGTATCACCTTTAATTTCCATGACATTTAGATCAGTTTTTCAAAGTAGGTCACAGGTTTACATTAACTGACAGGCCTACAGGGTCATGTTTGGCTGTGTGTTGGAGGCTTATATACTCTTTTGAAATATAAAACGGATCCAGTATCGTCTCTTGTAAATAGATGTGAAGTAAAATGCCAAGTTTGTGAAAGTATTCAGGCTGAAAAATGTTTAAAATAATTAATGTAATTAGATCTTTTCAATTAAAGTGAGAGGACTTGGAGAAGTAATGCAGTAATGTGTCACTTCCAATTCGCCGTGTGTGCAGTTCTCCAATCTCACAATGGATATTTTTCTTCGATCTAATGTGAGTGTATTAAACAAAATGACATATCATTCTTGTTGCCAGGCATTTGTAGGAAAAGGTTGTGCGACAATATTTGAGATCTCATCTTAACAATTAACTGGGAGAGGAGCATGGGTCAGTAACATGGAGAGTCTGACAGTGCATAATATGGATTAAACTGTCAAAAATGGAATAAGCTTGTATGGAACAACAGAGTAAAGGAGACTTTGAATTCTTATTTCATCTTTGAGATGCACCGTTTCAAAAATCAATGCTCTACATGCCATAATCTGTCTTTTTTTCATTTCTAGGTGTGTCTCTGCTTCAGCCGGTGGGCAAGAGTGCTGCAAGGCGACTGTCAACCCGTGGACCCTCCCGATTCCTCCCTGCAGATCTCGGACTCATCCACAATAATTTAATGCATCACAAGGGCTTTTGTGAAATCCTGCTGACTCCTCACCGGCAGCTGGAATAAATTAGCGGGAGATGGTTGTTGACCTCGGATTATCAAAGTTTCACTGCCGCAAGAGAATGGCAGCTGGATAGCCAGCTAAGGGCGCTGCGTACAGCCGAATCAACTCTATAACACTATTCTTTATAAACATCATTTTTGTATTTTGGACTTGAGGAAATTGGCTCTCATAAGATAAGGCTGAAATCTATTTTTCATCTCTTTTGTTGTGATTGGAGGAACTTCATTTCAATCTTAATCTGATCATATTGTTTTACATATTGGTGACAAACCATACAAGGGAATCCTAATATTGAACATGACTCATGGAGAAGAGCCTGGCTCTGAGATGCACCAGGATTCTGCGGTTTTAACTTATCTGGAAGGTTTACTAATGCATCAGGTGGCGGGCGGACAAGGTGCCACGGCTACAAGGAGATCTGAAGCTGGGCACGGCGACCGGGAGCAGAGCAACAAGCCGGTCGCCAGCTATCAGTTGCCGAACCATGGTCCTAATCAGGAAGACCGGAGCGTTCCTCTTGGGGGATCCACACAGCACCTTAAAAAAGCCCGGCTGCTCCGCTCCTCTGAGGCCTGGACTGAGCCCGAGAGCCGGCGAATGTCCGCCCCCGTAGGGGATTTAAATGGGCAGAGCAGGGAGCTGCTCACAGGAGCTCTGGATGGATCCCCTAAATGCAAAGGAGAAAGCACTCTGCTGGCATCCCTGCTGCAGTCTTTCAGCTCCCGGCTGCAGAGCGTGGCGCTCTCACAGCAGATCATGCAGAACCTGAAGCAGCAAGACTACCCCCAAAGCGACGAGAGCACTCCAGAGGAAGACGAGGCCCTGAGATGTTTTGGAAGTGCGTCCAGTCGCTTAAAGGGCCTGTTGAAGAAGAATAAAATGCAGAACCACAACAGTGTGCCTTACCGCCGGAGAAGCAGCCAGGAGAGGTCCTCCGATTCCCCCCAGGCGTCACAGGGCAGCGCTCAGCCTGCCTCTGGGGATGCTCTGTCCTGCGCCGCCAGACTCAAAGCTGTAGCCAGCATGGTGAAGCACAGATCCAGCCCTGCTTCTTCCCCAAAACCCAGTGTTGCCTGTAGTCAGCTGGCCTTACTGCTCTCCAGTGAAGCTCATCTGCAGCAGTATTCCCGGGAGCAGGCCTTGAAAGCACAATTATCTGGGCGATCTGCCAGTGAGAGACTTGCAGCAATGGCCACACAGCAAACACTGGATAATAAGCAGGCCAACGTGGGCCAGCATCAGCTGTCCTCAGATATGGGAAGCCCTTTAAATGAACAGAATGGCACACTCCCTCGGACCACTGTCGACTCCAGTAAATGCAGTCCTGGGCCCATTCTGGGACCGAGCAGATCCACTAGTTCCCCCCGCGCTCTTCATCCTTTCAGGGAAAAACGCTCCTTCGAGAAACCAAACCCAAGACCCTCCCCAAACTGCAGCAGCTTGCTTTTGCACCTTTTGAATAACCACAACACGCAGCGGCAGACCAACGGGCACAGCCACCAGGAGGAAGATTACAGCGTCTTCCCAAACCACAGCTCACCGCTGCCATCCGACAGCGAATACTCCAACCACGAGAACAGCTTCACAAAAGACATTAGTGATGCAGAGAGCTCCAGCTCCAGCTGCTCCCCCATAGACCTTTCCGTGAAGAGCAGGGCCAGCGGTCCCATGTTGGGTTCCTCATCATCTCTGGACAAACTTACGGAGTCTCTGATTAGTAACTGGAACCCTGAGACACCCCTGCATAAAATCACAGAGAACAGAGAACTGAAAAACAGTTCGGTTATCAAACCCCATCACAAAGTCACCCTTCTGCAATTGCTGTTGGATCACAAAAACAACGAGAAGGTCAATAAAAGTGCAGGCAGTCCCGATGCACAGAGAGACGTGAGCCCTAAACCCAGTGCGGCTACTGGCCGGAACACGCCTATCAGTAGCTTGGAAGACAGAAGTACGAGAAACTCTCCCGATGTGATGTGTTTCCGGAAATTGCAGCCCTTGCCTACAATCTCACAGGGGCGAGACTCGAACGGCAGTGCATCGCCGTACAGCTTGAACCTGTCGCCTCAGGTGCAGGCGACTCCCTTAGACCTGTGTAAGACTAAATCCCACTCCGGTGAAAGTGCCCAAGAGTCCTCCTTTAGTGCCAGTAAATTATTACAAAATTTAGCACAATGTGGATTACAAAAATCAGTCCCATCACCTCCTGCAGAGACTCTCGCGCCTCCTGGTAAAAGGCAGGCATACGAATTAAAAACTGATAAACCTGTGGCATTGCTCGAAAGACTCAATGCCCCTCTACCAAGGAAAACACACCCTGTTCTCGAAGAGCCCCATGTGAGCGGGGTCAAGTCTCCATTTGTGGTGGAACCTACATCCCCCTCCGTATCGGAGATCGAGAACCTGCTCGAGAAACGCACCGTCCTTCAGCTGCTATTGGGAACCACCACCACCACCAAGGAAAAAGCAGGGAATAAGCGGAAGAGACCAGCAGCCAAAGGAAATGCTCTGGAAAAACAGTCCAACCAATCCTTGAGCCACGGGAGCTCAAACGATACAATGCTGGATGTCCAGATAAAGACTGAGCCGACGCAGGAGGTCCATGTGTCTGAGCATGATGGAAATGCTGAAGGAGGCCAAAGAGAGGAACAGAGGGAGGGAAACGGCCCTCTTCCTGTAGCCTACAAACACATTAAATCAGAGCCCTTCTCTTCAGAAGCCATTCCTAAAGATGGCCTGCTGAGCCAGCTGTTAAAACACCAGCCCGGTACATATCAAATGCATAAAAGCCCAGATGTAAATATGAGCAATGTGAAAGAAGGGTCATCTCTGCATCAAGGACCAGCAATCCCCAAAAAGAGGAAGATCTGTAAGGAACTGACTGAACGCTTGAGCTGTGATGTCCGACCAGGCAGCAGTGCAGCCCACAGGGAGGCAAGTGCTGAGCGCTGTGCCTCTGGCCCGTCTGAAGGACGCAGTTTCAGCAGTCCGGTGAACCGGCTGGAGGCCGACGCCCTCGGGCCTGTGGGATATTCTGTGAGCAGTTCTCCCCCAAAAGACAATAAAGGCTTCAATGTGCTGAAGCAGCTCCTACTTTCGGACAACTGTTTAAAAGATCTGTCGCAGCCACGAATAGGCGCCAACCCCGCTGTTCTTCAGGCTAAGATCAATGGGAACAGCCCCAATCTGCCCAGTTACAATCATGAACTCGCCACCTTGCAGCGCAACTCCAGTCCACAGGGGCTGGGGCCTCTCGACCTCAAGGGCTTCAACGCTGCCCAGGAGCGGAGCAACCCTCCCATTTCTCCGTGGGGTTACAGCACCGCTAGACAGGACTCTCCGAAACTCAACCTCGTCCCTGTCAAGCGAGAAGTGGAGGGCCCCATTCAGTGGGTTATCAGTGGGGAAGACAAGCATGACTTAAACCGCGATTCTCCCAGGCTGACCAAGTCCAACCCCATATTGTACTATATGCTGCAGAAAGGGAACTCCCATATCAACCGAGAGGGCAAAGAGAAAAGGGTCGAGCCGCTGCAGTGTGGGATGCAAGTGAAAATTAAAGAGGAGCCCGTGTCTGACTTGGATGCTTACACCCACAGACTGAACTTGAAACATCACTTGCAGCTCCACGAGGAGAAGCGAGGGAGTGACACTGATGGGCTCAATGGGACAGTAGAAAAGTGCTAACTGTTAAAATGGAGAAAAGGCCTGAATCCTTGAAAAATATATATATTATTTTCTTTTGTGTCTGTTTTGCATCACAGTTACTGGTTTGCCTTGATTACTAAGTGGTGAGTAGAAAACAGCCAGTGCAGGAGGCAGCAGGGAGATTAAAACTGAGAATCATTTCGTACATGTTACGAAACACTGGAAATCCAAAGCCTTTTCGCAATGGAAAACGCTTTGTATTTTACTTTTATGATGAATTTTCATTTCTCACCGGGTCAACTAACATGTCAGATGGTCCAGCTTTACCTAACACTGTAGTGGGGGGAAAAGAAGAAAATGACCAAATTTGCTGAACATCAAACGCCGTTGGATTTTCTAGAAATGTATTTTCAAGTTCCCAGGTATTGCCTTGCCATGTATCTTTTAGTATAGATGAATTCTAGAAAGGTATTTCAATTTGTATTTGTGTGTAGGAAGAATATTCTGTATTGCACATACCTTTCACTTTTCAGGTTGTTGTCATGATTACAATTTTTAACAGTTTTAAGAACCTGTCAACATAATGTCCTCCTGTGATGAGGTTTCACGATCAGGGGTATAGCGTATTGTCTTTTATAGTTCAATATCAGTTGTTTGTCTAGAGTCTGCAGTTACTGTAAGTCCAGTAACTCTGTGATTATGTTCAGTATGATACCAACCCTGCCTAACTACAAGAGTTCCTCCTTACAAGCAGGCTGTCAGCATGATCACTTCCTCTAAAGAGGGTAGTCCTGTCAGGAGATGATCGCTCCTTAATCGACTTCAAAGGCAAAATGTCATTTAGCAATTCATCTTAAGATCTAGATGATTTTTCAAAAGTACAGTTTTAAGAAAAATATATATATTCTAAATCCCAAAACAGGCAACCTAGAGGTTCAGTTTAATCAAAATGACACCTTTTTATTTATTCACCCAAACACATCTTTGTAGATATGCTCCAAACACACTTTTTGTAAGAAAACAAAAAGTCAGTATTTAAGAATATTGCTGACAGTTTTTGTTTTTTGTTCTTCGTGTTTTTGTTGGTTTGGTTTGGTTTTAAACCCAGCAGTACCAATGAGACGGAGCCTGTCTGGCTGCAGCCGTACAAAGAGAAAAATCATCTTTTACATCTGTCCTGCAGCAGAGAAAAGGCTCGAGTACAGTCTCTGGGGGTCTATCAACACATGCTTGAGCTTATCTACCTAAAGCAGTGCTCAATACACTGAATAGACCATGCTGAGGGGAACACAATGACTCAATTAAAAACAAAGCCCCTGATGAGGAATTCGTTAATGCACCATTGCATGGTTGTTTCTATTACGAAAGATAAAAATGAAAAAGAGAGAGAGTGAGAGAGAGTGAAATATCAGAAATGATGATTATGAAAGGAATCCCAAAGAAAGGAGATCTTCTTTCATGACATCGTCCCTTGGAAGGTCCTAAGGGTGTCACTGTGCTTTATTCTGTTCAAGGTATAAATTCACAACCTTCTGGGTCAAAAAGCTGCAACATGTGTATATAACTCCAGGGTACTTTATACACCGTCCTTTATCCTCCATTTTGATCGTGTACATGACAGGGTGGGCTGCTGGGGGCGAGCTCTGCGCTCTTTCACATGGGAGCTAGAGGAAGAAAAGTGCACCTGTCCTTCCCAATGTTCTTGCACAGTAAATTAGTCGTTTCTCATTTGGAATGAGCCCTTCGGTGTTGTGAGGTGTTCCCTAGACTTGCAGCATGTGAAGAGTTGTTTTGTTTTTTTGTGTTGTAAAAAAGTTGCTTTTTAACATTTTGATTACAGAATTCTTTTTATTTTGTTTCAGCTTATTGTGTGAAATTGTGTGCTCTTTATAAAGACCCTCTAGCATTTTAATTGTGCCAAGCTATATACAAAGTACAATGAAAGACCATATTCCACATGTTTCCTGCCTGACGTTAATTGGCGAGCTATATTGTTTGAAGCAAACTTGGCCATTCACGCTTAGTGTTATTGCAGTTTTTTCAGATTTGATTTTTTTTGTCTTTTTTCCCTTACTATGTAAATCGAAACTAAAAGCAATTTTTTTTTTTTTTAATCATAAAAAAGGTGTCCTCTCCTGGTACATAGTGTAACCCAGATGTTACTGTTCTTAATTGGAACCTTTGACACACTAAATGCGTTGCCCCTTGTGTTTTAGAGTGCGTATCTGTCACCGTTAACGAGGGGGTAATGGGTAATATAGCCCGTCAAAGGTGTAATCCTGAGACCAACATTAACATTACATGGAAGTGATGAATAACAGACTCAATCAACATTTCTTGACACTCCCAGTCCAGTGGGTTGGGAAGTTATAAGCACGTGTTTCTGGTTTAGTTTTTTCCAGCTGGGATTGTTAATTTATGCATTATTTATTCAACTCTGAAGCGGGCAGAAAGACAGAGGGTCTGATGGAGTACACTTAATCACTCACAAACTGTTCTTGAAGTCTTAAGTGTGACATATATTGATATTGGGTTTTATGTTTGTTTCTTTGAATGTAGGTCATTCACATGTGATGCTTCTTTAAATTTAATTAGGTATGATGAGTGATTTTTTGTAAAAACTAAAAAACCTAAAAAAAACAACCTATATTTCTGTAAATAGTACTTTCATTATGAAAGATAGCTATTTTGTATTGTTTAAGAGAAAAATAACGTACTAGTTTTCAACTCCCTAAGGTGATGTAAATTCTGTGTAATAATGTACATAACTTGACAGAGGATGAACTGTTTCTTTTGCATGTGTCTCTATGTTGTAAGCTAATGATAATCTTTGTTCTGCAACATGTTATGTCATGACTGATGTTCTACACCGCTGCCTGTTGCATGCAGACGCATGGGAAATACCTGTGCATCAATCCTGGATGTGGGGAAATTAAAAGTCTTAAAATACTTTATCATGGAGCCTCATGAATTTAAAAGTGATTGAAGTTGGTAAATAAAATTATACACTTATAAACAAATATTTAAACTTTGAAAAACTAATGTGCATTAAAGATTTCATTTTTTTATTATTATTATTGTTACTTGCATCAGAAAGGCGTGGTTTACAAGTTACAGTACGTACAGTGCAAGAGGAGAGGCAGCAGTGATGTGAACTGTACAATATCAATTAAGGGTTTAAAAAAAATCTGAATCTTCATTCCATGTCAAAAGCTGAAAACCTTTTTGTTGTTTTTCTTATTTTGGTGTTTACTTCTTGCACAGATTTTAAATAAAGTACTAAAATGCACAATTTGAATAAAAATCATGTGTTGTTTCCTTTGTTACCTTTGTAGCTACTAATATTACATTGTGTGTGTGTGTGTGTGTGTGTATATGTATATATCTATGTTGAACATTGGTATAATCTAAAAGTTCTATAAAACAATGTTAAAACATTTTCCTGAAGGCATAAGCTACAGAAAACAATTGCCAAAAAAATAAAAGTATTGAAAAACTTGAGGAACCTACGCAAGATGGCAGCTAATCTGTTCATGAACAGGTGTCTTGCGTCTCAGTTAAAGAGTCCAACGCCGTGCAAAAGCACTTGAAAGAGCAGAAACTTCAACCCAGACAAAACTCCAGCCTCATACCTGACCTATATTCTGAAGTAAGCCTGAAGTTATGACCTTAATTCCTGCTGGTTGCAGTGACTAAACACACAGGGATGAACACCGGCAGAGTTCAAAAGGTGTCTGTTTACCTGCAGCGGGTCAGAAGATTGTGAAATGCAACACAATCGGATACAGCGGGACACTTTTATTCGAATGTACATCTTGCCGGGGGCTTCGACGCACAAGCGAGATCTTCAGATTGCAAAGCAAACCCTCCCTCTCAACCCGGGACCCCCTTGTAACTGCACAGTATCTGATCAGAGGAAACAAACCCTCTTGCAATATATATTGTTACGATATATATACTTAGATACACATACTGACATTGTATTTAAAGGTTGAGTTATTTAATTTTTATGGTATTGTGCATTTGTTGAGGTGATTATACTGTTACAATTTAACCTTTATTTCAGCACTTAGTAGTTTGTTTTTGATTAATTATGCTCCTTGTTTTACCGTCATGGTTTTTTTTCATTATTTGTCAGTCTTCTCATAAAGAACAACAGGGAAAAACACAAGGTCCTGGAGAGGAAGGAACCCATATAGAATTGTGCCGATTTGAAGTGCTTGTGGAGTATGGTGGCTTCATACAGAGCAGATACATCCACCCTTCAAATACATTCATATTTTTCCCCTGGATTTCAGTTCTGCAGAACTCTGTATGGAAGTGGACAGCTGATGTCCTCATTCGCTCATTTTTATAATGAAGGAGTGTCTAGAATATGCCCCTGCCAAGATCCTTTCAATGCACTCTAGCATGTTATATACTGTGACACAGGTATAGGATACACAGTTGATTGTCAGTAATAATACACAGCATTCATGTTTTACAAAGATCTATCCTATTCAATTATTCCTCTTGGGGACGAATGCAGAAAGAGTGTCGAGGAAGGCCCGAGGGCAGGAACAAAGAGAATAGCCCTGTTCTTGTACGTTTGTTTGTTCCTGTGAAGAGGAGTTGATTAAAGCAGATCTGTGCAGGATAAGTAACTGTGAGTACGATCTGTCTTTGACATTTTAGCAGCTGAAGCCCCAGAAGTAGGTCATGGCTTTTGTGTGTGTGTGTGTGTGTGGTGTGTGTGTGAGAGAGAGAGAGCGAAAGAGAGAGAGAGTCTGTGTCACAAGTCAGGCATTTATTCGAAGGTCAGGATTTATAAGTAAAAATAGGTTAGGGGTTCATTATAGAAGGTAAGTCCAGGTCTAACTTGACAGTAAAGTTTTCAGCCTAAACACCATCCTTAACTATTATAGGCCATCTGCACATTGGAGTGTTGTTCTCTGTTGTTACGCTGAGAGAAATTTGAACTCTGTAAAGGCCTTGTGGAGCAATGGGGGCAAATACAAAGATACAGTTTTTTAAAGGGATAGAAAAAAAATAGCAACATAGAGAGCATATTCATTTGTCATATTTTGTTCCTCTGCTTAAAGGAAGACAAAAGCATTTTTCTCTAGGCTGTGCAAGTTTTTTAAAGTCGCTATATTCCCATATCATTCCGCATAAACTTATTTATGAATCCTAAGAAGTGACATTTTCTTTCTTTTTGCAGGTACTTGTCCAGCTAACCTGGTAAACCGGAGGATTGTCCCTGGGATGTGGACTCTGAAATGTTGTTCTCTCAGTATGACCTTGACATCTTGGTCACCCCAGTTGTCTGGGTTCGCACCAGGAGGCCGATGAAGGTAAAATGTTTCATAATCACCCTTTTGTCCCTGGTTCTGTGTACGTGTCACCCGCTGTGGAAACAGGAAGTGACACGGGGCCCAGGAATTCACTGAATGTTCTAAACCAGGGATCTTCGATTCTGAACTTAGAGGCTGTCTCGTTTTATTCTTAATCATGAAATGAATGGTTTTACATGGCTGGGCTCGAGGTAGCAGAAAAACCTGGGGAAGCAGGCCCATGTGTTTGTGGTTACATTCATAACTTGAGCTCTCTAGAACTGGAAGATTGAACGCATCTCTGAAATCGGCATGGTTTCCCGCCCTAAGGGATGAGACTTGCGAAAGCGCAGCTCGTACCCAGTGGCTCTCGCTTGCATCTCTTTAATGCTGCTCTACTTTAGGACTTTACAGATCTTCGTTTTTTTAATTGAACTTTCAGATACGCAATTAAGAGATCAAAGAACTAGAAAGCCAGGCAGCTCTGGAGTGGAATAGCACTCAGAGCTACAAATGAGCCCCACTGCACTGAGATAATTTAATGACCCCAGCGCTTCAGCCTCTGAAACTGTGTGCATCACAGGATTTCACCATGTTTATTAATGATTCTGGAAGGGAAACTTACTCTCTCTCTTTTTTTTTTTGTACTTCTGCATTTTATCTTCAATGCTGCAACGATGCATTCTCCTATTTGACACAAGAGCCACAGCTATACATCTTTTGCCAAGATTTCCTTATTATAATCACATACAAGAGCGTAACCTTTGGCCATGACTCACTATGCTGTATCTTGCGTGTCTAGTGCAGGAGCTTTAATATGCAAACGGATCCTGAAACTAATGAAAGCGAGGCAGAGAAATATGGGCCACTTTAAACTGTCTGAAACCAGTATTGACCTGCCTCACACCGAAAGATGGATTTTTTAATTATCCTTTATTTTCGTGATTGAAGAACAGTCACTAATTGGAGGCTCGTTATATATTTCTTCAAACGCCAGGACATCCCATTAGCCCGTCATCCTAGGGTTTCACAATGTATTCAGAAAAGCAATTTTTTTTACACCAGCGAAAGAGTGGAAAGCTTCAGAAGGGGGTTAAAACACAGAGAGAGCATGCGCCAATCATGAAAGGACTGAAATAAAAATGTTCCAAATAACCCATAAACATCACAGCAGCTCATTTGCATTTGTGTCTTTCTCTTCGGAAGGACTCTTTGTCTATAACAAATACTGCAATCAAAATATAGGATAGTATAGTATATAGTATAAAATATAGTAGCCAGTGACTACAATCAGATATAAATGGAGACATGACCTAAAACCTGTATTTTTGTATATTATATTGATACATTATGTTTGTGAGATGTGTATAAACAGTAACTGGATCAAAAATGGCCAATTTTTTTGTTCCTCAGCTGCTCTTTTTAAGCCGTTTGTCTGTCTCCTGGCAAATGTCACAGGAACGTTGAAATATATGCTTTTGCACACCAAATATTTATTTTATGTACATATTTGGTTTAGTATTTCGTAATTAAATTTGCCTCAGGACATAATCCCTAATGTACCCATTGCTGCTGTCCTACTGGGACACCCTTCTAAAAGAGTCTGCCGTTCTCCACTGCTTAAACAATAAACACACGTATCTCGCACATGTTTTTACAGCTTGTTTTCGCTTGGAACGACACTTCTGTGAAAAGAGAAGCTTCTTCATCAAATAACTAAGGGATAGTAAGTGCTTATGTGCTGTTTGCCTCTGGGTACTGTACACGTTGCCCCCAGTGTGACTTCCACATTGTGTGTGATCTTCGAGTAACTACCCCTTCCTTAAACTTGGCGTAACCTTTCGTCTTTGTGTGAACTTCTCCTCCAGTAGATGTTTATCAAACTCTGAACTGCGAATAACCCCTCACTTCCTTCAGCTGCAAAAAGAAGAAACACTCCACTAATCAGTCACAAGGTTATAACTAAGGTTAACTTTTAAAATTCACAACCCTCTATTTGTCTGAAATGAAGAAAAAAACGATAATTTAAAAATGAGAGATTTTGCCTTGGATCTATTGCTTCAATGGCAATGAACTATGGAATGCATAGGGTCAATTGCATGCAGAGATTGAAAAAGAATACAGAAATTGAATTAAGGGACTAATCTGAAAGCACAGGCCAGTCCCTCCACGTTGCACAAAGCTTTCAGTGGAATCTGTTGACACTGTCTGGAGAGGGGAGAGCGAAGAACATAACCCCGGCTGTCAGTTTGTCTGCTGCCACATAATCGCTATTACCGGTATATTAGATTCTTGCCACATCTTAACTGTCTGAACTACAAGAAGAAGAGGAGATGTCAGCCCTGTGTTTCTTAGCTGTCACTTTTCACACCACTCAGCCCCTGACCACAGAAGTGTGTGGATTTCAGTTACAAACAATGCACAGCTACAGGTGTTTTGTTCTTCGCGTTTACCGCTGTCAGTTTGTCTTCTGTACAGAATCCCCTGGCTCTACGTTTGCAAACAACAGAACAAATGTCATTGCGCTAATTGGATTTGAATTTCCCCCCTCACTTAAGGAAGAGGGCTGCAAATGTACACATTATAACCCCCCGCAAAATAAAGCATTTTAAAATAATAAAGATTAAGTACATTTGTCTTTTTTTCCCCCCTCAAAAGACAATGTACTTAATCAGTTCTCTTCCCCCTTTGTATCTTGAGAATTAGATATGTGTAGAACAGCCCATATAACATATAACTAGAATTAATAGGCCCGTAATGCGGTGTGACATTTAAAAAATTAAGCAAGAAGGGAAATAAAGTATTTGACAGATTACAGTTCCTGCAGGATAAAGGAGCTCTTTACAGTCTCTTTCCTAGAGCTATTTGGCTCTGACAAGGTGAAAGTTTACATATTGAAGCAGCTCAAGCAAGTTGGAGCGGACTCTTTTGTTGGGAACCCGTTTGACATTGGGGCCATAACTAGGTCATGACTGATTTAATCTGCAGAATGTCAAACACAGGGCTGTAAGAATAGCTTTAAAGTGTTACTTTGAATGTGAAGTAACAATGTTGGCATTCATTACAGAGTTCCTCGCCATCCTTCATTGATGGCGGTTGAGACGAAGTTAACTGAAAAATGGCATTGTTTGGCTTCACGGTGCTCCTCCGCACCATTTTTATTTATTTTGCTCGTGACAGGCGCCAGTTTCGGCCGAGGGCAGGAGCGCATAATTTTTGTGGCAATTTTTAAATCAGAAAAAATATATAAAAGTGGGACTGTTGTTTTAAGACAGGGTTCTGAAACAGAGCATTTAAATTGTGTGAGATTTATTCATTCATTATGTAAAAGTATAGTGTTTTTGTAATATCAGTTTGAGACTTAAATACATATTACAATAAATACTGTTGAATAGATCATTTTAAAGACTACCAGATAAATTTGGCCAATTACATTTTTCCTCTTGTTTCACTGCATGATTGCTGGGGCCATTTTCTGGCACTATTCCTTGGAAGCGCGACCAGACTTTCGAATGAAGCTCGTGATCCACTTTTTCATAATATCTCCTTCTAGTTCAGGGCCCCCAGTGTTTATTTTCCACTTATACCCTAAATCCCTGACTGGAAATGATTCATTATTTAATTAAGTCAATTTCTTTTAATTGAACTTTTCTGAGTGTCAGACAGTTAATTACAGACCACAGCTGTAATTAAAAGGAAAACAGGTCCGGCTGTCAAGTACGCTCACAAATCCGTCTTCCTCAGTTCTGTGACACAATACCACAGTTTGACAAGGGAAAGAAAATCTTAAATATTGGTGACTAATGAAGATCCTTTCAGTCTTTATTTTGGAGGAATCTGGCACAGAAATGATGGAGGGGAGTTTGATTCATTCACCTTTCAGTTTGCTTAGACCGTGTCATCTTATTTTCTCTCCCAAGCTGAAAGCAAACACTTTCTCACAATCTGAAAGAAAGGCCTTTTCTCGTCTACGTGTCTGTGAGTCACCTGCATATTTATGACATTATCCCCCCCCCCAAATGCCAATTTCTAGGTCAGACTAGGAGAAATTGAAAGAAGGAGGATTTGTAGACAGCTTTGGCAGACCTATATTTCTCTATTCATCATTTTTTAAAGGGCCACACAAAATGTCGGTCGAACACACCGATGTATTGGAGTGACACATGTGGAGGTACATATTGGACTCATCACTAATCTGCAGCTTACAGTATTTGTAATGTAATAATTTGTATATTCATTTGTACCCACAGCACAGGACTAATGGTGGTGACATGTATGAATTAACATACACAAAATAACCAAGCTGTGCCCTAGGACTAGAAGGGCATAGAAGTTGTAATTAAAAACAGCGACATTGCACATGGTAATCCCTATCTCTCTCATATCTTCAGCCACTGACGTGAAACTAGGTTATGTCTGAGGTGGTGAGGGGTGCCCGCATGCCAGCTGGTAGGCCGTATTACAGAACGCAAAAGTAGGCTACGTGAGGCTCTACCCACTCCTTTATACTCGCACAACACGCACAAGATGTGTCACGCAGACCTTCTTCTGGACGAGCCATCCGTCAGTGAGTCTTTCATTTCCTGATAACAGATCTGTCTTTGCCGTCGCATTCACAGCACAATTCTGTTAAAAAGGGACTAAAGACAAAAGTGTGCGTGTGTGCGTCTCTTGGTTGGTTGAATATGTATGTATGTAGGCAGGCAGGCCAAGTTATGTGGAAACTGGGCTCCAAGTATCATATCCTGTAAAGTTGTGCCCAACAGCAAAGAAAAACAAACCCTGTAGAGGGAATTTTTTGCAATAAATAACCAGAAAACAAGCAGGTGATGGTTTTGCACACAGGAGATTGTGTTCATAGTCACTGAGGTCTTGTAATTGTGTCAACAGCTGACACCAAAGATCACGACTCCTCTCTCTCTATTCTTTATACAAGAGTCTTTTCACTGGATCTGTTCGTTTTGGTATACTGGTGTGTTTCAGGTGCTTATTGTCCAAACATGGCTTACATAGTCCCACAGAATGCTGGGAAAGTGACAGACAAAAAGATGTCCTCCAGAGAGACGCGTGAGAACCCAGACAAAGCCGCGTGCAGGTTGCATTGGAAGGAGCATCAGGTGATACCCGGCTCGATTCATTTTTAATGTCTGTGGAACACCTTTTCATCGGGAACCCAATCTCAAAGCACTTTGCGGGGGATCGGGTTACAACAGAGCGTAATAAAAGTACAAAAGAAGTGTGACAAGATACATAGGCAATACAGGCCACTCATCAACAGGTTTCAGATATAAAGAATGTGAAGCTAACAATGCCTAGATAAAGACTCGTTCCAGAGCACTACAAAGTCAGCATGTGAAGCTAAGAAGTGAGGTCACTGCAGGCAACTCTGATCTGTAGCCAGATACCATTAAATATATTTTTAAAGTGCAGCCCTGACCCCTATCCTAACCCAGTTTCTACACACAATCCCATCCCCTGCCTTAACCTTATACAAGCCGTACGATTATACTGGTCCTAAGTAGTGCTCCCTTTTCTAAAAATGTCTAAATTAGTTTTAGTAATGCATGACAGTTAGTTTTATTTGCATGTGGGCAGAATAGGCTAGTTTTTGATGAGGTAAGAACAATCAGTGAACTAGAATTTAAAGTATGTGAAGATACTTTGCATGTTACAGAACTTTTTGCATAGTTTATTACTGGATATGAACTAGGAGATTGTACTGATTGCACTGCTACACGTTTGTAATGCTTAAATTGTCGTGAATATGGGCGTGTGCGAAGTAAGAAATAATAAACCACAGAAGCTTTTCATAATGGAGAGGTATATTTAATAAACAGAATAAGAAAAGCACTGATGCAGCATTGGGCTGTGACACAGATCTCTACTCCACCGGAGACTAATATTTTAGTCATTCAAACTCGGACCTGGTTCAGCCTGGATTAGTGTTCCCTGATAAGGTCTGTCTCGTTCAGTTACACCCCCTGTCAGTGTGGTGGGCTGTGGGATCTGATATGAAAGTATCCTCGGCATCCTGAGCGGCTGTGGGATAGAGATGAGCTGATTCAGCAGCCACGATACCTGTGCTCTGCACTGAGAGGCGTGCAGTTTAATTAACGCAACGCTAGACCATCTCAGAGGGTTCTCTCGACTGCAGCGTTCAGATGAAGTTCTGTCCCAAATACTGAAAATAATTAATTTCAAATTAATTAAATCACCAGTGTAATTTGAAATGTAAAGGGCAGAGTAGTGCCATCGCATTGTCTGACTGTCGAAGGAGTTTTGCTAGAGGTTTTCATGTTTTACCATGCTGCCCACTAGTGGAGAATGACAGACATATACATTACACAAGGCCCCTTTTTACAGGAATGCAGGACTAAGCTTTAAGTGTTGTGCAGAGAGATGCTTTGCAAAGGTGAAAATCATAACTGGTATTAACGCTAAATTTGTTTTCCTCTGCATTGTCTTAAAACCATTACACCCATGGGATGTCAGTTGGCTGGAGTCTCAAAGTTATCTACATTTAATTTCCTTCAAATAACATTGATTTGAGGCTTGGCACATTCTTTGCAAGCATGATGGTGTACTCTATCAAGCGGCAAAGAACTTCGTCCAGTCACACCTTGGATGAGATGCGGACAGGATTTGCACAAGTGTAGTAAGGAAGCAAATAATCCGCTTTACATTCTATAGAGAAGGACGAAATGTTAGCTTTGCAATAATATCCAAAAGCTTATGTTATATTCGGTTCTGCTTTTTAAATGTACAAAAAATTAAGTAAGGTTATGTTTTCAATGTCTTGTCTTGGGCTGAGGCCTGTACATCTTTGTCAATATTTCCAGCATTTTTATATGGATGTTTAAAATGTTCATTTTGATAGATGTTATATGGTTTACCTTCCAAATGCTTGTCTTTTTTATTAATGCTTTATTACACCTTGCTGAATTTGCATGACATTGACCTTGGTGTTAAAGGTTTTGAGTTGTGAATTTTGATGGGAATTTGCAGAATGTACTGGAATCCATTTTCTTCAAAGCAACATCCGGTGATTGTAAATGTAATCAATAAAAATGTAGGCCCATATAGCTCCAATTCATACCACGCTTTTATATCTCCATTTGAGCAAATTAGTCTCATTGACTGTACTGCTGCACCAAGGAAGCTGTATTGTTAAAATGGATGATCCACCACATTACATTTACATCTGCTTCCTAAATGTGAATGCTAAGATGGTTAACAAACAATTTTCAGGCCTGGAAGGCACTTGTTGTAGCACCAGCAGTCTACTTTTTAAATGTACAAAAAATTACGTAATGTGTGTGTGTGTGTATGTATATATATATATATATACACTCACCTAAAGGATTATTAGGAACACCTGTTCAATTTCTCACTAATGCAATTATCTAACCAACCAATCACATGGCAGTTGCTTCAATGCATTTAGGGGTGTGGTCCTGGTCAAGACAATCTCCTGAACGCCAAACTGAATGTCTGAATGGGAAAGAAAGGTGATTTAAGCAATTTTGAGCGTGGCACGGTTGTTGGGGCCAGACGGGCCGGTCTGAGTATTTCACAATCTGCTCAGTTACTGGGATTTTCACGCACAACCATTTCTAGGGTTTACAAAGAATGGTGTGAAAAGGGAAAAACATCCAGTATGCGGCAGTCCTGTGGGCGAAAATGCCTTGTTGATGCTAGAGGTCAGAGGAGAATGGGCCGACTGATTCAAGCTGATAGAAGAGCAACTTTGACTGAAATAACCACTCGTTACAACCGAGGCATGCAGCAAAGCATTTGTGAAGCCACAACACGTACAGCCTTGAGGCGGATGGGCTACAACAGCAGAAGACCCCACCGGGTACCACTCATCTCCACTACAAATAGGAAAAAGAGGCTACAATTTGCACAAGCTCACCAAAATTGGACAGTTGAAGACTGGAAAAATGTTGCCTGGTCTGATGAGTCTCGATTTCTGTTGAGACATTCAGATGGTAGAGTCAGAATTTGGCGTAAACAGAATGAGAACATGGATCCATCATGCCTTGTTACCACTGTGCAGGCTGGTGGTGGTGGTGTAATGGTGTGGGGGATGTTTTCTTGGCACACTTTAGGCCCCTTAGTGCCAACTGGGCATCGTTTAAATGCCACGGCCTACCTGAGCATTGTTTCTGACCATGTCCATCCCTTTATGACCACCATGTACCCATCCTCTGATGGCTACTTCCAGCAGGATAATGCACCATGTCACAAAGGTCGAATCATTTCAAATTGGTTTCTTGAACATGACAATGAGTTCACTGTACTAAACTGGCCCCCACAGTCGCCAGATCTCAACCCAATAGAGCATCTTTGGGATGTGGTGGAACGGGAGCTTCGTGCCCTGGATGTGCACAGTATTAGTATGGTGTTCCTAATAATCCTTTAGGTGAGTGTATATATATATATATATATATATATATATATATATATATATATATATATACCTCCTTAATTTAGACAGTTGATGTATTGTTTTATTAGGAATTAAGTAAAAACGCTTCTGAATCACATGCACCCTCTAGTGGAATAAAACGAACATACAATTGTTATTCTCACAATACTAAACCCACTAGAATGCATCTCAGCGTACACAGTGGTACCATGCCCCTTATGCTAAGTTGGTTTTATTCATATAACTGTTAATGTCAGATTAGTTAGATTAATATTAAGGAGAAATTTGTACCAAAACTTGGTAAATCGAGGACCAAAAAACAGAGGCCAAAATGGTTTAATACAAGTATGCAATAAAATATGGAGAAAGAAAATGTTGTATAGCACATACAAAAGGGATAGAGACAAAACAAAACAAAGAATATGTTGAGCTGCAAAGAGACCTTAAGAAAGGGATCAGGAAAGCAAAGAGGGAAATAGAAAGAAACAGCTCTTGGAGCTAAAACTAATGCAAAGAGCTTTTTTCAATATTACAAACAGCAAGAGGCAAATAAAGGAGGAAGTGAAACAGATAAAGGGCAAAAATTGAAGTATCTTGGAAAATGAACAAGATGTGGCAAATGTTCTAAATGAGTATTTCACAGAGGTTTTTACAAAAGAAAAGACAGATAACATGCCACAGGTTAACAATCAGTCCAGTCAAACCCTAAGAGAGATCAGGATAAATGATGAGCAGTGGCGGTTCTGGGGCCAGTTGTAATATTAGGGAGGCCATCAATATCAATTTCTCTCAGGGGGTGGGGGGTTGTCCGCACTTGTAGTTGGGGGGTGCTGACGGTGATTTGTCCGTAATGTTAGCGATGTTAAAGGGAGTAGCAGAATTTAAAACAAACAAATCACCTGGGCCAGATGGTATATTTCCAACAGTACTTAAAGAAACGAGGGAAATTATTTTTAAGCCGCTAAATCGAATATTCCAAAAGACACTTAGAACAGGGGATGTGCCAACTGACTGGAAGACAGCAAATGTCATACCAATCCACAAGAAAGGGGACAAAACTGAGCCAGGAAATTACAGACCAATCAGTCTCACCTGCATCAGCTGTAAAATGTTGGAAAAAATTATTAGACAGAAAATAGAGGAGCATCTTAATGAAAACCATATTCTTGGAGATAGTCAACATGGGTTTAGATGAGGTAGATCATGTCTTACTAATTTATTGGAATTTTTTGAACACACAACTGCAGCTGTAGATCACGTGAAAGCATATGATATGATATACTTAGATTTCCAAAAAGCTTTTGATAAGGTTCCACACCAAAGACTGATCCTCAAATTGGAAGCTGTAGGCATTCAGGGTAATGTAAGTAGATGGATTATGAACTGGTTGATGTCTAGGAAACAGAGGGTGTCGATTAGAGGAGTCGCTTCTAACTGGAGTGAGGCTGTTAGTGGAGTTCCACAGGGATCAGTACTAGGGCCTTTGCTTTTTCTAATCTATATTAATGATCTGGACTCTGGGATAGTTAGCAAACTTGCCAAATTTGCAGATGCTACTAAAATAGGTGGCTCAGCAGATACAATCTCGGCAGCACAGGCTATTCAAAGGGACTTAGATAATATTCAGTTGTGGGCCGACACCTGGCAGATAATTCAATGCGGACAAGTGCAAGGTATTACATGCAGGTAACAAAAATGTCCACTATAATTACACTATGGGAGGAATAGAACTAAATGAAGTAACGCATGAGAAAGACCTAGGAGTCTACAGTGAGGGAAAGAAGTATTTGATCCCCTGCTGATTTTGTACGTTTGCCCACTGACAAGGAAATGATCAGTCTATAATTTTAATGGTAGGTGTATTTTAACAGTGAGAGACAGAATAACAACAAAAAAATCCAGAAAAAATGCATTTCAAAAAAGTTATAAATTGATTTGCATGTTAATGAGGGAAATAAGTATTTGATCTCCCTATCAATCAGCAAGATTTCTGGCTCCCAGGTGTCTTTTATACAGGTAACGAGCTGAGATTAGGAGCACTCTCTTAAAGGGACTGCTCCTAATCTCAGCTCGTTACCTGTATAAAAGACACCTGTCCACAGAAGCAATCAATCAATCAGATTCCAAACTCTCCACCATGGCCAAGACCAAAGAGCTGTCCAAGGATGTCAGGGACAAGATTGTAGACCTACACAAGGCTGGAATGGGCTACAAGACCATCGCCAAGCAGCTTGGTGAGAAGGTGACAACAGTTGGTGCGATTATTCGCAAATGGAAGAAACACAAAATAACTGTCAGTCTCCTTCGGTCTGGGGCTCCATGCAAGATCTCACCTCGTGGAGTTTCAATGATCATGAGAACTCTAGCTGTGGGACTCCAGCGAGAAGAGGACTGCGAGGAAACGCTGCACAGCAACAACAGGCAACCATGACGATCTCTTCCCGTCCTGCTCTCTCCATCTTTTCGGCATGCACCTGCGCACCATTGTTTCCCTAACCCCTCCAACCTCATCTCTCTGCCTCTCCCCTCCTCCTCCCTCCCCTCTACTCCACTCTCTGGGGGCCTGTGGAACTGCCACTCAGAATCCAACAAGGCCAACTTCATATCCGCCTTCGCCTCCCACCAGTCTCGCTCTAACAGAGACATGGATCTCCTCAGACAACTCTACCACCCCTGCTGCATTATCCTCTCTGTTCATTCTGTCCCACTCCCCTCGTCTTACCGGGTGGGGAGGAGGAACAGGGATCCTGCTCTCCCCTTCTCTCCTCTTCTCTGTCCCCCCCTCTCTCTCCTCTATCTAGACCCACAGCTTTGAATTCCATGCAGTGAAAATCACCTCTCCCTCTCACCTCTTCCTTCTAGTCCTCTACCGTCCACCTGGTCCACTCAACTCCTTCCTGGATGAACTCAACTTTCTTCTCTCCTCCCTCCCCTCGCTGTCCTCACCTACCATCCTCCTGGGAGACTTCAACATCCGCCTCTCCAACCCTTCCCACTGTGCCGGATTTCTTCCTCTCCTTCACTCCTTTAACTTCTCTCTCTCCCCGTCTCCCCCCACTCACAGGGCAAGCTGCCAGCTAGACCTCATCTTCTCTAGAGGCTTCTCCCCTTCAACACTCTCCATGACACCCATGGACATCTCAGACCACCAATTCATCTCCTTCTCCCTTTCTCTCCCCTCCCTCCCTACTCCACCCACTCCCTCTGTCACCTTCCACTGTAATCTCCGCTCTGTCTCCCCTTCCACCCTTGCCTCCACTGCCCTCACTCTCTTACCTTCCATTGACTGTTTTTCCCATCTATCTGTCAACTGTGCTACTTCCTCTTTGTTCTCCTCCCTCACCTCCTCCCTTGACTCTCTCTGTCCTCTCAAGTCTCATCCTGCTCGTCCCTCCCTTCCTCAGCCTTGTCTCTCTGCTGTTCTCCGCGCAACCCGAACTAGTCTGCGTGCCGCCGAACAGAAGTGGAAAAGGACCAAACTCCCAGCCGCCCTCGAAGTCTACCGCTCTCTACTGTCCACGTTCTCGTCCTCTCTCACCTCAGCTAAGAAGTCTTACTTCCAATCACTCTTTGAATCCACTGTCAACAACCCCTGCAAACTCTTCTCCACCTTCTCCTCCCTCCATGCCCCCCCTCCCCTCCTCCTCCCTCATCTCTCACTGCTGATGATTTTGCCTCCTTCTTCTCCTCCAAGATTGCAGACATCCGGAAGCTCTTCACTACTCCACCCTCATCTCCCATCACACCCAAACCTCCTACCGATCAAGCTTCCTTTTCTTCATTCTCGCCTCTCTCAGATGCTGAAGTTTCTGCTCTCCTCCTCCGTCACAACCTACAACGTGTGCCCTCTCCCTTCTCGCCTCTTCCAAGTGACTGCTCCTGATCTTCTCCCCTTCATCTCCTCCCTCCTCAACTCCTCACTCCTCTCTGGCTGTTTCCCCTCTGCATTTAAACAAGCTGCTGTCATCCTATTACTCAAGAAACCAACCCTTGATGCCACCTCTCTGCAGAACTACTGCCCTGTCTCCCTACTCCCCTTCCTCTCATAGACTCTCGAGCGGCGGGCCACCGTCAGCTCTCTGCATTTCTATCACAACACTCGCTCCTTGATCCTCTGCAATTCGGCTTCCACACAGCTCACTCCACTGAGACGGCTCTCCTGGCAGTCACTGACTCCCTCAGCTGTGCTCAGGCGGCCTCCCTCTCCTCAGTCCTCATCCTCCTTGACCTCTCCGCAGCATTTGACACTGTTGATCACTCCATCCTCCTCTCCTGCCTTGCTGACCTTGGAATCTCTGGGACTGCTCTCACCTGGTTCTCCTCCTACATCAGTGACCGGTCCTACCAAGTGACATGTCCAGAAGACTAACTCCTCTCCACTCTCCTTCCTCCAGAGCCCGCTCCTTCTCATCCCTGACCCCTCAAAGGGTGGAATGACCTGCCCACCGAAGTCAAAACCTTGACCTCATTCTGGCGCTTATTCAAGACGCATCTTTTCCGACAGTACTTGTAATATTAGTCCTCTATCCCTGCTAATTAGCACTTCACAGTTTTATTATGCTTCTCGCGTTCTTGATTTGTTTTCCTCCTTGCTCCCTTTCCCGTAACCCCTGACTGTGACCCTACATCTTGACAGCACTTGGCTTTCACTGTCCAGCATGTAGGAAGTCACTTACTGTACTTGTGTAAATTGTAAATTGGAATTTGTAAAATGTATTATTTTGAATTATGTTTTAGTTAAATTGAAATTGTAATGATTGATGCCTTGTACTTACTGTATTTTTGCACTTATGTTGTAAGTCGCCCTGGATAAGGGCGTCTGCCAAGAAATAAAATAAATAAATAAATAAATAAATAATAATAAAAAAATAATAATAATAATAATAAAAAATAAAAAATAAAAAATAATAATAATAATAATAATAACGGTGAGGAATCAGCCCAGAACTACACGGGAGGATCTCGTTAATGATCTCAAGGCAGCTGGGACCATAGTCACCAAGAAAACAATTGGTAACACACTACGCCATGAAGGACTGAAATCCTGCAGCGCCAGCAAGGCCTCCCTGCTCAAGAAAGCACATGTACAGGCCCGTCTGAAGTTTGCCAATGAACATCTGAATGATTCAGAGGAGAACTGGGTGAAAGTGTTGTGGTCAGATGAGACCAAAATCAAGCTCTTTGGCATCAACTCAACTCGCCGTGTTTGGAGGAGGAGGAATGACCCCAAGAACACCATCCCCACCGTCAAACATGGAGGTGGAAACATTATGCTTTGGGGGTGTTTTTCTGCTAAGGGGACAGGACAACTGCACCGCATCAAAGGGACGATGGACGGGGCCATGTACCGTCAAATCTTGGGTGAGAACCTCCTTCCCTCAGCCAGGGCATTGAAAATGGGTTGTGGATGGGTATTCCAGCATGACAATGACCCAAAACACACAGCCAAGGCAACAAAGGAGTGGCTCAAGAAGAAGCACATTAAGGTCCTGGAGTGGCCTAGCCAGTCTCCAGACCTTAATCCCATAGAAAATCTGTGGAGGGAGCTGAAGGTTCGAGTTGCCAAACGTCAGCCTCGAAACCTTAATGACTTGGAGAGGATCTGCAAAGAGGAGTGGGACAAAATCCCTCCTGAGATGTGTGCAAACCTGGTGGCCAACTACAAGAAACGTCTGACCTCTGTGATTGCCAACAAGGGTTTTGCCACCAAGTACTAAGTCGAAGGGGTCAAATACTTATTTCCCTCATTAACATGCAAATCAATGTATAACTTTTTTTAAATGCATTTTTCTGGATTTTTTTGTTGTTATTCTGTCTCTCACTGTTAAAATACACCTACCATTAAAATTATAGACTGATCATTTCTTTGTCAGTGGGCAAACGAACAAAATCAGCAGGGGATCAAATACTTTTTTCCCCCACTGTATGTATTTGTTTATTTAATTATGTATTAATAGTTTCAAGTGCAATAACACAACTGAACTGTTTTATGTTTAAAGTAACAATTATGCAAGAGTCTAACTGGATCTGATTATTGGTTTAGCTGGGGAGGAGGTGGATATAGCCACAGCTATAAATGGGTTAGTACGTCGGTAACCAAGGGTGGGGTTTGACTTAAAATGAGACCTAAGTGGAGAGTCTGTTTGGAGTGTATTAGGAAGGTAAAGAACTGTTCATCTGAAACAGCAGGAGAGCTGTTTGACGCTTTTTGACGATTTAGTTGCCCGCTACACTTGATGTGCTTGCAATAAAGTAAATTGCCAAAAGGATATGAACTCTCATTTGGGACTTGTGTCACTTCTTGCTTGAGACCACTCTCCCATGTTTACATCCTGACAATATTGCTGTGTGAACCCTGGCTATCAGTCCACAGGATGCAATCCTGCATGTATCAAGGAGACACACTTGAGATGTAGTATAGAATAAAGTGATTTATAACATATTTTTTTCAAATGCTATTCTAATTTATGGTTTGAGATCATTTCTACTGACATAAATCAGAGATTGTACACAGTTTAGTAGTGATCTGCTTGAGCATTTAGCTGTTTAAGCCCTGTAGTTGTTCAGTGGTGCCACCGCTGTTTTCTCTCATAGGTATTTTGGCTGTGGGCTGGTTGTCCCTGATAAACTGGAGGGCTAGAAGATACTGGACCTAGGCAGTGGGTCAGGAAGAGACTGCTACATACTCAGCAAGCTAGTGGGGCTGAACAGGCAAATCATAGGCATCGATATGATGGAAGAACTGGTACTTATTTAAGCATTAATTGTGGTGTTGTATATGAATATGAACACTGAGCTTTACTTTTGAATTCAACTATAAAATCTGGCCATGAGTAAAAGAGCATTTGAGGACACTGTAACTTGGAAACAAATGTGCACTAAAACATATGTATGTGTGACCAATTTATGGAATTGGTTCATTTGCCAATACTTAATTTACACTTAAGCATAAATATTGCCAGGCCACACCAAATCATGCACAGAAGTGAATACTCGTTTGAGTTGATCTACGATGGCTAGAAATCATGTTACGTAGTAAACACTTTGGAGAAATGTATGTATCATTTCTACATTTATTATTATATCCTGACGGCTCGTAAATACATCCAATACCACGAGGAGACGTTTGGTTTCGAGAGGCTCTGTGAAGCTGGACTGCATAATGATTATTTTGATGTGCTGATGTAAGTTTAAATCTCTGTAATGAAAGAAATGCCACCTCCGTATGCAATTTGAAGGATACAAAAGGATTCTCACTTGTATATCCTTAACTGTATCATTCATTCAGTGTCGACCAACTATAATCTAAAAAACAGGAGCATGTATTATTTACCTTTTTAAACTTCTGTTACTGTATTTGCAGTACCATGCAGCACACCTATTGCTAGACTCTTACTGCAGGTAAGGAATAAATAAATGTTTTCTGCCAGTTTCTGATATTTTATTTTTAATAGCATTTGTGTTTAATGTAAAGAAATAGATCCTCCCATTTATTAAAAAAAAGACAATTGATTTTTTTTAAATGCGTCAAACACACGTAATCTAAACTACACTCATGACACATTCCCTACACACTTGGGACTGATAACTGTCTCTTATTTTAAGTTGGCAACATGGGGGTTCTGGTTTACACAGTACCTGAAATTGGTCTGATGTCCACTGATGTGTAATTGCGTAAGTGTAATTATCGTGAAACACGATTACAAGTCTCCCCAAGAAGAGACGAGTATCAAGTTTCTTTTTGCAATTATTTCCTAAATTACTTTAATCCTTAATTACTTAAATGACTGCATTAATTTCTACACAGAACAGGTGTAGGAAATAAGATCTGATGCTTTAATAAAGCATTCTCAAATATGGTTTTCTTTGGACAGGTGATATTACTTTTGCATCTGCGACATATCATTTATTCAAATTGCCAAAGAACAGGAATGATATGAAAGCAATTGTGACATACAAAGGAAACGTGGCCCATCATCCTGACCAGCTGAAGTTTGATGCCTCTCACAACTTAAGGTACATGTTTAAGAAATCATCAATTGACCATGTAAAATTATAATCATTACTCGACTGTATAGAATGAAAAACAGAGAATGGTTCTTAAGAGAGGTTTGGTATTCATTTCATATATCCTTTAAGGTATTTACTGGACATGTACAATTACTTAGCTGTACTAATTTGATATATTTTGGTGACTTTGTGTCGGAAACACAATCTACATTAAACATGCAGCTGCAAAAGGTTCCTCACTGATTTTTTTTTTTTTTTTTTAAGGGTGGAGTTCCACAGGGATCAGTACTAGGGCCGGTGCTTTTTCTAATCTATATTAATGGTCTGGACTCTGGGATAGTTAGCAAACTTGTCAGATTTGCAGATGATTCTAAAATAGGTGGCTCAGCAGATACAATCTCGGCAGCACAGGCTATTCAAAGGGATTCAGATAATATTCAGTCGTGGGCCGACACCTGGCAGATGAAATTCAATGTGGACAAGTGCAAGGTATTACATGCAGGTAACAAAAATGTCCACTATAATTACACTATGGGAGGAATAGAAATAGATAAAGTAACGCATGAGAAAGACCTAGGAGTCTATGTGGACTCCTCACTTTCTCCATCCAAACAATGTGGGGAAGCAATAAAAAAGGCAAACAGACTGCTAGGGTATATTGTCAAAAGTGTAGAATTGAGAACAAGGGCAGTGATGTTCAGACTGTACAATGCACTAGTTAGAGCTCATCTGGATACTGTGGACAGTTCTGGGCTCCACACTTCAAGAAAGATATCGCTGCTCTAGAGGCAGTTCAGAGGAGAGCAACCAGACTTATTCCAGGTCTGAAGGGAAAGTCCTACTGAGAGACTGAGGGAACTGAACCTTTTCACCCTGGAACAGAGGAGACTAGGTGGGGACTTGATTCAAGTCTTCAAAATCATGAAAGGCATCGACCACATCAAACCAGGGGAGCTTTTCCAGATCAGCAGGGACTCACGCACCCGGGGACACAAATGGAAATTGGCATTCAAGATGGAAAACAGGAGACATTTCTTCACACAGCGAGTCATCACAATCTGGAACAAACTCCCCAGCGATGTGGCTGAAGCTGAACATTTGGGAACATTCAAAAATAGACTGGATAGGATCCTTGCATCACTTAGTTATTAATGGACACCAAATGAGCACGATGGGTCGAATGGCCTCCTCTCGTTTGAAAAATTTCTTATTTTGGGGATGGGTCTCTATTTTGTTACTAATATAGTGATGTTGTTCCTGGTTTGTGCATTTGATTGATTGAATAATATATGTAGGACTAGTCGAGTTTTACAACAGAGCCCTTTTAATGTGTATTTGTGTTTTATTGCCTTGTTTCATACAAGCGGAGATGGCGGCTATTCTCCAATACTCTCAGTTCTCCTCTGAGTTTACCAACGGCAAGGATGGCTCCCCACAGGTAAGGTTTTATTAGAGCTGATGATAAACTTGGCCAGGTACCAATTCATCACTTGTCATTGTTTACCTGTCCAGGGAACAGACACTACACTCATTTATTATCAAAGGAAAATGTGATCAGCCTGCACTCTTTAAGAAGAGGTCTTATACTTCTGTAGCCTTGGGCTGCTACCCTGGATTGCATGAATGCCCTGAAATCCCCAATAAATCTCAACAGCCGTCATATTGTATCTTTCTACTAACTTGCAGGCCAAATCCTATCAAACAACCACTATTGCTTCTGCATCCAGCCCACATCTCATCTCCCAGCAACTACCATACTGTAACCCCCCTCCCACGCAAGTACTGTACTCACCCACCAGGTCACACCACATCTTATAACGACCAATTTACCACATCTTCCAGCCCACTCCACAACTCACAATAACTGTAAAAGTGCTACAGCCTCCATCCCACACAATTTGCATTTCCACAGCTTACAAATCCTGTTTCCTGAAATCTAAAACAACTGATTCTGAATTCGAATGAGAAATAGACTTCCCGTTCTTAGCCTGTCCTTTTCATAACCTAGTCCTGATTACAAAGATTCCGGGTGACACTATTGCCTTTTTAAATATTTCAACACACATAGTTGTTAAACATTACATTTTTATGTAAATTAAGAGATTTATATATTAAATGGTTTATCAATTTCTTATTGTAATGTGTTACCCTCAGTTAAGGCACAGATAAAATATAAACAAATTAGGTTAATCTCACATGTAAAGACACATTCATACTACATTCAGTCACAACAGTTTGTCCCTTCATATATAATTTTAATTCTCAGTTCACTTCAATTTTCAGTCTGTGTGTTTTCTTTAAATCTGTCCCATTTACCTCTCCTTTCTGTCCTTATTAATGAATTGGCTGACAGGCTGGGTACATCTGTGCTGCAGTGCTCCAAGCCTCAAAGCAGGATTGCCTGTGATGGAGAAACAAGCAGTGGCTGTGGGACAGACCAGTGAAAGGCACTCTCCTAAAATAAACACTTTTGCTAGGGGTCTCAAGATGAGATGTGCAGCCCTTCCATGCCCCTCTGGGTCACACAAAGAAGTCATTTAAGCCTCATCACTATTACAACTGCAGTATTTGTGGAATATTGTTATTTTTGATCTTTAAAACCAGCATGGCATATATTCCCTTTAATCTCTAATGACCATTTGACAGAATTGCCCGCGTCAAGCAGACAAAAAGCTGACATTCTAATACAAGTGCTCCCAACTAGTTTGTGTTCACCTGCTATTAGAATAAAATCCAACTGGACTACTATGACTGTATTTATTTATTTCCATGCCCAAATATCCTTTTTGAAGAACACTGAGATTGGTCTATCCTGACCAATCCTGAGCTACTACACATTGTTTACTATATAAACCAGCTGTGTATCTTCAAACACTTTTAGGTTATTCAAACTTTAAATTGGCATACTAAACTAGTACAAGAGACGCATTGTAACAGATCGAAATATAATTACAAACTTTACTATACAGGGAAAATAAAGATACGCAAGCACTATTCGAATGTATTGAGTGACGCCATGTTGGTGGGTGTGAGGGACTCTGACGTCATTGCAGCCTGTCAAGGCCTAACTAATGGAAAACGGAGAAGATATTGTGTTGATGGAATAGATTGACTTTTTTTTCCCCCTGCCTTTCCCATGGCTCCGGTTAGTGCACTGATAAACAGGGGGACATCTTAACTCTTTTATTTCGTTTTATTGCCACCTTCTTTTTTTTGGTTTTGTTTTATTTTGGTTTTAATTCGGCCATGACCGTGGAGCAGAATGTCCTCCAGCAGCACTCCCAGAAGGTAGGGATGACTCGCCCGCTGTTTGCACAGGGGGAGAGGCTGCGGCACTCTGCCGACACGGGCAAGCGGTCCTCGGCGTGCTTTCCAATCGAGTCCCGGGCTTTGCATCGTCGCCTTTCACTTCTCCAGTGCATGTTTGACAGTCTCCTTCGCAAATAAGCTCATTAATGGAAAACCACGGCAGGTTTTATTGTAGGGGTAGGGGTAGGGGTAGGGGGAGGGGTGGTATTTGGTGTATGGGATTCAACACATTTACGTTTTGTTTGTTTTTTTATGTCCGTTTGACTAGTTTTCAGGCTAATTTAAGATGTGTTTGCCGTTGCCACAACAATGACGAATCATTCAGCGACGAGGTTAAAAGGATTTTGCATTTTCAACATGCCAGTTTTGTTCACCTGTGAAACTTCCCACATAGCGCCGGTGCTGCGATTTATTCGGCGCTGCACGTCTCCGCACACGACACTGGCACAGAGCGCAGGCCGTGGCATCGGTGTGGTTTCGTTTGTCCTTCAATTACATTATTCTGTATGTTTTGTAACGTGTTAACAATGGTCTTTGTGTTGTGGACTAACTGCATAGCCCGTAGTCTAGTTCACAGAGGCAGCATGCAGACCGTAGTGTCGAGAAGTGACTGGCTTGTGTTTTGTTAGGCCGATCTAGTTCAGAGCTTTAAAATAGAAGACAAAAACACTGTGATTTCGGATAATGCATGCATTTCTATGCTGTGGGTCCAGTGTTTGTTTCCTGCGTGGACAGTCGCATGGGTGTGTTACTTCGCAATTACGTGTTACTAAATAGCAATCGGCTACGTTTTGTTGTCAACAAGCTTTGTAGTGGGTTTGGAGTTGTTGTTGTTGTAGCAAAGTGTAGTGGTAGCATGCGGAAACCACTAGGCATTTAACTGCGACTGTCAATGAACGACTGGGCAATTAGTTACATAACCACCCCGGTCTCCCGTGTTGTTGTGGATTATGTAGTATCCTGTTTTAGAGAGCACTTGGGGAGGTTTTCTGGTTCCTACTTTCCCTTTCTCTTCCGACATGAGCAGTAAACGACTGGAATCGGTTATTAGTGTTTACGTCTGTCAGAGGATTCTGCAGATCTGACTAATATATAATAATCATAATTGCTGGTGTCATTCAGTTGTGTGCTGTACAATTAAATATAATCAGTGAATTACCCGCTATATAACTGAAGGCTCTTTACTAGCTAACGTAGTGCGCACAGTAGCCACAGTACAGTACTGGCTATGGCACTGCTAAAATTGACTCCTGTTTGTAATCATTTCATCCTGTCAAATGAAAGGAACAGGGTAGATACTATTGCTATGTATACTTATTTGTTCTCATATGTAGAAGTCAAAACTACCGGTTTACATTAATAACTTGAAATCTGAAGCATTTTAGGAGCTACAACCCTTCAAAACAAGCCACAGTAAACAAAGTAGTAGATTGATTAAGGGTTCACTTAAGCAATTAAGGGCTAATTTGCAGTAAGAGGACAAAGTGGTAGGGCCCTGAGAACAACAAATGAGAAGCCCTGTGGTGCTAACTGTCAATCTTACAATCTTCCTGTACTTTGGTTTGTATCTATACTTGGTAGAACAGCAGTATTTATGTCGTCTTCTATGGAGGCTTTATCATATAGGCTACAACTTGTCACATTAAACTGATGTCTGTACATTGTCTTCTATGTGAGTCTTTCACAGCACTTGCTTGAATTAAATGCACACAGAGGACACAGATTATGTGTAGTAATACATTAAATTGTTATTGTAGAGGTAGTTGAAAATGCAAACAAAATATTTTTTTAATTTAAATGCAAATTAATCAAATCATAATAAAATCTAACAAATTGAAAAAGTAATACACATAACCTTTTGCTTTATGCAAAAAAGCTTTAAGATGTAGGCTGTTTTTCAAATATCACACAAAATGCAGTTGGTCTGACATGGTCCACCACCCCACCCCCACCCCCCATGTTATGTGCATTGCTTGCTCAGTTTGCATATTTTAGCTATAAAGGGAAGTAAGAATGATGTATTGAATATGAGAGCATTTGTTTAAATTGGAACTGAAGCAGCAAAAGACTAAGAATAGTCTTGAGTGTCCATTTTCACACAATGGCATATATTAGGGTCGTCTTCTGTTTATCTGTTGAACAAATCAAGAGACAGACCAGTGTACACATGTACAAGGCATCTGCAGTTAGACTATATGAATTCTACCTGTATATCACTATGATCTGCTTTACTCTGAACATTTTGAACTTACTCTGAAAAGTTTGATTTTAAAGTAAAAGTTTTAGCAGATCAAATTTCTTTAGAATATCATTTTCACAAAATCAGTGTTGTGTTCTGAAGTGTTTACATTTTTGAAACGTTATTTACATTTTATGGAAAATTGAATTACAGTACACCATACAAATTATTTAAATACATTACTTAAAAGTGCATGAAAAAACAATAACACTTTAATCTTAGTTTCAAAATAAATGTAGCTTAGCAATTACTTTTTGTTTTGCAATAGTAACTCAATAACATTGATTTAGTTTCACTGTAAGCCAGTAAGGGCAGAGTCGGCTGCTTTGGTTATGGTTGAGTTTCCATGACTACTAGAAGATCACTGATATCATTACAGAAGTATTTATGTGTTCTGGGATTTGAGACTGCTGTTTAAACTGTACCTGGTGAGTATGGTGTGAGTGATGAAGAATTCTTGAAAGCATGTTTAGTTTATGGTGGGATAAAGGCGTGACCACTCGTGAATGGGGACGCTGCTCTTCATTTACTGTGCTGTCAGCTGCAGTTAGTGATCAGCAGGAGCTGAGCTCTGTAGGCCACTGGCACTGTCTGTTTGGCAAGAGGAGCTACTGTGGATGACAGCAGGATATCAGAGCAATCTTACACGTTTTGAGTGTTGGTTACAGTTTTGTGCAGCAAGCACCACCGCTTCCAGCAAACTGTGTGAGATGACGCATAAGTTGACAAGTCGACTTATTCTCGGCTTGTTCATGACTGTTACAATTTAAACCACATTGGAAATATATTTGCCTGGCCTGTATTTGTGTGCGCCATTTAATCTGTGTCACCCAGTCTCCGGTTCTTTTCAGATCTATAAAATGTAATGTGTTTATTCTTCAGTTCTGTATCCAGGATGCGGTGTACATAGGCGATGAATTAATGGCAACACGTCTTGTTCCTGATTTGACAGTGTTCCTCACTAAACATTACTGAATATGAAGCACACTATTTGTTCTATGGTTAAGAGAACTGTCAGCTTCCCCTTTCTTAAAATTCTTTGGTATTCAGAGAATTTAAGCTTTGTTTTTCTCTGGTCTATTAAAGAGAATCGGGGAAGGTGTTGTAAGTTAATCTTTCATACGATTTAATATTTAAATTACATAGTTGTTGCAAAAATAGTGAGATGCACATATCCTTTTTTCCACTGTTATTATACTGATTTCTTGTATGCCTATGTTTCCTTAATAGGTTCCTCATTCTATTTTTATTTTATGTGATTCCAGACTGGCCAAACTGGGCCACAAGAGCATGTCAACATCAGACAAATTCAATAAACAAAAGAAAATGAACACCAGTGATATGTAGCTTTTTAGGCAGATAGCCTATAGGCAACAGAATGATAATGAGAATAAAATCCAAAACATGATTGTAGATTTGCCACGATGATCGTCAGACCTCACTGACTCTTATCTACAATCTCTCTAGCCTACATCGCCTCTGGTATCGGCTGAACCCAGCTCCCTACTTGGCTTGGGTGAAAGCATTCTCTTAGTATGACTGTTGTGCCATGCAGCTGTCTTTAAAACTTTTAGAAACTCCAAAAGATGGATTTCATCATCACCTGATGGTGCAAAGGAGAAGCCCAAGGGATTTGTTGTTTTCATTTCTGTCTGTGTTTTCTCTGCAGCACCAGCAAACACTACTGAACCAGCTCAGAGAGGTTACCGGAACCACAGATGTACAGCTCTTACAGCAGGCTCTGCAGGTACAGCCTCCCGTAATCACTTCAGTCCTGCTCTGGTGATGTGCACCTCACCCCGGGAGTCTCTCCATTTTTTTAATGTTTGTTAAGGAAGCCACCTCCTAAACCTGCTGACGAAATTAGGGCAATTGGCTTCCATTTAATTCGTAATTCAGCTCAATTACTCATGTCTGGTTTAAAGAGCCCACTCCTACTAGCCCCCCTACTAATTCATTACTAACATAATTGCTTAAAAACCGACCCCATCATTCAATACTATTAGAGGTTTCCCAGCCCAGGAATAACAAGGTGTTGCTTCATCTAGCATTTGCAATCTAATACTTTCAGGCTTTGCAGAGGGACTGGAGGCAGAGACCTTGAGGCTAACGTTTTTTTTTTTTGTGTGTGTGTGTGTGTGTGTGTCTCTTTTAAAGGTCAGTAATGGGGATCTTGCAGAAGCAGTTGCCTTTCTGACAGAAAAAAATGCCAAGGTCCCCCAGCAGGATGAAGCCACTTACTACCAAACTGCACAGATTGGAAATGACAGATACATCAGTGTGGGCAGCCAGGCTGACACAAGTAGGTATTTAAATCTTCTCTATGATTGTGAAGCCAGGGCTTGGATTGGCTCCAAAGAGAGTTCAGCATTTGTGCCATGTGAAAAAAAAAAAAAAAAAAGCATCTGAATGGTGCCGTCCACACACTGCAATAGACAACCCCACTTGGGAGTGTAATGATTTGTTTATAACAGAATTGGAGTAGAATAATTGTTTTTTAATTGTGGATTTACATGTTTGAAGGCAAGGCTATTTCAGATACTAAAACAGTTTGAGTTTGAAATTGACTCCCAGCACTGCCATATAAATTGTTTTATAGCCTTAATTTTTTTACTTTAAATTAACTTTCCTATAATTTTTGTTTGTTCTTCATTAACTTCAAACTGTGCTTGCATTCTGATTATAGGGCATTAAGTCTGATCACTAAACCATTGATGCACAGTATAAAGCATAACTCGAATGGTTACTACGGTTGTACTTCTTTCGTTCAGCCCCATTTGTTTTCATCATATCTCATGAATTTTTAACTCGACAAAAGCAGACCTTTTCCAGACCTTTCGAGATCAGCATCCTTAATATTTAATGGTTTCCTTAAGATGGAGCTGAGCTGTGATTAATTCTTCCAGCCTTTCTATCCACTTTGCACAAACACAGTGAGCATGAATGCATATAGTATACGTACACTAAATGACCTGGATAATCCTAGCACAAAAGAAGAGCCCCAGTTGCAGTATGGAGGTATTAATGAGGGTTGTGTCGCACAATGCTGCGTGATTCATTCAGTCATCTCAGAGACTGGTCTCTTGCATGCTGTAAGCAGTGTTAAATAATATTCTGGGATAGTGGACTGAAATCTTAGATGTTTTCGCTTAAAGCTGCCGTGGAATCCTTGACAGAAAAGAGATTGTCATGTGGCTTTAGTAAAGCACTTACTGTCACAGTGTTGTGTACTATATGATGTGTTTTTTCCCACTAGGTGTAATCTGTTTACACTCTGTTGCACGTAGCTTTGAAATACTTTATCTCTGTCTTTAGGTAATGTCTGTGTGTGCTTGATTATTGTTTCAGATGTGATCGATCTGACTGGAGATGACAAGGATGACCTTCAGAGAGCCATCGCTCTGAGCCTGGAGGAGTCTAACAGGGCCTTCAGGGAGACGGGCATCACAGACGAGGAGCAGGCCATCAGCAGGTGAGAGAGCCGAGAGCCCTGCCGAGACTCGCACTGACTGTTGATACACAGCCTGCTATTGCACAAAGCAGGGCTCTTGAAACATGGGCTCTCTATAGTAGCTTCCTTTGCAGGGCTCCAGTGAGTCCTTGGTGACTTCTGCATTCCACTGAAAATCTGTTGGCAAAGTATATATACCTCTATCAAGGTATCTGTGTTTTCTAATATATTTCAATGTGCATTAAACATGTAAAAAGCATTCCAAGCTGCAGAAGCAAGATTTTAATTACGAAAAAATAAGATCCACGCGAACCTTTTCAAAATGTTACTGGTTAAATATTTTAATGGAATGATGTCTGATTTAATGTTTGTCACTTGAGCAGAAGAAAAGGTTATGAAGACAGGTTGTGATCAAGAAAAATGCATACTTTTCAGAGTGCTAGAGGCAAGCATAGCGGAAAACAAGGCCAGCTTGAAGCGAACGCACACAGAGGCATGGAGTGATTCGCCAAACCCCCACGATAGGAAGAGGCAGGAGAACTGCCCGGTGGGGCTGAAGAATGTTGGGAACACCTGCTGGTTCAGTGCGGTCATTCAGGTGAGAGTTGCAGTGCATTCTGGGGACACCGCGTCAAGATAAACAGAAACGTAAACACACAAAGTAGCAGACTTCAATCGAAGGACATGCCTTTCAGGGATGGCATCCCTCAGACGAGCACTTTATTTTTCTGGGCTGTCACTTCTCTGGCAGGTGGCTCAAGCACAGGAATGTGGTTTATGTTACTGATCTGAATATGAGGTAATGGTAGCAGTGGCAGATATGATTACATCTAAACAGCAGGTTTTACTACTTCTCCCTTTGATTGCTTGTATAGATTTACAGCTCATAATATTATAGATATATATAATCTAAAACAAAATACCAATTTACTCCAATTAAACCAAACCACAACAAAGTTTTGGTTGATATTGGACCACATTGCATTACCCTTAGGTCATGCAGTTGGTCAGGCGGTGCTTTGGCTACTTGTACCAAATATTAAAGGTCTAAAGGTTACTGGGTTTGTTTTCACTAGTCTGAAATAATATTAGTTCCCTTACTGTGCCAGAGAAGGGACTTTCCAAATCAGGAGGATGGGCATACCTGGTCAGATTCAGACGGTCTTTAATATCGGCAGAGCCCAGTCTTACCTTTGCCATAAATCTGTTACTGCCTTCTTGTTCGAAGCCAGGCCTAATCATTTTTCAAACCCCTACCTTGAAGCATCTACAGTTAGAAAACAAACAGAATTGCTGACATGTGTCCAAGGACCACAGAAACCCAAGATACACAGTCACATGCTGTTTGCAAACAGCGTGTAATTCAATTCTTTTAAGGACACAGTGCCCATTTACCATCTAGGAGCACTGCCTTGTGTGCTTTCATAGGTTCAACACGGCCTTCTTGTTCTGTGGTTAAAATATGAAGACCTGAATATATTCTGAATTGAACCTTGGCGCTTACCTTTGTATTTGTTGAGTCTTGTTAAGTGTTAAACATAATTGCTCTGTAATGTGTGTTTGATGTGAAGGAATTCTGCAGGTTTAGTTTTGTTTTTTGTTTACTTTCTAATGAAAAAAGCCAAAGCAGCGCTGACTTTAATCAATTTTGACTAAAGTATGATGCATTCTGCCTATATTTTGTTTGAATTTCAGCAGATACCAAATAACCTGTAGTATTTGAAAGACTTGTCATGTCAATCCTGTGACAGGGAAAAGGTTTTGGCTGGCTGAGTTTGGGTTAGGGATCGTGACAGCATCGGTGTCCGCACGTGTGTCCTCAAGCCTTTCAGGGAGGACTGACTTAATATTGTTTCCAGTCTCTTTGGTATATATATATTTTTTTAATAATGTGTTTAAAACAATATGGATCTGGATTCCCTTTGTAAAAATCCAAATCTGATTATTCAAACTAAAGACCTCAACTGGCTTTCAAGGACGAGAAAATTTGTACTGTGTTGTCATCATTACTTGGGTTTGTCTATAGTTCCCGTGTACATTTCACTGTTATACCATATCTGCAATAATGATTGCTATGGACTTGATAGAATTACACACCTATTTAGGCGTATAATAATATATTGGTGCTGTCATTACCTGTGCCTTTACGACAAGAAATGACATTCAAAAGAGCTGTGTGGTGAAAGTCCAGGAAAAAGAAAGCCGCAGTTCTGCTGCGGCAAACTATAATAAATCCATCGTTGTCTGTTTCAGTCTCTGTTCAACCTGCTGGAGTTTCAGCGCCTGGTCCTGCACTACGCCCCCCCGGCCTGTGCACAGGACTTGCCTCGCAATCAGAAAGTAAGTGGGCCTCTGCAAGAAGTGTGTTCATGATCATAAATTTAATCCACTGGCCCAGTTTTGTGTTTTAAAATGGATACATCAGCTTGATATCTTCCAGGAGAGCATGTGGAACAAACTTGGAGAAGAAGATTTGAACAGTGGCTGTTCAGTTGTCTTTTCAAGTATCCAGACACTGGGCTACTGTCCGTTTGCCAATAAGAAAAAACAATAGATCATAGCTCCCCACGCTCTCTGCATATTATGGTTTCATTAACAAATTCATTTTTTGATGTATTTGCTATGGATTTGTAGGCCACATGTTATTTCAAATCAGGGGTTAATACTTCAAAAAAACTTCAGAGTCCTAAAGCACCAGTGTTCTGTAGTCTCACATTACTGATGGTGGCAGCCTCCTGTTCTGTGGGATCTGTCATAACGAACAGCTTATTTTCATCCACTCACTCATTTCTATCCATTTCCTTGTCCTCTGTCCCACCCTAGAGGACTTGGTGCCAATGTCCATCTAATCTGAGCTAAGCCTCGAGAGTCTCTGGACCCTTGACCTCCTGCTTCAGTGGTGTTCAACTTTTATGTAATGTTGTTCAGGAGACATGCATCACACACAACACCTGGCAGGATGGTTGGTTCTGACAGTGTTTAGTGGGAGGACTTCCTTCATTGTTTTCAGGCCTTTTAAAAATACAATGTTAGCTTTGAAAAGCCATTCCTTCCACCCAAAGAGCTAATGATTAAGTACTACAATTTGTTCTTCTTATTGTATTTTTATTTCAAAGGAATAAACCAATGTTTCGGCCCAGTTCCATCCACCATTATAAAGCAGGCCAGGGATAAAAGGTAATCTATATGAAACAAATCAACTGGTTGAGGGAGGTGTGCGGTTTGCATAGTCCCCGTTCACAATGCTATCGAGGCACGTTTACTCAACGTGGAACGGATTTCTCCCTTGATGTGTTCTTCATGATTCAAATCCTCTTAATGCACCCTGTGTTTGGGACACCTAGGAGCACAGTAATTTACCCTTCATGCGGGAACTGAGGCATCTCTTCTCGCTTATGGTGGGATCCAAACGAAAATACGTGGACCCCTCCCGGGCCGTGGAAATCCTGAAGGATGCCTTCAAGTCTACTGACTCGCAACAGGTAAGAACTTCCTGTCATTCTGCATAAAATCCAGAACGTGTCCTTCTGATGTCGACTCTGGTGGGTTTCATAACCCGGTGTTGTAACATTTTCACCAACTCCCCAGAAATAGTGACAGCTTTATGTTACCACAATCTTGGACCATGTTTCAGACAATAAGAGGCTTGTAAGTCTTGTAGGCCTGTAGTTTCTTCTGAAGTGTCCGCCTCCTACAGTATTGATCTTGACATTGGCGCCACACATGATCCATCTGTCAGGTAGAGGTGTGTTTAATAGCCTAAAGCAAGACTCTTGTGCTGCATCTTGTTTATTTCATTTTAGTAATTCATATAATGACATTCTGTATGAGTTGCTTTATGGACTCGGTTACCCGTAGTTTTACAGATGCTGTTACTGCCTGCTTTTCAGGATTAAGCCTAGTATTCTATTTCTCAAAACATAAAACATTGCCTACTGTCCTTCTGTGTCTATTTAATTTATTTCACTTCCCTCTTTTATCCCCTGCCAAGGTGTTTGGCTATTATATGTGCAGTATTCATCTGGTCGACCGCAAAGGCCCCGCTGCGGTTTTGTTTTTCATTTCTCTTCTTTATGTTTCTGGCATGGCAGTGCAGGTCTGGGCCAGATTTGCTGACGCAGGATTTCATGTTCTTTTGAGTGCATGTTACCGAAAGTGCTGTAGACCTCACTGAATAACCCTGAATATTCATCACCCTGAGGGTTGCAGTTTAAATTCACTGTTTGAACTCTTTCTGTTGTGTACAGTAGATTGTCGGATTTTTTTTGGAATTTCTTACAAGTACCCTGCCTAGCATCGTCGTGTCTTTTACTCCACTACAATAAAAGCTTGCTTTCCCCTTCACACTTCCTCAGTAAGGCTCCATCTCACAGTCACATGGAATTAATCTTCAACGCTTCACTGAATATAATTTATTTTTATTTTGCTTATTGTTTATGCTGGATTGTGCAATGTTTAGTACTTTGATTTGCGTAGCTTTGTACAAGTGCAGCTATAAACAAGAAAATACTCTTCCAACAGCAGGATGTGAGTGAGTTTACACACAAGCTGTTGGACTGGCTGGAAGATGCCTTTCAGATGAAAGCAGAGGAGGAGAGGTAAACCAGATTGAATATCAGACTTGTTCTTCTACTGTGCTTGCAGATGTACCAATTTACCTTAAATACTAACATAGAGTGGCAAGAATATACTTGCATGCAAGTGTAGCTTTCTAAGGAAAATATCATGAAATTGATATATATTTGTATATTATCTACAGCATTTTTTGCATTGTCCCAGATCTGTTCATAATATATTTGTACTAGTTAAACAATCACTACATTCAGTTTTAAGTATACATATATCATCATTGTTAAATGTGTCTCTACAAGTTTAAATTGCTTTAATAGATCATATTTAAAGCTAACTGGAAAGAAAGTTCCTGTTTCATTGTTTTGCACTGCATATTTTCATGTTTCCATGAATACATTAATGAATAATGGGTGTGCAGTACACTGAAATCAACTTTAATATTCTCTCTAAATGTTGTGGTTAAAATGATCCTTTTCCATGCTTATGTGGGGAAAGCAGAACAAGGTAAGATTAAATTAGTGTTTGGTGTATTTCTTCAGATATCACTCATTAACACACTTAAGATCCATATACAGGTGTGCTCATGTCCCAGTATGTCAATTGTGGTGTTTGCTCTGTAATGCAGAAGAGACTAGATGTAAAGTATAACTGTGTCTTGATGAAGGCAGTCCGTATAGTTATGGATTTCATAGGTTTAGCTTCCCTGAGGGCTGAGTAATGTAATCACAAACCAGTCCCTTGTTCTTGACTTTATTTTTGTATCTGCAAAAAGTAAATGCCAGTAAATAGAAGCTTTTTGCACTTGGCACAAATGTGGCATCAACCAGATTGTTGCCAAGGTTTGCCACATATTACCAAGCCCCTTTTTGTGTTTGTGTTCCATATTTTACATAATACTCCTTATACCTCTGTACTTTAAGTGTTCATTTAATTGATGCATTAACTTGTTTGTTTCTTTACTTGCAGAGAAGGAGAGAAGCCAAAGAACCCAATGGTGGAGCTTTTCTATGGCCGCTTCCAGGCAGTGGGTGTCCTTGAAGGTGAGGGAAATGTGTACAGAAATCTTCAGCACAAAACCGCCGAAAATTATTTTGTTCTTGTAATGAAACGTGACCTTGTGTAAATGAGCTATACAATCCCCTTGGTCCTGAGGCCTGTATTGATCTCTGAAGGCTTAATCTCTGATCGACTTTACTGTGATTATTTCCTATGAAAATCACTGTGTGGTGGCAGCAGCACTGCAAAATATAAAGCTTAAGTGCTTAAGTCCAGGGCGGCCCAGGGTGGCAGTTGTACAAGTAGTACAGTAACCCTCAGCTGCAGTTGAGTGTAGATGATGGGGAGGGGGGTGGGGTTAGCTGTGATTGCCTATGCATTCCACAGTGAATAAATTTCCATCCTCTGGTAAGAGATGGTCTGCATTCCCCTTTGAATACTGCCCTCTCCATTCCCCACTCTGTGGCCTGGCAGCTTTGTGCTCAGCCTGCCGAATGATGTTTCAATTAGTGCCTTGATGCAGTTCCTCTCTGGGGCTTTGGCCTTGTGCCCTGAGGACACTTAATTGTCCTTTTTGCTTTGTCATGTAAATACCTCCCCCCTCCCTGTCGCACATCTGACCCAGTTAAAGACGTTTCTTTAGAAATTCCTCCACACGCTTTAGCCAGCCAGTCCAGTCTGCCCTAATGTATGGTCTACGTACTAAAAATAAATAAAATAATGTTTCTTCATTGTAAAATGGTTTAGTAAGTTACAGACACTAAGTCAGTAGACGTGCTCTCAAACATGTTTAAGAACAATTGATAATCTGGGGCCAAAATGTTAATTGTTTTGAAGATGCCGAGAGATCCATCATTGAGTTCCAGATATAAAAATGTAAGACCATTCAATAATTAAGACTGTCATGATTTGTAGGGCGTGCTCCTCCCTGTGCAGCAGCTGACGAGTGTGTGTGTGTGTTTCCTGCTAGGGAAGAAGTTTGAGAACACAGAGATGTTTGGTCAGTACCCTCTGCAGGTCAATGGCTTCAAAGATCTGCACGAGTGCCTGGAGGCAGCCATGATCGAGGGAGAGATCGAGTCCTTGCATTCAGAGAACTCTGCCAAATCCGGTCAGGAGGTCAGTGCTCAGACCACAGGCCTCTGAGCTTTTTTTTTGTTGTTGTCCAGTTCTTTTCAACTTAAAAAATAATAAAATGAGGAAAACATACATTTTAATACGAATTTACATTTAGTAAGATGCATTACTGAAAAATCATAGGATGAAGCGGCAGAAATGCAAATTGTCACGATTTGCACATCAATATAGTCAATGTAGCTATGATCTCCTTAACAGGAAATAGTCTCAATGTTTTTGAGTTTGGCTTTGCCAGAGTAGCAAATGGAAAATCTGGAGCACATTTGTTATTGTCTACTGTATCTCTTGTTTTCTAACCAAATGCTTTTAATTTTAATTCATGGTGAAAGACCAGGACTTGGGATACTTGATCGCCCCACTAATTTTGATTAATTTAATTATACCACAGTGCATGCTTTATATGCTAGCTAGCTTTCCAACATGTGCTATGGCTTCAGTTTTAAAATATTGATTTGATGTACAGTGAGGGAAAAAAGTATTTGATCCCCTGCTGATTTTGTTCGTTTGCCCACTGACAAAGAAATGATCAGTCTATAATTTTAATGGTAGGTGTATTTTAACAGTGAGAGACAGAATAACAACAACAAAATCCAGAAAAATGCATTTCAAAAAAGTTATAAATTGATTTGCATGTTAATGAGGGAAATAAGTATTTGATCCCATATCAATCAGCAAGATTTCTGGCTCCCAGGTGTCTTTTATACAGGTAACGAGCTGAGATTAGGAGCACTCTCTTAAAGGGACTCTCCTAATCTCAGCTCGTTACCTGTATAAAAGACACCTGTCCACAGAAGCAATCAATCAATCACATTCCAAACTCTCCACCATGGCCAAGACCAAAGAGCTGTCCAAGGATGTCAGGGACAAGATTGTAGACCTACACAAGGCTGGAATGGGCAACAAGACCATCGCCAAGCAGCTTGGTGAGAAGGTGACAACAGTTGGTGCGATTATTCGCAAATGGAAGAAACACAAAATAACTGTCAGTCTCCCTCGGTCTGGGGCTCCATGCAAGATCTCACCTCGTGGAGTTTCAATGATCATGAGAACGGTGAGGAATCAGCCCAGAACTACACGGGAGGATCTTGTTAATGATCTCAAGGCAGCTGGGACCATAGTCACCAAGAAAACAATTGGTAACACTACGCCGTGAAGGACTGAAATCCTGCAGCGCCCGCAAGGTCCCCCTGCTCAAGAAAGCACATGTACAGGCCCGTCTGAAGTTTGCCAATGAACATCTGAATGATTCAGAGGAAACTGGGTGAAAGTGTCGTGGTCAGATGAGACCAAAATCGAGCTCTTTAGCATCAACTCAACTCGCCGTGTTTGGAGGAGGAGGAATGACCCCAAGAACACCATCCCCACCGTCAAACATGGAGGTGGAAACATTATGCTTTGGGGGTGTTTTTCTGCTAAGGGGACAGGACAACTGCACCGCATCAAAGGGACGATGGACGGGGCCATGTACCGTCAGATCTTGGGTGAGAACCTCCTACCCTCAGCCAGGGCATTGAAAATGGGTCGTGGATGGGTATTCCAGCATGACAATGACCCGAAACACACAGCCAAGGCAACAAAGGAGTGGCTCAAGAAGAAGCACCTTAAGGTCCTGGAGTGGCCTAGCCAGTCTCCAGACCTTAATCCCATAGAAAATCTGTGGAGGGAGCTGAAGGTTCGAGTTGCCAAACGTCAGCCTCGAAACCTTAATGACTTGGAGAGGATCTGCAAAGAGGAGTGGGACAAAATCCCTCCTGAGATGTGTGCAAACCTGGTGGCCAACTACAAGAAATGTCTGACCTCTGTGATTGCCAACAAGGGTTTTGCCACCAAGTACTAAGTCGAAGGGGTCAAATACTTATTTCCCTCATTAACATGCAAATCAATGTATAACTTTTTTGAAATGCGTTTTTCTGGATTTTTTTGTTGTTATTCTGTCTCTCACTGTTAAAATACACCTACCATTAAAATTATAGACTGATCATTTCTTTGTCAGTGGGCAAACGTACAAAATCAGCAGGGGATCAAATACTTTTTTCCCCCACTGTGTATGTATTATGTAGTTTAATATCACACAATCTTCTCCCCTCTAGCACTGGTTTACTGAGCTTCCACCCGTCTTGACATTTGAACTGTCCAGATTTGAGTTCAATCAAGCTCTGGGAAGGCCTGAGAAGATACACAACAAACTGGAGTTTCCCTCAATGCTCTATATGGATAGGTGGGTTATGAACTTGTTTAAATTTAATATATACGTTAGATATTGAATTTGATATCCTTTTAATTTTGGATCCATTTCCTTCAAAACATGACATCTGTATGTAGGAGATGCTGAAGGTGTAACACTTTACACTGATAGATCGCTGACCTCAACGCATATTGTAAAAATGTTCATCTTGCTTGTAAAAAAGAAAACTATCTAATGACTATTTTATTTTTTATTTTCACATTAGGTACATGGACAAGAACAGAGATATAACCAGAATCAAACGTGAAGAAATCCGTAGGCTAAAAGAACATCTGACAGTGTTACAGCAGCGGTTGGAGAGGTACGTGCTGTTCAGTAATCCTGCTGAACGCCAGCTGCAAACCCAGCCGCCTGCATCTGCACCGCTTTCGAGGGCTGCACTTCTCCGTTCTAACAACTTTGAAAGTCAAATTTTAACGGGTCCTCATGAGACTTTAAGCTTCTTATCTCCCAGCCCTTTGTGCAGTGATTTTGATGCAAGCAGGGAAGGAAATTAAGCCTGTTCGATCTGATCTGTTTTTTTAGTGTAATTGGAAGCGCAGCCAGCTCTGAGTTTGACTCCTATTTCTGCATTGTCTGTAGTCTTCCCTTTTCCCAATTCCGCACTAAATCTTAGTCAACGCCAAGGTCAGCGCCACGCAAGATCATTCTTGGCGGTGAGACTGCTTCTGCTTCTGCCTGCCCTCAGACACATTTCCAAGCTGTTGTTTTCTCTCCAGGTATCTGAGTTACGGCTCTGGTCCCAAGCGCTTTCCTCTCGCTGATGTCCTGCAGTATGCCATGGAGTTCGCCTCCAGCAAGCCTGTCTGTACCTCGCCTGTGGAAGACATTGACACTGCAGCGCCCCCTGGTGGCACGACAGCGTCACAGCCAGCACCAAGGCATGCATTGTTTCTTGTGTTAAGTCACATGACATTTTTCGCTTTCCTCCAAAATTTGCCACACTTTTGTAAAAAGACTCTATCCGAAAGGCCAAACAAACAGCGTATTTTGTGTAAAAGCTCTGATAGATCAATATTTTGGTCAAAGATGTCATGTGCATTTGATCCGACCGGTCACTGATATTATCATTCCTCTACTGTTACTGTCCTCTCTACATATATATCTTTTGTCATCCTTACCTTGATGATCTGCTCACGATGTCTCTTTCAATTTTTCTGGAACCTGAAGCAGCGCAGAGCAAGGCCCATCCTGTTCCCCTGAGTCGCCCACGACTCCTCCCTCCCAGCAGAGGGCGCCCATTCACAAGCCCTTTACCCAGTCCCGCATCCCCCCCGACCTGCCCATGCACCCTGCACCACGCCACATCACTGAGGAAGAGCTGCGGGTGCTGGAGGGCTGTCTGCACCGCTGGAGGAGCGAGGTGGAGAACGACACCAGGGGTACGAGTCTCCTGAGGTCTAGCGCAACTCGGTGCTGTGAGAAAGAGCCAGGACTCTCTGTCTCTAATCACTTTATTATAAAGGAAAAACCTCTGACCTGCCTCTCTTGAATGTCTGCTGGTCAGGAGCTGTTTTGCAGCCACAGTTTTTCATATATAATACAGTAGAGCAGGGATTGTGTTCGGTTTGTCTCAAACAAATTGTTTGGATGTAACAATTCTCTTCATCCGTAGACCTGCAGGGCAGCATCACGAGGTTACACCGCACGATCGAGCTGATGTACTCGGACAAGTCTATGATGCAAGTGAGTACCAACATTTAACATTCACCTGGACCTCAAACACAGTCGTCAAAATGATCACGTTTGGCCATCTGTGCAAAATCGCCTTGCCAAACATGATCATTTTGACAATTGTGTTTGAGGTCAAGGTGAATGTTAAACCTAGGATTGAAATGCCCTGAAGTTGGCATTTTCACTATATACAACTGCAAGGTTATGTCAAAGGTTATGGATGGTTGGAGTCAAGTAACCCTGTACTGTGTTTTAGGTTCCTTACCGGTTACACGCGGTCCTGGTGCACGAGGGCCAGGCCAACGCAGGACACTACTGGGCCTACATCTACAACCCTCACCACCGGCGGTGGATGAAGTACAACGACATCTCCGTCACTAAGTCCTCGTGGGAAGAGCTGGTGCGGGACTCTTTTGGGGGCTACAGGAACGCCAGTGCCTACTGCCTAATGTACATCAATGACAAGAAGCCCTTTCTGATCGAAGGTACGGTACAGTGAGTTGTTGATTTAAGAAATAAAAGTAAAACATTTAAACTCTTTAACGAACACACAAGTCATTCATTCAAGACATTCTAACTCGTTTTATTATTATTATTATTATTATTATTATTATTATTATTTTTTTTTTTTTTATTTCTTGGCAGACGCCCTTATCCAAGGTGACTAATGACATAAGTGCAATACAAAGTGCAAAGCTACAGTTCAGTACACGGCCTCAAACATTACAAATTCAAATTTACATTCGAAGTAGAATACATTTTACAACTTCCAATTTACACAGGTAAGTACAGTAAATGAGGTCATACATCCTGGAAAGTAAAAGCTAAGTTCAGTCAAGGGCTACGGGAAAGGGAGCAAGGGGGAAATCAATCAATAATACGAGTATTAGTAACGCAAGAAGCATGATAAAATGCAGTGAAGGGATATCTTTCAGGGGATTAAAAGGACTAATATTACAAGTACTGTCTGAAAAGATGTCTTGAGTAAGCACCGGAAGGAGGTCAAGGATTCTGCTGTTTTGACTTCAGTGAGAAGGTCATTCCACCATTTAGGGGCCAGGGAAGAGAAAGAGTGGCTCTGGAGGAAGGGGAGAGGAGGCAGAGTTAGTCTTTTGGCACCAGAAGAGTGCAGTGGTCTGGAGGGGATGTATGGAGAGAGTAGTGTGTGCGAATCAGGGCAGAGAGAATACCAGACGAGCCGCAGAGTTCTGGATGAGCTGGAGCGGTGGTTAGTAGTTGCAGGCAGGCCAGCCAGGAGGGAGTTGCAGTAGTCCAGGCGGGAGAGGACCAGTGACTGGACGAGCAGCTGAGTTGAGTAGTCAGTGAGGAAGGGACGGATTCGGGAAGAATCTACAGGTGCTTGTCAGCATGGTGATGTGCTGGCTGTAGGAGAGCGCAGGATCGAGGGTGACTCCTAGACTTTTAGTGGAAGAAAAAGGAGAGAGTTTGGTGGATTCCAAGGGGATCGAGATGGAGAGATCAGCAGAAGGTGAAGAAGAGTGGGGGAAAACAGGAGATCCGATTTGGAGACCTTGAGCTTGAGGTGGTGCGAGTGCATCCAGGCGGAGATAGTAGACAAACAGGAAGAGTTGCGAGAGTGGATGAGAGGGTCAGAAGAGGGAAAAGACAGGAAGATTTGGGCATCATCAGCATAGAAGTGGTAGGAGAAACCATGGGATGTGAAGAGGGGGCCCAGGGAGGGAGTGTAGAGAGAGAACAGGACAGAGCCTTGGGGTACGCCTATGAGGAGAGGCTCTCAGGTTGCTCTCGCAGAGAGTTAAATCTTGCCCGTCTCTGTTGGTCACTGAGCTAAATGGACACCTGTGCTCTTGACCCTGCAGAGGAGTTTGACAAGGAGACGGGCCAGATGCTGAGTGGATTTGACAAGCTTCCCCCGGATTTGAAGGAATACGTGAAAGAAGACAATCAGTTGTTTGAGAAGGAGATGGAGGAGTGGGATGCCCAGCAGATTCGCAAAGCACAGCAGGACAAGCTGGCGGCGATGGCGGCGGCGGCAGCAGCGGCATCGGCAGCAGCAGCAGCTGTAACGCAACAGGCAGCGTCGCAGGAGCCCAGTCCGCCAGAACCCACAGGTATGTCACACGAGGACACCACAGGTGTGTTTGTGGGGGAGCGAGCCAACAGCACTGGGGGTGGTGATTATCTCTTTCTGAAACAAAGTAAAAATCTGAGGAGAATACATCGAAAATGTGCATTTTTTTTATATGTATATATATATATTTAATTTTATACCATCTTCATCTTTAATCTTAATTTTCCCATCTGGCTCTTTTGTTCACCAAATATATTCTTGTTCCTTTTAATTAGTAAGTTAGTTTTTAAAGCAAGCAGCAATTTTTAAAATTCTTATTTTCATCTTTTTGAAGTAACAACATATTAAATTGATGGGATGGGGTTGGTGGGGAACGCTGCTTCATGGTGTGTGCGCAGGGTGTAAGTACTGTTTAAGGTCAATGCCAAGTGAGCTGTGGCTGATGGTGATAATGAATGATCCTAATCAATGACCCTGCGGTGTCTCGTGCTCCCAGCCCTTCCTCAGGACCCCGAGTACATGGAGCAGCCCTCGCCCACCGATGATTCGAAGCACTTGCAGGAGGACACGGAGAGAGCCATCTCGAGGGCTGCAGCCGAGCACGAGGGGATGAGCACCGAGGCCCTGTTGAGCGCAGTAAGAGCAGCTTCCTTTAAAACAGAGGCTTGGGAAATCGTTAATCTCCATTAAGATACAAAAAAAGACAAACCTTTGCCTTAGCTCAGGGTGCAACAGCAGTGTTGAGCCACAGGATTCACACTCCGCACTAACAATCACACCACGTGTAAGTGAAGGTGTGGAAACTAAACGATTCTGTTTTATGCACAATACTATCATGCAGTGTTGTCATATTATATATTGCTTCATTTCAAATACATTATGTCTGCTTGGGAGCGACCAATATCTAAACCCAGTTTATTCTTTTATGTATTTGATGTGATCCATGTTGTACACCATTATTTTGTCTCCACCTCCGCAGATTCACTTGTCTGTGAGAGCACTTCACTTCCATCCATTTCCATGTGCTTTTTGTGTTGGAACGCTTACCTTGTAATTTTGTTGCGGTTTCAGTATGAGAGAGCCTGGTTTATTACACACACTACCCAGAAGAGGCAGGCGCTGCCCAGAGAGTGTTCAACGAGGCCCACTGTAGCACATAGTGGTGGAGAGTGAGGGTCAGGGCAGACATCTTGTGGGGCATTGGAGTTTAAACTGCCAGCTGGCAAGGGATAGATTGTTAGTTAAGGTTTTAAAATATGGATGTTTTCTGGAAGCTAAGGTAGGCAAATAGAAGGTCTTACATTATTTAGTTCCCATTATATTCTTAGTGTTTTTATATTTATTCATTATGTTGGGGACGGGGTCTGGTTTTGGAAAAGAACAACAACAACAAAAGAGCTTCCCCATGGTCAAAAGAAAGGTCTGTCACAGTTTATTTTAAATGAAGCATCCTTTTGTGAAGTTATGAAAGAAACCTTATAAAGAGATTTTCTAGAACATGTGAAGATCTCTGGTGCCCCAGTTCCCTATTCCAGGGATGTTTTTTCATTTGGATACCAATTCTGCAAATTAAACTTACTATGTAACAAGATTTGTTTAAATTGTTTAAATTATCTGTTCAGCTACTGTACTGACAAATTCCATAAATTCACCAATTTGTACTAATCTTTGTTCCAAATTGTGATACAGCATTGCAGAGACTTAACATGGTATTACTTCATTAGGTTACCTGCACCATTTTGTTTCCTTTTAAACTCCAATCTTATTCAACACTGAAAACTGGAGTTAGGTCCATACAGACCAAATTTATTGCAAAATGTAGCTACATTACATTATGCAAAATAATACTCTAAAAACACCCTAATTGGACACGTCAGGCCATAAATACTCATTTCCATTATTATTATTATTTTTTTTGATTGGGGTTTCCCCCAGAAATGTCTGAAGCATCAGGGGGTTGGGGGTGCTGACAAATCGTTGACCATGGGGGAGGGAGAGCTAAAGCGCTTGCATTTCAAAACTGTTTTTGTTTTTTCTTTCGTCGTTCACAAACTTGTTTGGCCAGGTGGCACTGAATTTTGGTCAGGCTGGCTAAAGTATAGCTGTGGGAAACCCTGTGATTTTTTACTTTAAACATCCATACCTACAGTTCATACAGGGATAACCATTAAATAGCTTAACCTGTAGAAAATATTACAATTATTTATTCTGAACTATAACTGTGAATAAACCCTTCATGCTAAGGCTCCTGCCTTTCTTGACACCCTTTACAGTGTATGTCCCCATGTGGTGTTTCTTACTAATACAGTGCTATTCCATTGCCATCAGTGCTATTTCATAACGCATTATAGTTTTCCTTTTCTTCTGCACAAGTCAGTTAGGCTATCGGCACTTTCTTCCACTTCTCACACCATTTATTAAAGTGTAACTTTGTACGACCACCTTCCCAATCAGGCACACGCACTGCATTCTGAGCACTGCTTAGTGACTGACTCAAAAATTAAGAAAATGCCATCCATATACCCATTCGTTATGAGTGATAGGGAAACCTAAGGTTGGTTTTGCAAAACAAGGTTTGTTTTTTCCCCCCACACCTCTGCTTTGAATAAATTATGTTACAGCAATCCCCCTTACTATACTCTATCTGTGCAGCTGCCTTTCTGACCCTGCTGTGGCTTACACCCCTCTCTTTCCAGTGCAGCCCCTGCTTCGTTTCCCGTTCACCCTCCTCCTGGGCCTTGCCTCTCTCTCTCTCTGTCTCTGCAGCCTGCTAGCGAGGCCCCCACCCCGCCCCCTCCCTCGCAGCGTGTGATAGAGGTGGCCATCCCTCACGTGGGGACCTTCGTCATCGAGTCGGAGGAGGGGGGGTACGATGACGAGGTACCACCACCCTCTGCAGAAAACTGAAAGAACCGAAATTTAAAACCACAAGAAAGACAAAGAAAGGGACATTTTAAGCTTCTCTCTCCTTCAGTTTGTCTTATACCCCATTTCCAGTTCCTCTCGAGTTGAGGTCCAGCTCCGGTAGCCTGAATGCAAAATGACAACGTGTAAATGCACTCTTTATCTTATCGTACGTGCGTGGCTCAGGGGACCCTCAAACAGTGACAATTAATGGGCAGAGGAAGCTCTTAAAAATATATATTACACGGACACATGCTAAAGCTGAAAAACAAACTATAAAATTAACCGTCTTGTAGTTAACTTGTATCCTACTGTGATCATTTTAAAGTCTACTTACTAATATGTTTCAGATGCATAAGAACAAGCAAGTGGTACCTCAGGGTCTTGTTTCTGCAGGCGTAGTGTGCCGCGAATGTTAAGATTATAAACTGCGGTATACTTATACAGGAACTGAGCATTAAATTAAATCTTTAGGATAGTGTGGAAAAAGTCAATTTCAGGTAATCGCTAAATTTATTCTTCTAACAATTCTTGTATTTTTCTCTCTCTCTCTCACAGTAGCAGTCATTAGCTTTGGTAGAGAATTAGATATATATTATTTTCATCATTTGTTCTGTACAGCCTCTACAATCTAACCTTCTAACGGATGTGTTTTAATAGTCCACAGTTAATATGAAGTCCACAATGAATTTTAATATTGTAAAACTGTTTCGCACTTCATAGATGCGGTGCCCTCATAAATCACAGAATCGCACTTCACAGTAGTTTCTTCTGTTTTCTTGGGATATGATAACATACTTGCCTAGTGAGCACAGATTGGATTTGAAACAATGTTCTTATTTGTTTTATTTCTTATTTGATTCGCCTCTGTCCAGCTGGCAACTCAAGGGGCACACAAGCTGTATGTCAGCCTTGTCTGATGCTTGAATCCGGACTGGAAAGGGAATGTTATCACACTGAAGAAGAGTGAAAAGGATACCTGCATCTGCGGTTTCTTTTAGTTTCCTACAGATCTCATGACTTGAGTGCCTGAAGTTACGGATGAGATTATCTGCATTCCCTGCAGGGCGTGCTCCACCATGGAGATGTACACTGTCTGTCTGTCTATAGTGTCTCTCTAACCACTGCATCCAAACCTTAGTAGGCCCTTACACACATTTTGAGAGAGACAAATCTGAAATTTGAAAGATACTCTGAATACCTACAATGGGTATTTTTTGTTCCCCTCTTTTAAAGGCATTTTTCACTAAGCGGCTCGTGCTGAAATGAGGTTAAACTTTAGCCAGGTATGTTCCTGCCAGGAATAAGATAGTAAGCAGCCGATTTGAAACTAAGTCATAGCATCTCACATCCAGAGCTAACATCAGGCCTTTATTTGCATAAGGGTGTACAGTATTTATTCATTTAAAACTGGTATAACCAGCATTCTGCTATCAGAAGCCTTGCCTTCAGTCTCAACTCATTAATATGAGGGTAATTAATACAAGAAATAAAACATTTTATTCTTTATTATGTAGAGTTGTCTGGCTTACTTAGAAAAGTGTGATCGGACTTGATGATTTTGGTGCTTTTCATGTAGCAACATTTTTTTTTTATTCCTGGTGTTGCTCCAGAAAATTAAGGAAGTCTAAATGAACTGCCACAAACTAACATGCAGGTATATCTTTTACTTCAGCTCAGTCTGTACAACCTCACCAAAATCTGTGGTCAGTTTCCTGCATATGTATTTATAGCCTTCATTTCTGTATTTGTCACCAGCCTCTCGCTTCCTCCCTCTGTGTCAGTGTCTAATGACTCTGTCTCTCTAATAGGTCATGAATTGGGGTAGTTTCATTACCCCTTCTCTCCAAAGTACATATGCAACAAATTTTACCTCATTTTGCAAAAGCGGCTTCATATGCAGCCATAATCCTACACACATAATGATACACTGCAGAGTATTGGAGATGTCCCACAGTCAAGATAATTTAAATAGTGGTTTCTGTGGAGGGATATAATTTTGTTTTAATAATGATATTTAGTATTTAATAATTATGTGGTGCAAATATCTGTATTAATTGTGCCCTTGGTGTAAACTGCAAGAAGCTTTTCCACATCATCTGCAGTTGCTTGCAACCAGAAGGCAAGTGTTTGTTGCCAGTATCTTTCCCTGGTATTCTTCTAAACCAGCCAGCCGGCATTTTGAACAACATTATAGGTCAGGAAATTAATTCCACATGCTCTTGGTGCTCTTGGTATTTTGGGGCACTGGCATGCCAACTTTTTAATTCTCTGATGCACCACCAGAGGCTGCTGTACATCCTTATACAATCTAAACAGCTGAGCTGAGAGTCAGACAGAACATTCTTTCCACAGATTGATCATATCTATCCTTATTAAACCTGAAACCCAGAGTGCCTACTTATTGTATTCAGGGGTGGCTGGGTTAAATGAGTTTTACAATTGTGTAGTAAGGTATTGGAAGAGTTTACTCCTAGATAGAATTAATAGAATTTAAACAGTTTTAAGAGTAGGGGAACAAAAAGCAGTCATAGATCTGACGCTCCCTGTGCACACAGCAGACTGGCTTTTGCGCTTGTTTAGCCTCCCCTCCTCCCTGGCGCTCAACGCAGTGCACCTGTCCGAGCTCCTGTGAGCTGCGGGCTACACTGGGGAGCTGTGTGTTGAGCTGTGTGTGCTTTCTGAGGACCAGGAACAGCATGGTCAATTCAGTATCTGATGAATGAGAAGAAGTGTAACCACGGTGATGTTGTAACACACTTCCCTCCTTGGTCAGGCAATGCTCACCCCAACCATGCAGGGTATCATAATGGCCATTGGCAAAGCCAGGAGTGTGTATGACAGGTGTGGTCCTGAAGCTGCCTTCTTCAAGGTACATCTCATTACCTCTTTCATTTTCTTGCCATGTCTCTGTATTCTTTCGCATGCTTACGATGTCTGTCTGCTTGCTTTGGCATGTGCTCATTTATAATTTTTCTTTCTCTTTTTTCTGTTAAATTTTTATGCTTCCTTTTCTCTTTTAATAATTCTTGTGTATGGAATAAAAAAAAAAAAAAAAAAAAATCTTCATTTTAAAAAACAACAAAACCCCGTCTGACATCTGATGAAGACGGATATGGAAAAGCTGATTACCTTTGTCTGTTCCCTTTGAGTGTTCATGATGATTTTATGCTCGAGCATTTGAAGACTCAAATGTCTGTCAATCAGTCAATCCATCCAAGACAACAACCACCACAAAATGCGTGCAAAGCAACCCACGCCTGCTATGGAAGTGTGCTGGAGTCTGTTCTGCTTGTTGCATTTGTATTTTACTTCATCGCACCTTGACAGTTTTTGGTCTGTGCACCATCTGCTTCCTATTAATTACTGATTGTGTGAAATTATGGACAATCTGTAGAACTGGAGTTGCATGTTGTAAGAATTTGTAATGCGTATGAAAGGTACATCTTATACATATGTTTTGGTATAGATTTATATTCAATTTTTGGTGACTTTTGTTAAGCTTGCTTTATCGTTTGCTGAGTTCATTAATAGAGCTGTCACTTAGGAAAACAACAATGAAGCTTAGGGAATCTCAATGGTGCTCATAATTGCTGGAAATTCTACAATACATTAGTGTATGGGATATGTATTTCTCAAGGCTTTACTCCAGCAGAATTTATTTTTTTAATTGACATTTTGTCCTGTGCTGTACTCCAACAAGGTCTTAATGACCGTGGCAGGCTCTCTACTGAAAGCCCTTGGTTGTACCTCTGGGCAGGTGGGTGCAGTGAGTTTGCTATACTGGTCGGATACTTACTGGTAGTAAGCTTGTATAGGATTGATCCTCCTTTATTGTGACTGGATCATTAAGATCAAGATCAGGTGGGATTGTCCAGAACCTCTTGACTGACTGGTAAATTATTATTGTTATGTTTTATTTTGTGCATCGCATGGAGAAATGCACGAGTGACTGCTTTTTTTTTTTTTTTTTAATACATCATGAAAGCGTTTATACATCTGTCCAGTTAACATTGAGAAGATTTGCTGTTACGAGAGCTATACAGGCCACTTGGTTGCTTCTAGTTTAATGTTCCAACGGGCTCCTGTGTGTAGGAGCCTGTACTGACTGAATGTCCCAGATGTGTGACAGCACTCTGTGTTCATAATTACCCACCATATGTAGCACATCTGTCCACTGCTGCCTGGTGCTCATGCTCTGTGAACCATTTGTTTAACAATCTGTATAGCAGCAGTGAAAGAGTTACATGTGTCACAGACATGGGACTTCACTGTCACTGTGCAGTGCCTAAAGTTGGACAATTTAAATTATTAAATAAAATGCAGAAATGCATACAAGTAACATGCATGAACATTTTCAAGAATTATGATCAGGATTCCATAGCCTCCTATTTATGTACAGATTGAAAGGTGCAGAAGCAGTTCTAACTGCTTCTGAAATTAAACTCAAATGCTTTGCTAAAATGCCCATTCATGTAATTGTAGGATGAGATTGAGACGACAAAAGTTCACCCGTGGACACATTGTAACATACATGGCTTCTCTGCTATCAGAGATCAACAGGAGTGTTTTAACAAGGCAGGACTGGCCACAGCCACACAGCTGTTTCTAACCCTGCCGTGGCAGTGAGAGAGCCAGGATGTTGAGGCTGTTTTCTGCTCTGCAGGCTATCAAGCTGGAGTATGCGCGGCTGTTGCGGTTCGCTCAGGAGGACACGGCCCCCGAGAATGACTACCGGCTGCAGCATATCATCGTGTACTTCATCCAGAACCAGGCCCCCAAGAAGATCATGGAGCGCACCCTGCTCAAGCAGTTTGCAGACCGCAACTTGGGCTTCGATGAGCGGTATGACCATTTGGAACTAGTCCATTCCTCCAGGAGAGTTCTCAACCAGCGTACTGTGGCACACCAGTGTGCCATTCAACATAGACGGGCATACCACAGAAATGGTGCACGTTAATATCATCAATTAAAATGAGCAGGCCTCTACTTAACTGAGTTCTTTACAATTAAACAAAGCTTGCTTTGCTGCAAGATATTTGAAGTTAAGGATCTGTGCACAATTGTTTTACAGCAATACATGAACTACCTAACTGAAACAATATCGGCATTAGTGTTAGAATGAAAAAGCCTTCTGCTAACACCGCTATATTTAATCAATGGGTTACAGCCCCCTCATAAAAAAATACCATTATCAAGTTTTCCTGTGTGCCACTGAATTGTGGAAAATGAGCTTGAGAAAATTAAGTATTCCTACCTGAATTACTCAACCCTGTACATTAGGACAAGCTCAGGTTTCTCCCTGACAGCAAATTCCATGTTAAAGTTTGTAATGGGCTGCACATGCTGGAGAGTTTGCATAAAACATATTATATAAAGTATGTGCGTCTTAGGCTTGAAAAGGTTGTGAAGCACTGTCCTATTTCACCACTTAATTTGCTTGTTTATCGGTTTGGCAACGTTTGTATTTTTTCAGGTTTTATAACGCAACCTTTTTTCCTTCACCCACATTTTCAGGAAATCTAAATTTTTACATGTTTTCATTGGCAGGTTGTGCGATACTGTTTTCTGGTTTCATAATCCATACTTAATGGTGTTTCACTGCCTGTTAACATGTTAACCAGGAGCACCTGCCATATTTTGTACGAGTGGACGTGTCTAGAGATGGCTTACACGAGTTAAGAGGAAGTTCAAATTGCTGGTTGATTCAGAGGCATGTTGTAAGATTTGTGGAGCAAATTGTCTGCCCAAAGGAAATGTATGCCCAGGTCCTGACGCGTTTGCCTGTCTGTCGATTCATCATCAGGCCAGCTCAGGGGCTGAACTCCGTCATTTCCACTGTATTGCACTCCTGGGTGCACTTTTATCACATTTATAATCCTGTGTAGACCAGTTGTACTGGAAAATTATCTCAATATAAGGAATACAAAGCACAATTTAGGACAATTAAAGTAACCCCCTGGGATGTATATAGTTACTTTAATTTCTGTTCCTGTAAGCATTAGTGACCTATTATTTTGCTTGTGCTGGCTACCTGTCGCATACCATTAGTCTACCAGACTGATTAGTGTTCCTTCCACAGCATGCAGTTTGGTGAAGGTCAGAAGTTACCTGATTTATTGAGCTCAACAATCAGTACCATTGTCAGTTGTCATTTCTGAGTCGGAAGCACAACAACACAGCAACTGAAATACTTGAATGCATTCCCCTATGTTATGCTGATGATATTCAATTGAAATTGCTACTGTTGTACAACATGCATACTAAACTTTTCAAAATACAATAACAAGTTTACTTCAATGGGGGCAATAAAATAACTATCACCTACTAAACTAGATTTGGAGAGACCCTGAAGGGTGGAGAAACTAGGAAATTATAACTTTTCTGAGAGGATTGTTTTAAAACTTCACACCACAACTTTTGAACCTCCAAAGAGAATTATCAAATATCAGCTGTTTGGCAGTGATTGGCTTTGTGAACACATCTTCCTTAGAAAGAACACCAGGGCTGGAATTGATTATGAATGATCTGTTTTTAATTCTCTCTGATCAATCGCTCTTTAACTTTATCCACATTTATTTATGTAAATAAAATGTTCATTCTGCTATTTTAAGGACTTTATAGTGTCACCGATTTGGGTGTTTTTCCAAACCGAGGACCTCCAGGCAACCTGCTTAATTGTGTTTTCTGTAGCAGTGTATGATTCATATTCCCAAAATAAAGCTTAAGGGCTGTGCTTCAACCTTAAGCATTTGTTCATATTTTCAATGCTCCAGTTCTCATGTTTATTTCTTTTCTCTTGCAGATGTAAAAACATCATGAAAGTTGCACGTGCAAAACTAGAGCTTATAAAGCCTGATGAAGTAAATATGGAAGAATATGAGGTCAGCATTTTTTCAGTCTTATTAAAGTAGGCACACAATGTTTTGCTGTAAACACCTTAAAAGACTATTAAGTTTCCCTGCCTACCTCACAAAAGAATGGGAGAACACACACAGCCACAATTACTATCTGATCTTAAAAGCCTTAAAAACATATATAAACCTGTGCATGTATTGCTTTGTATTGTCTCTTATGGCATTATGGGTTTATTGCAGTATTGCATAAACGTCATGCATTCATGTGGAGTATTGATGCTCACCATTTGTAGATCTTATTTTTCTTATTCATTAATGCTATTGGGCATTTACTTTAACCTAGCTCTCATTAGCTGGTAATATGACCTGCCATTTTAGGTACAAGAAATTAATCTGCAGCCATTTATTAACCAGCATTTTTTGCGTAACAATTCACTTTCTAAAACGATGACTTGGTCTCACTACAGATTACTATAGGAGGGTACCAAAGGCCAAGCTGCAAGTGGTGTTGCCTTTGTTTGAAAAATGCTGGGTTGCTTCCTCTGCCTACGAAGACCAAAGTTCTTATGATAGTGTCTTAACTTTAAGCTCATCAATCAATAGAAACAGCGCTGCGAGTTGTCTGTATTAGTTGTCAGTGTTGCTGTTTCTACAGCAGCCTCCGTTGGCTGTGAGGAGAGGGATTTCAGGTTGGCTTGTAACTAGGATGTCGTGTCTTTGCAGATGTGGCACCAAGACTACCGCAACTTTCGGGAAACGACTATTTATCTCATGATTGGCCTGGAGCTGTTTCAGAAGAGGAGGTGAGCTGATAAAGTTGAGATGAGAATAAACACTGGCTTTTGTTCAGTTTTATTTGAGTGCTATACGTTGCTAAGGGAATAGATGTATTGCTTATGTAGCTCACTGAAACAAATCCTTTACTAGTTGCACTATCATCTGTTTGCTTTAGTTATTCTGTATTTGGTAGTTCATTAAATCAAGCAATATCTGAATTGATACCAGATTGTTCCTTATTAAAGATTAGAAGTATCTGATTAGAGACCTCTGATATGGAGATTATGTAGGTATTTTTTGTATTAATAAACTACAGTACACTTTAAATTCACTGTCCTAAGTCTGGTGGAAAGGTATGTGAACTTGGATGCTAAGCAGAGTTTCAGCTGTCATTCCCCCAATGACCTGCAGATGGCAGCATTATCTTTGAGATCTTTTGTGAACATATTGAACTCCAGTAGTTTCTAAACCGAAACCTTGTGAGATCCTGCCCTGAAGGAAAAGGACTGTTTTCTAAACAGATTTAACTGGATGATCTGTGGAAGCTGTTTTTAATGAAATGTTCCATTGTTTAATGCTTTTGGAAATGCTGTATTTTTGTTTTATTTTAAAATCAACATTACTAATAAATTTGATTCTATTGTTAGAGCTGAGGAAATCCCATCGGCTTCCTCGACCCGCACATAGTGATAGAGAGGGTGTTTAGGAAAAGGGCTGTATCTGCATTTAGGGACTGACAGTATTCCATGTGGTCAATTGTTTTAATTCACGTATGGAATTATACATGAATTGGCAATCATTTATAGGTGTTAGCAGCCTTCCTACCCAGAGGAAATCCAAATTATCTGCACAGCAGGCCCCGTTATCACATTGTAATAATACTCTCCACTCGTGGGTAGCAGGGTTTGTCTCTGTCTAAACAGGAGTGCAAACTTCCTTCCTGTGAGGTTCAGTGGGACTTGGAATTGATTCCCGCTTCCCAGAAGAGCTTTTTAAACCGTTATATGTGAAACACTCAAGGTGATGTTGTGCCTTTGTGTCTAAACAGTTTAGAAATGCTGTGCATAGATCTAGGTGTGTGTGTGTGTGTGTGTGTGTGTGTATCTGTGTCTATGCATGCATACATAACATCCCTGCGCTCTGCCTTCTTGGGTGTAAACTGTTTATATTATTTTTTTAATATCATCTAGGCAAATAATAAGCTTGATTTCTGTTATGCAAATGGAAGCAGACTGACTGGTGTGTGTGCATACATTGCAAAGGGTGTGCCAGCTAGTAAGAACGGGCTACGGAGAAGCATCGCTTGTCTGTCACATGCAGGCTGTGCTGATCCCGCTTCTCTCCATGAACATGCCCTCATGCTGCTCCTCCTGAAGGACAGTGTCACCAAGGACTGGGCTCCACTGTCTAGTTTGCACACTTTTTATGCAATAAAAATCAAATCACTCAGTGCTGCAGATCAATAGCCGTCACCTCAGGCCCCCTTGTCTCCCTTCAGACTCACTCTCCAAGTTGGCTGTTATCTGTTCTGTAATATTACAAATTAGATTTCCCTTTCGCAGCAGGAGCCGGTGTGAGCCCTGTGGAGGAGAGGCCTTGATAATCTGCCCCAGGATGTTCCTTGTGCCAAGTGCTGCTTGCCAAGTGTTACTGGTCCTTAGTGCACATTTCCACCCGCTATAGTTACCTGAGGCCAATCCAAGATTTCATTTGATTTCCATTAGCCATCAGTGTTACCGTTGGATACCCAGAGGTCTGAAGTTATCCTTTCTGTGTGATATTGCTATGGTTTCACAAGTGTTGATTCTTCTTGCAGTTTTGTTTTTCATTTTATTCCTCCACCTGTGGTCACTCGGGTATCTAGTGCCAGACACGCTACTTCAGCTTTTCATTAGTCGAGTTGACAAGTAGGTGGCGAGAGCTCGTTTCGCTCGGTTTAATGTGCGGAGGGGATGTTATGGAAAAAGAAAAAGGGCTTTGCACAATTTACCATTTTAACAGCATATCCCCAAATGGGGGCAAATTTTATGAAAACAAGTGTGCATTCAAAATAAAATAGATCACTAAACAAAACTACTTTTTATACTATAAAATTCAAACAACTGTATAACATGCAAGACCTGTTTTTTATCCTCTTTCTAGCTATGTGGAAGCCTTGATGTACCTGATCTACTCCTATCAGTACAACAAGGAGCTGTTATCCAAAGGTCCCTACCGCGGGCATGACGATGAGCTGATCGCACACTACAGGAGAGAGTGTCTTCTGGTGAGTGAGGCCTCTGGGAGGTACATGAAAGTGATAACTGTAAGAGTGCCAGCCTGGGACCATCTATTTTATACGGGCAGTAGGGTTCTGACCCGTCCCGGATTTAGCATCCGAAGAGCTGCGGTTATGTTTTGGTGCTTCTTGTGTGAACTGTGAACTACACAACATAGAATATAGTGGGATATAGCACTTCTGAATTGAACGCTAATAACCGGTGAGGGACAATGACATTAGCTTGGGCTGGAGGAAGTACTTACAATCGCATTGAAGGTGAGGTGACCGAGACTGGGCAGAGTGCTCCTGGGCTGAGCTGTGCTGGAAGGTAAGGGGACTCGCAGGTCACAGTTCATTAACTGCCTTCTGCTTGTGAATCAAGTGCATATGAACGATGAACAAACCTGACAGCAGAGTGCTCTTAAAATCAAGAGCTCCAGGAGGGCGAGAGAGGCGGTGTCAGCTGGCACCTGGAGGCATGTTGTCAGAGGTCTTTTACTAAGTAGACCCCAGTCCTGGCTCACATCATTGCCATTTAGTCCTGTGCTTCCCTTCAGTGTGGTTGTGCTACTTTTTGTGCTTTGGACTGATGCCAGTGGCAGGATAAGTGAAGGCCATTGCATTGCATTTTTTTTCTGGTGACAAAGTCAAATGTATGTGGTAAATTGACTCCCTGTTCAATTTACCCACTTATCCCTGGCCTCTGAACAAAAATGGCACCACTAAGACCAGGGGGAACCATCCCAGTCTTTTTTCATGCATTTTTTTTTATTGCCATTGACTGTCCCACAACTGTGTGATGTTACCCAGAATTTGGTCAGCGTAGTCATTTTATATACAGTGTGGTCCATAAATATTTGGACAAGGACACAATTTTCATCATTTTGGCTCTGTACGCCACCACAATTGAAAGGAAACAATCAATATGTGCTTTAAGTGTAGACTTTCATCTTTAATTTCAGGGTAGTTACATCCAAATTGGGTGAACGGTGTAGGAATTACACCCATTTTTATATGTGGTCCCCACAATTTTAGGGGCTCAAAAGTATTTGGACAAACTAGCATAATCATGAATTAAATTGTGAGTTTCAATACTTGGTTGCAAATCCTTTGCAGTCAATGACTGCCTGAAGTCTGGAACCCTTAGACATCAGCAGATGCTGGGTTTCATCCCTGGTGATGCTCTGCCAGCCTGCACTGCAGCTGTCTTTAGTTCCTGCTTGTTCTTGGGTGTTTTGCATTCAGTTTTGCCTTGGAAATCAAAACAAACCAATCAGAGCGATAGCAAAAACATTAGGTGTGGCCAAATCAACTATTTTGGTACATTCTTGAAAAGAAAGAACGCACTGGTGAGCTCAGGAACATGAAAAGACCACAGAAAACAACTGTGGTGTATGACAGTAGAATTCTTTCCCTGGTGAAGAAAAATCCCTTCCCAACAGTTGGCCAGATCAAGAACATCCTCCAGGAGGTAGGTGTATCTGTGTCAAAATCAACAATCAAGAGAAGAAAGACTTCACCAGAGTAAAGACACAGGGTTTACCACAAGATGTGAACAGGAAACAGGAAGACCAGATTAGAGTTTGCCAAAAAACATCTAAAGAACCCTGTACAGTTCTGGAACAACATCCTATGGACAGATGAGACAAAGATCAACTTGTACCAGAATGATGGGAAGAGAAGAATATGGAGAAGGGAAGGAACTGCTCATGATCTGAAGCATCCCACCTCATCTGTGAAGCATGTTATGGCATGGAAATGTATGGCTGACAAGGGAACTGGTTGCTTGTATTTACTGATGATGTGACTGCTGACAAAAGCAGCAGGATGAATTCTGAAGTGTGTAGGGCTATATTATCTGCTCGATTCAGCCAAATGTTTCAAAACTCATTGAATGGCGCTTCAAAGTGCAGATGGACAATGACCCGAAGCACACTGTGAAAGCAACCCAAGACTTTTTTAAGTCGAAGAAGTGGAGTTTCTGCAATGGCCAAGTGACTCACCTGACCTGAATCCAACTGAGCAGCATTTCACTTGCTGAAGGCAAAACGCCACAAGAACAAGCAGGAACTACATGATTGTTAGTTTGTCCAAATACATTTGAGCCCCTAAAATTGGGGGGACCAAACATAAAAATGGGTGTAATTCCTACACCACTCACCCAATTTGGATGTAACTGCCCTCAAATTAAAGATGAAAGTCTACACTTAAAGCACATCTTGATTGTTTCCTTTCAAATCCATTGAGGTGGCGTACAGAGCCAATTGTTTCACTGTACAAATATTTATGGATCTAACTGTATATATACCCCATGTTGTTTATCTACACACTCTCTCACTCATATCATATACTGTGTGTGTCTGTGCATCCAATACTGTCTCTCTTGCTCCTGCTTTTTAAGTTGCAGTTTGGATTCTACAAATAAGGGAGTTTTTGGTCACTGGTTTATTTTACTGAAAATGTATCTCGGCGTGTATACACGCTCTAGTCTATTTAGAACACATTCTTATTCTAATTTATACTTGTCCAGATAACATTCATGATAAGCACAACGTTTATGTATAGCGTGTTTTACAAGCTTGGCTTCCAAATTCCCAAAAGCCAGGATGGTGTCTGAAAACATAGTGAGATGGATTAAGGCTTTTGCTGATTCGTGTGAATGACGATTTTGTCATGACAGTTGTTATTGAATTGAGATGTTTATATGAAAACAAAAATGCCAGCAAAGTGATTTACATGTTTTATTAATCAATGTTCCATCTCAGAAATAATTACAGAAAATGAAATTTTTGGTGTAAACCACAACCTGCTCTATTTATACTTGATTTGTGGTGCAAGATTAATGCTAACATTTAGTGCACAGTACTATACCGGGTGTGTATGGCCCATAGCATTTATGGTCTGTTGAGAGAAGGAATTTATAAGAAGCACCAATACTTTCTTGTTTGAGAAGTAGTTGTCACTTTATACCAGCATTTCATGTCTCATAAAGCAATATGTAGTAGTAAAGAAAATGGGGAAGAAATTCTATAATCTATAAATAATAGTTATTGAATCTGTAGTGGGATTTTATTTATATGATTTCATTTTATTTGTTTTAAAGGGGGGTTACATGAGCTTTTAAAAGATACGGCCCTGACCCTGAGCAGCAGTTTAGCATGTAACTCACATGACATCCGTGTAGCTGCTGCCTTACTTTAGCTGTGCAGCATTAGTTGTTTCAGAGCTCCTGTGTCCGGCCTTGCAGAAGCTGAACGAGCACGCGGCTGCGCTGTTCGAGTCCGGGGACGACCAGGAGGTGATCAGCGGCCTGAGCATCATGAACGAGCTGGTGGTGCCCTGCATCCCACTGCTGCTGGTGGACGAGATGGAGGAGAAGGACATGGTGGCCGTGGAAGACATGAGGAACCGTTGGTGCTCCTACCTGGGCCAGGAGATGGAGTGTAAGTTAAAATCAACTTGAAAACTTGCAGACAAGACTGTTTCTATCTAATGGAGATTGGAGGGTACGTTTGAAAATGCTGTAAATGCTCTCTGCTTTGTTTCCGCTTTCCATTTTTGCTTTACCGTGTTATATTCAAATTTGCATTATATTGTATCACGTTCTGTCTGGCTAGAGGTGCGTGCGTGTGTGTGCGCGTGCGTGTTTGCATCCATCATCTATATACACACAGTAATGTATGTGTCCAATGCTGTCAAAAGATTATGCTTTCAACTGCAGGTCGTAGGTCAGCCTTTGAATTAAAAAAAATAAAGTCCTTATCCCCTCATGCCTTTCCACTTTGCCAAGACCAGAAAACCAAAAACCCTTCAAAAAAGTTTGGAAATAAAGAGTAAATTAGTGTGGAAGTGTTGTTGGTTTCCTGGCGGCACAGTGAGCCTCTCCTGTCCTCTCCAGCCCGTCTACAGGAGAAGCTCACCGACTTCCTCCCCAAGCTGCTGGACTGCTCCACCGAGATCAGGAGCTTCCGGGAGCCCCCGAAGCTGCCCTCCTACTCCACCCTCGAACTGTGCGAGCGCTTCAGCCGCGCCATGGCCTCCCTGAGCCGGATACCTGCCGACGGGAGATGAGCAATCCTGCCCGCCTGCCCTGTACACTTCTCCACGGACCTCTTTTAACCCACGCCTTCCTTTAACCAGGAGTTGCTTTTCAGTTTTTTTTTTTTTTCCTGTTTTAATTTGTTTTTTTTGCTGCTATAGGTTTATTATTATAAAAATATATATATTATTACTACAGGTATTGTTTTTAAAAGCAACTGCAACGGAGGGACAGGACTGAACAAGATTATGACGAGACGGCAATGATCGAAGTCCAGCGCATGCTGCTCCTGCTTTGTTTAAATGGGTTGAAGGGTTTTTTTGGTTTTGTTTGGGTTTTTATTTTTGTCCTTTCTTTCTGCACAACCGAGAAAGGAAGAGGCTGTTGCTCTGCCACTCATCTGTTACAGTATTATCATGTTTTTATTTAAAATGCAAAAAACACACGGTTTATCAATGGCTTTATATCTAGATTGGTCCTTCCTGACCTGATGACTACATCTGAATGAAAAGTGTTAAGTGGTGGTTAGCCATAGCATTCTTTGGCTTGTGAATGAACTGAAAGAATAAAGTTTTATTTATGGCTCTTTTGGCCACTATAGTAATTTGTTTATATTTATTTATTTTTATTTTTTAATCTTTCTTTCACTTCTGAAACATACCCATCACTCGGACAGCTGGTGAAATTATTTCTGCATTTGCAATTGGAAAAAGCCCAGGTTTTCTTAATTTAGGATTAGAATCTTCAGAAATCTAGAGATTGAAATAATGATCAGTGTTTTTCTGGTCTAGCATTGGCTATTGTACATATTCAGATTCCTTTAAGGTTCATGTCATGGTGAATTCATATTTTTTCTTTTTATGTTGTTCATCTGACTGAAAATATTGGGCTGTGGAGACAATCACTAATGAGGGGAAATGCTGAGACATCCTTCAGAACGAAGCCAAGGTTAAGAAGGAAAATGTGAACCTCAAGATGGTTTTTGTCCTTTTGAAAATGCTTTAATTCCTTCAGAGACTGCAACACGTGTTCTCACCTTTTTGAAAAGCAAGAATTTTCAGTTCACAATTTAGATTTGTCATTGATTAGACTTCAGTTGAACAACATTTTTTTCTCTTTAAAAACCCTAGAACACTTTTGCCCTTTGCTCCTTTGTCACAAAGTTCCCTGCTTTATTGAGCTTGTTTCTTTCTCCATTCCTTTAATTTATATATTTATTATCCATCCCAGCGTTCAAGTGTAGCTTTGTATCGATTGTTCCTCCCTTACTGCCAAGAAAGCAGCCGCTCAATCCCTGTCCAGCAAACCTCTTGGTTTTAATTAAAAGGATATTAGTGGAGAGGGAAGCAAACCAAAAGATTGGCTCCTGGTTGAGAAAAGCTTTGTAGGATAATTAAGAGAATTACAATGTTTGTTCTCTTGAGCCACTTGGTGTTTATTAGCAGGAGATATGTGGTGGAGAAAGAACAGCTCAATATCAGGTAATATCTATAAACCCTTTTGTCGCTTCAATAAAGGAATGTAAAATGTCTGGCTGTGTCAATCAGAAGCCCTTTCTGTGTTTATCCATTCTGTAGCTGACAAAGAACTTTTATTATTATAATTGTCACTGTGAACACTGAAGTCATTTTTCCCTGCTGAAAATCAAAAAAAAAAAAATGTTTGCACCCAGTGTTTTGTTTCCTAAGCCCAGTATACTGTAATATGTGGGGTAGGGGGGAGCAAATTACTGTTTAATAATTGAACAGTTAAATATTTGCCATTTAAACTGCTTGTAGAATACACAGATATGCAAACGCCCATTTAAATTTGTTCTTAAACCAGAACCGGGTCTATACCAGAACATGTGGTATTAATCATGCACTACTTATATGTAACCGTAGAAACTGATACAGTTTGGGGGTAATTCATGTTCCCCTGACAAAAGAGTTCACAACGTGTGGAGAGAGTCATTTTTGATACTCTTGTTCTTTGTTGGGAATGACCCAGGCTAAAACGTCTTTTGAGCCTGCCTCAAATTCGGTCCAACGAAAACATTTTGAATTCTCTGAAGTCATTGATGTAATCGGTCTCCTCAACTGGAGTTACCCCCCAGTGCATCGCATTTCTAGGAACACTGAAACTGTTTAAAAGAAAACTGGAGCCAATTAAAGGTGCATGTAAGTATTCTTTCACTCAGACCTGCCTGTGTGGTGTTTCTGTGTAGCTAAACCAGGCAGGAGCCAAGCTCCTTAACTTTAACCTCGGAACTCTCTTCGCAATCTACTCAATACGCATGAAGAACGTCTAAAGACTTCAGGAAAGCACAGGTCCGTTTCAAAACAAAGATAAGCTTCTGACTTTTAAATGGCTTATTCCAAACTGGGGGCCAAATCGAAAAGATGGACTGTCTTTTGAATGCAGCCCTTCATTGTAGCTAACTAATGCCATGACCTTTCCCATAATTATTTTTTCTGTAATTGTTGATGGCTTAAGTTTAAATGTGGATAGAAAAGTGAGTAAAGTGTCCTGGGCTGGTGTGATGTCCTGGACCACTGCGCAGGGGGTGGGATCTTGCTTTTCAACTTAGTATATGATCATAAGAACACTTACACACTGAAGGCCATTATGGTCTTCATTATGGTGCAAAACATAGCCAAGTAGTAGTATATGGCTATCGACCATCACCGTAGTATGAGTCTAGTCTCAACCTCAAGCCTAAATTCAGCACAGCCCACAATTCCCCATTAATTGAACCGTTTGCAGTTCATGACATAATGCTTCTGGAGCTGATATTGGTTTGTTTATGATAATTAAATATGCTTAATATGCCTAAAAAAGAAACCAATGGTACCCAAGAGTACAATTAAGCATCTAATTGACTTTTGTGAACTTACATTAGCACTCTACAATGACCTGGCCCCACTTCTTTGCATTTGGTTTCCTCGTTAGGAAAAAAAGGAGAAAAATAACGGTGTTAACCTGGCGTGACAGTGACATTCATGAATATGTCACCGAGTGTTTGCTCTCATGTCTCCGGCCTCAGTACAGTGTGTTTATTTGGGGTCAGATGTAATTGTTCATCAAAGCACAAATGCCCTGTTTTACGAGTGTTGAATCTGCCAGATCAACCACGGTTATGTCAGCCTCTTGCGTGAACCTGCTCGAGCAACAGCCTGAGAACCACTGACATTCATCACAGGCCAAATTAGGTCAGGACAGAATGTGTGGCCTAAGAAACTAAAACCTAAAACAAAAATCTATTGTTTAATTTAATTTTCTTTCCAAAGGAGGAATAAAGGTGTGGTGTGGTTTCTCACTGTCATTGCCCAGGGTCATTGTCATTGTCGATTTTAAGTTATTCTGTTCAAAGTACCTCAGGATCCTCTTTTATATTAGCTTTTTATTGTGTGGTAGGTTTTTCTGTTGATATGATTTTTTAACAATGCCCAGGAGCTGAACTGAAGCGTGAATCTCCCGTTGCTTTTGTTGGCACAGTCTTGAAAAGAAGGTTACAGATAGATGATAAATTATCCATTAACAAACAGTAATTTTACAGTGGCTGAGACTGTGTGTGTGTGGGGGGGGGGGAGCTAGTCTGGGAATTACAAGATGAAAAAATAAAAACAAATTTGCACTATCTTCTCTTATAAATAAAGCAGGAATTAAGTAGTTTGGAGAAAGATCTCAAAAATATGTCTGTGAAAATAGAGGAATATGTTCAGGTATATTGTAAGTCACCTGGAAAACAAACATACTGTAATTATATGCAAACATGGGTCTACCTTATTTAAATGACGTCACAGGGTTGGTATTTGGTGGCGGAGGTGCTGGGGATGCAGGTCGCTGCCATGTTAACCTTATGGTTTTAATCTTCTTCGGGTCAGTGTTATCGATTTCTGAAAGCAGGCGATATTCGAATAAATGATTATTATTAATATTACGATTATTATTGAAGATAATGAACCGACGTGACGTTGCACAATGCCGCATCCCGGGATGTTATGAAATATTTGGCATCCCCTGGAATCCTGCATCGCCGGATGGATTGCGCAAGCGCAGTAGAAGGAAAATGGCTCATTCGTGACTTTTCGCTATGCTTGCTTTATTACATTAAAAGGTACATTATTTGCATCTACTTACATTTACATCATGCACATTTTGCCAATTGAAAATAGAGCTACGTACATTGTGATATTAATTGAAATGTATTTTCAAGTGAATTTTTTTCATTGCAGACTGTTTTATGAAGCCAAATTGCAAGTCAGTCGTACATAACGAAGACAATGATTAAACGATTATTTCAATTATTGTTCACAGTAGTTTGAAACTGCGCATGCGCAATACACCGGAAAAGTGGCAACGAGCAAGTTGACGCAGCAACAACAAATAACGGTGAGTAAAAAAATGTCCAAATTTGTTTGAACACAAGTTTATCTGTCACATTTGCTCAGTTGTTAGTGACACATTCAAGTCTTCTGTGTATTGCAATTAATAAAACACACACGCTACATAGAAGTCCTGGTGCTTTGAAGACGCAGTTTGATTTGATTGTTCTGGTTTTTGCAGCGCAACAAAAGATTGCATAATCGTTTTCTGCATTATATATATATATATATATATATATATATATATATATATATATATATATATATATATATATATATATAATTATACTTTCAACAACAACCAAAACACATTGTCGCTCGTCGGTGTTGACGCATGCGCAGCAGTACCCCGGCAGGGCAGCAGGTGGTGGCGATGGATGCAGGTATTGATCAGTGCATTGCATATCCACGGCTGATTTTTGCACAATAAAAAACTTTAACGGGATCGTGCATTTCACAAGTTCGTGTAGTTGGCATTAGTATAGTACACACAAGCCCTTGCATATCTAAACAGCCTGAATAATGTCTAAAGACTGGAGGTGGGCAGTTAAATACATTGCACACTTTTTTTTGTTAAAGATGTTCTTCCCATACTTAACATCATGGTGACCTGCTTCCCTGACATTTTGGTTGTCTTTTAAATATGAATTCATGTTCTTCGTTATAGGTACAGTGTGCTGCATATGTTATACTGATTTAATGCCTAGCTAGGACGATATGTCTGCTAGAGATATTGAGCTGGGTGTCTCTGCCAAGGGAATTGGTAACAATACCTGCTGTGTGACACAGGAAAACAGTGTCAGATACTTCTGTTGTGGGCTGGATGACAGGAAAAATATGCCTAATCTAGTAATGGCATTGAGGAAAAGTGTCCTCCGAGTGCATACAGTGAAGTAGGAGAAATAATCTTGTTTATTTTGTACTGATAAAACTGAACTCTGGGACAGCTATACAGATATTGCATGGTTTCCTGGTTACACTGTCCTCACATGTGTCTTCATCTTAACTTGTGTTACCCTGGTGGAGCTTATACATCAATTGTCCTTGATTTTCAGCTTAAAAGGTTTAGGTTACCGGCATAGACTAATCATTTTCAGAAGAAAACACAAACAAGAGAGAGAAAAAGAAATGAATGGATCCAAAACCAAACCAAACTGGGACATCATTGACAGAGTTCAAATGTGCAAAATGGCAATGGGCTGGACACACTGCAAGAAACACAGATCAAAGAGTAAAGGAGCTTATTAAATGCATCCCAAGAGATGGAAAAAGACCAAAAAGACAACCACATAAAAGATGGGAGATGAAACTTTGCAGGCGTGACATGGAAAAGAGAAGCTGTAGATTGAAGCAAGAGGAAACATCTTGGGGAGCCTTCATCCAGCAGTGGGTGGATATGGGCTGATTGTGATGGTGATATGTATTTGAGATGGTTTCAGTTTTTGATTTCACACATTTTGAGACAGGGCAGATTGAGTACTTTTTATGGCAAACAATAGTCCCTGAAGTTTCCTTTGTATTGATCAATGAACTGGTTTTGCCATCCCCATTCTTGTAACTAGTGTACATTACTTCACTGATACCTATAATGTCTGAAGCCAGAGGATAAATGTGAGTAGGTGGGCAGGATCGCCGCACTCGTCTGTATGTAAGGAGTGAAGTCGCTATATGTGGCACAATCTAGTGAAAACTAATTAACAGAATGGAAGTCTCCTTGTTTTTTTTTATGTGACATTTGAGGGTATGTTTTTGTCTATATCGAAAATGATATCTAGAAAATAATTATTTTGCAGTATTCGTTTCTTATGGATGGTGCAGTGGGGGTTGGGGATTGTTTTTCCTGTGCGAAATTCAGTTAATATTTCTTTGGGTGAATATAATTTCTTTAAGGCAAATTTAGTAAGTGGTCTTCATAGGAGCCCTGAAGAGGTCTCTGAACTCTATTAAAAAATATTGATTGCAGACTCTCTGCTCGTGTGAGTTGAATAGGTAATGCGGAGAGATCTGTGATGGTGTCAGAATTCAGGATCTTGGCTGACACTGTTCCTGCAGCACTGCAACGAAAACACATTGCAAATACACTAGGAGTGTACATTCTCCATCACTGCATGCTTATGTATGTGTATTCATGCATTTATTAATTACTTACCTTCAAGGCTCTAACTGATCAAATAAAAAATAAAGATGAATCAAACCCGTTCATCCAGTTTATAATACATTGCAAACAGTTTTCAGTGTCATGGAGCTTAAATCAAATAGATTGAAATAAGTACCCATTATGTATAGTGTACTAAGAGTAGCATTACCTTGTATAGTGAATCAATAGTTTCATTTATTTTTAAATAATTAATTGTATACAGTAGCTCATTCTGATCTAATAATCTTAGCCCAATGCTCTTTAAAGCAGCATTTCTTCTTATAAAGATAAGTTTACATGATATTAAGGTTTGATGTCACCAGATTTCTGATGAAAGTATACCTGAGTCTTGTAAATTGGCCCCACAAATACACATTTAATTTTTGATGTATTTTTTATGATCCCTCTAATGTATTTTTGAGATTGTGACAGCAGTGCTGTGTATGACTATCTTAATTAACTAATTAATTAATTATCTGTAGCATTATTCAGCATTTATTAGGTTGTATTTAACATGTACATATATTTGTGGCCACTATGACCAAAAAAGACTAATTGATTCTGGGACTTGAAAGTTGAGGTACAGAGTGATTGAACAGACAGTACCTGATCGGTCTGAATCTTGGGGGCACAAGCCCATGGGAGGCAGTATAAGGATTTCCAAGAGAAGGTACACTGTAGTGATGGATGTTGTGACATTTTCTTTTTGTCACATTAATACAGTGAGTATCAAAACATGACAAGATGTCAAACCAGAATCCTGCTGGAAAAACAAATCCATCACATGGCTTGAAGTTTCTTTGTATAGGAAAATGTGATTCTACTTAATTCTGATGTCCACTTAATGTGGACACACGCCAAAATAATTGTAACTAAAAGTCATCTGTATGACTACTTTGTGGTATTATTCTTATTTACTTAAGCAGAGATTAAGAAATAAGAATATATGTACATCTTGTACATATACAGGCAGAAATCACATTGATTGTACCATTATTTAGCATTGAGTCCTTTCCCAGTTAAAAACTCCCAGTTTCTCAGAAAGCAAGAAGTGTTAGAGGTAACTGACCTGTTTTGTTTGTGTCTGTTGAGACACGATGAAGTTTTGCAGTAAATGGCTTTGCAAATGCCAGCTGACATCATGTGTCTGACTGAGGGGTTTTCTTAGCCCTTGGTTGAGCAGCCAAGCAGTCTGTCTCTGCAGAAAACACTCAATGTCTACACATATGTAGCTTCTGTTTGTTTGTTTTTTGTTGAGTGTCACCTTCATGGAAACTGGAAAACATTTGAGGTGAAATACATGCTGTATTATAAATGCTTGTGAATAGCATTGAACTATAGAGATGCATGTATTATACATTTGTTTATCAGGAAGTATGTTTTCTTTTCTTTGGGGGGATGATTAATTCTGTGTAGGGCATATGATTAAGTAATGATGTTTGCTCCTCTTGATTTCAACATGCTGTTGCAGCCGGGCCCTCTGCTGCTTTGACTTTCTGAAGTGTGGTCTGCGTATGGCATGAACTGCCATGCTGTAATTGCCAAACCACACAATTGTTTCATCTCCTATGCTCATATGGCCCACAACCTACACTTATACAATGGCAGTGAAAGAACAAGGACTCCCAATAATGAGACTTTTGTCTTGCTGTGCGTTTGGCAGAAATCCTGTCGCTTAGGTCAGCTTCTGTAGCACAGCTGTGGGCTGAGGCGGGCAGGGGGATGAGGAATCTCTTCCAGGTGACATGTAGCTTGCATTCACTGTGTTTTCTGGATGCAACAGCCCATTTTAAAATGAATTCCTTTGTCTAATTAATTCCCATAGGTGCTTCAGCCTTGATTACTATATTTGAAGGTGTCCAATCAGGAATGGTCAATTCCAGCTTATGTGCCACAGTCTACTATGTCAGTCTGATCACTAATTCTGTATGGATCGTTTTCTTCCTACTGTTCAGTGTTATTGTTTGCAGTGGCTATAAGTGTGATTGCTCAATAGCCCCTAATGTTTTAGTTTGTTTCTGATTTGTCCACTTACATTAAAAATCCACCTAGTGTAGTAATTATTTCCTATACTGGACACTGGGGGGGATATCCTTTATCTGTATATTCACTGCATATGATCAGGTACAACAGGTACCATTGATAGCACAGTTTAAAACAACACTGAATTGGAAAAATGCTGGAGGTTAACCCCTCTGTAAAGAAGCCAGGTCTCCCTCCTCAAACAGTGTCACAAATTGCAAGAATGACATGTGAAACCGTGTCAGCATCTCCTTCTACTTGTGCAGGTAATGTGCAGGGTTTTTTCAAGCCCAAGCAAGGCCTGTGCTTTATAAAGCTCAGTAGCAATCATGAAAACCCCAAGGCTATTCCTTTACCATTTACTGTAAGTTAGCAAAGGCCTGGTAATATCACTGTCCTAGTAAAACCCATCACAAACGACATGCGTGGGCAATCTCATTGGCCTGTGACCCTGCCTGACCGATTATCGCACTGTGTTATGGATCGCTGTTTGACACAGCTTTCAAACCACGGAGAGCAGAGCAGACTTAAGTCTTTTTGTTGAAATCTACTACTACATAACTGGTGAACTACTCAAATCATACGTTGAGAGTCACATAGTATATGCTGGGATACATATATCCTCTCCATAATTCACTATCTCCACCATGCACATAATACTGTTGCGACATATTGTATGAATTACTGTAGCATGTTGTTCTTTTGGTTGTCAGTGAAGATCATCAAAGTATTTTGAATTTATATTTGTTTATTTTAATAGCAGAGATTAAGAGAGAAGTACTTCAAGAGAGAAGACAGATATGGTGTGATTTTTATTTTATCTTATGAATAATGGGTGTCCAGAGTTTAAGGCACTGGACAAACAGCCAAGTCTATGAATTGCCTGACAATATGGGGTAATCAAGTTTTATCTGCAGAACATGGCCAGTTATATAAGCAGTGTACTATTAATCTGGATTCAGAAATACCCTTAATTGAGGAAGATTTATATATCTGTTCCATTGCGTCATGTATTAAAACCATCTGTTTATCCAATGCATTATTGTTACAGTCCAATTTTTGTAAACACACATTTTATGCAAAATATATATTCTCTGTTCTCAGGAAAGGCACTAGCAGCAGATATCCTTGTACCAAAGAGTAATGCACAAGATTGGAGCTCATTAGCCTTAGTACAGAGGTGCATTGTATGCATTTTCACACAGTTGTCTTGTTTTAGTTGGGTTTATTCTCTGCAGTGTCACATCTGACATATATTTCCTCTCCCTACAGTTTGGTTCTCGTGGGAGCCCGAGCCTCTTTGAAGACCTCCCTTTGTGCCTACTTCATCTTGCTGAGGACTCCTGCGGTCTGGTGTGAGTAAGGAAATCAGGGCATCCAAGTACGGACGGGCAGTGTTCAACTCTGAAGTGCTGAATGGTCACAGACAGGGTTTACTGTTCTGTTTAAGGCGTTCTAATGCAAATCCAGCATTGCATAGGGCAGATTAAACTTCACATTTAAAACAGACACTCTTTTTATACAGAGCAAAGTCATCTATCATGTAAACTAACACAAAGATGAGTTTTATATTGAAATGGTGTAGCCTACAATTTTTTTCGTCACTTTTCCTGATTAAAGATATGTAACCTTCCTATAGCAGCTCGCACTTCAGTCAGTTCATTTGATGTACCTATTCAAAATGTCCTTGTATCGAGAATGAAGCAGCCTGACCCCCAGATATGTCGCTTTTATTGAAAGAATTCGAAGCCACGACTAAACTCGTAAGAAATTGAAACATGAGAAAAGGACCAATTGTTATTGACTTCAAATACCTCTCAGAAGCTGACCTGTGTACAAGTGGCTCAATGCTTCATTTGAAGAGCCATTCTATCTCCACTGTGCATTGTGTTAATTTTTCTGGTCAAGGGAGGAAAATAAATTTCCTTTGAAGACTAAATCGAAAGGACTTTCTTTACCGAGCACCGTAGAAAATACTTCTTCATTTAAGTTTATTAACATGGACAGTTTCAATTTTTAATTAAATTGTGTTGAAATATTTTTTAAGTATGTTAGATTAAACATGCCGTTCTGTATTAATTGCTCGCACATCTTGTTGATTGAATGACGCAACACCTGTGTAGCAATTGAAGCTGACATTTGTATCCTGTACCACTTCTTGATATTTTACATTGCACTTTTCACATATGCAGTGACATTCTTTATGAGTGATACATATTTATTGTATCAGATTTCTTTTTTGCAAATTGTGAAAAATGTCAGCTTCAAAATGTAAGGCCAAGGAAGTCTTCAGGGAAAGAAAATAATGTTACACTAAGGGCTAAACCAAATGAAAATTACAAAGTAGTACCCTTTCACTTCTTGATTTATAAATAAAGGATTCTAACAAAAAATTAAGCCACAAAAGAGAACAGATTTGTACTTTGGAGTTCGTGGCTGGGTCAAAGTTTTGATTTGGTATAGCCCAGTGTTAAAAGTCCTCTTAAGAATCCTTTTGCACACCACCAAGTATATCAAAACATCCTTTCAGCCAGCATTAGAACACATTCTCAGAATTGAAAGAGTGACATTGAGCACAGACATCACCAGACAGGCCCAGAGCACACTTGTGACAGGACCTGGGAAATGTGTAGAACACACACACGTGAAGAAGACACCAGCCAGCCCTGTGCCTCGAAAGCAGGGGAACAAAAGACTGTATGACTCTCCGCAGCCTGAGTTGCTAACCCCTTATTCAGAGAAGATGAATTTGTGCAAGTCTTGTTTTATCTTTTTCTTTCCATAAGTATTTCTCAGTATTGTTAAGTTCCTTTGAAGCATTGCCATTCATTGTGTTCTGTTGTTTGCTTTGTTTATTGGTCAGCAGCAAAAAAGGAGACTGATTGTAGCTTTTAAACATGGCTGCTTCCAGCCATCACCTGCTACACTCCAGTAAATACACCCAGACACTTGTAAAGCAATCTGTCATGATCTGTCATAGCCAGGTTGGACATCAGATAACACCCAACATCAGATTCTGCAAATCTGTTGAGAATAACTTCAGATTAAATTCAGTTATCTAACTCACAATTAAGGCAGGAGTATTGCTACAGAATAGGAAGTGATAAAGCAGGCGCGTTTGGAAATCTACAATTATATTAATATGGGTGTGATAATTTGATATGTGTGCTTTGCTTTCTGCTTCTACTTAGAGTTGCATGGTAAATGTTTATCACATAAAAAGTGTCAACATTTCATATTGTATGTTCAGATAATGTAATTCACCGATATTCATTTACAGTATGTACTGTAAGTATCGTACTCAACAGCTTTGCAATGTGCAAAGTTGTACAATATTGATTATGGGATTGAGCTGACTGTAAATGTTCCCTGTTTTTGCATCTGAAATGAGTTTAGCAGTATAATAGTTAAACACAGATTGTTCATTATTAATAGTATTCTTGTGTTGGAACATGTAGGTACTAGTGAAATACACTCACCTAAAGGATTATTAGGAACACCTGTTCAATTTCTCATTAATGCAATTATCTAACCAACCAATCACATGGCAGTTGCTTCAATGCATTTAGGGGTGTGGTCCTGGTCAAGACAATCTCCTGAACTCCAAACTGAATGTCTGAATGGGAAAGAAAGGTGACTTAAGCAATTTTGAGCGTGGCATGGTTGTTGGTGCCAGACGGGCCGGTCTGAGTATTTCACAATCTGCTCAGTTACTGGGATTTTCACGCACAACCATTTCTAGGGTTTACAAAGAATGGTGTGAAAAGGGAAAAACATCCAGTATGCGGCAGTCCTGTGGGCGAAAATGCCTTGTTGATGCTAGAGGTCAGAGGAGAATGGGCCGACTGATTCAAGCTGATAGAAGAGCAACTTTGACTGAAATAACCACTCGTTACAACCGAGGTATGCAGCAAAGCATTTGTGAAGCCACAACACGTACAACCTTGAGGCGGATGGGCTACAACAGCAGAAGACCCCACCGGGTACCACTCATCTCCACTACAAATAGGAAAAAGAGGCTACAATTTGCACAAGCTCACCAAAATTGGACAGTTGAAGACTGGAAAAATGTTGCCTGGTCTGATGAGTCTCGATTTCTGTTGAGACATTCAGATGGTAGAGTCAGAATTTGGCGTAAACAGAATGAGAACATGGATCCATCATGCCTTGTTACCACTGTGCAGGCTGGTGGTGGTGGTGTAATGGTGTGGGGGATGTTTTCTTGGCACACTTTAGGCCCCTTAGTGCCAATTGGGCATCGTTTAAATGCCACGGCCTACCTGAGCATTGTTTCTGACCATGTCCATCCCTTTATGACCACCATGTACCCATCCTCTGATGGCTACTTCCAGCAGGATAATGCACCATGTCACAAAGGTCGAATCATTTCAAATTGGTTTCTTGAACATGACAATGAGTTCACTGTACTAAACTGGCCCCCACAGTCACCAGATCTCAACCCAATAGAGCATCTTTGGGATGTGGTGGAACGGGAGCTTCGTGCCCTGGATGTGCATCCCACAAATCTCCATCAACTGCAAGATGCTATCCTATCAATATGGGCCAACATTTCTAAAGAATGCTTTCAGCACCTTGTTGAATCAATGCCACGTAGAATTAAGGCAGTTCTGAAGGCGAAAGGGGGTCAAACACAGTATTAGTATGGTGTTCCTAATAATCCTTTAGGTGAGTGTATATTAGTTGTTGTCTCATAGTGTTTTAAAATATTAAACAGTTTGTATTTGCATCTTAATGGTATTTAGCATATAACGTATCAATGTATTACTTTGTTTAAGTATTCACATTTGTGGATCTGTATATTTTACTGTCTGGTATTATCAAGAGCCACACAGTCTCAGACGAATGCATGCATGTGGGCTGCCCTTAAATTCATATCTGTGACTTAAAATAAAACTCATTTATAAACACATTTTACAAAATATTATGTATCCAGTTGTACCAGATTAGGAGTGACATTAAACAAAAGAAATAAATTGCTCTATTGCAAGATTTTAAATTAAACTTGACCTACCAGTGCAGGCAGATTGAATTGTATCAGTAGTATGTGTTCAGAAATCTTCCTATGCTGCCATAGAAAGCATTGAAGCCTACCTGCTGTGCAGAGGCAAAGGGCTGTGTCACCTATCCTCTGTGCAGATGTGCTTGCAGATGTGTGGATCTCAGGTACCCTCTGGGTCAGACTGAGAACAAACACAATGATTATCTCTTCTATAGAAAGAATATGAGTTACAAATTAGGTTCCCAGACGGTGTAAGATATTGCAAAAAAATGGCATCAAGCTGCAGCCTACCTCATTAGTCCTTGGTGTGCCCCCCTGCAAAAGGCCAATCATGTTAGGGAGAACTGAGCATCTGGTCTCAATAGTGCTGTGATACATTTACAGGGATATTGAACAGAGGAATCTTTTGTGTAATGTGATTAATACCCTGCTTTTTATTCACCAGCCACATCCATGGGAGCCAGACTGGGCGCATTAAAATGAGATGTGTACTGTTGTATTTTAATGGAGTTTAATGTACTGGGGAGCACTGTGGCTCCAACAGCAGTCTAGTGGAAGGCTTTCTAATGAGGGCAAAGCTTGTGCAGCCAGCGTGGTGGACGTGCACTCTGAGCCGACTGTTTAGCTTCTGTGACAATTACAATAAAGATTCCCTGGTATCGTGGTGACAAGGTATACGGTATAAGTGGGTCATTGTTTCTCATCGGCAAATGAAAGCAGCAGGAACTGGTATTAAAACACTGTTGTTCTCTCAAGGTAACCTTTAATAAACACATCCTGTTCCTTTAAGAACACCAAGCAGCCCTCGACGAATCTAAAGATGAAAATAGTTCAGCTCTCATGAAGAAATCAACTGTTAGATTTCTTTTTTATACAATCCCATTCCCTGTTGTTCCCCACAAAGCATATTCAGTTAAGCAACCTTGTCTGTTCTCCCCCTGCAACAGAGGTAGCAGTGATTGTTTCTGCTGCTGAGGATGCAAATCCCATGCGCATAAAATCGCACAAATTAGCATGGAGGTGTTCTGCTGTAGACGATATTCCCAGTGTTTGCCGAGTGCATCATTACGGATAATGTGAAGTGCTTAGTGTATAGTTTTAGATAGAGCCAGAGTGACAATGCGATTGTGCGACGTTGAAGCTCGGCTGGTATGACATTATTTTGATTTGCTGGGCTGCATGCTTTTAATTAGTTAGTCTAAGGCAAACCTCCTGAGAGGTCACATGCAAATTAATTTACATGTTCTCATTATTTGATACTTCCTGACAGGGGTGGGGGAGAAAAATAAATATCGCCCTGGGTCTTATTTGCCTCTCCATTTCAGTGTATTTGTGTGTGTGCATGTGTGTGTTTAAATGCCCATCTATCAGTGCACTTAGGATAAAATGAACAGCCCTCATTAGAATCCTGCACATTTTTTAAGCAATTTGCAGCTGTTTCGCAATGCACGGCTCATTTTAATATTTAAATCAGCAGGCGTGCTAATGCATATTTATGCGACGTGCGCAAGGAAAGAGGCACTTCCTGGTACAGTAGGTTTCCGGAGCACGAGAGCAATTAAGCTGATGTAATTGAAGTAAACGGGACCTCAGACAGTGATTTCACAGTGATTATTAAATGCATATGCGAATTGCAATGAACAGTAAATGAGCTTGAACCACTGCGAGGGTCTGGCAAGACAGTATGGCCGATGCACCTATTGTGTCATTGCTGCAGAGAGCTGCATAGCGATTGGCCACTGTGTGCAGCACATAATACAGCCTGGTTATAAAGGAGTTAGCTGGGGAAAGCCTGTAGGTACTCCATTGTCTGGTAAAGTTGATATGACTGCTTTTCATTCCAAGAGGGGGTCAGACTACTGAACTGTAAAAGATATACAGATGATTTTTTTCTCACGTATCACGCCCCATCTCATTGCGCAAAGTTAACAAGAATGCTAATTAAGACCCCTTGTCTGGAACAGAAAAAGTAATACTACTAATAATAATGGCTCGGATGCAATTAAGACATCGGCGATTAGTTTGCAAATTCTCGGTTCACACCCATTAGCGATCCTCAGAGAGCACCAAAAAAAAAAACAATGGAAGATTTTTTTCTTTCTTTCTCCAAAGCTGTACAAAGAAGAGCTTTTTGACTGACTGCCTTTTTTGACCAGCCAACAAACTGGTCTTTTTAGATTTTTTTAAAATTTCCTTCTAAGTAGATTGGTGCTTGAAAAATGGGTGGTGGGGGGGGTGGAGAATTAATGCGCAAATTGGTGGCAGTTCACCCAGCGCTTAATGATGCTTTTTAACAGGCGATTTAATGAAAAAGACTGCCTTTTTTTTTTTTTTTTTTTTTTTTTTTACTTTTTTTTGTTTTGTTTTATAGATGGATGAAAGTTGTGCAGAAAAAGAACGTTGTCTGGGCTCCATGCCAGGGGCTGGTATTTCACAGCAGCAGCTGCCTCGCACACAAGAGCGGTGGGAAGCCGGAGGGAGCCTCTCTCAGGGTGCCACTGCTATGGAGACGCAGCTGGGCTGAACAAGATTCACTTCAAACGACAACAAGAGGCAAGCTGGTGTCTGATTCTGCGGCTGCCCGGGCAGCCAGTTACCAGGAGAACTAGCAGCCAATCGTGCCTGGGTGCTCTGTTCGAAAAAGCAGCTCCACTTCCCAGCCAATCAGTGACTTCATTGGTGAGAAACTCATTTACATCATGCGGTAATGAACTTTGTTTAACATATCGCTTTTTTTTCCCAGAGATTAGCTACATCCATTAATTATTCTGCCAGCATAATCGAAATGGCTATGCAAACTGTTCTTAGCCCAGTCTCTCCCTCTCTCTCTCCTACTCTGTCTCTCACTCTCTCTGTTTCTTTAGTTTGTACAGTCTGTAGCTGCCAGTCTTTGAATGCGTTCCCATTTGGATTTACCAAAGCATTGCTACAGAACAATATAAATGCTTTTCACTGGCTTTTCACTTTCACATGAATTCATTATTTTGAATCCCTTTTTGCGGATTCTTCCCTTTGCTTTCTGTATGCACCTCTCCGTCTCTCTCTCTCTCTCTCGCTCTCTCTGTCTCGTTTTTGTGATATCGTCTCTGCTGTTGCATTAATGTGAAGGTGGCACCAGCCATGGTCAATCGGCTGCTTTTGCATCAGCTCACATCCCACAGCAGGGCTTTGTCTTTCTCTCGCCTTTTTTTTTTTTTGTCGTCGTTGTCGAAGCTGAAATTCACTCTCCGAGTTAATGTTTGGTTTCATCGTTTTCTCACGGCTGTTTTAGCGCACGTCTGTCACAGCCTGGCGAGGGAGGACTGTTTGATATTTTATTCTTCTATTTCAGCTAAGATGTCATTTTTTTAATGAATAGCAGTGAGGTCATTTCTAACCTTGGCTGAGAACCCCCCACCCCGACCCTCCCTCCTTCACGCTCCCTCCCTCCATCCCCACACAATATATCTGATTTGCATTAATTTGCTGGGATGGCAGAGTTTGGGAACTTGTCTGAAGAGATGCGATAGTGATGCAGCTTCTCAGTTACTGTGAATAAATGGAGGACAAAACCGCATCGAGATATGTTTGATGCAAAATTAATGTCTGTCATTTAATGTTAGGACTAACTCTTTATGTTTAATGACTACCTCCTTATGGGCACGTCTGTCTGTTTCATTCTGAGATGGCTGCAGTCATTTTATTGTTGTTGCTGTCCCTTTTACACTATCCTTGTAGTTGTTTCATGTGTAGAAAAAAAAAACATTTATTTCAATTCATATATTATAATTATAACCAAAAACTGCAGATGTGCAAATGATGCAGTCAAGCGGCTAGCTGTTTCATTTACGAAAAGGAGAAGGTAGGGTTTTTTCCCTTTTAATATGAAAGGGGGAAAATAAAGAAACGTACGTCACATTCCATCACCAGCTCATCAGTATTCTGTGTGAGGCCGTCCTGATTTAGTGTTGAGTTTGCTTGCTGCAGATCCTGTAATTTGAATCATGCGTAATAATATATTACCCTTCAGGGGCACTCTTGCAGTGTTAGAGTGGGTCTATACATTCTGCTCCAAAGGAGCTGTTGGCTTGGTGCCTACATTTAGCTATTATTCACACAAGCAAATTGGCTAGTCTCCTTTTAGGAATAACATCTGCGAGGCCAGAGTGTGCCAAAGATGTCGACCCTTCCCCCAACTCATAAATTAAGATTTCTGAGAATTCGCTAATCTTGAAAATAATGCTGAACTTGAAAATGGAACCCGCTCAAACCATTTTAGGGTATTTTGTGCTTTTGGCGTACTACCACGATTCTTAGAATATGCCTCCGATCCGGGGAAAAACGACACCAAAATGAACTGCTCTCATACAGAGAACTTTTTTGTGTCTCTCTGGATGCCTGTAAAGCTATTGAAGTTGATTATGAATGGCCTAAAAATGTACTGGCTTCTTTTCCAATTAGTTGTAAACTTTGAAGTGCTTTGAAAATGTGATGGTATTCATTTAAAAAATAAAGTCTCAATCATTCACCTTTTTCGTTTAGATCTTCCCAAAGACTGATGTCAGTGAATGCGAATGTGATGATGAGGATGACCTATTGGTAATGACCTATGATGTGGGAATGAAGGATGAAAGATACCTATTTAGTATTTAAGCGATGACAGTTGTCTTAATTGAGGTGGGACAGTATAAACTGAATCTTAAAAGCTGTGATACATTCTCTTTTAGATTGTTTATTTCCATGCAGCTGAGGCTTAATGCAAGAATCAAGGTCTCTTTATATGTAAACATCTGGGCAGAAGGAGGTTTTGTGCTATGAAATGATCAGCTCTAATCGATCTAAATTGTCCGTGTTTCACTTTCACAACAATGCTGTTTCAATCAATCAATCACTCAATCAATTTTTATTTGTATAGCGCCCTTCGCAGGGTAGCCACAGAGCGCTTTACAGACTGGTAAACATACAGCAAACGTACCGCAAAATAAAATACATAAATACAATAAAGTAAAATAAATATAGACCTGTAAACAGTTTACATGATCTAAAATAAAGTAAGTGAACATTTACATAAATAAACCTTTTAGGCACGGAGGAGAGAAAAACAAAAATACTCCTATGGATGGCATGTAGGAGAAAATGAATCTCTTGTGGTCTCTTTTGTTCCATTACCTTTCGCTTGAGTATTTAAAATAGTTCAGCAGTAGAAAATAAATAATGGTTAAAATAGCAGTTGTACGGCATGATCAATGTATCAGTATATCTGAAAACTTGAAATGTCTAAGAATCAATTATAGATCGTAATATTTGAGTGTCACCAAATTAAATATAACCATCTTCTAGTTGCCATGTATTCATAGTGCTGTTATCTTCTAGTCTCGTAGGGCTGTTCCAGGACTTTCTTTCCTGTTGTTTTATCTCTGCTTGCAGTGCCTTCCGGGGTCAGATCTTTAATGAATAACTCCAGTCAATTTGATTCTTTCTGAGGAATAATGGGCAGACCCATGTGTTCATCACTGTACTGCAAATGCACTTGTGTATTTGTCATTTTAATTTATGAATGTTTTTTTTGTTACTAATTTGCTTGACACTGTCAGCTGTGTTGAGGCAGAAGTCACTTTAACAACTTTGAATTTTCAGATGTTGGAAACAGTGATGTGTGAAGACAGTCACCCCATAGGTATTTCATTGTAGTCAGCACCTTTTCTGGAGGCTGCTGGTGTTATTGATTAACCATAGACATTTTATGGCAGTCTGTAGAAGCATCATCCTCAGACACCCCTTTTATTTAATTAGTGTTTTCCTGAATCCTAATAAGCTGGCGATATTTGAACTTGAAGAAATCTGTCTTTTCATTCAGCCTATTTGGCCGCATGGAGTGATCTCATTTGGGCATGAACAGGCTTTCTAGAAACAAGCCCATAACTTTCTTTGTCCAGATTTACTAGGATCCCCAAGAGATTTTGGTAATATGATTAGAAACCAATGGAAGTAAAGACAATATTGAATGATTTCTAAGGCTTCCATCTGCCAGAATTGTGGGGTACACTGTCATAATTCCAAGGTGTGCATACCTGAATTTTCTAAGCCTTATAAAAAAAAGTTTTTTTAACAGTTGGTGTATTTTTATAATCTCCATTATGTTCAAATGAAAATCAGTAATACTGGCAAATGTTAGATGTCCTGGTTGTTTTGCCATATGGTTTTATGCCACTTTATCATTTGAGACGTGTTTTTTTTTTCATAGAATTTAGAAGGCTTTGTTGAAGATTAATCGCCCAAGGAAACAAGTCAAGACTCTTGTGTTTCTGTGAAATGGCCAAGGAAGAATGTATTCCATGTGTCACACTTTGTATTCATTGTATTCCTTTGATTGTATCAGATCGATTTCAAGACCATGAACAAATGTAGGATGATTTCGAATTCAGGAGAAGTTAATGGTTTGAACATTTCTCTTTTTTAAGTTTTTTGGAAATCTACGTAACGTTCAAATTTACTCTAGAATGGCATGTCTGTGTGTCATAAAGGAGCCCATAATTTCTGAGAAAAGGTTTGAAATGCACTCAAATAATTGCTTTTCTGGCAATGTACATTTTCACTGTAAATGCACATTGAAAAGGATCGTTTTTTTGTGCGCGTGTCCACAGAATTGGCTTAAATCTCGTCATCTGTGTCCTCAGCCATTTTTCTTCCAGTTTCTTCTCAGGAACTGAGAATGAGAATGTCTTATTCATCTTACCATGAAATGTCATTCGCTAGGTTCAGAATTACTGAAGGCAAATTGTTAAACATTCTTACCACCATTGTAACATTACGTTGTTGTCTCAATAATTGCATTGTAAAAGGGAGAAAATGGGAGTGTCTTCATTAAGACCGTGAGAGCATTTGTGTTATTTGAACTCTAGTGATATGTTAAATATGTATTTTAATATCCAAATATTTTTTCATTGTTCTGAATCAACTCATAAAGTTCCTTGTATGATTGCCAGGGGACTAATATCTGTTTCGTGCTTAATCTTAAACTGTATTACTTTACAGTGTAAATACTGCTATCACTGTGCTTTCAGAATTGTTTACTTCTTCTACGCCAATCACCCAATAAGTAATTAATGTTATTATGTATAATGCATCATGTGGTGGGGAACTGAAATGCCTTAACCTGAAATGGGGGTCGTGTCATGATTTGTACTGAATGTCTCCTGTAACCTGGTTTGTTCAATTTGTTGCAATCTAATTTTCTAAGTAACTCTGTGTGATACATATAACAAAATATATTCACTCTCCCAAGCAGCACTTTGCTGTCCTGTATGCACCGCATTATCACTTTCATATCGCATTCTGTCTCGTACTTTCACTGTAGAAGGCATCAATGGCCTTTTGTTTCTGCTCGGCTTTCTATGGTTCTACGATTGGACAGGGCTTAGAAAATATATTTCAGAGGATTGCACAAAGCTGAGTCCCAGGGATATCTTTCATTGGAGTCAGTGTGCGTTTTTTTGTGTGTGTATGCATGTGATTGTGCATGGGGGGGCCTGTCCTCCTAATGAGTCTAGAGTGAAGAAGAAGTTTCTCTCATCTTGTAAATTCTACTCCCAGGCACTTGATTGGTCACTGGTGAGCCAGTGAGAGAACTGTTACTGAGGGATACTTCTGCCAGGCTAAGGAATGGATTCATTTCTAAAACTCAAGAGTACATGCTATTAGCTATATAAACATGCAATGCAGATGCAGCCTAGGTTGCAATATAAACTGTTTGTTGTGGGAATCATTACAAAAGGCAGTTCCAATAGTCATTTGAAAACCACATGGTAATTCATTTCTAACCCCACTGCCTGTATGGACTCTCATGCTATATTTTGATTTTTCCCTTCCCCCCATATTGTAGTAAAATTACTGAGAGGCATTGTTTTCCTTGCCAAGACTCTTGGCATATCCAATTTTATGTCTAACCTGTGAGCAATTTGGCAGTATGAGGAAATAGCTTGAATAGAAGGTATTTATGAGCTTGTCCTTAAGAAACCTTTAAAATAATGGTGATAGCGCAATGTGAATGACTTTAAGGCTGATTTTGGAGGGTGTTTTTTCCACATAGGGGCCTCTTTGAATGATGACAGTTGCCTGTCTCCAACTAAAGCACTTTCAATTAAACCAATGCTGTATAATAGGTGCTGGTTTTCTCAACCACCAATGTGCTGTGATTGCTAGTCATCAATTTTCTCAGTAGCTTTAATCAGGCTTATCCTGATGTCAAGATCTTTAAATTAAACTACTATTCCTTCTTGAACATCTTGCAGTAATCATTAGTATCTGAACAAAAAATGGTTTGATTTCTGGTGGAATTAGCAGCCACCTGACCCCGATCAAAGCTCCCATTAAAAAGCTTTTCCATTAAAATATTTTGGCAGCTCTGTGACCGTTTGTCAAACTACGACCGTGTTCCCCCTCTGTTTTTGACAATTAAGCTTCTGACTGGAGAGTTTCATCGAGGCTCACCCCCCACCACACACAATATTTTGGCAAGCATTGTTCATTATGAATTTATGAGAACTGATAATCTGTGAGATTTGTGAGTATTTAAAATGTCACAGGTCTTGCATGATTATTTTTTGTTCCTTATTAATATAACTGTTATGTGGAACTGGCACATTACATTTTTTGTGACACAGTTAGTGTCACCCAAAACTGTTTGAAACATTAGTACGATTGTTTATTAATTATATTACAGATTGTATGATTGCCTCTTTAGACAGTGCTTGCAAAAAAAAATACTTATATAGGTCAGTCTTTTTATTAAACCGAGGCATTGAATTAACAGATAATACTAACTTAATTGATGTAGCTTAGTTTCTTTAGATCTCTTTATAATGTATTTAAAGGCAACATGATTTTATTATGCATTTCCTTTCACTGTCGTTTAATAAATACAGAAGCTGTATAAAATCCAAGGTTCACTGTAAGTCCTTTAGTTTTTCATTACTGCTGTAGCTTTATTGGCGGGGGGGCGGGAAATAGTCACAGTCCCTGGAAGATGATCTTACTTAAACTGCGAACACAACCCAGATGATAAATGACCTTTAAAAATGTAACCGGATACTATGCAGATTGATCACACATGGCTTCACAGGCTGGTACAAGGTCCAAAAGGAGCTTTGTTTTATGCACCTCTGGGAAGAATCACCAGCGTGTTTGAAAATGGCTAAGGATCATAGATCATGTCACACAGAACACTGTAAACTGCCAGTCCTCCTCACCGACAAAACCAGAATCTGTTTTAAAGGAGAATCATCTCCATCATGACTTCTTACCTCCTTTTCAAAGAGCGTTCGGCATGGGGCAATCTGGGTCATTGTATGGGTTGGAATATACCGACAGAGAAGACTGGATCTCTCTGCAGGATGTTATTTTCGCTGCTGGTGGTTGTCAGGATGAGATATCCCATCCAAGAGAACACAATTATACTCACCTGCACTAGGTGAGAAGGTGCTCAGCTCATCTTGAGTTGGAAGTCCTGGACAGGAAGGCTGGGCCACTGAGATCTCTTGACCTGAGCCCTGCTGAGCATGCTGAGGGTGAACTACAGAGGGCGACAGCACTCCATCCGGTGCAACCCATGACCCCTTGACCTCGTAGGCTGTCCAGGACATCCTTTCTCATCCTGCTCCCGCAACAGCACACACTGTTTCTTTGTGGGATCTGTGGGATATGCAGTCGTTTACTTGGGTACTGGCCTTGAAGATCTAATTGAAATAATTATAACGGGGAGATAGATGCATAAATGGTTATTGGTTGGTTAAATGGTTGGTTCATTTTTTTAACATAAATAGCAGCAATGTTTTGCAACTCTTAAAAGAAATGTTGTGTGGTGTCAGATGGACCTGCTAGGGTCTGTGTGGCAACATGGAGGAGTGGACTTTGTTTTGTCACCACATGGGATTCTCACTAAATCTTGTTTGATGGATCGAGGGATAGTTGCACTTTCGGGTCACATTAGTTAATGGATTGATGGGCAATCTTTTTTCAGATATATAGTTTGAAAGTCATGGTCCTGGACAATTGTGTAGTCTTCCTCCCTTTCTTATGGGAAGTAGATAATTTTGTTATAGAAAATTGCCTGGAGGCAAAAATGCACTGCAAAAATTAGTGAAACCCAGCAACATGCTCTATACTGCCATGCTGGTTGTGGATAACATTCTGTGTATGCCACACACCACTTTGGTAAAAGGAAACAACGGTCAGCACTGACCTCACTGAACATCTTCAGACTTTCCTGTGTGTTCAGATCTCAAGTCCAATTCCAGATTGTTTAAGATTATTAAAATATTAAAAATAAGTTTCTCTAAGTCAGGTTTTTTTGTTTTGTTTTGTTTTTTGTTATATAATTAAAATGCATACGTAAATCAATCAATAAATTAATGTGAAACCTCTATGATTAGTCTCTCTGATATGACCTGCCAGCTGGGGCGTTTTCTGTTGAGTTTTAATCTCTATGTTGGTGTTGGTCAAGCTGCCCTTGCTTTAAAGCAGGTATTATGTGTTCTTCATTTCCCAAAGCTCAGGAGAGGTACAGCCTCCTGCTTCCTGTTGCCCGTTAACAGCGAGGTCCCGCTCGCCCAACTCGTCCTGCTGTTTGCTGTTGAGCCGGGCTGAGACAAAGGGAGCCGGGGTGACTTGCCTATAGCCACACAGCAGGTCAGTGGCCGTGCCTGTGTTTCAACCAAGGATTTCCTGCTTCTTTGTGTGTAGCCAGCAGGCTGCACTGCTTCCTGTATATTGTGTGAGTTTGAGCGGAACCACATTTCTCAGACACAAAGTTGCTTTTATTAGTCTTCAGTGTTCTAACTCTCTCTCTTTCTGATTTGTGGGTGCCAATATTTAGTAATCATGATGTGTCCTCTTCGCAGAACCGCTGAACCTGTTTGCTAATTTTACCAGTTCATTATGAAAACGGTCAATTAATAATAATTATTTTTTATATATTTTTTTGTTTTATGTTCATGATTATTTAGTATAATATTAATTGTTTTGTATTTCTCTATATTTGGAAACTTTAATGCCCTGTAGGTCTCATTTATTTAAATAGTGTGTATTTTTGTGCTGCCCTAATTCATGCAGAAAAGCATTTTTAAAGACTGGTTTTGCTTCCCTAAGCACACACACCCCACACACTTGCCGAGTCTGACCCCAGGTCACAGCAAAGTGACTCAGAGCTCGTCTAACTGGGCCTCCTGAAGCCCAGCCTTTGCATTCCAGCGCTCCGTGAAGAGGCAGCTCCGCTTATTAGGAGCGAGAGGGAGGAAGTTTCTGCAGCTGGGATTATGCGCACAGTTTTCTTGCCCAGAAGCTTTGCCTTTTCCCCTCCCACTCTTGTAGCAGCGCTCCCATAAACTACGGTTGAGACTGAAAAACTTATGCCTGCATCTCCAGGTAGCCAAGCTTTTGGACGGGATTCTGAGCCACACTTTTTTTTTTTTTTTTTTTTTTTTTTTTTCCGTTTTGTGTTGTTTGCATCTTTGTTTGGTTTTGTATGGTGTTCTTTGTTTGGTTTGATATCAGGATAACTCTTTTGGTTGCTTTTGCATCGTACTGAAGAGGATTAGTGGACTTGATTGGAGTGGAGCACGCTGAAAGTGCACAGCTGCATAGTGCAGAAGCCGACTCTTCGGCTGACAGGCAATTAAAGCAGCTCTCCTGGGGGGCCTCAGTTTGGCAGCTCCAAGTTACTGCCTGGTGCATTAGCAAGCTCTCCCGAAACTCAAAATGGACTGGATCAGGAACTAAAGAACCTGGCGCACTTAGGGCGTACAACTGTTGCCCTCAATGGTGAGTACACTCCTCCGTCCTGTCGCTCTTGCACATTTGTAACTGCTTTCTTTAAATCTGCACTTGTTCATCTACGGATATTAGTGTCCGTGCATGTCAAAGAAACAGAATAAATGCTCCCGAGCCGTTTCCCTCTTCCCTTTTCTCTTTTTTCCTCCTATTCAGGAGTTTTACGACTTCTTAGCTTGCTTGACTCACACTGGTTTACAAAGTGCAGTTTCTGTTGTGCGTCTGCTCCTTTGGATTCTCTTTCTCTCCCCCTGAACGGAGGCACTGGCTCTTGCCGCCTTATCTTTCAGAGTGTGTTGCAGGGTCACTGTGAAAAGAGGGCTTTGTGCTTGAATTCCAGGCGAACTGAGGGTCATGGCCTAGCGGAGGGCTGTGTGTTCGCACACACTCAGCACAGAGTCTCTTTAGTCTGTATGCACAAACTAAACTTCACAAAATATTGGCCTTTTTCTTGTTTAAAGTTTGAAGTGATTTAAGTTTGCATTCAACTGTGGCTGTTATTTAGAAACACAAATTGCCTTGAAACTACTAATGGCTACATGATATGAAAGCCTTTTTTGATTATATATTTTTAAAATTCTCTGAACACCTGCATAGTAAACAAATAGATATGGCCATGGCTTTAAACATGCATTCAAGAACAAGCCATGCTTTGTGCAATTATCCTGTTATTCTTGTAGCTGCAGTTACGAAAAACCAATCTATGATTTGAATTGCCAGAGTGGCTGAAAGTATGCAGAAAATAGTATTCTTTACTAGTTGTGTTCCCCTTTCTTCTTAAGGGATTTTACATGTTAGAAACAGAAAGAAACTGAAGAATTGTCATCTGAGTGTAACTGTACATACACACTTTATTTATATTGCAGTCTTCTATAAGAACAATGCACTAAGAGCAAAGATATTTGCTTGCATTACATAAGCAGTCCGGGAAATACTTTTGTGACAGTTAAATGAATGGTGTACAGTTAATGTGGTGTGATTTATGTGCAATCCAGTAAGTGTCTATATATTTTCTCCCTTCTTATAACAGTACTCAACTCTTTTGTCTTTAAATATGGTAAATACTGTTTAACGGAACAATTGACTAAACTAGATGTCATTTGATATGAAGTTGAAACAAACACATGAACTCAGAACTGCGCACTCCAAATTTAATTGGAAGAATAATTGTTGAAAAAATGATGGCATGCCACCCCATTTAGAAACAATGGAGGAAGTGATCCCAAGTTAATATCTCAGTGCAGTTGTTTTCCAACTACCGGAGCTTCCTGTGATGTAAACAACTTTCGCAGTGGGATCACCATTTCCATTCGCAGGTTGTTTTCCGTTATTCCTGGGCAATGAAGCAAAGGTAAGACTGAGTACAAGATGGCGGAACCGTTCCAGTGAAAAGCTAGTGATTTTGTACGAGGGTGAAAAGCCGACCTTATTAAAGACAGTTTTCATGTAAAGGCTATATCAGGAATAAACAACTGTTGTGTGTGTGTATATATATATATATATATATATATATATATATATATATATATATATTCAATCATTAGAAATATTTAAAAAGCAGTAGTGTGTTTTGTATTTTTTACATATTATGTGATCGGCAAAAAGTGATGATTCTCAGACTAAGGAATAACTGAGGTTTAGCTATTTGGTCTTAAAGACTGCGCCTCAGAAAGCAGCAATGAAGAGAGATTAAAGTAATGCTTGTCCATAGCTGCTGTGACATCATGACTGAAACTTATATGGGGCTGAATGTAACATTTCATATGGTAGTTTAGCATCCAGCATTGAATACTAAATATAACGTCAATTCGTGGAAATCGCTTATGTTTTAAAAATTATTTGTATGGATTTTATTTAGGATCTTGTGAGGAGGTAGACTGATCTGAAAATGTTAACATTATTTGAGCAAGGTTTGTGCTTCTGTTCAGCAACGCTCAGCTGCAAATCATCTCTGCATCGTGAGACATTCTCAAAGCAAACTCTGAGACCTAAGTTATTAAAAAAAAAACATATTTAATGTGCATGATGATGTAACTTCATAGTTGAAGGTTCTGGTAAATGTATGGAGGAAAAGTCTCATTAGAAAATGGACAGCATTCATTGTAAATGGCAGTTGGGTATAGTGGAAGGCCACTGTCTGTTATACCTGAGCACTGTTTGTTTTAATATCCTAACGAGGTGTGTATTGCAGTAATTACTGCTTGTTTCTAGGCAGGTTTCATTACTCAGAACTGGGGTAGCTCTGACCTTGTTTTTTTACCTCTTGTGTTTTACTATTGTCTTTAGAAGGAACCTCCCAAAGGCTATGTATATTGTATTCCCCTAATCTGTTTGACAGAATGCAGCAGATCTCACTGTCTGTGTAATGATTCAAGTCTGTTTGGAAATAGTTTTATTTTAAAACTGACATTGAGGAAAAATAGATAAAATACTTTTATTAATAGATCGAGATAATATAATCCAATAAAACAGTCATTGGTAAAAACAAATTTGGACATCAAACATGGTGAGCACTGTATTTCACCATTCTAATTCTGTTCACCACGTAAATATACTTTTAAGAGTATGTGTTTTATTGGTACCTTGAACTGGACTCCTGGTATTCAAAGTGGGTTTTTTTTTCTTTTTGGTCGCCGGTATTTTGATTAAATCTGCCTCTTAAAGGTAAGGCAGAATTAATCTGTGCTCAACATGCAAAGGAATTCAGTGCATTTGTTTTCTATTTCCCACACAGTGGAATGCTTTACTACCGATGTATAAAACATTTGTTTTACAGGTGTATTGATACCCACAGCTATAATTACTTATAGCTATGTTGTTGATTGCTACACATATATACAGTCTTAATACGGAGAGTGAATTAGTGAATTATCTATGAATCTATGAAAGCGCAGATAGTTACATTTTCTGTTTCATCTGGCTTTAAATATGCAATGTCTTCTCATGCTGCTGTAGTCCCCTTTTTATTTTATTTAAAACAAAAGTGTTCAACTATTTTGAAATAGATGAGAGCTACACCACTGGAAAATGTTCTATCTGTATTATTATTTTTTATAATAATCATCATAAATTTGTTTTGTAGAAGCCATTTATTAAGTAAAAAATAAAGTTCAAGCAACAACTTAGTGCTCTGTGTTGCTTCATCTGTGTGCTTTGGTATTTGTTGATCTCAGTCACCTGTGAGGTGTTTTTGATGGCTCAGTACAGTAGTGATCTAGATGGGCGCTGGGGGGATCTTGACTCACTTGTGATGGATGCTGGTTGCTATGACAACCAGAATAGCACCCAGTTTTGCTTAAAAATGAGGTGGAACTTCCTGGATTTTCATTTCCATCAAGGATGGTCTTTCCCACCCTTTCCACTATGATCAGTGTAATCTAGGGGAAATGAAGACGAGAAGATTCTCTGCATAAGGACACAGACGGGGCCCCAACTCTCAATCTGGTTTTTAAAAATACTCAGGAAGAATTTCATCCACTCAGTGTCTAGTCATTCTATTCTGGGCATGTAGGTCACTTTCTTCAGAAATGGCACCCTCAAGGGCTGGTGAAAGCCTTCAGTTGGCTGAATAACAAAATCTCCCTGCAGAAGCGTTGAAAGTTAGATTCCAGAAATGAGGTTAATATGCATAGCGTCTGGTTTTCTCTTCACATTCGCTGACAGTCTCGCACACAACCACTGCTCCGGCATGGTGGAGGAATATTGGGAACCCACAATGCCTCATTCAGCATGATCGCCAGTCGCCACTCTGATTTTTGTCTTATCCTTCCTCACTACTAATCACACAGGAAAAGAAAAGAAAGGAAAAATGATACAAACTCCTCAATCTCAATCAGTTCTGCTCCTTATAAAGCTTCTCATCAACTTAAATTATATTATTATGGCTTAACTTTTATGGGCAGTGTCTCTTTGGTGACTCATCATTTCCTTCAACTTATATTAGATATCTCTTCCTATCTGTGTAGTTTTTGTTATTTTGCAGTAACATGTAGCATTTGTTTTTAAGTAGAATTGTAGCCAATCATACCCCCCCACCCCCTTAATGTTTTCTTTATATCCCTTTAGTTTGTCTTGCTATCATATTGCTGCTACAGGTTTGTCTGATTGACACGTGATTTTTAATGGTTCAGTTGCGGTATGCGACATTCGAGGACCAGATACCCCCAAAGCATGCGTGTAAATGAACCCCATAGTTAAGACTGAAAGCAAACACATAAGAAATGTTGTGCTGTGTCCTGTGCCTTACAGCTGCCCACCTGAGAGAGGTAGAATGCCTCATGGAAAGAGTAATGTAGCATCTCTGTGGTTACTCAGTTTAAACGGAGGACAAGGCCAAGTGCATTATCTTTCATTTTTTGCCAAGTTTGGCTGCTATTTTCAAATCTTTATCTGAGTCCATTTGTGGATGTACTGTGTGACATTTTTCATTACTGTTGCAGCTTGAGGTGCAAAGCCAAGTATCTGTGAGTACAATGTAATCTTTTCTTCCTGGAGTATTGAATGAGCCGTTAAGCAGCTTATACAAGAAGTAAGAGACCATTTTTGTTTTCTGTGTGTTTATGAACTTCTGGCTCAATACAGGAATATTCTTTGTTCTAGGATCCATCCTCAAAAATGTATTTTCTATATACAGGTATTTATATATATGTGTGTGTGTGTATATATATATATATATATATATGTTTTTGTTTTTAATAGAAAAACACCCATTAATGATGATTAAAAAATATCAAATTCCTTCAGTAAAGGAGGCTTTTGCAGTAATACTTATTTTTTTGTATGAACCTTGCTACATTTTTGTGTGTAGTTTGGCAAGATACAATCTAACGGTTATGTCACAGATTTCAAAGTGTCTCTCATTCCACTGCAGAGTGCTGTGGGTTAGTGCTGTTCCTAGCCTTGTGTGTAGGTTGTAAATTATTTGTCTCGTTAATATTTGCAGGGGAGAGAAGGAAAACCACAATTAGTTGTGGTCATTTATGGGTTGCCAGCTACCAGGTGTTTTCTGGAAGAAAGAGATGGGGTTTCTGTCTGGTTTGGAGAAACAGAGGTGAATGGACGTCCTCACCGAGGTTTCTTTTCAAAATAAGTTTATAAAAAAGACTGGGCTGTTATAAATCACACGCTGGTTCTCATACAACATAAAAGTTACATCCAGAGGTCAGGAAATACATATTTACTGAGAAATGTTAATAGGTGACTACTCTATAGAAAGACTTTTTGGGGGTTTTGAGGCCATTTTGTGGAAGCTACTGATTAAATGGCTTAATGAAAGTTCTCTTAAAAAGAAGATATTTATGGCCAAGATGATCCAAATGGCCTTCCTTTATGTATAACGTATCTCTCCCCCCCTGGCATTATATTTATATTTTCTTAGTTTAATTAAAGTATAATTTCGAGACATACAATTCTGATGACTTTGTTCTGTATTGAATTTGACAATAATAGTTAATTAACAGACTAGCATTTTGGTCTAAAAAATAGATCAGTTTGGTTTGACTTCCACAAGTAGAGAGCAAGAAGACTTTCACAAACTTCCTTTGCCAGTCACAAGGTTTCATAGATGTTGTACTTCCCCAGAGCCTTAATTTAGATCTTGATCTGCTGTATTTATATTTTTGCTGACTTTTACTTTCTTCTCTTTCTTTTCTTTTACATCTACTTCAATAACACGCTTTAGAAAGTGTGACTAATGTTTTCAGATATGTGCACCACACTTTCACACTTGCTACACATTATTTTCGACATATCATCGATAGCTTGGTTCTTTAAAATAAAAATAAAACCTCTTACCACGTGACCTTCTTAATCTTGTTAATATCTTCTGGTTTCAAATGACACACTATTTCTTTTCACTATTTTATTTTCTTTACAGGTCAACACACACTATTTAAACAAAATACAGGTCTTTAATTCGTGATATTAATGGTTGATTTCCCAGGCAGTCGGCACACATGATCATTAAATATGATTCTGGTATTAGATGGCCGTTGCATCATTACATCTACATGGAGCTTACGAAGGTGTTATTGGATCTTAAATTGGTTGCCGTAGACATGAGATTGCCAAGTCAGAGACTGATTGTTCTGTAACTCGAATATTCTTAAACAACATTGACTTTTTCTGGCATGTGGCTTTGGATGGGCTAGATTTATATGTCTTGAGCTTCAGGTACAAAAAATTGGAAGACAGGCAATTTGTGTTCTGCATTGACGAAGGGAAGTAAAAGTGCCAGGGACTGAAGGGGTGGATTTGCCAAGGCCACATCAAACAAATAAACTGTGTGAAAATTCCATTGCAGCTGGATAAGAAACTCAGTAATTAATGCGATTTATATGTAACTCATCAGCAATGTCTAAAATCTCAGACAGGTCAGCTCAACCTAGATAAGCCAAATCTGTCCTTCATGCGATGGGTTAACCAAGATGTTACTGTGTAATACAGCACTAGACTGCATTAGGTTATGTTGATAGCTGCCTCTTTATACATAACGCAATAACAAATCATGAATTTAAGAGAAAGAATAGGCAGGTAAGTCATTGTGACAGAAGTCTACCACTTTTAACCCACAGATGGAACTAGTTTCAGAGACATTGGATAAAATAAGGAATTCCTTGGGAAAACATTCCACAGTCATGCCCAGATAGACCTTATTGTAAAGTATGATGTTATGTTTTTGACACACTAAAGTTTACCACAGACCAATGGTGTAACAAAGCTGTTGGTAAGTATTGTTTGTTACTCACAATGTATCAGTGTTTATTCAAAGTTGAGACATTTCAGGAGATAAATGTATGTTAAAGGGATGTTGAGTCACCTAATAAAATAAAAATAAAAGCTCATCACTGTAGAAACTATGACAAACTTTAAATGATAAATCCACATGGATTTTCGGACGTTAATGTCATGTTAATTACAGTAAATTTTACTGATGGTAGTAAATTATTCGCTTAATGCTAATGTCTGTTTACAGGTCTTTATTTCCTGTGGATTTGAGCATTAATCTCAAATTGATTGTGGTTTGGTGGAAACCTGAAATGTCTTTGACACAACAGAAGAGGAAGTGGTTAAAATTAAGGGCCTTAACATGGGGCAGTAACATTGTAGTAAGAGTGAAAAATCACAAGTGCAGTTTAGGGAGTAATTTACCATCTTAGATGAAGGAGAAATTAGTTTTTGCATGTAGTCGTCAATGCTAATGATTTATCAAAGGAGAGTTGGTACACCAACAGATAGAGGACAACCTTGCTTCAACATAATCAAATATTTAATATACTGGGAGAAAGTTTGCTGTTAGTAGACAAGTTTTTAACAAGTTCACCATTGTTTAAGAGTGTCCTTGAAGCACAAAGCATACTCAGACATCATGCTAACAGTTCCCTCCAATTCTGTGTGGCTGGTCATGTGTCAAGGAAATTGCATTTCTGAAGAGTGAGTTTGATCCTTGTCTCTTTGATCCAAAAATGTGTATACTGGTTGTTTCCAGCAGCACGTGCTCACACCAGGACCTCCAAAGGTCTTCTCCTGTTTTTGGGGGTAATTCAGAGCACATGGCCCGCAGCAGTTATTGGCAAGTTCAAGCCCAAAGATAAGCTTCACACTTTGCTTGACATTCAAGTTAAAATAATTGACTAAGCTTTGAGTTAAATATTGTTTCCAATTGTTCTCAGCTTTGTGTTCATTAAACACCATTATTTAAAATTACTTTGTGTATTTTAACCAAAGGAAACAGTTTTCATCTCTTGCAAATGTTTCTGTGCTGGTAAATAGAGTCTCCTATTTTGTGTGTTTGTTGCTGTTTTCATGCATTTGAAAAGGGGTCTGACATACAAGATAAACTCACCAGAGATTTCCACTCAGGAACTAGGGGACTAGGGGGCTGTATCTGTATCAGTATCTCAGTAAGGGTCTTCGGAATCCAGTCAGAGTAGGGGAGCAGTGTCCTTCTAGAATCAAAATAGTCCTGCTGACATGGATAAAAGCATGCCTCATCTCGGTGGAAATGGCTGAGTTTGCCCAAGACAGACTGAGAATGTCCGACCCACACAGGGCTACACCTCTGGACGTGTGGTGGTGATACGCCGTGACCCTTTGTACCTGTGAAATCCCACAAGCCTCTGCATCACGTACATGACTGTGTCAGCCCTCCAGTAAAGAAATGCCTGTTTATTTTATAAACATCGTGCATCCCCCATGCACTTAAGTGCCTTAATACAAGTTATGTAATGATCTTGCCTATGCATTCGAAAAGTAATGGCGGTTTATCACAATCCGGTCGGTCTCTTGCAAAACGGGAAAACTGCGATGAGGAAAAAGTAGTGAGGAAGGGCCAAGGGGTGCAGAAAATCACACACGGCCATAAAATATACCCCACTGCTAATATAACAGTTAAGGACATGAGATAAGAGAAGGTAGTAGAGTTCCTCTCAGGGTCTGCTGTATGTTCTCTATTAGTATGCATGCCCTGTGCTCAGTCGTAATAGTCTGTTAAAGAATTAATCTGGGCATGGTTATTCTGCTGTCTGGAAAAGCTTGCAATCTCCAAATGCAAAATTATTGCCTGTGCACCCCCACTGCTCCAAATAGCCTTTTAATTACATTCATTCCAAGTACAGAGAGTCTTTAAGAAATGCCTGAGGACCTGGTGCCTTTTCAGAGTTCAGCTTGGACAGCTTTGTGTGAACCCATTACTTACTGGCTACTTGACATAATCAGCACTCCTTATTAACTTCCCCGTGCTACGTGCTGTTTGTTCTTCGCCTTTTTTCGTTTTTATTCCCATTTTTCTTTCTGCACATCGTGTAATTCAGTAAAAGTACAATAAACTTTGAGTAAAAAGCATGTGAGAGAAATGCTGAGCAAGAAACAATGGAGGAAATGGGCCACTAGAAGTGATGGGAGAGTATTTTCATGACAGAAATTATCATTGGGCACACGATATCGAAGTTAGTTAAGCAATATCATTGGTCCCCTTGAAAAAATGTGCTCCTAAAAGGTTTTAAAATAGTGTTAGTAATGGACTTTATTCTGTGTACGCCATGGAGTCACTCTTTTTCTGTTGCCATTGCTTGTTTTTTGCAAAGTGACAAAATAAAGTTGGGCAACATCTTACATATCCTTGAGATGGAAAAAACATATATAATAATTTAGTTGTAAAACAATCTTGCACACAGAATACAATTTGTAAATAATCTGTTTTGCATCAGCAGGACCTCTAATGTCATAATTAATGTCTTCATGACAGGTATTCAAAATAACATGCTTTATAAACAGGCTGTGCTGTGTGCACAATGAGAGGTTAATAGTGGTATATGATAAAAGCCCTTAAAATATGGAAATTAAATGCATAAATGTGTTGTTGCTAATGTTAAATAAATAATCAAAGTTCATTTATCGAAATAATAATAATAATAATAATTAAGACTTTTCAGTATAAGATCAATCCACGAAGAGAACACAAATTTAGTATAAAAGGCATAAACTATACCTTCCTGTGGAATATCCAAATAATTATCTCTAAGACCTACAAAGAAAATAACAATAGTAATTATATATAATAGTATTTATTAATATATACATTTTAGCATAATAAGGATAACTATAATTTGTTTCTATGAACACTTTGTTGCTGTAATCAGTATTATTATTAAACGTTGTGTACAACTTTTTTCTGTTTGTGTTTTTTCGGATTGCAATGCCCTTTTTTAATCGTGAATTAGAGTAATTTGATTTGAATGAGGTGCATTTGGACATGCCCCAATAGCTTTAAAAATGTAGTATGTAATTGTTTGGAACTGGAGGCAAGTTGGGTTGGCACTACATAATTTAACTAAAGTATGATTGAGTTTTTTGAAGGGGCAGGGGGCCATTTTATCATCTCAAATGTTACTTTACATGTCAGATGAATGTACTGCATCTACAAATAAAGTGTATATATCCCAAGAATACACCAAAATCCTGAAAATGATCAGATTTCCAACATTTCCTGTTTATACTGTTTCCAACAGTATACTGTTTATTTATATACTGTTGACATTGCCAGTAGTTCCAGTAAATAAACATTCACACAATTGATTAATTCTTATGATTGTAAGTTACAAATGTTTTTATTATTTGTAGGAGCATCAATTGGATTTTAAGCCCGAATGTGGATTCGCCTCCCAACAGGATCAGCACAGTAAGTCAGTTTTCAGCACATTACACTCTGAAAGTGTTTAAATATTATGTTTATAAATTTTAATTTAAAATCAGGTGATATTTGTGTCATTCTACTTACTAAAAATAGTGATATGTGGAAATTATAATTTGTCTATTTTCCAAGAGTACAAAGAAATAGAAAGAAGAAAACCTGATTGATAGAATTGGACTGATGAGCTGTAAATTCAGTTTGATTTATCTTTATTTCCATGTGCGATCACAGGCTAGTTTAAGTGGGTTTCTGGAGTTGGATATAAAATGTGTTCGCCTGATTTAAGGAATTGCAGAACAGTTTCTTGATCTTACGACTTCTAGCATCAGATGGGAAGACCTTGAGAAAGCATTGTTTGTGTACAAGATCCAGACATAATTTATGTGCTTTGTTTTAGATTTAGATTTCATTATTTTTTTTTATAACTGCAGTCTTCAAGGTATCATTTACATAAAATACCTGCATAATGGCAATGATCATGTTTTGCGGCAGATATTCTTTTGTAAGCTTAAACAGTAAATGCCAAGAGAAATAGAGCGGTGCTCGTGGAGAACCAGCGCTCATTTATGATCTGATATTTATACAGTTAAACTTCCCTTCATTGAACACATTTGTTCAAGGGAATTTCTTAAGGGTCTACAAAAAGATAACGAGTTACTGAGGGATTTTAGAGGAGAAAAAATAGAAAAGTGTTGCTCACATATTCCTATAAATGAAATGCATAACAGCACTGATGGTAATAGCAGTGTCTAATCTGGGAAAAAGCATTTATTCAAATTCTGAAGGTTAGATTTTTTTATACCCAGTCAGATTATTTAGAATACATAAAATGTGATTATATGATTCTTATTTAATAATAGTAAGATTAACACTACAATCTAACAAATAAAATCATTCTGATTCTGGCATTTTATTTACATTTACTGGCTTAGCATATCATTTTCTGTGTAGGCTACTCCTTTATGAAAGACAATTCAGTCACCTTCCTGCTTTGTTTTTTAATGTGGTGTTATAAAGAATGTTATTATTGCAATCAATGTTTATTTGATTTGTTCTGTTGTTATTTAAAATAAGCATTCTTAATTTACGTATTTCTTAATGTTCTGAGAGTATTTCTATTGGTTCTCAGCCCATGGGATTGTGTGTGAAGTTACGAATTTCAAAGACAGCCCTTGTGTGTCTGCCTGTCACTAGTGCTGGAAATAGTATATTCACTTGCAATGTTTACCTCGAAACAGGAATGGTCATCAAGGGTAGATGTCATCTTTACTTGAGATCAAAACACAAGGACATTGTCCCCTAGTGATCTTAATGTAAACAGAATACAAGGGAACCCTATCAATCATAAATACTGTTTTATTCTATTTTTATTTTTTTTCTACCAATTTATAAAAGTATTGGTCACAAGACTGAAAAAGAATTGTACCTTTTTAAGATGGATCCTATTTATTGCATTATTTAATGTATGTATTTTCTTAATCTTGTTTGTTTTATATATATATATATACAAAAAATACATCAACTGCAATCATGGTTTCAATAATTATACTAATATTAGTATGAATGATATGTTTGTATGGCCAATAGATATAGGGAATGTTAATTAAAAAATGTGTGATTACAGTCCTCTCTTCCGATCTACACATGCTTTTGTGTGAGTGTGTGAGGACAGATAAGTACCCTCTCATTATTTTTTAAATGATATGTAATTTACACTCATAAAAAAAATGTATGAAAAAGTGTTTACCCCTAGTGTGTAGTTAATGCGAAAGAAGATTGTAAGTTTCATTATGCCAAAATATAACAGTTATGACGAATAATCACGTGTGCATGAGCTGGAGATTTGACATTTGGTCATCTTCTACCTCCTGTGCGGTGCTGCGGTAATGACTGGAGCTGAGCTCTGGTGGCTCGGAGATGTACAGAGAGGTCTGAACGTCCTGTTGGCAGAGGAGCAGCAGAGCAGAGACTTGCAGTCCTGACAGCAGTTTTGAAGTGAATCACAGCTCTCCTGGTGTCTGCTGTCTGGATCCTCGCTCTGTCCCTCTCTCTGTGCTGCGCTGGCAGAAGTCACTAATCAGTTGGAGATAACTTCCTCCCTATTACCGGGCCGCAGGGGGGCCCACGTCTCCTTGTTTCTAAACGGCAGGACATTTGTTCTGGCCAACTTAAGAGCGATGGGGGCCCTTTTAACTATCTTGGCGTTGTCCTTTTGATGGCCATGCAGGGGGCAGAAAATCGGAAATGATCTTTATTAAATGTTTTTATGGAGAAGAGACTTGTGGTGGTAGTGTGTGTGTGTGCGTGAGAGAGAGAGAGAGAGAGAGGGAGGAGGGGGTTGTGTGGACACAATAGACAAAGACAAATATTTAGCAAGAGACAAAGGAAGACTCCTAATGGCTCACAGTGGGGTTAACTCTTCCCATTATCCTCCTGGAATGGACTTAATTGGGGATGGATTTAACCTGCAGCAAATTAGGGAGCCACCCCCCCGGTCATCAAATGGTGCACTGGGTCATGCATAAAATGATTAAAATCACATATTCCTTAAGTGAATTCTGAACAATACCGGTGACTGTATAGTTAAGGTTCCTGTGACCTTCATTTTAAAACAAAATATGTCCAGCTTGTGTCCTCCTTGCTGATAGTTCATATAAGAATTGCCATTGTCAACAATCACACTTGAAAATAAATAAATGCCAAACAATATTTATTAATTTAAATTTATTTAACATAAATTAAAATCATCCCTAAAAGGGAATGCAATTTTCCAGCTATGAACTGAGTTGCTAAGCAACACAAAATTATATATATATATATATATATATATATATATATATATTTTTTTTTTTAATTATTATTATTTAAAAATAAAGGAGCTTTACAAATATATGTATCATTTAAAAATAATTCAATAAAATTGTATATTTTCGTTAATATGTTATGATGTTTTGTATAAAATAAGCAAAGAATCATACTGCAAAACCCTAAATACATACATACATACATAAAGGCACATAATAAAGAATTAAAATACAAAAATACAAATTAAAAAATACAACACTTCAGATTAGTGACTCTCAGAAATAATAATCCTGGAATCTCAGTTGCATTAGAGTTTGTTAAATTTCTTTTTTTTTAAAGCATTTAATTGTGTATGATTTGTAATGAAAAATGTATTGACAAAAAATATTGTATTTGTAAAGATATTTTAATAACGCACACAAATAATAATAACAGTAAAAACATAAACAAACAAAATCATTAGGGCTACCAATAAATGTGTATGCATTTATTTTGTGTGTAATTGTTTTTGTGGTTGTTGTTATGGCTGCTCCAGTGTAGCATTTCGATGTGACGAGTCCACTGGATTGTGTTGCTGTATGTAATGAAAGTGAATGTACCTTGGAGTCAAACATGTGTGTTTTCTCCTTTAGCTTTGGACTGCTTTTGCAAAATTTGGCCATGAAAAACCTCATTCTGTTCTTTATTATAAAGCATTAAATTAATCTTGGCATACTGTAAATATGTTCCATATTTAATATTTCAACCTTATTGCCATTATTGAAATCTGGTTCCGATAATAATATTGTTTCCAGAAGTTGTGCTGTGGTGATTGATAATTTTAAAGGCAAGGGGCACCCTTTGCCTGTCCACAAAGATCATTCTGGACTCTACATGCTTTCTTTGTTAACCAAACCGAGGAAAACCTAGGAGAAAAATACTAAATCAGTTATTAAATATATATATATATATATATATATATATATATATATATATATATATATATATATAAACAGGCAAAAAATAAATATATGTTATATACAAAAAATTACCATACTTACCTCATCATAGTATTTCAAAATTGTATTAAATGGATTAATATATTTTCAAAGTTGATATTATTAGATTCATGTCTCTTAGCTGGCACATACTGAGAGCAAATGGGAAATTTTAGGTTAGCAGCATTTTAAGGATTTCATTTTCAGCAGGTAAACAGTTACAATGCAAAAGATTTAAAAAGATTTTGCATTTAGTTTGATTCTATTTTTCAGGATTAATTTATCACATGCTATTTTTTGGCATTCCTTGAATTCAGCAGGAAATTATGATTCCCTTAATTGTAAAATAATTACAGAAATAAGCTACAATTTTAAAAAGAACACAGGGGGAAATATAATTATGTTCCTTTTTTTGTTTATTCCTAGACATAGCTAGTATACAATAATTACAGGCAGCTGCCTAAATTAATTACATGAGGAAAAAAATACGTCTAAAGTAATTACCTTAAAACTGTGAAAAGGTACAATCTTGCCAAATCAAATTATGTTTCTAAAGTGAAATTTGACTGAAATGATTGGAGATATTTAGAAAAAAAACTGGATATTGAACTCATATAAGCTGAATCATTTCAGATTGCTTTCTTCCGTAAATTAGAGACTATATGATTTAACAGAATAGCATGACCGAAGTGTACAACATCAAGGTAGACATGCAGGGAAGGGATTCCTGTGTCAGTCCAAACTATGCAGTTCCCGTTTCAGAACACAATATAATCTGTGGAGACTGCCTGGGTGCAAACGTGTTATTTGGATACCACTGAAATCTTCATCTGCTAGGAAAGTTGAAAAATTAATTTTTTTACAACATACTCAAACCCGGCTTGTGCATAATGGTTTATTTACATTTTTAGTTCTGCGCAGGATGAAAAACAAAAAGAAAAGGCAGCAGAGAAGCACAGGATCAGAACCGAAGCCCAGTAGAGTAGCTCTGGCCAGACTGGGAGGGGGGTGTTCTGATCCGTCTTCAAAGACACGGTCAAGGCGAACAACCCAGCTCCCACATGCGCCCAGCCTGTTTAAAACACTCTGACAAAGCCTGGAAAAGCCAGAATTGACCTGCAGAAAATGTGAGAAATGATTGCATTGTATTTGAGACAGGCACAGCAGCCAGTCTGCTACATGAATCATGTTCACTGTGCATCTCACAAGAATAGATTAACCACATTCGCTCAGAGGGCATTCAGTCCGTGTGCAGAAACATGTATTTTAAAAATGGGACGGTGACTCGTGCGTCTTTCTTCCGTTTATGTTAGAGGACAGAATTTTTAAATCTTCAGAATATTTTAAAGAAATCTTCACCTAGAAATAATGATGAAGACACTTTAAACAAACCAAAAATGAATGAATGAATATATACATTAATAAATAACAAGAAATCTTAAAACAAAAATACCATAGCATATGTCTGGATCATAATCTAAATTGTATAATCTTATACACATATTTCAAATTACTGAGTTACAGCAATTTATTTAAATAATTTAATTGATTTGTGGTTTGCATTTTTAGTCTTTTTTAATGCTAGAGAACAGGAATGAAATGAAATGAGTGTATTTTTGGTTGATTTATTTATTTAAAAGCATGTTTTTTGCCTCCTCATTTTCATTTAATTTTATTATTAAATAGTTATTACAGTTGGTCTATTTTACAATGCATAATACACGAAAATACAGGTGTGCTGTCAGTGGTGCAGTTTACAGAAGCAATGCAACCGAGTCAGTTTTAGGTATACATATTTTATGTGTTTCAGATTCTATTCATGTATTTCAGAAAACATCTAGCTTCTTTTTAGTATTTTGAACACAGCAACGATGATCATATATTTTTACATTATTCAAGTAAATTAAAAGCCCTGAGATACTTGTGTCTGATGACATGAATACAGAGAGATCTTTGCCTCTCCACCACAAAATTGTGTAGAGAACTGGTGAATTTTACACTGACTAGTTTGGATAGAAACTAATAAGCACTTTAAATGTATTTATCAACATCAGTATTTCATGGAATAAGAACTGGGTAGTAATCCAACCCCAATCAAGCTCATGTTATTTATTTGTGACATTAAATAATGTTAGTTTTGTTTATATTTTAATAAGTGAAGAATGACCCAAAGCATTTGTTTGACAGCTTTCTTTTAGATTAAACTGTGTTCATGTGGATTTCATTGGCAGAATGCAGTACAGAAATTAAAACCTTTTTTAATTAAGGAGATTTTTTATTTTTTTATTAGTTTGAAGTAAACTTTAAATAGCAAAATAAATGAATGATTATGTTGATTTAAAGTAGCATTTTATAAATATGTAATAAAAATGTTTATTTTCACTTTTATCTCTTCTGATGCCTTGTATTGTACAAGCAATGTTCAGTTAATGCAGAAAACATCTGTTCAGCAGTCAATTTTATTTTAGTTTTCACTTTCAAATTTGCTGATGAGCAACCAAATTGTAAAATAGCATTTTAAACTGCTATAATGAAAAAATACTCTACTGTTTTAATGTCAAGGTTGGGAATAAAAAACAGAGGCAAAAGAGATCCAGATTACTAAAACTACATTCATCTTAACGCCCTCAGTGGAAGGATTGTGTTTTCATAGAGTTTTCTAACTTATACGTAAGAGTTTTTGCAAATATTGTATGTGTATGCTTATAATTATCTGTTAAACAAAAACCCTGCTAATGGAGGGACTGCTTGTGAAGAGATAAGCACGGGCTAATGTAATAAGTGAACCTGGCCCGGCTAGCTCAGACACAAAAGATGCTGGGCAGTGTGCGCTCAGGGTTAAAGGGTTCTTGCGAGACAGGTTTAAAAGCAATAAAAGAGGGAGCAGGAAACTTAATATTGCCTGCTGCTATTGTGTATATGAAGACTACAGCTGCTGGAGAGAGCGGGGTGTGCAGTAATTAGATGTCTGGTTTCATATTGACCAGTCTGGTGCTGTGACCATGGGACCTATTAAATTTGCTATTGAGTGCTAAAGGATTATGCACCGAAAATAAATAAAAAAGAGCTAATGAAATGATGCCTGTGGGCTTTTTAGATCTACTTGTCACCTTGAATAATGTTGTTCCAGATACAGTATTTATAAAGAAGACAATTTTATTAATCCATATAGATTAATTAATATTTATTAACAAAGCTGATACACGCTGGAGATTTTGTGGTGAACAAACATTGTGATACTTCACGCAACTTGTTCTTTTTTTGTTTCCGTTTGTAATGTAGTGATAGTGTTTATAACCAGATGTTATTTTCCTGGGTTAACGGTGAGCGTGCGTTTACGTCTGGCATCAAAACTGACCCCCGAGCGAACGGGATCCGTGGTGCCTACATGGATTTGGACTGAGCACATTATCGCCAATCTCCAAGGTGCTTTTCAATTGCGTTTTTCTTGTTGTGGGTTTGTGTTTTCATAACCAGCCTGTCATGGTCCCTCTGTGGGGAAGTGGGAGCTGTGTGGGCCAGGTGTCGGTGGAACTTTTGGGGATTTTCAGATGTTGGAAAGGGTGATGTGTGAAGACTGTCTCCCATAGGTATTTCCTTGTAGTCAGCACCTTTTCCGGAGGCTGCTGGTGTTATTGATTAACCATAGACATTTTATGGCAGTCTGTAGAAGCATCCGTCAGTGCCTACCTTAGTGACTTTGGTAGAAGAACTTGTACCATTACTTTCAGGATATGAGTCACCTGGGATTTAATTTATGAACTAGGGGATATAGATATTTTTTGGAATACAAATGATTATCATTGTTTAAAGTTCATTAACTATGTCTTTCTAAGTTTAAATAACAAAAAGAAAAGGTAAACAAAAGAGAAATACCTAAGAGAATGTTACATCTTCTATCCAAACAAGATAGCTGTAAGGAAAGTACTTTATTGTGTTTTTGTGTCGTTCTGCTTTGTTTGGCTTGTTTTAGTATTATTCTTTCTCTCTCTCTAAAAATAAACATTTAAAATAAATAAAAATACAGAAAATCAGAATGTAGCCTTGATCAAAGTATAATCTGTTAAAAAAAAAAAAAAAGATTCCTCTAGTTCTTTTAAATTCACAGAATGGGATAATAAATCCAAGAAATGTTGCCTTTGTGATTCAGAGACTGTGTTTGATGTCCAGGAACAGTCTGTACAGCTGTGGTCAAACTGCAGCAGCAAGAGTTAACTTCCGATTGCTCACCATTATGATAAGTGCGTAAAGAAGTGGTACCCTGGGGTTAAAAGCCTCAGACCACATTGTAATGCAATCCGCACTTAATGACAGCTTCACTCTGTTTAAGCTACCCATGTACTGTATACGGTGCATAATGCATATCTAGGATTTCAATTGCATTAGCTACTTCGAGTTTGGAACCGAGTTTAAACCATAATCCTAGAATAGATCTTTAAATGACAGAAGGCTGATGTCATTCTCTTATCCTATGTTTGTCTAGTTGCCATAAGTTGTCCTCGTTCCTCCTCTTAGACTCTGATTTTACTACATAAGGAGAGAGAAAAGTTGGCTTTCAAGTATTGAAAAAAGAGATACTATTTAAATATTATCTGAAGCACAGCATGTTTTAATGTGTGCCTTGCTGATGCAAAACATAGGATTTCTTTAATTTCCCTTTTTTTAATTTATTTGAAAAAGCAGTGGGGGTTGTTTGAAACCTCACTGAATATTTTACCGTTCTATTTGATATCTTTATTTTTAACTCTTTCCATCACTGTTTCTATATGGGTATATACCAGGGACAATAGGCAATCATTTATTTATAGGCTTCCCTGTTTTCAGAATCTGTATTTTCTCTGCGTTTTTTTGTTTCTACTCAGGTGTAGCCTTGACCATTTGTTTTCCTTCTGTTGTAAGGAAGCTTAAACACCACTTTAGATTGTTTATTTATTTATAAATGTTTGCTTGTGGCGTTCTGATACCTGTGCAGAGAAATGACTGTAACTGATTTGTGAAATGAAATTCAACAATACATGAAAGCATGCAGAATCAGGTAATCGTATGAATTACACTGATTAATGTGAGATCGGAAACGAGCAGTGAACCTGTTAATTCACAAAGCGTCCACTTTCCTGCATATTCAGTTTTTGGTCTAAAACAATTGACTCATTCCCAAAATATGATCTGGTCGGCTACAAATATGTTAAAAGAAAGACGGGCCATTTGGAAAATGATCAAAATAACACAGAGAGCTCCATTTATAAGATCTTTAAAATAGTTCAATGCTATACAAATTACTATTATATATACAAACGGAAAAAAAATATCCAAGGTCATTGAAGGACATATTACATTACCATTTCACATGGATAATTAATTATTTTCAGCTACATTTTTCCAGAGTTGTATGACTTTGTGAAGTTAATGCTGGGCCAGAGGCTATGCTTGTAGGCCTGCAGTTTACTAATGGGAAACATACACCAACTTTCTCTGTGCCAATAACAGAAAATCTCTAATTTGCTGGGATAGTCATGTTTATATCAGACTTTATCCAGCACCCCTTAATACCTCCCTGCTATACTGAGTATGGCAATGTAATGCGGAGATAAAATATATATTTATAACAATTCCCCCAGGCAACTAAATTTGTATGGCTATATATTTGATGGTCCAGAGATCTAGTTTGTGGTTTAGTTTGTGAGATAAAATGCGAATAGTGGACTCTACTTCCAAAATACTACACTGACAGGCCTTCGGTATTTACAGTAGTTGTAATTCACCATTTGTGCATCATTTATGAACAACTGCACACTCTGCTGTTCCCTGCTTTTGGTTGTGTCACACTTATTTGAACACAACGCCGTATTTCACACAGCTACAGCACACACACAGAAGGATTTCTTAATTTCTGGAATAAGAGGCAAATAAAGATTTGTTTTTATTGACTTATATCTTTATTTAACTAAACTAAAGCATGGCCCGGTTGTATCAGGGACATTATTATCCCGATATCGAATCTGACTTTTTACAGAAAAATATTTAGAATTGTACAAAAATAGAGCATTTTTTTTGTATTCAGTATTTTTCATTCAATACTGAAAAATTATGTGGGTGTGTATTTGTTTTTAAATATATTTCTCAGACAACAAAATGCTTGATACAGTGGGGCCAGGCTGTTCTGCAGATCTGTCTGTATGTAATCTATCACATTTTGAAAGTATGGTACTGCCAGAGCTTGGAAATAATACAAAAAGCAAACAGACAATAACATGTTTCCTTTCTTTACAATATAGCCTTGCATACAGTGTGATTTGTTTTTTGTTAGCTATCAATATCTTCCTATAATCTCAGGCAATTTCCATCTTTCCCAAAACGGTTTCAGTCAATCTTGAGTAGGGGAAGAGTCTCATGGTCTGGCCCTACATTGAAGATAAAAGACAAATAAAAAAAGAAGAGAAGCAGATTGATGGCAGTGAAATGTACACGTTTACTCTGCCTGCCGAACAGGGCTTGAGTAAAAATACACTGCTGAGAATTACTGTTGCCTCTCATTTTGCTTTTATTTTTCCATCAATCTTCTTTTAATAATTTACTGGCTGTTATTATATCCAAGTAAAATTTAGGTTCTGATTACACACAGATTTCTCCCTCTAATATAGATTATAAATGTTTTTATTTGAGATCTCTATATATAATATGCATATGCAGACTTCACAGAAAATTGCAATTGTCCAACTTTTGTTTAACTGAATTGCTTTTGCAAGAATGTTAAAATAATACACACACCTTGCTAAAAGCTTGATTGGAACGTTACACTTTCAATGTATGTTTTTGTAGTTACATCTGAGTGATTTTGGAAATTATAGCTCTTCTCTGTATAAACTGTATGATTAACATCAACTTGTGGTTTTGCATGTCGGCCAAAACTCTGAGATGAAAACGTGACTTTTGGATTTTTTATTTTCATACAGCAACATTCATTTTTATACAGTCAAGATTTGACTGATGATTATACTTGCATTTCAGGCACTTTTTACTGTATTCACACAATAAAATCATTGTCTTTTTCTTAAAACATAGTAGAAAAAATAAATAAACTAAGCTAAATAACAATGTATAAGATAAAAGAACATTCGTAAGCCACATAATGTAAAACATCAGCCTGACTGAATTTAAATGCCAGGAACTAAACCTGCTGGGGAGCTTAATTCAGGGTTTGTTTGCTGGTCTTAAATTGGTTATTTCTAAAGGTATCTTTCTCATTTTCAATAAACAGCCAGTGCTAATGATCCTCTTGAGAAGATGGTTTTGAGTCAGCCCCCCACTGTGTATTCATAGTAATTATGGCAGACCCAGTGTTTCTGGTCGGGTTTTTAAGCAGGGACGGTGGGATGCTCATGGCCGAGACCGCGGACGCCGATGGCTCCCCCTCTCTCTCACTGCCCCGGCCCTCTTTCTGCTTCTCCTCCAGCATTCACCTTCATTTCCTTTTCTATTTAGCTGTTTTTCTTTTCCCCCCCTTTTTAATTGATCGGCTGCACCTCTTTAAGCCCACCTTAAAGGGCAAGCAGGAATTTCATGTTTTCATTCATCAGCCCATCCCTCTGAAAAGCGTTCGATATTAAAACAGTTTACAAGGAGCTAAAGCCAGGAGAAACGGGAGGCCCACATAGAGTGTGGCGGGGTCAGCAGAGACACGCGGGACGCCCACTGCAAGGTCGCCACCCAGCCCTGCGAGTCTGTAGAGGGGGACCCGGGTAATTAGGGTAGGGGGATCTGCTGCTTGCTTCCTTTTTTGACCTCTTCTCTTTCTCTCTCTCTCTCTTTTTCCTCTCTCTGTCTGTCTCTCTCTCTAATTATCTGTTAGTGTTATCGTTTTTCTGGCACTATATGAGTTGCGGTAAAGAAACGAGGGAACAAAAAAACTGGGGGGGGTGGGGGGGCAGAAAGTGTCGCAAATGTCATATCTCGCATACTTCCAACATGCAGTCATATTTTCATTTTGTACATTTGCCTGTCTGAGATCGGTCACTCGAGGAGATTGCTGCCGAGATGTAATGCTGTCATTGTACGCATGTTTTGTGTGTGTGCGTGTGTGTGCGCGTCTGTGATATTTTGTCTTGTTTTGTTTTGCTTTCACAAGCTGCTGTCCCAGCCAGTGCTGAGACCAGGTGTGGGTGTCAGTGTGTGAGCTGGGGGTTCAGGGAAAGGAGGGGCAGGGGGCAGTTGTGTGAGTGATTTGGGGTGTGTGTGTGTGTGTGCATGGGGCAGTGGGGGGGGGGTTGCTGAATGCATTTCCCACGAATGCATCAGCAAGGAAGAACTCAAGAGATAAAGCTTTTTTTTTAATTTTATTTTATTTTAGGGGGAGCCAAAGTTTCTCTGCATGACTTCCCTGCTGATGGGATCATGCACTTTCAGGCTGAGATTTTATTAACAATTCATATGGAAATTGAGGGCAAAGGAGGAACGGATTCTCACATAAACTTGATCTGTCCATGAATGCAGCTCTGTGTTTGCCCTGACCCTGTGTGGCTTAAGACACTGCCTGTGAGGGCCAGAGTGCCAGACACAAAGAAAGAAATGAAAAGCAAGCACATTCCTGCAGATCGCACAAAGGCAATCCGGCCTGCTCTCTGGGAGTCCTCTCTCCTGAGAGATCTCCGCTCCGTCTCAGGGGCGGCTGGGCACTGGCTCTGCCCCGGATTGTCTTGTGTGCCGTTCTGGATTCATAATATGCTCATTAATCTCGTTCCTCCTCTTTTGCCCCTCGCTTTCTTACTTTTCTAATCTGTGTTACCGTTTTCTCAACAAGCATGAAGTTTGAATGTGGAAACTATTGAGTTTAATTTCAACGCCAGTCTGCTAGTTATGGCTTTATGAATCGGTGGTTTCATCCATTCATATATTATCTTGTTTGTTTTTAACGTAGCTGTTTCTCAGGGGAAATTGAGACTGCATTCATTTTCAGCGGCCAGTTGAAATACTGCCTACTTTATTTAATTTTTATTCTATTTTGTTTTGTTTATGTGGCGACTATTCATAATAATGGAATTTGGGCCTGGCTGTTGTTGTTCAGGGTAACAAATGCTAATGTATTTCTGGAGATATATATATATTTTGCTGGAAGCTGTAAATATTGAAATATAACACATCAGAATTTGTATCTGAAAATGAAGAGCTGCTCTCTACACTCTTAAGGTCTATGTCAAATTAAACAGCTAAACAATATATATATATATATATATATATATATATATATATATATATATATATAACTGCTGTGGGTATATATTCATAAAAGTTAAGTATAACTAATATATTTTGTCTAAATAATATATGAACTCATATTTCAAAACTGTGGATTTGGCAGGCCATTATCTGTATTATGTGAAACTTGTATATTTCTTTGTGTGTGTGTGTGTGTGTGTGTGTGTGTGTAGCCTTTATATAAGAATATGTGCTTTTGTTCTCTTTTAGCTACATAATTAAGACATTTATTTTTCACGGGCTATTTATTAATTTGATAAAACAATTATTCATTAATTCCTTGAAACAAAAAGTGCACTTCAGCCTCAATAAGCATTTCTAGAATATGTTCCACAATTTATGCACATCTGCAAATACAGTGGACCTTCCAAACAAAATAAAAATAACAAAAATGATCTTGGAATAATTTATTTTTCTGCACAAGACTGAAATGCAATCTTTATTTATTTTCTGTATGAGAAATAGAGAGTTGGCGCAGGGTTTGGACTGAGCAGGCCTCCTTTCCTAGCTAATATTTTCTGAAGCTGCTCTCCAGAAGGTGGTTTGAGAAAGTTTACATGCTGAAACAATAATTCCTAACTGTAAAATAAATACAAACACTGGCATGGTGAGGACAGTCCAGCTGTTAGTGTTGGCTCGCTCTTGAGAAAAAGCCGGCGATCGGGGGCTTCTTTCTGGTAGCTCGAGCTTTCTCCGCACATTCTTTGAGCCTCTCACCCAGAACTACAACTTGTGAATAAGCATCACCGTACTTTATTGTGAAACCTGTCATATCGTATAGCTTTATGAAGCTGCTTCTAGCTTGATATGCTTCCGCCAGCCAGCGTCGGGAGGTCCCTTAAAATGAGATTTGTCTCGGTGGATATAACGTGCATAATTACTTTCGTAAATGAAACAAATGCACAAAATTCTTGTTCTGTAGGATTAAATTATGCTGCCTGATCTGGTGTTAAGCTCCATGCATACAAACTCCTCTCAAGCTGCTCCGTGATGCATACATTTGCACAACAATAAAGCTTTATCCAGCAGTGTAGCGATTGTGTCCATTATGTCCCAAGTATAAAACTGTCCTATGAAACTTGTCTTTGACTGTTTTTAAATTTAATACAAAATTATAGAGCTGAGCAACTTTATTTTTTGGAAGAAACACTATACAAATTTGTCTTTTGTCATTTAATTTACACACAAGAAAAAGGAAACAAATACCATCCTCAAAAATGACATGCATAAGAGAATTTAGTAATGAAATTGTCAGAAACCTCTCTGTGTTCCCTTGGCTGAAGTGTAAAAAACAACTAAAAAACTAAACTTTGTTGGTAACTTTGTTATGAAAACAACAATATTACATTTTAGATTATCTTTAAGTTAATTTCATATACAAAATGTTCTGCCTCAAAATATCACTATGCTTATGTTGCTTTCTATATGTGTGTGTGAAGTTATGTGTAGAGTAAATAAACTGAGCTCGTTTTACAATGTTCTCTGTAAGGGCTGCAGCTGTATTAGAAGTAAACCAGGCTCTGGTGGCATCAGAGCTGAAGTGTGTCAGACAGTGAGGTGAGCTGGTGATTGTGTATCTGTGTGAACGAGCTGCGTCTCTAGCCTTCGGCTGCTCTGCTCTGCACTGTGGGACACATTCGTAGGTAGTATTTAGTCCTAAAGCAAAAGTTATTTTTTTTTGCATTGCACAGCTGCAATTCTTATATCCAGGAATGTGGATTTAAATACATCATCCTGTTTCTCTTGCTTTTTTTTTATTCAATAAGGCATAAATTCACTGAAAGATCCCCCCCCCCCCACACACTATTTTTTCCTATTGGAAACAGCTATTTCCTCCCGCTGCTCTCTGGTTTTCCTGGACGGTGTCAGGGAGTTCTCACACTTACTGGAGCACACATGTGGCACAGAGAGATCGCTGCAGTGTTCTCCGTGTTGAAATGGATGCTTTTCAGAAATCACAAAGGAGAAATGAATTCAGACGTTTGTTTTAAAGTAGCACGAGCATATTTGTAGTGTAAGGAAATGCAAAACAATAGTTAAAATTCAACAATAGAAACAATGTAAGAAGTTTTATATTTTACAGATCGCACGATTGTTTAGTATTAAGGCAATTCCTTTTTTCGTTTTTTTTTGGGGGGGGTCAAGAAAATGCACATTGCAACACTTCAGATTAAATGCTTTAGTACATTCTATAAAAGTGTACACACATTCACACGTAGCCACAAACAGAAACAAAGGAAAATGCTGTTTAGGGTTTCTGCTTGATTTAGCTCTCCGTTAATTAAAGAGAATGTTTGCAGATTTTAAATTAGTGTATTAACAACAGTTTGTTTTCCAATGCCTTCTGAATTAATACCAATTAGAAGATCTCTGAGGTTCCTTCACTTTTATGCAAATGGTTACAACTCATCTCTCCTGAGGTAGTGTGTGTCTTTCAGACTTTAGACGGGTAATTCAAATTTTCAGGTTTGCAATGAAACTTTCTTTTGTTTGATTAAATTATAGTTGGCAAATATTAGCATCTCATAGTTATTTGTCGATTTACTCTCTTCACGCAAACAAACTATTCTGTTACTAAGGGTCTGTGATGTCGCACCACTAATTGCTGTATATAATATGCGACTCACGTTCTGTGTAATGTTATAATACCTCAAAGCATTGCAGTGACTTCAAACATACAGTGTTACACTGTATAGTATCCACTATCAGCAAAAAGAAAAATTAGTATTTGTATTTATTAACAAAAATCAAATGGATACTGTGCTTTATATTTAGTATTTGGTCATTTTTTAACTTTCATTTGTTAATCTACCTTAATGTACATTCCAGCATTTGATTTGGTTTATCTGATAAGAGCCCAATATAAAGTCCAGTACATCTGATATATCCTGTGGAGGGACTTTCTTTAGTACAGTCTGTGTGATTAAGACATTTTACTCAGCTTTATAATTTCTTGACACAATACAGCCCTCAGATTTCATTATATTTTCATTGACAAGAGACATTAAGAAATATATATATAATATAATATATTGATATCAGCCCTCACCCTGTTTCCTTGCATCAGCAGCAGTTAATGCAGACACAATTAATTTGAAAAGCAGATGAGATATAGTCTAATATTTGTGTGCACTAGTGCTTCAGCTGAGGGGCAATTTTCCTTCGATGATTAGCATCTTTTGTTCGTAAAATTTGTGCGCGACACACTTAGCAACTTGTAGTGTCTTGTTATGTAAATGGGGGTATTTACTTGTTTTCAGATAATTAAATGCTTTAATGCTTCTTTGTGTTTTGTGTCTTTGTTGGGCAGCACAAAAACAAGCACATTGAAGAGTGTTTGTTTGCAAAGCTGTGAGATGGAGGTGTAGTGCTGCTCTGTGGGTGCAATCAAACCTCAGTCAGGTCCTCCCTGTTCTTTGTGCAAACAGGCTTTGCTTTGAGAGAGAAATACAATCTTTCAAAGAGGAAACCGTACCACTTTGGAGAAACCAATATTTTCTTTACAGAGATTAAGCAAAGTTATTTTCCTGACAAGGTGAAAGTGAATTTAAAAAAAAAAAAAAATCTAAATGAAATATCTTCAAGACAAGCCTTACATTCAGGCTGTAATGAATTTAAGATTGTCCACCCTGTCAGCTCGACAGTGTCTTTAGATCATTTCAAAATGCCTTTGTCCATCCGTCGCTGAATTACAGACAGACCTTCAGGGGAAAGGGCTGCAATACCAGGTCACAAGTCTTGTAACTGCTGTGGTTTTATTTTGAGTGGGTGCAAACGGGCAATAGGCGGTCTCTGCATGCCGATTGAGGAGAGTCGAAACAGGAAGCGTATTTAAAGTTGGTACTATTTTTGCAGGAGGAGTACCGATCCCATCCAACAAATTCAAACCCAACAGCATACCGGTAGACTGTAATATGGGTGTGTGCACATTGTCAGGGCTCCAGCTGGTGCATCAGCAGTGAGAAAGGTTATGTCAGAAGCACAGGAGAACGATGGGAGCGCTACAATGTACAATAAATAGCTACTCCAGTTATTACACAGGAAACCCTAAGCAGACGTCTCTGTGCCGACTGACACACTGGTTTTTAAAGATGATCACAGCCCACTGACTGGAGTCTGTGACAGACGCAGGGATGAGACAGCACAGTGAGATTAAAGCAGTGTTTCAGTTCAGTGTCAGAACAGTAGTGTTTGCACTCTTTTATGTGACTCTTCTTTGATCAGTTATATTTGTGTATATATTTAAGTCACAATAATTAATATATATATATAATTATTATTGTCATCATTATATTATTATTATGTGTTGCAAATATAGACACAAACACGCACAGAATGTATTTAACTCAGCCATGATTGGTTAATTAATCCAGAACTTCCTGCAGTTGTCTCTTCAAACGTGGCTTGTAGACTCTGGTTTTGGGATAGAAATGTATCCTGTATCTCTCATCACCCTCGAGTAACAGACGCTGTACGGTGTGAGAGGAATCACAAAGGGCAGCGTTTGGCTGCTGGGGAGTGGGTGCTGGAGAGCGGCCATGCTGGTTTTGTGCCGGGCTGTGCTGTGTAATCAAGGGTTGCTGAAGGCCAGTCTGGTTTAAGAGGAGAGACAGCATCTCACAACTGTGTCAACCTTTGCTTTTAAGCCAGTGATGAAGTTATAAATAATGCATTAAGAGATTTCAGCATTCAGCTCGTAGGGAAATCGCAGCTGGTCCGGCCTTTATTGTATAACTTGCAGATTTGAGCATGGAGGTCACATCAAATGCTTGTCAGTCAGTCAAAGAGGGGAAAAAACGTTCGGGAAAGACAAGGGTGGGGGGTCACGCTGGAGTCTGTGCATTGAGCAGGGTATATTGCTGAATGATCTTTCTTCAGTCCAAGCGAGTGTGTGTGTGTGTGTGTGTCTGTGTGTCTTTTTAATGGCTTTTTGAAGAAAATAGGCAACTATTGCTTTCATTGACTTTGAGCCCAGCGTTTTGAGATTGGTATTGGTGCTGTTGTTTTGTGGACATGTTCATTCATTGGCCCAAGATGGACCCTCCTCTCGCTGGGCCCCTCTTTATGCTTGCTGGTCACGCCATGGGCTGTAGTGGGAGCGAGGCAGAATTAGTGAGTGTGGAAATGCAAAGCTGTCTCTTGTTACGTTTTATCGATCTCATTCTGGTGTCATTCAATTAAGACAGAAATGTGATGGATAGTCTCTGTATGGATTCCAGGGCTCTGGTGCTCCAGATAAAACCTGCTTTTTTTTCTCTCTCTCTTTTTTTTGTAAAGAGCGATCAAAGCTGCTGTGTGGTATGAATTGAAAATGTAGTCTAACTCAATCAAATTAATATTTCGGTTATGGAAAGTGGTGTGGTATTAAATACTGGTTTATACGTAAAGATATAAAACTTTACTAGCATAGCATATAGGCTAGTGGTACTTTTTCAGCTTATAATGTAAATGTAGTTTATTGTCTGTTATGCAGATGTATCTATTACTACTTTACACAGCACCAACCAAAAGATATGTTGATGAAACGTATATATCATTTCAGATTTGAATCACAACTTTTATCTTAATACATACATGTGAAAAAATGCTATAAAGTAAGAATGCTTTCAAAAATAGACATGTTAATAGATTATATTTATCAATTAACTAAATGCAAAGTGAGTGAACAGAAGAAAAATCTACATCAAATCCATATTTGGTGTGACCACCCTTTGCCTTCAAAACAGCATCAGTTCTTCTAGGTTCACTTGCATGAAGTCAGGGATTTTGTAGGCATATAGTCAAGTGTATGATTAAACAATTATACCAAACAGGTGCTAATGATCATCAATTCAATATGTAGGTTGAAACACAATCATTAACTGAAACAGAAACAGCTGTGTAGGAGGAATAAAACTGGGGGAGGAACAGCCAAACTCAGCTAACAAAGTGAGGCTGCTGAAGACAGTTTACTGTCTAAAGTCATACACCATGGCAAGACTGAGCACAGCAACAAGACACAAGGTAGTTCTACTGCATCAGCAAGGTCTCTCCCAGGCAGACATTTCAAGGCAGACAATGTAGACGCAGTGGTCGGCCAAGGAAACTTACTACAGCAGATGAAAGACACATCATGCTTACTTCCCTTCACAATCAGAAGATGTCCAGCAGTTTCTTCAGCTCAGAACTGGCAGAAAACAGTGGGACCCTGGTACACCCATCTACTGTCCAGAGAAGTCTGGTCAGAAGTGGCCTTCATGGAAGACCTGTGGCCAAGCGACTCAACTATGCATGAAAACACAGGAACTGGGTGCAGAAAAATGGCAGCAGGTGCTCTGGACTGATGAGTCAAAATGTGAAATATCTGGCTGTAGCAGAAGGCAGTTTGTTTGCTGAAGGGCTGGAGAGCGGTACACGAATGAGTGTCTACAGGCAACAGTGAAGCATGGTGGAGGTTCCTTGAAAGTCTGGGGCTGCATTTCTGCAAATGGAGTTGGGGATTTGGTCAGAATTAAAGGTCTCCTCAATGCTGAGAAGTACAGGCAGATACTTATCCACCATGCAATACCATCAAGGAGGTATCTGATTGGCCCCAAATGTATTCTGCAGCATGACAACGACCCCAAACATACAGCGACAGTCATTAAGAAATATCTTCAGCATAAAGAAGAACAAGGAGTCCTGGAAGTGATGGTATGGCCCCCACAGAGCCCTGATCTCAACATCATCGAGTCTGTCTGGGATTACATGAACAGAGAGAAGCAACTGAGGCGCCTAAATCCACAGAAGAGCTGTGGTTCGTTCTCCAAGATGTTTGGGCCGACCTACCTGCCCAGTTCCTTCAAAAACTGTGTGCAAGTGTACCTAGAAGAACTGATGCTGTTTTGAAGGCAAAGGGTGGTCACACCAAATATGGGTTTGATGTAGATTTTTCTTCTGTTCACTCACTTCGCATTTAGTTAATTGATAAATATAATCTATGAACATGTCTGCTTTTGAAAGCATTCTTACTTTACAGCATTTTTTCACACCTGCCTAAAACTATTGCACAGCACTGTATGTGGGTCTGCAAATTATTTAAAGCAAAAATTATTATTAAAAGGGAGGTGCTTAATAAATATAATGTTTAAACATAGTAATAGAAAGGGAGTAATTGAAAATCAAATTCAAATCGGAAAATTGATATCAGGCTAATGTAAATGAAATGGTCATTATTTATTTAGAAAAAATCAAACAAAAAATGTCAGATGGGGTTTAAATTGTGGACACAAGCGTGTGAAAAGATCTGATGGTTTCAAGAAAATTTTGATTCTGTGACATTTTACCTCCCCTTTCCACAGCAATTAGTATGCAGACTATTTTAAGATTTCAAAATTGTCACCTGTGTAACAGACTAGTTGATTTATTCATGTATATGGTTTTATAAACATTGGACACTTATCTTATAGATAAAAAATAAATGTATTCTTGCATTGGTATGTGTGTTTGTCTTGCTGTGAATACCCACAGTGGGTTTTCAATGTAATGTATGAACTGCACTTCAGTAGTGTAGTAGTGATATACACCCTTATTGCAGTTTCATTTAAAGGAACTTATTTTTTATTGAAATGGCTAATACAAGGACAATTGGTTCCATCAGTAGGAGTGACTATGAGCTTAGCAGTTAAATTAATACATTGATTAGTAGGTAGAATAAAAAGAGCAGCCTGCCAAATTCTGTCCATTTGTGAAATGCTTGTCTACCTGTGGGACTTGGTGACTTTCATCTTTGGCCTTAGTTAAGATGAGATGGAAATGTATTGAATAGGATTGAAAGGTCTCTCTCTTTGAACCAATAGATGCACCAAGCAATTATACTACAGACTCCACAGCAGTTAAATCAAAGTCTGATGTCTTCCCGGTGAGCGCTTACAAAAGACACAAACGGCTGCCGCCCAGGTTTCTCAGCAGTGCGAATAAGGTTCAAATAATAGATCTCTCTCTATCTATCTTTCTGTCTGTATGATATTATTGTGTTGTCTAATTAGCATCAAAAACTTTAGCTATTCAAATAAAGAATGTTATTTTTATTTTTGAAGTTAATTAGCCTATATTTTTGTGTATGTATTTTATGTATTAATATGTTGCTTTAAATTATGCATTTGTGGTCGGGGGCTTTTCAGTCACATAGAAATGTCACAGTTAATATAATTACAAATCTCAACTTTTATAAAACATGATTTCAACCTATTGTGTAGATGTCCAAGAACACATGAATGCTGGTTAGCTACGCCGTGTTTTAAAATGCTGTTGATATCAAGATACCGTTGTGTTGGTTTATATATATTCTCCCCCCTTTTTTAATGTGGTCATGGTCCTTATATGTGATCATTCACTAGCATATGCAGATTTTAATTTCCCATCTGCAGCATATGTGGCGATGAACACAGCTGTAAGTTTAGGAGCGTTTGCGAGCATTTGCGTGGCAGAATGGAAATGCCCATTCATGGGTTCAGCGATGTTCCTGTGCAGCTTCCTTAGATCTTTGAAAACACTATTGGGTATCACACGTCTGGGGTGGAACAATTCACAGGAAAGGCTTAGACATTGAGCTTGCACGGTCCCTGACTCCATTTTAAGCTTTTGTTCCCGCCGGGGTGGCTGTCTGCGTGTGGCAGCCTCGCCTCAGAGCGGGCCTGTCTCCTCAAACCAAAGGCCAATGCTTTCCCATTCATGATGTCACCTGAACCCGGAGTCCGCCACACTTTTATGCTTCTGTGATTCTCTTCAGAAAGTAAAAACAGATATTTCCCTGTTTGAAATAATGTGTGCTGTGGGCCAGCCTCCACTTATTACAACAGATGTCCTTTTTCAAATCAAATTGTGTCGCTTCCCCCCTTGTTCTGAGGTTTGGTTCCCACTGTGATTCATAACCCGAGGAAAAGAAGAGAAGATTGACTATCACACAAATTTATATATATATATATAAAATATTTTGTCTATGTATTTCTTTTTAGCACATGCCTGGTATACTTATCCTCTGTGATTGTTGTGACATGATGATTTTATGTTCAGCAGAGATAGAGGTGGGATAATCATTATCTAGGTATTTAAGTATCTTTAAATGCTATTCTTATTATGTGTTTCAAATATAGAAGTGTAATTTAGTCAATGTACAGAATGCATCATCACCGGGGGGTCTAAACTCTGATATTTTCAGACAGGGATGGTCTCCTGTATGAATTAAACATGGCTATCTTTTGTTAGTAGTGTTTTCTAATGACACATTTTCTTCCACCATTCTAAAATAAGTATTTTTATCTTAAAGCAATATTTAACTTTCTAAAATAAGTATCTTTATCTTAAAGCAATATTTAACTTTTCAAAAAACACTTATTTATTTTGTAGATGAAAATTCCTTTCCATTTCTGTTTTATACTATGATGTAATAAATAAAATGATTATTTAAAATATTTGATTAATAACTTATGTATCCAAAACTTTATGGATATCAATTATATTTTGCCTTTCCACAAAGATAATATTTTTAAAGTTTTAAGATTAAAAGTATTTATTTGTTTAATAATTTAATGTTATTATTATGAAAAATGAATTTGTTTTATTTTTTATTTTTTTTAATGACGTGAAAAAGAAAAACATAATGTAATGCTTTAAGTAAAACAATAAGCAAGAGTGATCTATTTGTGTTTATTTCACCATTTATAATACACTGCAAAACAGCAATTAGGCTGATATTAAAATACACAGTTAGATATCTTTGTCTTTCAATCAAATAAGTAAGAAAATTAAAGAGTTTTGAAGGTATAAGCAGAATATACTAGATAAATAATGGTTTTGATGCAGATACTGTGAATTTCCCTTTATTTAAAACATTTATTAAATCAAAATAATTAAAATATTAGGTTACTTTCAGGTGCTTCTTTTCAGTATTCTTAAATCTCAAATATTCTTAAAGTTCAAATATTAACTAAACTTTTATTATATATATATACATATATATATATATATATATATATATATATATATATATATATATATATATATGTTATGTTTAAATGTATATTATGGCTAAAACTGTTTTTCTGCTTGTAAGATTTTAAATGGAATTTTAAATATTAGAAATAATACAAATAAAGGCTATTTATTTGGATTTAGTATATAATCCATTTAAAACTAAAACTAACCCTTTCTACTATAATACATATTTCCTATGGAGATGGTTATTTTATGCACTGTCCACCTGCTATCCCCATTGCATGTTTGCTGATCTTCTTGGCATAGAAATGTTCATACACTTAAATTCCTAACTCAATCCTTTCTGTTTTCCTTTAGAGTGTGTGTGTTCTCTGTTTGTTTCCTTCTATTAACACATTTTAAAAAAATGAGCTGCTATACACCAAACTTTAATATTACGTCCACCGTGGTTTGTGGTGGACTGCATACTATCCTTCTCTGATGGTTTTCTGCACCTCATTACTGCCCTGTGTGAGCCAAACATACGACATATGGACATATGGACTCGGCTTAGCAAAACACGTTTCTGAGAAAAAAAACTTGTGTTCTGGGAGGTATTTCATTTGATAAAAACCTTTTTTTCTTTTCATTTTATGTCACGCTGTTTATGCTGACACCTTAATCCATTTTTCTACAACACGTTTTTCCACAATATCCAAAGCATTTCCTTTTCCATTCCTCCTGGCCTTGGCAATAGTATTCCTTTCATTCTGCCTTTCATTGCGTTCATTCTTTTTAGAAATAAAATAAATCCTTTACTACAGAAGTATGCAGATGACTGTTGAATTTCATTTGATATATTTCTCTTCAGCTGTGATCTTCACTGAATATAGTCTGAGTGCTCTACACTTCTCATCATTTTGAGAGCAAATTACAAATTATTCAGAAACCAATACTAACCCGTGCGTTTTTTATTTGCATAATTTCTCTTTACACTTGGTACAAACATGTCTAAGATGAGTTTCTTCTGTCTTATACACCTGCTTGATTAAACCCTTGCAGGGCTGTTGAGTGTGAATAATTGTATGAGCACATCTGGCAAGAAATCTTTGTTTTAAATGTATGATAATAGAAGTGCTTGAAGTGTATTGCCTCACTGAAAATATGCTAAAAAAGTAGCCTTTGGTTATGAGATACAAAATGAAATGTAAAAAGAGAATCAGAAATTGGGCACTGCTTGACCAGTCTCTACAACAACAATTATATTACTAATTAAATACAAAAAGTATTGTTTCTATGCTCAACGCGAGATCGTTTCGGTATATTTAACAGCATGTACGTACCTACAAAGAAAACACAGAGCATTGATGTCGTGTTTAACAGACAACAAACAGATCAGATTCCTGTAATGATTCTAGCACTAGAAAATCCCAAGCCTTCCTTCTTCTTTCATTCGTTCTCTCGCAAGTCCGATTTTTTTTCTCTCCCCAGATAAAGAGAACTGAAGAGCAGCATTTGTAAGCTTACGTCCTTCCTTATTTTAATAAAACAAAAATGGGGTCATATGGACAGCCCTAAAGTCAGCTTGGAGTAATCCTCCACCACTTAAGGCCGGATGAAAAGAGCTCTCAATGTGAATTATGTTTCATGTGTCACAGTAACCTTCTCTATTCTTTTCTGCACCTCCCCCTTGGCCCGTGGCAATTAAATAAAATCGTGATGCCTTGAAGTCTGATATTGTGATGTGGTGAAACTCAATGTTGTTGACAGATATGTACACATTCTCCACTGAGCAACAGTGACATTTTTTGATCTTTTTGTTTCTCACCACCCTGGTGCTATCGATGTATTAAAGAGCTGCTGGCGTAGATATATCCACAGTGAGCAGGTGAACATTACTTTAGGCAGAAAGGAGTTATTTTTTATATTGAAAGACAGCGTTTTAAAAATGTTGTTTTGGATTAGTGAAATGTAGATTATGATTTTTTTGTGAAATTTAGTTTCATTGCAGATTTTTCTGTATAGCATAATACTTTTAGTTTTTTTTTCATTCAACCATTGTTTTATGCTTATGACATTAAATTTAATTTTAATTTAATCTTTCAAATGAATCTCCAACATGCATTTTAATTCTGTTGTAATATATCACTCACCTGCAGACTGGGTTGTCCTAGAAATAAAATGTCAGAAAAGTTCATTGCAGACAGATTATATCAAGCAAATTTTCATCTCATCATTTTTTACTGCTTTAGAAGTTTAAACAAATATTCTTTCCCACTTAAATTACAGTAAAAAAATCTTACATTTAGTTTTTCTTTAATTATTGACTATCAATATCAAGTAGTGTTTGAAATAAAAACTAAATAAAATTAATAAAATTAGATCAAATATGTAAATCTAAATTGTTTTATATTTAATCCCAGGCATTTTTATAATTTGGCACAACTTTGTGTCACTGAAGATTATATTAGTATTTAAAAAGTCCTGATTTACATTTTTATTGAAATTAATTCAAAATAACTTGTTCCTAAAAGTATTTTCATAACAAAAAAATCATCCAAAATTAAAATAAATAAATAAATAAAAATAGCCAAAGTCCAGTGTGGCAGGAAAAACTGAAATTCAATTTTGTTGTCAGCTTAAACAAGTAATTTATATTTGCATGCATTTTAAATCCAGATAACTTAAAATTAAACAAACAAAAACTTAATGAAAGTGATGATAATAATGAGTTATAAGACAATAATGCTTAAAAAGACAGACAGAAAGAGAGAGAGAAATAGAGAGAGAGGGAGAGAGAGAGAGAGAGAGGGATAGAGAGAGGAGCGACGTTTGGCCCACAACACAGGTTTGAACAGAAAAGTGCTTGCTAAGCTATCTGTTTCACACATGCACCGACAGAAGGTTCGATATTCATTCGATCGATGAGTGAAAAGGCACAATGGCAAAATCGGACGGACTTCTTTTCAAATACAGATCTCCAATGTCCCCCACAGTCTGCAGTCACACGGCTGGTGGTGTGGCACTGACAGAGCAAGGGTTACATCAAGGCTGCTCCGTGGACCGTGCAAACAAGTCTAGACCAGTGACCTGCTGAATCGCTCCCTTTGAAGACAAGGCAAGTTCGGTCATGATGAAGAAAAATCAAGGCGTACCCTCTTTACAATAGGGAGCAGCCCGTGGCTGCTAGGAGGTAAGCAGGGCAGAGAGAGTAGGCATCTGCTTCCATGGTTACGGGCGAGTATGAGGACCTCGCTATTCAGGAGGCTCTGTTCTCATGCTCTCGCACAGGCAATGTCATGCATTTTGAGCAAAGGCAGCCTGAGACGATATCCGCAGCAGCAGACTAGGTTCTTTGAGAGTGAAATGAAACGTGAGCACATGGCTGTTTGGGGGAGAAAAAAAGAGAGAGAGAGGGAGAGCGAGAGAGAGAGAGAGAGAGAGACAGAGAAGTGTCACATGATCACTGAGAAACCAGGTTCTGTTATTGCAGAATAAGATATTTTTCTATGCAACATGAAGATAATTTATTTTTGGTTTGTTCGTTGTATGAGGGCAGTGCTGAATCATTTTGGTTTGATTGTTTTCTTTTTTTTTTTCCCTAGTAAGAAATTGTAACTTTTTTTTGTTACATTTGAAAAGGTCAGGGGTCAAGGTTTATGTGGCAGGGCCAGAAACTCTATTGTTAAAATTTGCTTTGGTGGGAATGTCTTTTTAATTAGGATCCAGCCTTGCTTTCAACTTTCAGGTCTTGTTATTAGTTTGACAGAGCATGAAAGTAATGAATTTCTAGCTGCCTAACCTCTTTCTTCTCTTGATTTCTTTTTTATTTTCAAATTGTTCTATGTAAACTGCAGGCTTTCCATCTTAGCAATAGAAAAGGTGGCGGATCACGACTTTTCTTTACGTTTGTTCCGTGAATATTTTATTTATTTGGGGATACAATCGCGAGCCCTCAGATTTGGCAGTTCAACTTTTATCTTGCCGTGACTAATTTTCTAGAATAATTACTTTAAAAAATTGTACCAGGTATTTTTATGTCCTATTAAGTATATTTTAAAGCATGTTTTCCCCCTTATTCTACATATCTAGAGATTTATATACATTGTTTAAAATACTAATAGATATGTTTTTCATTCTGTTCACTTTTTTGCCAGGGTCAGTAGGGGAGGTGGGTTTTTTCCCAGATCGGGCTTTGTGAATGGGAAGCCAGCTAAATATGTGCCGTACTTTAACCTCGGAGAACAAAAGAATTTTAAACGGTCAGTTTAAATAGTTGTTCTATTAAATGTTTTGACAATTAAGCGCAGTGAATCGTGTTGTCCATTATCTTTCGGAAATGCTTTTTTGTTGTTCCTTATCTATCCTAAACAAAATTGTAAGGTTTGGGTTATTTTATTCTAATGTGATTTATTTTTGTATTGTGTGTAGAGGTCAGTGAACACTTTCCTACATGGTTTATCTAAGAAAGGAAACAAACGGCAGCTTTTTACGTTTTGTTTTGTGCTGGAATGTGTAATTTGGTGCCGCAGCTGATGCCTGCCCTCCCAGCCCGAAAATAAAGAAAGCAGATGGCTCACTCAGAGGAAGGGGCTGGAGTGTGGATTTGCTTATGGATCGTGGGAAAGTCTTTGCCTGGATTCACCTGCCTTATGTTGGGCTTGTTTAAAGAGCAAAGGGGGTGAGATGGGATTAATACAAATGAAAATATTTTTTAAAGCACATAGGAAACAGTGATACGAGAGAACCTAATTTCAGCATTAAATACCTGTGTGTTTACTGTGCATTCAAGGATTTCCTTCAATACCAATAATATGTGTATAAAATATGTGTGTTCACTTAAATTAAAAACTCTTAAAACAGGGATATGAGATCTGAATCTGAATCTTTCTAATACACCTTTTAATATATATAAAGTTAATTGAGTTTTTTTTTTCTGTAGTGTGTGTGTGTGTGAAAATATATATATATATACACACACTACAGAAAAATATATTTTGGAGCCTACATTGGGTTTATTTTAATTATGCATTTGGAGATTGACTGAGTTTGTCTGTTTGACCTTGCCAAGTATTCCAGATAGACTAGCTTTGTAGATATACATTTTATTTTTTAAATTGTATTATTACATTGTGTTTTTTTAAACAGGTTCATTTCAGATTTTGTAATTAAACCTTTAATGGCATATTTCTGGCTATCGTAGATATTAGGATTTGATTTTTTCTAATCATATTCATGGTTATAATTTAAATCAGATTGCTCTTCTAAGAAGATTATATTCTGTGATTCTGTTTCCTGCTTAACTTGTTCCAAGGCTTGTAAGACTGAAAACTCATGTGGATTTCTTTAAAAGGAAGACAACACTCTACTTATAAATGTCAAATTTCATTATCTTGGTCTGAAAGAAAGAGCTGATTAGGGTCTGTGCATATTATGAAAACAAAACGAAAATAATAAAAAGATTACATTAATGGGAATAATTTTTGTGTCATTCAACTATTAGAAGCCTCAGCAAATGTAAAGTTAATAGTTCTATGGGAATTATTAAGAATATGTATTTTATTCTCCATTTAAGGATACAATATCTAATTACTGAGTATAGTTAATCTGCATATGAGTAAAACAAATGTAACCATCACTTAAAAAAAATAATATTAATTGTATTGTAAGGATTTTTATTAAAAAAATGTTTTACATAAAGTGCGATTATTAGATGATGTTTTCTTGTGCTGTCCAGACTGAGACATGTGATTTGGGGCTTTTTATGTAAAGAAAAGCAAATAAACTGCTGTACGAGAAACAGAACTAGCAGTGTTTCGGTTCCACCAGCATTGTTAATAGTCTCTGTAACTCAGGCAATTATTGATAGCATTCCCCTGCCTTAGGGGAGCTCTGACAGCAGCGGCAGTGTTAGGAGAGAAGCAGGGGAGTCTTGGTTTCTAATTGTCAGCATAACAAATGACCCGTTGAATCATTTGACCCAGTCCCCTCACCTTCCTCTTCATCCCTCCGCAGTGCCAGTGCGGGTAGCGCCTGAGTGCCAGTGCGAATGGGAGAGCCAAGCCGATGTGCATACTTAGCGTGGTTTGTTTGTTTGTTTGTTTGTTTGTTTACGGTTTCTGGAATTTAAATGAAAATGTGCAGCCAAGGAGGAATTAATTAACTACTGTGAGCAGTGTTCTGTTTGTTGTGTTTGTGCTGTTGAAAATATTCTTTGCAAAACCTCTCTGTATTTATGTTATTTATTATTATTAATATTATTACTATTGAAAGCAATCTCCATCCAATGTTGCTTTCAATTAACGTATCAAAATATAGTTTCAGGCGGTTACTTTTAGTCTTTAACCTTGTAGCTGAGCATGGCAGGTGTGGGAGATGACAAACTATAGACTGGTCCCGCACTTCTCTGCTCCTTATGTTAGTGCAGTCTGCGTCGTGAGACTCTGGATCAAATGGCAAGAGTGGTCAAAGGTGAAAACGGAGAAGAATTTGTTAGTGCAATCACGAGAGGAAGATTTCATTGTGCACCCTGGCCCCTGTACCTCTTCTTTCATAATCGGCATTATTTTAAAGGGAAATGAGATTTAATTTGTTAGCATAGCTCTGCAGACATCAATCCAATTGAGAATAAACTGAAAGGAAGGATCATGAACTTCTCTTTTATCAAGAGGGGCAAAAAAAATAGACGAATGCACACCTTTGTTGTGTTCCGTGAGTCAGTCCAAATGGATATTTTCCATTCACGGCCTCTATGAAATATTTCAGCTCTTCTTTCTGAAGTGAAATGAAGAGGAAAAAACAGAAGGTCAATAAATTAATCTGTGTGAGACACTGTATGATCTGAACACATAAAGGTTTTGCAGAAATATAAAGAATCACATTCAAAACAACGTGAATAACAGAGGATTTCACAAGCATCTGCTTTCTTTAACTACCTTGAACCAGAGCACTTACATAGTCCTGGCAAGGGCACTTCAAGTTTCAAGTTGCAGAAATAATCATTTATCCTGTGAGCATTAAACATACAAAGGAAAACAAACCAAAATACTCGATTATCCTTCTAAGTGGTAGTAAAGTAGACCTTGACTATAGTTTTCTCATTCCACTGCAGCTTCGTTCCATACGGAGGTTGAAGAGACCTTCTCTGTCACATGCTTCGCGTCAGACACTGGCCACAATATGAGTCACATCTTGGCAGAGAACTGAACAAACAAGATCAGGCTTGAACTCGTGTGTTTTTTTACCCATCCAGATAAATCCAGGGGGGCAAACTTGCAAACTCCAGATCAGCCCTGTTCCCCTCTTGTCCTCAGAATTTATTTTTTTTCATCTGTGTTCTATAGCATGTGTAAAAATCCTCTGACTGGATTACAAGCATAAACCTTTGCTGGTTCAGTGTGTGTTGGTGTTGTACCGAAGGATCATGTGGTAAAATCTGGATGGTTTTTGAGAGCATCTCAATCTTCAAGTGGACAACGCACAAGGCTTTTTGTAATTCTGTGCACTGGTAAACCATTTAAAATCATGCAAGGCTTTGAAACAGAAACAAAATCCCACAAAACAGAATCCACATGCTTCACTGGTACCATATGTTCCCACAAGGGATTGAAAAGGATAGCCCTTGCTGGTACAGTTACCATGCAAAACCCGCCTGCTCCTTCTGAAACCGTAGTCAGCTGCATGTTCAAGCATGTAGAGAATCGTACTGACCGTTGCACGAGCGGCGTGTCGTATTCTGACTATATGATGCATGCATGTTGAGAAGCTCAAGCTGACTGTTGTACACTTGGCAGCTGCTGAAACCGACTGTGTGAAACAAGTCGTGTGCTGACAGTTTGTTTGTTGTTGTTTGTTTGTTTGTTTGTTTGCCTGTGTCAATGCGGTTCTCCATCCTTTTCTGTGTTGTGAGTCAGTGGTGTGTGTGAGGGGAGTGCGCTCCGATGGTATTCACGGGAAGTCATAATAATGTGACAGCAAATCCAAGGACAGATCCTGCCACAGTGTCCTTTTCAGACAGATTTAATAAGCCAGTCCTGTAGTCAGCATCCTGGGGTTATCACGTCCGTATGCCCAAGCCCAGAGAAGGGAGAGGCTGTGATTGCTTCTGAGCCTTATTTACTTATCACGGATAGTGCAATCATTTTGAATAAGAAAATAAAAAGGATTTTTTTATGTATTTACTTTTTCTTTCTGATTGCTGTTATGTTTTGTGACTTAATGTGGTTCTTCCAGTATTTTTATTCCCAAATCCCAGGTCATTAATCATGTCGGACGCCACTCCAATAATTACATTTGCTCTCTGCTTATCTTTAGTGCCGTGCCACGCTGCAGTCTGTCCTGCATGAGTTGCAGACACAGGGTGATTTTGTTAAAGGTCATTACATGGAAACTATAAGTGCATAATTTCTTGATATTTGCAAAAGCAGAGTATTGATCAAACAATTATTGTTCACTTTGGAATACTTGTAATGTATAATTAAATAATCTTACAATTCTTTACTTTTCACAGTTGCAAAACTAGTATTAGCACAGGGTGATATTTTCGTTTTAATCTAAAGGATAGCTGAGGTTGCTAACCTAAGGTTGCCTTGTATCAGTGGGGCCTATAACTGCTGGTATATTACACACATTTAGGATTGTGTGGAATGCAAGCAAACAATATTAGTGAGTTGGTAATTGTGACTGGTAACTTTTGAAAGTTATATTAAAATGTTTTCAAGGTGCAATCCATTTATTTGTACATTTTAATTCGCATTCAAGTATTTATTTACTTGTGGATGTTTGTGTTGATATGTTTGTTTATTTAAAGAGAGTATATTATTAAACCAATAAACACACAATAATCCCCTGGGGATTTAAGTAAAGAGATGACAGGGGAGTGCGTTTTGCTGGCGTTTAACCCATTAGAGACTATTGTTCTAGACAAAGGCCAGACACACCCCCTCTTGTAATGTCACAGAGCCTTCAGTAGCCTCCCCTGTGAGGCTGAATGGGTTAACAGCAGAGCACGGAGACTGAAAACAATGTTACATTGTGTGACAGACATCTAGAGCACCAGGCAGAGGTAATCTTACTTAAACACCTCCAGTTTCCCACAGGTTTATTCTTGCATCTGTTACCTGTTCATTTTCAATTTCTAGTTAACCTGGGTAAGATATGTGCAGCATTAGTTACTGCACTCTTAATATATATTCTGTCTTTATAAATGACCAAGTTGTCACCAGATTTGAACATGTTAACTGTTGGACAGTATATAAGTGGAATTGCGATGTGACATCAAGCACCCCCTCACTGAGCCTTGGTGACTTGAAGGAGATGGATGGATGATACCTGCATACAGTGAACTTCAAGGCAGGGCTCTGGGGCGCGGAGTGGAGTTGGAGCTCCAACTCAAACAAGAAACGATAACTGCTGACCATTTTACGTTTGATGTTAGTTTGACTGAATGCAGGGACGACTGGCACATCCAGCCTCTGCTTCTGATTGGTTTAAGTGGATGGAGCGTGGGAGCTCCAAATCCCGGCTGCATGGTATCCATGAAAGTTCGGCATCATTAACTGATGATGGCAGAATTCAAAGCATCTCATGAATTTCTTATGACTCAAAATTGTATTGTTGTCATTGAAGACAGGTAAAAAGGGGGCTGTTGCACAGTGCTGAAAGGCAAATCAAACTTCCAGCTGCTTATGCAGATGTTTGTGTGTATATATTTGCCTTTCTCTGTGTGTTTATTTATTTATGTATAAGACAGTACACATGAGAAGACAAATTACGCAAGTTTATATGCTATGCAGTTAATTAGTTGTATGAATTGCTGTTTGTTTAGTGAAATACATAATATGTTGCTCATATTAAAATGGTTCCCAATTGCTGTAATGGCCAGAATTTAAAATATCATTGTTATCCACAAATGGCTGTTGACACTGGGTCTCTGAACATTGTACAAGGAGTTCTGTGGAAATTGGAGACTTCATATTTGTTTAGCTGTTGGTATGAATTGTATGTGGGGGTTGTGGAAATTAATAACATGGCTGAACATTATAAAAATGCAAATTAAATTAGGCTTTTCAGTAAATAAACCTCATCTATTTGAGCTGTGTGTGAAGGATGCTCTTCTGTCATGGTAGTCTTAAGTGTTACATTTTAAATATTCAGTTCAGTATTTATATGAACGTTTTTGCTAAGGTTTTCTTTGGTTGACGTGAATATGTATATAAAAACACGGATATGGAAACCAGTGGCTTACATCTATCACAGACATGGCACTTCAATTTAATTTACACTGTGGGCTGTGAAAATAAAATCCAAACTATGGCACCTTCCCATTGAGTACTTAAATGAACCACAATGGATGCTTTTTTTTTTTGCTTTGCAACCTGTGAAAAGAGTACATTTTTCCTCATAAAATAAGATTCTACTTCTTTATGAAGTCAAACAACAGAACCCAAACAATGAATCTGATGCAGAACATCAAAGAAGCCAATCAAAGTTCAATTTGAAGATGCAGTGTTTTCTTTTCTTATCTCAAATTGTAGCCGAGTAATTCCACGGTTGTTATTATGGAGAGTTTCAAAGAGCTGTTATGCAGTCTAATGACTACTGTACTGATCCATTCAATAAAGCCCTTCTTTCTCTCTCCTGTTGGTTTTATTGAGGAAGGCTGTGGCTGTGCTGAGCTAGTAGTCTCAGACTGCTCAGGAGGATTACACTGTCATATTAATAAGAGGATGCCATTTCATTTCATATTCAGTGTTTTTCCGTTGCCTTAAGTTGGGGACCTTGTTGTAAGTTAGTGGTCAATTCACAAAACCCCCAATTGCAACCAAATTAAATCATAACAAACTTCAATTTACATGCTGCGTTTTTGAGTGCTCGATGACAATGGTCCAGTCTAGCCAAGCTTATTTTAAATGTGGAGTGCGTCCCCTTCTGGGTTCCATCCCAGAATCCTTTCTGAGCCAGATCACCAAATAGCACAAGAGGGAATGTTGCCAAGAACTGATTTTCAATTTGAGAATGAATATAGACAGGCTGTATTTTATTAATCTCTGAGGTATTTGACCATAAAGCTATGGTTAACTTTCAAAGAAAATTTCCCTGGGATCTTTAATGCCTGCTGGCTGCTCAAATTGTCAGCTTGGCCAATTCCAAGTAAAAATGTGTTGTTCTTTACTGTTATTGTAACATTGAAATATTCTTTTATTCTTTCATAGTGAGAGCGGAGAGAGAGTCAGATGTCCCAAAGCCTGAGAAAACAACAGGTTTGGGTAAGTAAGAGATCTTCTTTGCTGGTGCAACTTTTCTTTCTTCTTCAAACACAGTTTCTGCTCATCTTTGAGTTTCCAGCAACCAAGCGCCTACATTACATTAAATTCATGGTGGCTGCCATTCTATATGTTGTTTTTTAAGGCTCGGTTTTCAGATTAAGTTATGGTTTGATACACATCCCATATTGTGCTGGAACAGAAGCACTTCATGCCATACATCCTCAATACGGCATGCTGGTTGGAATGATCACTGGTTACGAGAACACATCTGTTTTTCTCATTTCCTCCTTTTCTAATATAGACATTTTCTTTATTCTTTCTGAGCAAAATTCCTGGGGCTCTATCCCAGAAATGCCGCAGACTGGACCATTTTTGGTTTAATTCTGTTAGAACCCAAACCATAATCGGGAAGCTTCCAGGCGCTGAGGTCTATTCCAACAATCCCAACAGGCATGGATATCAGAGGAGTTTGTAAGGGTGCTGTAGTCTAGACCGATGCTGTGCGCTCAACTGCAGGGAGTATAGATTGGTTTAAGTTTCCTTGGTTGGCAGACTTGACAGTAGTCTTTGGGGTTAGGTCTAGAATAGACCATCTTCCTGCTTGTCAGGGGAATTAAGGAATTAAAGCAAAGGTACTGCAATCTAGGGGTTGGGAAACATTGCTATCTGTCACCAGAGAGCTGGGGATTTTCCCAAGTGAGTTTGGTTGCTCTAAAACGAGGAATAGGACATCAGAGAGAATTTAACCTGGGTGTCCAGCAGTGACAGGCAAGAGCACCTTACCTCTCTGCGGTGCTGTGAGTCTGGGCGTCTTGTAGCCTTGGCCACATTTCGGAGGAGCGGTTGTGCTTGCAGGCATTACAAGGTTTCAACATCCTCCACTGCCCTGCGCATCTCATCACACAATAGCAGGGCTGGTATGATTGCTTGTTTTATGACTTTACTTTAGATGTGTCATCAACTACCTTGCCAAAACTCTAGGTTGTTACCAGCATCTGTTGGTTTTCAAATAAAAGCCAACCAGATCAAAGCAGTTTTTTATTTTGGTTTAATGGTTAGATCAGGAAACGTTTGAGGTAATTTGCTTACTTACTGTAACTGTATCTGTCATATTTTTTTTTAGAAGCGAACGTTGCCAAGTCTGATTCTCATTGATGACTGAAAGGGAATTAGGTGTATTAGTAGTAATTATTCAGAGAATGCTGCTCTTCAGTAAAATACTGGTCATGTTGAAATGCATTCGTTTAGCTTAAAGGTCATTTCAATCACAGTAACAAAAATACCAACAGCACAGTTTTTTTTGTCCTTTGCTTTCTGTTTTTTAATTGCTCTGATACCAAATCAAATAACACAAATGGTTAAAATTAGGCTAATTATAATGCACTCCTCCTCTTTCTGTCAGATAGTCTTTAATTTACTTGTTTAGGATCTCACATAATTTCTGTTTACACAACATAAGAAATGGAAATGCTTGGAGGATGCGGGCGGTTTATTTGTTCGCTTCACATGAGGTCATTTTTGAAGCAGTGTTTAAGTGGATATTTATCCCGTATTTGTAGCTTACTCTCCGCACACATTTAAGTATAACGTTGAAAGTCTGTGCTCTCATTCTCAATCACTTAGCTGCTTTTACATGGCAATTAAAGGACAAGATAGGCAGCACCACACAAATGCCTGCCAACCAAACTATGCAATTTACTGCATGGGTTTCAACAAGTAGCAGTTAATAATGTGTTTCAGGATTAACTATCAAAGTGTTTCCTCTGTTACAGAGCTTTTGTTAGTATAAAAATCCCACAGTGCAGAAACAGTTGTGACAGATTCTGCTGGCATCTCCTTAAACAGTGCACGTTCATGAATGTGTAAGATGATGACTGTAATTTTAACCCAAAACGTCATTAAATGGGGGGGGACCGACATTGAAGGCATAGGACCTTGGATTACTGGACCCTAAAGTGCAAATTGTTAAATTAGTTTGAAAAGAGATTAATTAATAATGTGGCAAATCAGTTTCTGTTGGCGGGTGTATTTTTAAACATACCCTGTGGTGTTTGTCAGAGCATACATGGCAGACTGCACTGAAAGATCCTCATCATCTCCTCTCAGCAAACTAGACTGACCTATCCCACCTTGACTGGTGTTACTGCCATCTACTGGGACACACTGCAAAAAGCACCGCAGGCAGAGGGGAGCCGAGCCGAGAAATAAACACGCAGCTCTCTTTTCTCATCTCTTCGTAGGGAAATGTAAACAAAAGTAAAAAGTAAAGTAAAAACAAATGCTTTTCTTTGTTTGTTTTGGGCAGTTTACTCACTATAAATCTAAAGTCTAAATGTGTGTTCCTACGACATGTTTGCTTTAGTTGCAATTATAAAGTAAACAATTGCCAGATATACTGGGATAAGTAACACTGAAACTGCTTTCTAAGTCCAGCTTCTCATTTCAGTTCTGTCAGACAGTAGGTTCACCCAGTGCAGCAATCTCTGGCATTGCCTCTGTCTGCAAGCGCTTCCTCTAGGAATAGCACAGGCTCCAGATTATTTTAGGAAAAACGTCAGTAAGGGCCAAACTAGGCTAAGTATGCAAACTGCTATAGTAAACATCACATCAACAATCATACAACATGACAATATGTTAATAGGAAAGTGCCACTCCACAGGGAAGTGAAAGTTTGTTTGCTTGTTTGTTTTTCCTTGTTCGATTTGTCTGCTTTTGTGTGTTGCTGCAGAAATCTGTTATTTCATTTGCTCGTACAGTTTCTCTTACTATATACTTTTCTTCTCTTCCTAAAGGCCTGTTTTAAGTGGACATTTCATTTGGGGGATTATTTAGGTGTAACCCAGCGACTTAAATGTGATGGAAAAATGACACCTCTACTGTACTTCTTTGCTGTGTTCCACATATTGTTTTTGTATTCTTGAGTGGTACATTTTTCAGCTCCACTGGTTTGCTGCTTAAAAGGCTCCAGCTGTCTTTTGTAGTTAAAAGGCTACAGCAGTGACCTGTGAAATCGCTCTGGTCTTGTGAAATGAAAGCGATTACCGCTAACATGTGGATACTGTACTGGAACATTGGATTGCTCTTCAGGACAGTGAATGTGAATGGCTCGACATAGAAGAATGTGGGCACAATCAAAGTGATCGTACCAGCGGGGATGACAGACATTTTCAACAGCCTGTTTTTCTCTTACGTTTCTCATATGTATATTCTTAAATTTATGTCCGCTTAATTACAAATGTGTATTCATTTACATACATAGCACAGTTGACCTCATATTAAATATGCTATGCAGAGTGTTACAGAAATATGAGAACATGTTAAGCAATATTTCAGATTATTTGTTGTTGGTGTGCTTTTTGAAACAGCAAGTCAGTAAAAGTATTTTTTCTACTGTTATGTTAGGACCTTGTAACAGCTGGCTGCCTATGCAATAAAGAGCATGGAATCGGCATCTCAGGTTTGGACTATGCACCAGTCAACAGGCTGTTTGTGGCATTTTACAGCCAAAGTAGTGGAGTCGAGTGTGAGAGCTTTGTGTTTAGTGTGTATCATGGTGAACTCTTGTTCTCTTCACTTATATTGTCTAAAAAGCAGTATGAGAATCGCTCTGCTTTCTGCAAGATAGAGAGTGATCTTTGTGGAAGGATGCAATGGATGTCTTTGTTTTCATAATACAGGAATGAACAACTTACAAGGGTCTACCCAAAGGATTGGCAATATACAACAGCACTTGATCCTAACTTTGCTGTAATGTACAATATCTTAGAATCGTATTCATTTGAGCCCATTAAACATACATTGGGATGCCTTTGGAAGACATTTTGCATCCCAGTAGGATGTGTGGAGAAAAAAAAATACTTCCAACTCAGCAGCTCTTCTGAACCAAAAACCATGTTGAGTAGAGTTCACTTACATCTGCAGAGTCAGAGATTAGTCATTTGTGTGTATAAGCTAAATAAAAGGACCACTTAAATGTTTTACAGTTTCCCCATTTCCCTTGAAGATAAATGAGTACATTGGTAAAACAGGAGGTGCAAACTACTAACCGCCACTGCTTCACAAATGTCGTCGTCTCCCATCTATAATTTTGTAACGCTCTGAGTAAGTGATACATTTGACAGATTAGTTGACATTGTTGAGACAGCTCCCACTCCCAATAGAGGCTTTACTTTTTTTGCAAGGTTCGGTTACAGCGACATAGGAAGAGAGTGAGCATATGTTTCGCCATATGTTAGCATGTCAAAATGTTTTTCTAAATGCTTGTTTGCTGTAATCGGGAAGATCATTTTTCTTGAAGGTAAAAATTTAATGACTACAGATGTCCACACCACACCTTAGGAGAAATTACTAATCCTGTCACCCGTACGCAAAACACGGATCATCTGATTTATTATTATTATACCTTTTTTTCTTTCTAAAGCTCTGTAAGGATTTCATTAAGATCAAAAGCTTGTCAAGTATGTTGCAGATAATAAAGCACAATACATGTATTTAGTGCATGCATTGATGGGGGGGTGCAAAACTTAAATTCAGAATGTAAAACAATTTAAGGTTTATAGATTCAGCTTTTTCCCACACTAGTGTTTTTAATATTTTTAGTACCTTTGGCAACCAGCTTTTTTGTATTACAGTAGAATATAGAACAGAATGCTTTTGATTTGAGCTGCGAAGGGCCAGGATTTTCTTTCAGCAGCTCCGATATATTTAAGGTCCCTTGGATAGAGAACTCACTTCAGGATAGTCCGGCCTGCAGCTTGGTGAAGTAGGCTTTGAGGGCTCATTCTGTTCCTGTTTCATTCTGTTGAAATGTAAGAATAGATCTCTAACCTTTGAAATTGATAATGGCCCCTGCCAGCTAAGATGAACCTTTCTTCCCCCGTGTATTTGATGTAGCCGCCGTGTTGTAAGGCTACAATACAGTAGAAAGGGCTCAGCCAAGTGGAGAATTCTGGGATAGATAACAATGTGTTCCCACTTTTATTCCATTCACTCTCGGTCTAAATTAGCTGTGCCGCTACTCCAAAATGTTAGTGTGATGTTTGTGATCAAATATAGAGCATCTCCAGTAGGTAATTAATTTCAATTGCACCGACCTGCTTTTGGAAAGTAACTTTTTTCAGATTCAACTGACCAAACCCCTTGTTGAGATGTAAAGTACTCACGATTTATTCACAATTTTCGGTGAAAGATACAGGTCTACAATTAAAACAAAACACAGGTATTATTAAATTAATGATCTTTCCTTAAATCACTCAGTTTTATTCCAAATTACTGCATTTTTCTTTGTATTGGGCACATTTTGGTAAACCACTGTACGCTATGTATTTCATAACAGCTGTTTACAGATTTGTGTATGTCTTAAAAATAGTGGTTACTTTCCATTCCTCTTCAATTGTTAAAAGTGCCACTAATAATAATAATTATGATTATGATTATTATTAGTAGTATTGTCCTCCTTTTCCCCTGCCCTGTGAGTCATGAGATTGCTATTACCTGTTTCGTCTGAGGTGTTGTAGCCTGTTGAATTGAAAGCTGTGTCTGTAAATCGCTGCGGTCTTCCCAGTTCCTTGAGCCCCCTGCTGTGTTCCTGCTGCTGGTGCTGGTAGGGCTTTCATTAGTAAATATATCTGCTGTGGATCGCTTTATTAAATTGTGGGTTCAAATACACAGAATTGCTGATTGCCACCTTGCCCTTTCACAGAAAAAGCAAATGTCAGTGTTTTCAATGCCACTAGGCTGTGTTTATTTATTTATAGTTTAAATACAGCCTCACACTCCCAGGTTGATTAAAGCGATTGTAGTGAGAGACAAGAACATGGCAAGAGTGAAGATGGGTGACAATACTCTACACTTTGCAGCCGAGCCTGAGGGGACATTTAATCGTTACCATGACTGCCACGAAGTTAGGGTGTGTTGTCAGTGACTCCCGTTAAGATGTGTCTCCTGTCCAGACATCTACAAGAAATAATTACGAACATTTTTATTTATGGTCAAGCTTTTTAATATGTGTAAGTGGTACAGTCACTACAGGCTGCAGTATTGGGATAGCGTTTATTTTAAATGACCTTTATTACTTCAAAAGACAAAACAAACTATTTTGTGCAGACTGAAATGGAATAAGAAAGTTATACACTTTAGCTGGTGAACACACACTGTAACATACCTTACTGTCAGTGGTGTTGTTGAGGGCATACACGTAATTAGAAGGGAACTTTCCGTATCCCTATGTAACTTTTCCAAGATTTTACATATACCCTCCTATAATTCATATATAACGAACTCTCTCATTAATTTGCCATTCCCCGGTCAACAAATCGCCAGCCAGGTACTAGAGTAGACCCACTACTACAGTCACCACTACAGCACTGCTTACTGTGCATTAGCCAATTCATACATCCAGCATAGAAAGGCGGGTGGCATGATCAAGCTGTCAACGTGATTAATATCCTCTGTTTTGGGAAATTAAAAAAGGAATAACGCCGTCTTCACTGTTTTTCCCGCAGCCATGGGCACATACACTTAGTGTTGCTAATGGAAGCTATAATTCCATGATGCTAAAGCAACGGTCAACTTTATAATAGGTGCCGTGGGGAAGAAATATCGGGTGAATCCGTAATTTTTCCACGATCCAGGAAGCTATGATACAATACATCTGCAATAACTCGAGAGAGCTTAGGCCTACATGCTAAAGTGTGACATCCACCATTATTTGGTGAATTTTGCATTTTTTAGTTTTAAAGACATATGATGGACTCAATCTGCACTATATCAACATATAAAGACACACAAAACCGTGATTTTAGTGGGACCTCTCCTTTCTGTTGATCATTAAATTTACCTTTGCAAAATAGACCAACTTTTGAGTGAGTTATGTTCATAATTCTATTGTTGAATTGTTTTATTGTTGAATTAAAGAGCTGTCTTGTTTTCTTGTTACCTCATTTAAAACATGATATTCTACCTGCTCATAACTCGTAGATACCCTGTCTCTCTGTTCATTTAACTTGAAATTCATAAAAACATATAGTTCTCAACTTTGAGAGAATGCAGGACATTTTTACTCGGATTTAAAAACATTATTTTAGCAGTTTGCAACCAAATGAATACTGTTATTAAGTGTATTCCTGTGGTCCAAATTTTGGCAGCTTTATTTTATTTTGTCGTTCTTGTCTTTTGCTTCAGAGACAATTTTCTCATAGCAGACATTGCCTCCTGTAGTGATACAAACAAAACAATAAGAAAAATGCAAATTATTCAGTGGGGCAAATAGAGATCAGACCATTAATAGTTTATGTGTGTCTTTATTCTCGTCTCAGTCTTCATTGCTCTCTAGTGCCAACACCAACAGTATGAGTATGTCTTGGTCACAGCAGAAGGTTGGTGCTTTTTTCTTAAATATGTATTTTTTTCTCATTTTAAATGCCACCAATTCCAATGCAGTGTATTTGTTCTGGCCGGTATTGGGAATCATTCATATTTTCCTTTCAACCATTAAAACAAGCAGCTCATGTTGATGATTGTGACACTTTGTGCAATTTTTTAATTGTTTCCACTTCATTTGTTCTTTTGAACTTCAGAAAACAAAATTCAGTAAATAAATTGACAATTACATCTCTATATAGCTACATAGTATAGATCTTATTTAGGCACAAAACATGCTTTACACAAAAGAAAGGAAGTTTAAATCTTATCAGAGTTCCTTTCCAGGGTTTCAAATTGCATACTTGAAAGCTTGGTGAATTTAGGACATCATTAATAGTTTCACCGCTTTTCTTTCTAGTTTCCGTAACAGAATGTTTGTGCTCTGTCCCCGGAAAGGGATATTTGTTTATCTATATGTTTAATTCAACTGAAAAACAACAACACTGCATTGTTTCCATTGTTCTGTCACTAAAATGCATTGGAGTATTATCTCTGGCATGCAAAAGAGCTTGACGAGTGAGATGCTTGGAGCTGGATCAGTACATTTCAGTCTGATGCCTTTAATAGTATCTGGGCAGCTGCACAAAGGGGTAAGACTGTTAAGAGATGTGAATTTTGATCCAAGGATCTGCCACGATCCTTAGACTTAAAACTTGCATGTTATATTAATATATATATATATATATATATATATATATATATTTTAAAGCACACACAAAAAGGCTGTGGATTCTACTGGTAGCTGCTCTGTTGTGCCGACACACACTCATACATACTGTATATTATGTATTACGTCACTTTGTGGCAAACTTTGATCAGTACAGTGCACAATTATGCAAAGCAGCTCAAATTAATTTGCAAGAAGTTTCGACAACACAAAGCCAAGAACCGACTGGGCTGGGAAATTGAATTGCTTTACCATCTTGTGGGATGTTTCCTACAGGGATGAGTGTTTGAGGTAATTAGGTTGGGGAGCAGTTTAGGAAAGCTGATACTGTCACTTCCATGACTACAGAAGGAAGATTTCGATCTCCGGTGTTATTTGCCTAGCATTTAAAAGAGAGAGAGAACCCAGCTCAAAGTAGTAGAATTGAAGACTGTTCACAGCAGCTGAAGTTTTGATCCTTACCTGAAACTTTATTGAGTCGTATAGGATATCTATCTGTCTGTCTATGTATGTATGTTGTATTTATTCATTTATGAATGTGTGTGTGAACTAAAGCATGCAGCCTCTAATTCAGTATTACAAAAGCCACTTTCTCATTCATAAAAACCTGTCCAAGTTCAAAATTGTTGACCCTGATTTTCTGTAATTTGCTCTTTATTTGTCCTGATAGTGTTGGCCTGTTGTGGTGCACTATGTCTTATCTGATCAAATGGAGCTGAAAAGCCCTGACCAACAAGTAATTATACAACCTTTTATTCACTTTACTTTGTGTAATACTTCACAGAGTTGTGTGCACCACCTGGGAGCCTAAAACACAAGCATGATTTAATATACATGATTTATATTTAAGAAACATGTCCATTCATATACATATAAACTTCCCTGAATTAGGGACACAGCATACAAATGGGATAAGTGCAGCTAATTGCCTCGCAACAACCTAAATATTGGCAATTAACATCTAAAATGTCTGAGCAAACAGCTGAAACGCTCTTGGTCATTCTTTATTTTGAAGGCTAATTTGAGTAATTTTCTCAATCCTCTCTCGCTCAGTCATTCCTGTTACTGTGATATGGTTCTTAGAACGATTATCTCCATGTAATGCAAGTAATGTGAAAGAAAGAGAAAAAAATGCTAAGAGAATGAATCTCAATGAAATTGCCAGTTTGGCATGTCAGCTCAACAGCAATCCTTGACAGATTACGTTAATTGCTGTGCAGAAATTAGAACGGAGGAGACACACCACAGAATGTATTACATTTACAGTGTCAGTGACAGAAAAAGGAAATGGTGCAAAATGTCTTTACAGGGTTTCTGACAGTTATTATTTGTTAATAAAACATACAATTACTTCAGCCTTTTGCTTTTTTGTTGGCTCTGTTTACAAACAAAGCTCCTGAAGAAGCTGAAAATATATTATTGTATGTATTTGTTATAATTATAAGTTCTTGTCTGTAGGTTAAAGCTTCTGTCATGTGGAGGAAGTCTGCATTTCAATGCAGTGCAGTTACGATGCATCTTGGTTTGAGTTTAATTTACATTTATCCGACTGTTATACTTTCAAATGTTAAGCAGATGCCTTCTGCAAAGATTACCGATATTTGTTCCTCCAGCCGGTCGCCAGATAGAAGTAAAATTAAGTAATTAAACTAAAATGTCATTTGAATTTATTCGAAATTTTCAAGTCAATTAAAGGAATGCTTTCCTGAGCCTCATGTAATGCCATATTTATCGATCTAGGGAGAATGCTTTATACAGTCACGTTGAGGTTACATTTATTTTTGAAACTTGATCATTTGGAATTCATAATGTATTGATCCTTGTTGTAACGTTTTAAAACGCGGTGCCTGGTAGTGATATTTCCGAAGGCTGTTTTGCTAGGTAATCAATATGTGTTATTTAAAGATTGGTGCAGTTGCTTTTCTATTGTATGTGCTAGCATGCTCTATCGTGACCGACCACTGGATTTCAGAGGAGTCTGTCATTTATCCTGTGGTTTACAGTGTCTTGGAAAAGGGTCGTGAGTGAACAGGTACTATGAATGCACAGACATATATAACATATGTGTGTGTCTATATATATATATATATATATATATATAATCTACAGTAGTTGACTGCATATGTTCCAGTATTGGTCTTGTTGCCACAGTGTGGACAGAAATCCTGTATAGTGCCATGGCTGACTTCCCTGGTGAAGGACAGTGATGCTGCCATGAGTTCTGGTATGAAATGCCCCATGGATCAAACCTGCCAGCCAGCTGGTGGTCTTCAATTGAGAAGTTCAATCCTGTGACCGATTAAGGGCTGTAACCCGCTGTAGCAGAGTAGTTTTCTGAGACCATGGGCCAGATTAAATCAAAACCTTGACCCACCTGCTAAAGTACAGTACTACAGAACTGTACTCAGTTGCGGCTTCAGTTTCAGTAAGATGCCACTTTCTTCTAATCATAAATGTAACCACTATGATGTACAGGTTTGTAGTTTGCTATTAGCGGGTGGGTCAAAGTTTTGATTTAATCCGGCCCCATGTCTGATTCAGGGGTGCTAGCTTTAAGAGATTAATACATCTCTAGTGTTGGACACAGAAATGTTACACTGTCTCCCTTCTGGGTGGGAGCTGTGAGTTGGGTGCATCAGGGAGCCAGAGAAGAAAGTGTTTGCCCCAACTCCCCCACCCTGCTTCAACTCCCGGGCTGAGAGAAAGTGGGGCATGCTTCACCGTTTCTCCAGGGAAGTGTAACCGATATTCAACATGTAAAGCCTGAATAGCCTCATTCTAGGATAAGAACATAAAAGCTTTCTCAGGAGTAATCATTAACCACAGCGGGCACTTATGCTACAGTTACAAATTCGTTTGCTGTAAGGGAGCCAGACTTGTCATTAATAAAGCCTCGAAATCCGAATGATCTTAAAAAGTTGCCCTGTACACTGAGATGAGGGCATTCACAGAGCCTATTTTTACACATTCATGAAACTAATGGTTTTGTCATTCGGCCTTTAACTGAGGTTTTCCAGGTCTGACTGTACATAGCCATGTGCTTTCACAGAAACAAAGGACTGACGTTCAGTTTCTGACTCAGTAGGTCACAGAGGTGGGGTGGGATGCCATAAGGGTAGCTCTCTCCCAATTAGGAATGTCTGAGTGATCTGGTCCAAGTAGTTCATTGTTTTATGACATCTTCCTCGGAGGAATGCAGAAAGAACAATTCTCTAAGGAGCCTTTTACAATCCACTCGTGATGTCATTCACGTCTTGCAAAAGCATGGTCCTGGACTTCATCTCAACTGGAGATGGACTGATGGCACATGGTCAATACAGCATGGCAAACATATAGATTTTAATTCTTAATTGCTAAAATTTAAGAAAGTAATGGGAGCCCCTCTTATGTCATCATAAGAGTCTACAGTGCATTTGTGTTTATTTTCTGTTTCACTGGGCTTTTCAGGGAGACACCAGTTTTCTATGGACCGCATTAGTCTCTAGACTCTGAACTTGTTTCCTCATCCTCTCTTGAGTTCTCTCTAATCCAAAGGCAGATCCCATTGGCACTCCAGCTGCTTTACATTAATCCCTGGTAGACTTGCCTGGTTCTGACTGCGTATTCAAAGCAGTTTAATATGATGAAGAGCCGAATGGGGCTTTCATCTGCAGAGTGTTAAGTTAAGTTCAGCAACTTGTTTGTGCATAATTTTAAGAACAATTTGTAAATGTAATTGTACATCTATACACAAGCACTATATCTGTTAGACGTTTGTATATGTCTGTAAATGAGAGTATTTACATCCTTCATCTGAGGCAGTGTTATTCAGTGACAGTGCTGTAAATGTTGGTAATTATCCAGAGATGTGAAATGAACACCTCCTCAGTTAGACAAACACTCATAGATGAGGTGAGAGGTAGGTAGTTTTTTAACCTTGTCAGGATCAGTTACTCCACCTTAATGATGATTGCTAGCAGATCTCTGCCAGCCAATCTCAAATTATGCACACAGATCTGGTAAAAATACACGTTGTAGTGTATTGCATATGAAAATGCAGAGGCCTGTTATTTGCCACCTATTTTATCAACAGTAACATTAACAACAAAAAAGTAGTTACAGCAGTTACTTTCAGTGTCCCAAGAGCAAAATATAAATTCTGTAATGAGTTGCATGTAATTTCTAGTAGTATTTTTATTAATTATAATTACTTGTATGTATTTATTTTTAATTTAACGCTCTATGGAGCTGCATGTAGATTGAATGTATTGATGCAAATGAAGAACCCAGTTGTCCCACAGGCAAGCGAGTGAATGGGGAGCTGGTGGGGCAGCAGACGAACTGTGTCCAGCTGCTGTGTGTCAGTGTGTCCCCCCACTCTGCCTGTGCTCTCCCCTCGCGGGCCTGGGGTCCTCCCCTCGCGCAGCTCCTGCTCTCAGCCAGAAAGCAAGCTGCCGCTGCTGCTGATTTCAGTTAAAACAGTGTCAGTGTTTAGTCTGGCACTCTGCTCTCGGAGAGATTGGCAGCTGGGTCAAACAAAGTCATTTTGTTGGCACTTTTCCCAGCAAGCTTCTGCTAGTGTTTAGGTAGTAGTGTAGGCCCCTTTCTTCAGGGATAGCTGCACATCTCACCGCACCCGCCTTCCCCATGCTTTCCCTTTCTTTTTCTTTTTTTTTCTTTTTTTTACTTTCTGCTCCCCCTCCCACCCCTCTACCCACCCCCCCTTTTTCTTTCTTTAAAAAAAAAAAAAAACCTGACTCCCCAGCAGCAGGGGGGAAAAGTGGAAAGTTATAACTTTGACTCTGGATTGCGTATTATACAATATGCGTGCTTTTGGGTCTCGAAAGTTGACGCCTCCAGGCTTTCAGCACGTTGCAGAAATCTCTCTGTAGCAGAGCTTGGGGTTTGTGCTGGATTAATAAGTAAAGGGGGGAATTCTCCTTCTGCATTTTTTTTTATTTTCTTAAATTTCTCCTTTAATTTGTGTGTGTAAACTTAAAACAAGAGTCTTCCTGTGCAACACAAAAGGCAGCCAGCTTGTAGGTAAGTCTGTGTACCGAGTGCCCTTTTGTCTCTTGCACATAGCTGCTGCACACTTGGGTTGTATCAAGAGGTGTGGTGACTTTCTACTTTCTGGAAATGTCAATTAATATTACTATTGGATTATTAAGGACTCGTTTGGAACGACCAAAAGTAAATCATGTTTTTATTATTTTTAATTCGACTGATCATGAAAGAATACAAAGGTGTGCATTTATGCAGTTACTTAACAAAGATCATTTTTTAAGTCATAGTGAACTTTTAAAACTATGAGTACATATTTTCTTTTTATGTTTTTTTTTTACCTATTGACAGTTGTTCAGAAGCATCTAAATCACATAGAAGTGTCCTTCTGAAGTACAGGCTTTCAAAACGAGAGGGTTTCTGCAAAATTAAGTATTCAGAATAAGTTTGACGAGAACTGCTTCATTGATTTTACCCTGTTGGTCCACATTTTTTGTTTTTGCTCAAGGCAATGTTGAATTAGTGCTGAGGCCCCTTGCACATGAATTTGGATCTGGGCCAAAGTCAACTTCCCCCTTAGTGTGCCTTCTAAAAAAAAACTGCAGCATTTTATCTGTGATTGAAAATCATGCCTGAGAGCTGCCATAGCCAGTTGTGTAGGCTTGTCAGAAAGACAAACACGCCATGCACAAAGTTAATCTTTCACCCAATTTCACTTTTCCATCAAAGAAAGGTACAGCTCTTTTATAAACACGATGAGATCACATCTTTGATAAAGCCTTTTCTGCAGCAGTCGGTAAATATTAAACTATTTGAGATAATGGTTTCCCACCTGAGAGAATATTGTGGTTTAACTGTTTTGATTGAAATGAATGTATTTCCTCTCACTTCCATGCGCACACCATATTAAGGCCAGACGTCATACCAATAATACAGAAATAGAATAGAATGGAACAAGAAATAAGCAAACATCAAGGTGACAGTAAGAATACATTTGTTACAGATGTTAAATATGTCTCAGGGCAACAGTTACAGTAGTAACAGCTTTGTTGTCACAATCTCATGATACTTGGCAGGTTTCAGTCAGTTTCCTGTCTGCCTCCAATATGTGACACTGAGAAGACTCCTGCTGTTCCCTGTTTTGTGGCGTGCTCTCATAGCCTGTTGTCCAGCTCTTCTACTCAAACTTTTCCAATTCTCACCAGGTGCCCCGAGTGCATCTCTGTAAAGGAAGTATCACACCTGATGCACTGTGGCTAAGGGGCTGCTTGCATACATTTGGAAGACCAAGTAATCATGGATGTGCATTTCTTTTCAGCTGGTTAACAAGAAAACACTGATGATGTGTGTGGGGCAGTGTTAGCAACTACAAGGCAGAACAACCTGAATGTGTGTCTTTGTGCTTTGTGCGATGGCAGTGTGTAGCAGCACAGTGCAGGATGTGAACAGTAACCCTGAAAAGCCCCCACCTTGTGCCCATGTCTGGACTGTTCCACCTGCCGTGGACTGAAGTCAAACAGAGCCAGTGCCCCTTCTGCCAAATCGCAAGGACAGGGCATTGTTAGGATCTGCTGACAAGATTAATAGCACCATCCAACAAACTGAGTTGCTAGTAATTTCCAGCCATTCATGCTGTCATTATTTTTCCTTTGTGGCTACACAATCAGCACTTCTTTGTAGTCGATTCAAACAGCGAATTCACATATGCAGCATTTAACTTCTTACTCTTCAATGCCATAGATTGCACGAATAATACTGTGTTTTCTACGAACACAATACTTTTTTTTATTCCTTTAAGTGTCACGTTTGTTTCATTTTCTTAATTTTCGGTCTCTCTTCTCCTCTGCCGAAAAAAAAATACCATTTACCATTTTTCTTTCTCTTCTGCTAAAGCATCATTTTGTGAAAGCCCAGAGAATTTATTAGAAGTCAACAGCGTTTAAAAGGGCAGCCTAATTATTTTTGTATGTAGTGCCTCTCCTTTCAAAACACTATGAGGAGCCATCTTATTAATTCTTATCTTAAAAATTCAATTGTTCATTTTACCTGAATGTAGTAGTCATGTAAAAACATGACATAGAATCTATAGTTTTCTACAGACCAGCAAAAGTGCATTTAATTTCAGAAAAACTGGCCACACATTACAGAGAAACAGCTAAAGCCAGCCCATGCACCTGAGTCAGTGCTGGGCTAAATGTAGCTGAACTGTGACCTGTGGAGACGGTGTTACTTGCGAGAGCCTGGCTGGTTTGTTTTCCTGGTTTGGTTTATCCGGTTAGATAACCGTGGACTTCTACAATTTCATGTGTCTGGAGATCCCTGTCTCATTTCCTCCCCTGTCTGCCCCGCAGTGGTATCTCCCATCCCAGAGGAATTCTTATCCCTGGCCTTGGTTGAACTCTGACCTCGGCCGGCTGCCTCACCTGATATTAAATGACCCTCTCGAGGGGCCCCAGGGTTAGCTCCGGAGTGAGAAGATTCAATCAATTCAACCAGATCAAGAGCAGAGCAGATGAAGCCATTGCCACTCTGTTCCTTCAGTACATAATCAATAGCACTTTGCATAGCAGACAGTGTTGTCTGTGCTATTAATATTATTAAGTAGTATTTGTATCATTACAAAGCTTTCTTTATAACTGTATTTCTGCAGGATACATCCCATTACTTGTGTGTGTGTGTGTGTGTGTGTGTGTGTGTGTGTGTGTGTGTGTGTGTGTGTGTATATATATATATATATATATATATTTTTTTTTTTTTTTTACAATTTTTCCCAAAAGTAATTTCATAGACTGTACTGTACATTTGTAAATGAGCACAGCTGAAAATGTAACCATTTTGGGTTTCTTTCCCAATTGCAGCCGTAGTGTACAAACGATGAGTCAGACGATGATGACAGTACAGATTGAAACCTTTTTGGGGCTGTTAGGCTTTCCTCCACTCATTAACCCTCTGCTCTAGCATCAGGAGTTGGGATACAGCTTGAAGTCTCCTCCTAAAGCTTTTCTCTAGAGTGACTTTGATGGCAGCATGCAGGTGTGCTGGTACATTTCAAAATATCCTATTTGGACTCAATTGGCACATGTTTTTTGCAGTAACAACTGGGACCAACTTATATTTTCAGTTTTATTTTAGATGTCGCAAAACTTTCTTGTATACGGACGCATCTGCAAAACCCTTTGGCACATGCTGAGGTCAACAAGGGGGTGGAGAACTTGGCCAATATGTGGTGACTGTTGTACCTTTTTAACTGAGGAACATGTACAGTTAAACCAGAGGAGATCACAGGGATTTTAGCATAAACATGCCATTAGGAATATATAAGCTAGTCCATCATCAGGTGTCATTTCTAATTTGTGTTGTGAAGTTGCTGGCGAATGATTTATCAGTCCGCGCTGGGGACAGGAGCAGGTCTGGTGACTCACCTCTCCAGCAGGGGTTTCCTTCAGCATCAAGATCGATACAAAAATCATGAGCCTTGCATGCCCTTCTCATCTCCCTTTATTAAGTGTCCCTATAAAATATTAACACAGATCTGTATGCATCCCGTGCACCCCATTCATCATCTTAATAATGTTTATAAACAAAAAAGACATAGTGTTCATTAAGCCGCTTGCACATTTTGCGCTTCGCCGACGCAGCGCATCCAATAAAGAGGTGTGTGGTTGAGCTATATTAAGTTCCTGATAAAATAAAGAAAAGAAAGAAGCAGAGGACTTGGAAAAAAGCAAAAGAAAGAGGATTAGCATTCAGGAGCCCTGTGCTTCTCTTCCATGAGTAGAGAGAGCGAGAGGGGGGGGGTCAGCGAAGTTAATTCAGTTTCGTGAAGTGCCCAGCTCTAATTAAAGGAAGGGTTCTGGCGGCGGCAGCTGGGAATGGGTATTTCAGAGCAGAGGCGCTGAGTCCCTTCCAATGCTACAGTAGAGAGCGTGAGTAATTGCTATGAACTCTCTGACTCCTCCATGCGAGTGCTAGCAGCCCATGTGCTCATACCGTAAGGCAGCTATAGCAGCACTTTTGAGTTTTTGTGTTTTTGATTTTTTTCCTCATGTGCAGCACACACTACATCCCAAACAGAGGGCCCTGTGGATGCAAACACTATCTTTCAATCTAAAAAAGTCTAAAAGATGATGATTAAAATAATAATAATTAAAAGAAACCAACAAATACTTTTATGTTTAGATTCTAACTTACAGAATGTATTAAAATGCTTCAAGAATGCAAAGCAGCCTTTGAGTGACAATTAATGTGAATATGAGTGAGAAAGGTATGCGTCATGTGTTAGGGATTATTAAACAGAAGTTGATTACCTTGCAAGTTATCAGCATTTTTTATTAGAAATTTCTCCCCTGGTTAACTGTGCAGATTCAGAGCAGTGGCTTGAACGTGTGGAAGTAGTTTTTGTTTTATTAATGAACGAATATGTATAACTCTATGAAATATGCTTCACAGTTCAGCTTCCCATTTAGTTGAAGACCTTGTCCTGCAAAAAGCTGACAATCTGCAGTTACGTTAGGGAAACGGCCTGTTTTATTTGTGTTGGAGGAGAGGAATGTGAAACTCTGAAAAGCAACTCGACAAGGCATTTCAGCTTTTGTTTAGATAATAGTCAAGTGACAGTCCAAATTAATAAGGCTTTGTGTTTATTTGAACCAGCAATCAGAATCAGTTCATCTGTCAGAAATGCTTTTTTTTTTTGTTCAGATGAAGAATTAATGTAACTGAGAACTTGTCTGATTTTGGCTCAGTAAATGCAAGGTTGTGTGCGAGTCATGAGCCTTGTCATATGTTAGTGATTGAGTAATTACTATGAACTCAACCACTCCTATACAGTGTGCGTGCTACTAGGACATGTGCTTATACTATAAGTGAGCTGTAGAGAAAGAGCATTTACTTGTTTAGGGGGGGTTTGGTCTTCATTTGCGAGAATTATTTGTGTGCCCCTTTGCGTTCATTGCAGTGTGCAGCTCGAGGTAAGATGTGGAACAGGAGAGGGAGTGCTTGGGTCACAGATCTCTCGTTCGGCAGGAATGCTACTGCTGCAGTAATGGAGACTTCCGGCAGTGATGTTATGGCAGAGGATGCGTTTTTCAATATTTTGTCATGGCTTTCCAATTGAATGTCCACAGGACTTAACAAGATTGTATTTATGTATTGTTGTTGTAGCTTTTTTTGCTTTGGGTATTGTAAAATTAATCATTTTTTTACATCCATCACGTAGCAAAGTGGTGTTGAACAGGAATGTCTATGAAAACGTGCTTTTCAGACCTGGAATGGTTGTTTTGCACGCTAGTTCTCAGTTCTTACTGCTTATTGGTGAATATTAACTCTGACAATGATCTGATACCTAGAATACAAACCAGAAATCCTGTTAATGGAAGCATTATAATCTATGCCATCATTGGTGCTATTACAGATTTGTTTTCTTTAATTGCCTTTGCACCAGCTGTCGGAAGTTATACACATACCATTTTCATACAGAATCCCTATAACTAGGCCTATGTCTGTTTTGCAAAGTAATAAAAAGATGAAGATTATCATTCAACATAACATTTTTATGAGAGTTTCTTTCATTAAATGTTACTAGGTGTATTTCTAAGGTGAATTATACTCATAGTGACATTCAGAACAGAAATGTTTCTGTGTATTTTGTTTACCTTTATGTGCATTAGCTGAATCAAAAACAAAAAACTCACTCATTGTTAATTACACTAGTTTATATTGTGAGTTGTTCTGTTATAGAGTATTTTAAAGCTTTTACGGGCTGGGCTTTGGTAATCAGAATTAGTCTGCATATTGGAAATAAGGCCGTCAGACCATCTCAAATTAATTTCTTTGTTCTGTAAGCTCAGTGTCATTTAATTTCTGGTGTAAAGTCTGGAACTGTAGTTGGGTTGGTTGGAAGGCTTCATTGCAGTTTTGTTTCTGACTGCTTTGTTTTAATTTTACATCATTTGGTTTCTTTCCCTCCACCTGGTTAAAAGCTAAATCGCATTTACAAAATGAAACTGGGTTGAATGCCTGAAGAAAATATAACACTTCTAACAGATTCCTATTTTCATGTAGTTAATTAAATCCTTTCACTTCACTCAGACATGTTTCATCATAGTCTGACCAAACTGTTTGAGTCCTGTGGATCATAATCATTTTCTTTTTCATTTTCAGGGCTCATCTGTAACTTCTTTTTCATAGACACATTAACAGGTAAGAAAATAATATTTGAGTTATGTAAAACATTTGAGGCATCCACTGTGTCCCTTAACTATAAGGTTAACATTGACTATGCTGTGGGCTTTTCAGATCTCATGCTATGGTTTAGCTCGGTAGCTTTTATTTGAGCATTTTATATGTGTGTGTGTGTGTGTATGTGTATGTGTGTTGTTAAGCACTGAACTCCAGTTTAGTGTTTCTGTTTGGTTTATGAACACAGAACAGTCAAAGGGAGTGGAGTTGATCTAATTTCTGACTGCTGTGAGGCTGCAAATGGAAACCAAAAGTAGGCCCTTGCTCACGGGAGCCTACAGCCCCATTGAGTCACTGTCACATGGAAAGCTGTTGATTAGGAGATCAAAATAATTTGCTGTTAGATTTGTGGCACAGCAGGGCGATTGGCAGAAAAAAAAATGCCGGATGCCATCTTTTTATATCTAAATCATACAAAAGGCAGTACTTTGTCTGATACTTTGAGAAGTAGTTGTGAAAACTGAAAATAAGCTTTAAATAGGGTTACGATTTTTTGGCCATGATCTGTGGTGTACATGCCCAGCCTGTACCTGAAAAGTGGTAATGCTGTAAGTGTATGTGTGTTTAAAGCTGGGCGGTTGACAGGTCTGTTTCACATTCAGTCGACTGCTTCTCAAAGAAAGTTGCCGGCTGCAGCCCTGTGAAGCGGTCACTGTGCACGCTTGTCTGCACTCCAGAATGTCTGAGGGAACTGTACAACAAAAGTTCCAATCATCATTGCTAGATGCACCAGTGCACCGAGAAGCACACAGGAGCATTCTGGGGAGGGAACATTCCTGGGGGCTTTTATAATGAATGTAGATATATGGCCGTGACGAGATCCTGAATTTTAGATGTCGACATTTTGAGGGTAGAAATTCCGCCTGTGGTACATTAGCCAGCCTTATGAATGATTTCTCATGCAGATTTGAGTCTTTTATGTAATCTCTGGATTCCCTTACAAGTGTGGTTTTGGGCATTACCTTCATGGTTGGTCTTTCGCTGTTACACTGACTTGCAGTCTGCTGTAAATTACGATGGCAACAGCACTATGGAAGTGTTATCAATTTCAACAGACCGCAGTGCTCTCTGTACGATCCCGAGACCACCCTGCTGCAGCTTAGTCACAGGCAAATTGCAGAACAATGGACAAGAAATGTAGTATACTGTTGGAAAAAGTATATTTCAATTGCAGGTGGTTTGTAGGAATTTGTGTGGTCGAACATGCATGTCTCACTGCTGCTACTGCTCGTACAGGGAGTGCGCAGTCAGGAGTCTTTTCTTGTGTTTGTGTTGCAGGATTTGCTTTTCCAGATGTTGTGATTTATCAGCCTCCATGACTTCCTAAAGACTGATCACAGCACACCATTTTCAGCACTTTAGTATATCTAAACGAGTCAGTTTCGATGGAAAATAAAAGGTGTTACTTTACAGGTTTCACTGTGTTGGTTGGCTACTTGAAATCTTTTTGGCTCTTTATTCTGCTAAATACTCAATATCTGAGGTCTGTATACTGGTTCAGTCGGTTTAACAATTACTATTGTTTTTATAACCCACAAAAATGTACAAGTTTATGAAAAATACATTAATGCAATCGGAAATATGGCTAAGATGTTAAATCAAAATGTATTTATCAATTAAAAATATGCCAAACTAGCTTTGTTTCATTCATCGTCTGCCAGTTTAATCACAGATCAACAGTGTGTTCAGTCCCTTGCTAACTGTACTTGCTTTATTATGCACTAACAATCATACTTTAACAATAACTTATTGTTCTAAAGGTTGTTCTGCTCTGTACAGATACTGCTGTTCCTTGCTGCCATCTAGTGTTAATATGATAAAGTCTCATATCCCTGAAGGAACCACACCCAAACCCACCTATAGAGAATGGAGAGACGTACTTCCACAATCATGCTCATTGTGTTGGGAATCTCTGTTAAATTTCTTTTTTTTCTTTTTTATAATAATTTACTGAGAAATTCACTTCACACCGAAAGTCACATATCACTTGTATCCTGTTTATTTTTAAGTATAACCCTGTTTAGTGCTTTTTACATACAGAAAATGTTCATACTGAGATTAGCAGATTGGGATTTTTTAGAGAGAGAAAATGCTTTAGTATTGAGTCCTCTCTGGAGTATGAATCCTTACTCTTAAGACTACAGGCAAAGTGAATATTAGATTAGTTATTAGGCATTAGTTTAGAACATAACTAGTTGAGTCTGGCATGCTTGTGGCTGAAACTAATGCTGCTGAGTGATCACATTTTCTGTAATAATTGTCCTCTAGTGTTTGCCATTATAAAGTTTTGTTAACCCTAATTAAAAACAAAAAGAAACCCAAAAAACACTGAAGTGCTGAGCTTGTAAATTTGCAAGCAGGTACATGCAAGGACTGTTAGGACAAGTTTGAAGGATATAAATGATCATTTTAATTTGTGTAACCACTAGGAAAATAATTGTTTATGTAAGTATGACTAAAGTTGGCCTTTTTCCTACTGTACTATCCTTATTTTCCAAATGACAGACACTGTGTCCTCAGCAAGAAGGACACATCTGTGAGTGGAAGTCTATTGTTAATGCAGCAAAGGATCTCTCTCCTGGTCATTAAATAAAACCATTCTGCTTATTCAGAGCAACGTTTCTGGACATTTCTCTGAACGCCTCCGGTTTGTTTGTAATGATTCTTCTGTAATAGACACGTTTTACTTGTGCATTCCAAAGACGTACCCCCGACACTCACTTTGCTGAAATCAGATAATCCTTTATTAAAACACAGAAAACCGTTTAATGACATTAAGTCTCTAACACTCTACACAAAAACAACAGAGACAAAGCTCCCAGTCATTACTTAGTTTGAACCGTTTTCTGCATGGTATGTAGCTTTGGTGCGATTGGATCTTCTGATTCAAAAGGAAATTAATAACACAGATAAATGGCATTTTTGCATCTGAGCGTTACGTAATCATTGATAATTATTATTTGTTTGTATTCATTTTTTATTCTTGCCTGCTCTACTTTACCAATGCTCATAACGTGTGTCTGAATGTCTATAGCACCTTTGTGGTCCTCTCACATAATTATTTTTGTGATTCTTGGATTTCTGTTTCTGATCGTGTTCGTGTCTTCTGCTGTCATGAGTCTCAACATGTCTTTTATAGTCATACTGGCTTTTAAAGTTTACTTCTCTGTGGTTGGGCTTTTTTCCCAGGATGTTACATGTTGGTAAGCTGATCCCACAGTACACTACATTACAGAATACCTTGGACTTGATTATCTGGGAAAGCTGGTCTCTCTTAGATTGTGTGAACAAGATATCAGTCTGCTTACAATTATTATTATTATATTTATTATTGTAGAGGACTCCCACAGCTTATATCTCAAGATCTTTCAAAAAGGCATATAACCAAGACAGTGTAGATAATTAAATATTAAATAGATTTATTAAATATATATAAATAAATGTAGATAAAACAAAAGTAGAGATGTTTTGTATATACTCTCAACATAATGATTATCCGTCTATGTTGTGAGTCTGATGCAATCCATTTGTTAATTGATTATCTAATTACATGAATATTAAATACATGGAGAGAGATATATATTTAAATAAATTAACTTAATACACATACATCAAAATTGTATCTAATGGAATTTATGTGCAAGAAAGTCAATGTTTATTACATTTTCTTAAATCCTTTACAGCAGTAAAAAATCTTTTTATTGACTGTTAATGAGGATCAGGTGATTCGACGTCTACTATGTTGCAAAACAAAACATATACCTACCTGTTTGAGATTGTTTTCTGATAATATCTCTATGGTAGAGAAGGTTGGGTAAATGAAAGAGTTTAGTTCATATACATTTTAAAATGGTTTTTTTATTCTGTTTCCCATGCACTCTGATTCAGCAATTAAAAGTTGGACAGATATATATTTTGAATGCATGAATGTTTAAATCGGGGCTCTTCCTTTGTGCTGTATGTTTTTTGTATTATTTTGTTATTCATTCCAATGACTTTGCCTTTAATTCACCCCCCCCCCCCACAAAGGAGAACTTACACAATATTTTGTAATATTGTAATATTTTTTTCTTTAAACACTAATGTGTTTGATATCAAGAAAAATAATTATTTCCTAAGCTTTTAAAAGTTGAAGATCCATGCTAATCAGATAAAATGGGTCTAGAAAGTATGTGCTGGTCAATTGATACTTTCAGTCCTCTCTTGTGCAGTCTACAATTTAAGACAATTAAAATCTTCACACTGAGAGTTTGATTCTAGTGGTTTGATCAACTGCTGTACCCTGGCAGCCAGACATTTGGGTGTTATTCACTTTGCACAGTGACATAAACTTGCATTCTTAATTAGAGGTCAGAAGTGAAAATCTGGGCTGAACATTTTCCTCTTTTCTTTAATTATTTTTTTGTTTAATGATCTGAAATTATAAAATACAGGTTTAATGTCTGATATATTTTAAACTATAGTTTTTCATGTTTTTTTGTTGTTGTTTGTACATGTGTTTGTTTTGGGGTATTTCATGTTCTTCTTAAGTTCTGAAACAGGTACACAATATTCCTCACATATTTGGGGTGATTTTGTTTTTAACAATATAATTTAACTATTTGAACAGCAGAATTATACCAAATCATATTTCAAACCTCACTGATCATAGTCAATCCTATAATTGATTTCTGATACATTTCGAACAAATCTCTGCTCAAAATAAGGTGCTGTAAACAGATTAGAAGAAGAAGACCCTTCTTACAGACTTAACATCACATCAATTACTTGCAAATGAAAGGCATTGTGTAAATGTGTTGTAGTGCATGTTTAAGTACTTAAGGAAATTGGAGCCAAACTGATTATTGTTTCTGTGAAGGAATAAACAATCAACAGGAGATTGATTGTTACCCATAGACATCTTCTGAATAAGGCAACATTTGCATATCTGTGACTTCCATTGTGTGTGGATTGTAATCTGGGTGGGTGTTAAAGCAGCTGACAATGCAGTCAACAAACAGATTCACCATGCAGGGAGCAGTGACACTGTGTGTACTGCAGGGCTTGTGCTGTACTATAGAGTGGGCAAGCAGCAATGCCAACTATTATTGGAATCCAGGATCAATGGGCTGAAAATACTTGCACACCATCCGTAGCTCGGCGCACACTCCCCCACAGCCCAGACATCGCAAGTGAAAGCAGTGCGTGCTTGACCCACTTTGAGCGAAAAAGAAGTACAAAGTAAGAAAGGTACAGCAAAAGCTCTAGCATCCAGCGTACAGTGGCTCAGGATTTAGGATGACGGCCCTGCGCTGTCCTAAACATGTTTCTGCTACTTCTAATATACCAGTAAATTCAATAAAGAATAAAGCCCCAGTTGGCTGACGGTTTTCAGGTTTACAATCCATAGTAGGGCATACTAGTGTATGAAAAACAAAAGCTTTTATTAATTTGCGTTCACCAAAATTGTGTTGGACAAGAAATCATTTTTTTTAATGTATCTTAGTTATTTTGTGTTTTTGTTCCCAGTTGGTATTTATAAATGAAGGTCCCTAGTTGTTCACTTCAACAATGATAGAGACATTGTAGAATGGAAGCCAGGGGACTATAGAACACCCTGAAGCTGAAACATTCCTTGTTTTTCTTTCTTTAGTCATACGTTGGTTTGAATTAGATGAGTTCACATACTGCAGTCAGTTAATATCATTGTCATTCAACCCCATAAATTACTGTTAAATGAAATCTCACTGAACACTCCAGCATGTGTTTCTCTTCTGGAAACCAGCAGAGAACTTAGAAAAATATAACCAGATGTGGGGAGGGGTTGTTGGGAGGATTGAAGCACATTGACATGTCTGCTCACAAGCTTTGCAAGCAATACTGCTGTTCTTTTTAAAGGCTGGAGTTCTTGCACCAGAGGAGGTTGGAAAAACACACTTGCTAGGGTGGTGGAGGAGGCGAATATTAGAAATGTGTACGCCAGCTTACCTAGACTTCTATTCGTTTGGATCTATCAAGAGCAGTTGTCAGAGTGCATCACCTAGAGACAGATAGTAAGTGTAACCAATTACAAAACCACACACATCAAGGTTTTCACTTTCTGCAAAGGCTGTCTTCCTTTTTCACACGGCAACCTGTTTGTGAGGCAGCTGCAGAGAATAGGAGGAAATGTCCATACATGATAATGACTTTTAAAAGTCAACAAGCAACAGAGGCAGAAGAGCGCCCTGCCGAAACTATTTCCACCTATTGAATGTTCAGTTTTTGTTTCCAGAATGCTCAGCGAGTTCCCTTTCTCTTCTGTGGAATGTTTGCTTGACTTTTCACCTTGACATTCTTCATTCTGACGGCTAGAATGAAGGCTATTGAACGGGTCAAAGGAACAACCTGTAAAATAGTCATTAGTCTTTTTACAGTATGCCTTCCCACTGACAAGTGGCAAGAAGTTTGAACTGTACCTCAGTTTTTTCAAAACATATTGAAGTAGCCACAAATGTGTCTCAGGGGTTTAGTTTGACCAAATGAAAAATGGGGTGCTGTCTGATGTGGTAAAGCACCGTAAAGGGTGTCGTGTTACAGCAAACGGTGACTATGGACAGGTCCAAACAGGCTTCAGATTAACATATCTGAGGTCAACGTGTGTCAAAGTAAATTATTTGTGGTTACATACTGAATAAACCAATATGTGGTTTGTTCACCACCTACGGTGATATGGATTTGAAGTGTCATTTTAGTTTCTTTTTGATGTAAATATCACCACGTGTCATGTTTTTTCTTTTTTCTTTTTTTCTTATGCAGCTAAAAAAAGCAACCCACAGATTTAAACAGTCTACCACAATTTCTAATAGCCTACATCAGGGGTTCCCAAACGTTTTGACCCAGGGACCCCCTTGGCACCCAGATTTTGGCTGGGTACCCCCACCCACCAAAGGGTGAAATAGTGTGAGAGCAGGTGGGGGGGGTAACGGTAAAATAGTGGGGGGGGGGGGAGTTTGGGTGCTGACAGTGAAATCGTGTGAGAGCAGGGGGTGTTTCGTCGGGAGTACCAGACCGCATTTTTGGATTTTGGATCGCAAGACAATTGCGGATTTTTTAATGCGTATCACAGTTTGAAAAAACGATGGCTTACATAGTTAAAATCACACAAAGTAGATAGAGCTTCAAATGTTCATGTTAAAATGCAAAATATGTCCAGTCACACACAGGTATGTTACCTTAGAATAACTTTTCTTTTCCTTTTTCCTGCACTCTTGCACGCCCTTAAGACTTCACCTTCTCTGAAGCGTTTCTGCACCTGAAAGCAAACATGCCCGAGGGGTGAAGACTAGGAGACTGCAGGGCCATAACCCTGGGTTCATTTGTGTTCTCCTCCAGAGCACTCTCTGGGTTATTTCTTGGCAATGCTGATATTCATAGTAATGCTCACCTCTCATTAAAATGCTCTAGATGAGTTCAAGAGAACACTTAGTAACCATCACATCTCACTTAATAGTTTTCACTCCAGTAAGTCTGTGATGAATGCAAAGATTTTGCCTGTGAAGTTCAGGCATGGGCAGATGACTTACGAACTGTATCTTAGACTTAATTCCCAACATCCCTCAGAGTCCTAGCTCAGGTAAACAGAAATCTAGCACTGAGGCCCTTTGCCCATCCTATCCTGCCGTACTGAGTGACACTGACAAACAATGTGTACATTATAGGTAATTTTCTGCTGCGAGTGGACTAAACTGGTGTAATTTAAGTTTTGTGTTTTTTTTTTTTTTTGAGGGTTTGTATTGGAAAAAGACACGACAACCCAACAAACCCATATAAGAACCATTACATCCACAATAATCATTTTACATAGGGCACCTAAAACATTCTAGTTAAATTAGGAGTGACCTTTTATCATCTCAAATCATGGTTGGATGTGAGCAGTGGAAATCAGAGCATCTGTTTGATGTAGAAACTTGAACTCATGTCTTGGAGGAACAAAAAATGATCTGTCCTGATGCATAGCATAATATCGATGTTGAAAACTGTATTAACAAAAAAGCTTGAATAATTTATAGATAATCCCTGTAAAAGAGCTGTGCTACAAGTACCCATTTTGCTCATATTTGTTAGCACTGATGTCTATTGTCAAATGCCCTGGGGAGAAATCACATCTCAAAGCCCATGTATGTTGGCTTGGCAGGACGATTCTGCACAGATGTGAAAGACTGACAGGCTTTTTTATTGGTGAAAAATAGCTAGTTTAATTATCTGATTAGGCTGAGCCTAAAATAGTTGTTCTGCTTGTCAAAGTATGGTTGGTGATTCATTCCTCTGACAATGCTAGCGTTGACTGCCGAGGCAGTGACTGAATTATGGCGGCTTGTTGGGCTTCTGAAGGGCCTGGATGAAGGGGTAACTCTAATGGTTTTACTGTCACTGCACTTTATAAAGCTGGATAATTAATTAGAAAGATTTTTTTAATGCAAGGTGTGAAAAGATTTTCACATACGTTTGTTAATAAATAAATAAACATCACATCTGTTCTCCTTAAAAGCGTTTAGATTTGCAGTTCCTTGAAGAAATCGGGAGAATAATATTTTCCTTAAACCTCCATATGCTATTATGAAGTCTGTTTCTTTAAGTTATTTTGTTTTTAAGTAATGAATATGTATTAAATATATACATTTTATTTTATATTAATTAACACATGTATTCTTTTGGATTTATTTCATCATTGTAATGCCTCGGCAAACTGTTTGCTTGGTTGGAATAACAGCCTCTAAAGTAGAAAGTGGCACACAGTCGCACACAGCACATCGCTGTCTGACGAGTGTGATTCTGCTCTGTGACGTTCACAATGTTTACTGGACCTGGGTTCAGCATCTCCGAGGGAGGCTGGATCGATATGGCTGGCTGTCTCTTTATTGTTCCACAGTTGTTCAAATCATGTGTTTTAGACATCGAGCCTTTGTAATTTCTCTGTCCTGGATTTAAATTCATAAATCCAGCCCTTCTCCAGCTGAGGGACCAGTAGTCCCTTCAGGAAGAGAGGCAGTTTGCAAAAGGGTTGCAGAGCTGTAGACCAGATGAAGAAAATAAATTCCCATTTGTGTTCTTCTAATGCCAGTCAAGATGGGATTTTCTTGCTGTTCAGTTTTAGATGGTCCCTTAAACAATATGTTTCTCATTTTTCAAGGTGGAAAAATATGTGGGGAAGATAAGAGAAAATATATCATTTTGATCTGTTTTATGAGGCTGGATTATTTATATATCTTTTTATGAATCGTGCAGCCACTGTGTTGATTTGTTGTCATGTTTCCACGGACTTGGTGTGAACTTTTAGTGCTTTATTCTTGCGTCAGGAGACTTTACTTTAAATTAAATTAAAAGGAGAAAGAACAAAAAGAAAGAAACAGAATCTGAAAGCTGTTAAGAAATACTTGTCACTACTATAATCTTGAAATCGGTGGAAAACGTGACCTGTGTTGTTGAGACAATCCCACTGAGAGAGAGGCTGTTCTCAGTGAAGCAGAGTGTCTTTTTATTAATTTTTAACACGTGAGGCCAGACTATTACTTATGTTGCAGATCTTGTGTTGTCAGTGTAACATCTGTTGGAACTTTCTGCCATGAAAGCGAAAGAGAGTTGGTGAATGCGTTGTGCTTCATTTCTATAGCTACAGTTGTGCACACAATTCTGAGTTCATAATAAAGGTATTCATTGAGGAGGTGCTAACGACCCACAAGACATAATTGTGCTGAGAAAATTGGTATCAACTTTGTCCCTTTTTTAAATGAAAAGTTATCCTAGTATTTTGAGAAGCTAAGATTTTCTAAGATAGTCATGAAATAGTCAAAACTTAGGGTGGATCTTTTAGAGAACTAAACAATACTTTCAGTGGCCTCCGACACATTGAGTAGGTTTGGCTGGAGTAACACCATTTTATTGGGATTTTGTGTGGATTTTTATCGAACGACATTTTTCACTACAATTCCTGCTGTACTTTTTTTAAGCATCTTCATCAGCACTGTCTGAATCCATACAGTCTACACTATTATGACATTTGGTTAAAGTAATTCACGTGTGTTTGAAAAATACTGCTTTGCAAAACGCTTAGGAAAAACCTTTAAGATAATATAGGTGAACCAGAAAATGTCCCTACGAATGAATCCTCTGACAAGTGGAAGGGGCAACAAAGTGCTGTCGCAGTCTTATCACAAAATTCAGTGTTTCCTCATAATTTCATGCTTTTATGAGTCAGTGACGAATAAGGATTTTAAAATGGTAAAAAAAAAAAAAATTAAAATACAAATTAAAGCTCTTTCTACGTTCATTAGAATGTTACGCATATATTTAAAAAAGTTTTATTTCTGAAAAAATTATCGTTTATACTTTTCTATAAATCATGATTTCTAATATCAAAAATGTCATACTGGATAACTGATAGATTTGCAAATTATTTGACTTTAGTTTTTTGTCAGCATAGAGTGAGTTCTCAACAAACATATTCAGCCCAGAAAAAAAAGAAAAATCACAATCTCACAAATTTGGGCTTTTCTATTGACACCAGTCACCCAAAACATAACGCTGAATTGTGCAAAATGCTGGGAAATGTCTGAAAATGTTTCTAGTAAAAATTATATGATTATTGTTGTTTCCTTAACTCAAGGACTCTGACTTATGTATTTTAACAAGGAAAATCTGTGTTGTCCTACCTGACTGATATTGTTACTCTGAATGACATACTGTGAGATTTCATATGGGATGATACCTAAAAATAGTCTCAGCAACAAAGATGTACTTAAAAATCATTTTGTATTTAACAGAGAGTGAGAGTCACTAAATGTATCATTTAAAAAAAAAAATAGCAGTAAATAATCAGAAGTGAGTAACCACTTTGATGTAATACAATTCCACTCAAGGCATATGCTATTTGATAAAACCATAGCAGTAAAACCTTTTAAGATTTAAAAACATTAACTTAATCATTTCCAGCACATTAACTATTTTTAGGTTATACAGGAAATATGTAAACATATGCTATTAAAAAAAAAAAACTCATTTATGACATGAAGTCAATTCAGTTCAATTCATTAACATTTCAACAGATTAAAAAGTATATTGAACGATTTGATATCATACCATTTTAAATATATAGGAATTATGCTATTTTTGAACTTGGATTTATATATTCTCTTAACTTGCAAATGGCTTCATGGCATCAACATAAATTAAAACAAACAATAATGACCATGTTGCCATCTCATTTGTTAATAAGGGCATCCACACGGACACTATTTGCATTAAAACTACAGAAATGTTGTAATGTTATTGTGTTGTTAAAACAACATGACAATGTAAATGTGATGCTTACACGCTCAAAAATACTCATAAAAACAATAAAGTATAAGCAAGTCACTCCAGATAACGAGTTGGAGTTATAAATGCTTTTTAAGTGTTGTCCAGTATGACAGAATTTTGTACCCTAGTGCACCAGTGATTGAAAAGGTCAAATTAGGAGACATTTTAGGAGCGATTTACTAAACTTTCTGCACAGCCTGGGGGTCCTTCATAATCTTCTGAATGATGAAATGTCCATCACATGGCTAGCAAAATGCACTCTGATGTAAAAATGCTCCTGAGTGTGTGTTGTCCGGAATGACATTGGAAGAAATCCCAATATGGGGACAAAAGTGTTTGTCATGTAAAAATTAAATTAAATTAAAAGTCTTTGCAATATTTGTATACATTAATGGAAACACTCACACAATTAGGCCCAAATGTTCAATCTAAAGTTTTATAGTTGTTTATGAGTTTTTGTAACATTTTTTAATTTTAATTTTAGGTGTGGACAGTTATCCGGTATGACATTTTAGATTGGAGATTAATAGCTCCTAAAAAATTTTATATTCATGAAAAATACTCCTATCAGTGAATAAAGATAGGAGTGTTGAGACATATTATTCAGTTTTAATAACAAATAAATACATGTAATATCTGTTATGTGATTGGGACACCAAAATGCATGTGTCACGTCTTTGACCCTTATATCCTGTCTTAATTATTTTCCTATCCAAATTTTGAATGGTCAGCCCATCACGCAGTAACTCACGCTGAGTCACTGTTGGTCAGTAGATGACGTCAACTTCTACCCCTGTCCTCTTCTCAGCCTGTGAATAATTGCATTACTGCTGAAGCCAGGAGAACTTGGCTGATTTTCATCTAGTCTGCAGGTGTTTCTTACCATGCGACAGCAGTGGACCCTGTACACTTGCTGTTGTCCTTTGACACCCTCAGATCCAACCGCAAGAACGCCAAACTTCCCAACACTGGCCTCTGTGCTCGGTGTGATGCAGGTAGGCCCTCCCCATGAGTCACACCCTCTTCCACTACTCTGTCATACACAGGGGTCGCTGTGATAGTGAAGTTAGTGGCGGTAAATCAAACTAGAACAAATTGACCCTTCCCAGCCAGAGGGAGAACAGAGACCAATGCAGCATTTCCTTTGGGCCCGCGACTGTAATTGGAAACTTGGCAGGACTCAAAATTGAACCAGCGATGACTCACCCACTGTGCCTTTTTAGCCAGCTGAGCCGCCGAGGACCTGTAACAGTATAATTAGTGATTATGGAAATAGCACTGGGGCTGGAAATAAAACATACCACTGAACGAATGGAAAGTCCAGATTCGGCTAACAAAGAGAACTGGCTTGTTATAGTTCATCCGATCATTCTCCGCGCTAAGACAGGCTGTCACTGTGCCACGATGATTTTCTTCTCTGTTTAACTTTGTATGAACCTTCTCTGACCGCAGCACAAGAATGACGAGACGTGTGTGTATTCAATTTACAAGAAAGAAATGCACTGGGTATAGCTCGGTTCCTTATTAAAATAAATACAAACGTACAAAAGAATATGCATGCAATAAATATAATGCTTACGTGCGTCTGCATTGTTAACACGTGTGTTTTCCTTCCATAAATATAGCTTTATATTGTCCGTAAATGTGAAGCAGTAGAGCTACGTGCTTTTGAGCTGCCTGTTTGTCATGGGCCTTGTGGAATGGTTTAATTATTCTGCATAGTCATACTTTACACTTTGCCTTTATTGATGTATATATAGAGGGTTTATTATTGAAATATTTATATAAGTTCATTAAAAAAGCTTCACAATTTGTATGATATCACTACTTGCAGTGCACTTAAAATCATATTAATTTGTAAATAAATATTTGTGTAATTATGTAATACATTGGCTATTACACTTTATTACAATGTATGTAACATGAATTGTAGCTGTAAATAACTACAATATTACACGCAATATAGTTATTACATTGTAATACAAGTATAACACAGGGGCATTGTGTAATAAAGTGTTTTGAATTTATTGTTTTTTATGTCTCAATTGGATCACATTAGAAAGTTTGGAATGTGGCATATGAGATATGGAGAGGCAGAAATGAGAAAGGTGCTGGTCACCTGTTGAAGGTAGTCAAAGGCTCTGCAGAGACAACAGAAGGGCGGGTTTGTGTGCACCTAGGCTAGTGTCCGTGTTGATCTGCTGGAGATCCTCCTGCAACAGTTGTGCTCTCGCTCCAACTGCGTATCATCCTAGAACACAGAGACCGTGTGCCAGAGACTTGGACATAGCTTTCTACAACAAAGTACTAAGACCAGGCCATGTGTACTTTATAACTGATAATCAGTGATACATGACCAGGGCTTGAATGGATCTCTGTGAAGGGGATCCAAGAAGGAAATAAACAGTTTATTCAAAGTCAAGGACAGGCTCTGGTGTATCTCTGAGTGCTGCTGCATGGCTGTGACTCAGGACACACTTCTCAGTCTGAAACAACCCGACTATGTTTCTCTGCACCGTACAGCCTCTTCTGGTGGTCAGGCTTGTGTTCTGCTCGTGACCACAGCTCTTTTCAACAGCAGGTTTTTAGAAGCACTCTTATCATAGTATTATTGCAATGTTTTTTTTATTGTATACTCTTAAAACATTCTGAAGTCAGTGTGCAGGAAGTATTGGGAGCTTATGAATATGAGTTTGTTATCATTGTCGATAAAATCTGAAAAATGTATCGCATTATTGCAAGGGTTTGCATACAACCGAATGTCGGTGTCTGATCACTTTGAACACTATTGGGGAAGAACTGTCAATTAAAATAATGTATATTGCCTATTAAGGTACCATAATAGTATAATTTCCTTTCAAAAAATATTTTACAACCATGTTTGCCATGTAAAGGTTAGAATTTAAATATTTCCCTTCAATTATTAATAATTTATTTAATCCCCTGGAAGCAGCAGTAGGTTTTCACGCTGTTTTGTGTGCAAGGTCATGAATTACAAACATCAACAGAAATACAGGCTTCTTGCATCAACAGAGAAATCTGCCTTGTTTCTTTCCACAAACACAGAAACAGCAGTTTGTAGTTATGTTCATTTTTCAATTTGCTGTGGTATTTCCCCAATTCCTCTTTGCCAAAAGTTCACCCTTAAAAAAAAAAAAATGCCGACAAATATCTGGCACAGCTATTGTCAAGAACGACCTGTCATTTAAGCAAATGGGAGCGCTTAGGGTAAGCATGTAAAATATGAGAGCTATGCAGCCTGAGCTGGACTTGTACACAAAGATAGTGAGCATGGCTTGTCTTGTGGAGAGAAAGCAGGCAGGAAAAAATTGCCTTCCTTATGCAGATTCCTGGCTATGGTTTGGAGTTGAAGATTTGGGTGTGTTTTAAACTAAAGCTGCAGACAAGGCAGTTTAAAACATTTGCTGCTGGAGCTGCAAGGAAGAGAAGTTTTTTTTTTTCATTATGAAAAGGAGCCAGTGTTTGCAGTGAAAACGAAGCGTGCAATATGAGCATCAGATTTACTTTGGACGGCTCCACACATTCCTATTCATCATTACATTAGGCAACGCAATTCCATCTCTTCTTGATGGGTAGGAAAAGTGGGCAGCCTGCCAGGTAGATGTTGCCATGACTCCCAACCCCCCCCGAAGGTGATGTATTTTTTGAGCAGGCTGAGCTTAGGTTCTGAACTAGACAATAGATGCCTTCGCAATGTCAGCAGAATGGTTTATGGGAATGCACTGCGCTTGTTGGCAGGGAATCATGTGACCTTACGGCTGAGATTTTGTGATGGTGCCAGGAGAGAGAGAGAGAGAGAGAGAGAGACTTGGAAAGCAATGCCTGTGAAAGACTTTTAATATTTTTTTTCCTTCCTTGCATTGCTCAGAAAATGGCGGATCATACAGCGCTGACTTTACCCCGACTCAGCAAGCAACTGAGCTCTGAAACACAACTTCGCCTTTTATTCTGGCTTTTTTGGCATGCCACCAGGATTCTGTCCCTTTTCACGCCTGATAAATCCTGCTGCTTATCTACAAGTAGAAAAGAAATGTTAGAAGGGATATTTAAACTCTAAGACAAAAAAAAAGATAAAAAAAACAACAACAACAATCTGAGTATTGTGGCTCCCGCTAATCAATAACTTGGTTCCAAACAGTCTTTTGTCAAGCCGAAGAACAAAAGTTTGAAAGTGTCTCATGGCACAGGCATTCGAGTTGGGCAACTAGGGCGACTGAATTGAATATGAGCTCATCGCAGCACATTGAAGTAAACTGGCACCCTGCCTTGCTCACCCCCTTGCTTCAGCAGATTTGTTGCTCTCCACATTTTACAAAATCAACGCAGTATTGGTAAAGTTCGCCCGCTTCTCCCACTAACTCCACGGTTCAGGCAGTTGCAGTGAGGATTGGTGCAGCTTTTGCGCAGTGATTTGTGCTCAGAATTTTGACTAGATGATTTTTTTTTTTTTTTTAAGAAAAAAAAGGGGGCATTCACTCTGGGTCCACTCTGGGATACACTGGAGCAACAACAAAGCATATCAAAGTGGCCGTGAGCGATTATAATCTAAAAACTGCAAAAAAATGTTTGTATATATATTTATATATATATATTGAAATATTTTTTAAACAGCCAAAGAAAAATAGACAAAAATAAAAATACAAAAATCTGTTGGGGCCACAAACACACAGTCGGGGGCATCCGAAACAGCGCAGAAAACCAACATGACCTTGACTTTCTTGAAAGAGAGTTATTTTTTCTCACGCCCTGCAAAACTTTTTTTTCCTTTAATTTTTTATTTCACCTTCTGGCAGAACATGGCTTTTTTAAATTTACCTTTTTGTTGGCATCGCTTCCTTGTTACTTTCAAAAAGTGTCTCACAAGGGCCGAAAAAAAGAGTTTCTGTGATTACAGGTACATCATATTTTGTTCTTCTTATCCTTAAATACTGCTAATGTATTCACATGGCTTTGTGAAGAATACATTCCTTGTTTTAGGCTGCTGAACATTTGCTGCAGAGCTGTTATAAGAACCATACCAAGCATTGAGACCGAGGGAAGTTAACTTGTTGCGCATGCAAACAAAAACACAGCTTTTCTATTAGTCTTATGAGAAATAGTTTTTTTTCCCCTCTAACATCACATCGTTTTTTTAGTTGTGTGTTTCGGTATTATTGGATTAGAATGTATTTCTGTTAATGTGTTATTTAATTGCTCTTTCTGTGTAACTGTAATGAGAAAAGTATCTATAATGTAATTATTGGAAAAATTATGTATAAAAAATAGATTATTTACTAATTATATTTTATGGTTTGTGTGTATGTATATATTGCATTGCTTGAATTCTATACCACATGCATATTTCATGGTTCCCATCTCTGTCAGCCCATAATATTTAGACTTTTCATTGAAGAATAGTGAATTGAAACATCAAAGATCATGGCTGAAAAGTAACTGCATTGACAACAATGACAAATAATTTTTAATAAGTTTATTGAATCAGTTTTATTTGGAACAAAAAGTTGGTTTCTGATTTTTGTCACGTGAGATTTGCTCTTATACATTTTATATGTACTTTGTATTTCCTAAGTATTCTTTTAAGTTCTCATATATATATATATTGATTTCTAGCTTCATAGAAAAAATAAATATCACTTTATTTGTGTGAAAAAATGTTGTTTCACCTTGTTTATAGTTTTATTCTGCGTTAGGCCAGTACCTTTTAGGATTAAATAACAAGTTTATTTCTCTAATGAGTTTCAGCTACAATTAAATTATGCCCTAATTGTATTTCACCTTTTTGTTTTGAAAATAAATTGCTCAATAAGATTATGAAGATAAGGTTTTACGGGTCATTTGTATCAGTACGTTAATAAAAGAGTCAGAGAGGGATTTGTGTGACTGAATTAAACGTTCAGTCTTGTTGCTTCTCAGGAGTGGAGATGAATTGTTTTTTTTCGCTTCTAAAGTTTGTGATTAATTACATACAAGAGAAGTTTTCTGTTACACATTTAAGAGACTGTTCAAAGTTTATTGAGTTAACTTTCTCTGCATGTGTTCACAAGCAGGAAGAAGACGCTTCAAGCTTAAACTTGAGTAGTTTCACTGATACTGTTCTCGGCATTGATAGACAGGATATGTTGTTCAAGGGAAGCAAGTTTAATGGAAAAATCGACTTTTGCACTGTGGAAGTTCATATTCATTGGGCAAGAAACTAGCTCATGTCTCTGCAAAGAATTAGACACTTCTTTTTCTGTCTGGAAAAATATATTTGTGTGTGTGAGAGAGAGAGAGAGAGAGTATTGATATATGTTTATGTATTTATTTAAAATTTTATCAAAAGGCTTTGTTTCCTTATGTGAAGCTAAAATGTAGATTTCAAGACTTCATCTTTCTTGTATTTTGTTGATAGAGTAATACTGTAATATTAGTAAGAGGTCACTTGCGAAACTAAACCTATTTACAGGTTTATACTTCTATTTATATATTAATATTATATTCAGCAGCTTTTTTGTTGTTGATGTTGTTTTGTAGTTTGTTTTAGTTTAGTTTCTTAGTATTTTCCTAGACAAAATATTTTATATTAAAGCAATGCTGTGAAAATGTTTCAATACATATTTTAACTATAATTGTTTTTTATTTCAAGCACGTTTAAAGACATGTGACATTATCATTAATGGTTTGTTTTATTTTTACAGTAAAGAAAATCACTGAGAAACAGAAGCGGCCCAGTCATAGAATGGAAATTCTGGATTTAAGGTGAATCTTTGCAAATATTTGAAAAAAATGTTCCGTTTGTAAAGAAATTTGATTATCAGAATATTCTACAAACTATACGTCTTTCTATTAAAATGAATATGAAAAATGTGCAATTATCCCAGAATCATAGCTAACAAACTAGATTCTAGCTGCGGTTTGGCATTTATGAAAGTTTTTGATTACAAATATTTAAAATATGGATTCAGATTGAAAATAAAATTCTGCATTACTATAAAAAAGGCAAATTATTAATGAAAAATACAAAACAAAAAATGTTTACTGAAACACTTGTGGCAAGAGTTACTGAAATATAATTTTGTTTATTTTAAATATATTTAGACTTCATATTTTGTCATGAATTCTATTTTGATATATTGTTAAATAGCTAAATTAACATTTATTTATTTAACATAAAAAAATGTTAAGAAATATTAAGAATATGAAAGTCACTTTTTATTTTGTTATTATCTTATTTTTTTTAACTGCAACCAAGTTAAAATTATGAGTTTCTGCAGGAAAGTTCATTTTATTTTATTTTTTACGTTTTATGTTTGTCCATATAGTTTAGCAGACCTGCTTAATATTAAGCTAACAAAAATGTTGTGTTTGATGTTTTTTTTGTTAGGTTGGTTTTGTGATGGTTTTGAGACAAGCAGTGGATACTTTTTATTTAGTAACATCTGTTGTTTTTTTCAGTTTAAGATTTGGAAAGCTGCACATGAAACAAGAGCATCACAAAGTAAGTGGATATTAATTTATTTTTTGTGGATTGTAAATAAAAAATTTAGGTTGTGGTTATTCAGAGAGAGCATGGTCTATTCACCAGTTATACACCATTGTCCTCACACAATGTAAAGTATTCTGTTTCACTAAAAAAGGGGCCTACAAGTTCACTCTCTTTGCTGCTCTTTTAAGCTCCTTCACGTTATCCAAGCTTTGTTTTTTGTGTGTATTTTAAGTGCCTCCTGTGGGGAACTCATCCTGTTTACAGAGACGAACTGTCCATTTCAAGTTGGTCTTTCAGCCTGAAAAATCACTCTGCCTCAAAGTCAATATATACATAATTTTGAGATAGGTTCACACACCTTTATAAAGTCACAACCAGTTTTAAAAGGGGAAGACAATCTACATTACATTAGATAAATATACATATTAATTAAAACAAAAGTGTATTGTTCATATTTTATCTTCTGCCTTTCTCAAGGGAACCTTTTTTTGTGTTTAGTTTTTTCAATCAAATTGTCTGTTGTAACTGGCAAATCATTACTATTCAGTTTCTAAAGTGTTTAATGGTTTAAAACAATGGCATTTTCTTTTTCAGTTATGTATATGATTTATAGTCCCCACCGGGAGATTAAAATGACACATTTTAGACACTTGTTGATTGTGAATGTTTTTTAGTGGAGTAAGTGAATAAATTTGGGTACTATATTAAAATAAGGATATATGTTTAGTTTTCTTGTTTCTGCTTTCTGAATTTGTGACTGATGTGAAAGATGAGCCACTTGTCATAAACCCGTAGATCCGATCTTGTGGTGATTTAAACTGCACAAGCTCGTTTCTATGGGTCTCTGTCTCTGTGGAAAAGCAAAGCTCATTATTATTATTATTATTATTATTAGTAGTAGTAGTAGTAGTAGTAGTAGTAGTTTTATTAATTATATTTTTAAAATTTACATTAGGTGCCATTGTAGTTTAATGATTGTATTGCTTTGTGTTTTTTCGTTGTGTGTTTTGTATTCTTTATATAAAACAGTGAAAAGAATAGATGAAAAGCTCAGGGGTGTAGCGGCTGATGCAGGACTACCTGCTCTGCCAAGTGGTACGAGCAGTAGAATCCAAACATCTGAAATGGCCTCCTTACCTCAAGACCCGTTTTCTCTTCTGTACACTTCATTCTCCTTTTGTCATGTCTATGGGTTGATGCTCTTGTAATTCGTCATTTTTGTGTGCTTGTGAAAATGAACAGAAATGTTTTCAAAACGACACCAGCTGCGTCCCCAGCATCATTGCTGACATCTGATGCCAACCTTGTCATCTTGGCACGGCGGCCATGTTGCAGGAGTCGCACACATTCCTGCTGTGCCCAGTGTGCCACCTTAACCCTCATCCAGGCTCTGGCTCCTCAAATCAGAACTGCACATATTAAAAAAATAATGTTTTTTTCAGTGCTTTTTCCTTTGCGAACCATAAGAAATAAATGCATGAATAGAAATCGTCTCAAAAGAATGTGGGCTATTTAATTTAATTTAATTTAATTTACTTTTACTTAATTTAATGCATTTCAAAACCAATTTTTGGAAGTCAATGTTCCAGATGAAATCATTTTAACATTATTTAATATTTTAATCTCAACCAATAACAATCAAGATACTGATGCAATTAAAGAATACAAAAATCAGTTTATGTATAATGTGTATAATTTGCTTTTCTTTTCTTTTTATATTCTGTTAATGAAAAGCCCTGTTGAATGAATTTAAAAAGCGTGCAGAATCATCTCTGTTAAATACTATGCATGTATTTTTTAAATGTTTTAAAATGTTACTCAGTACTGTCACTACATTAGGAAATGAAACCCATTTTAAACAACTATACATATACAAAATGTCGTAGTTTGCTCTGGAAGCTACAAGTTTTTTTCTGAAAAAGAGGTGAAATTGTTATTATTTATCATTTATCACTATTTATTATGAATAATGGTTGATATATTTAGTTTCTTATAAATCACTGCAATTTTAAAATCTTTTTTAAAATATATAAGAACATCAAATGATGAACAAATAATAAAAAATGCAGCCCAAAAGGTTTAAAATAACATTCAATTATACTTATATATGTATAATTATATATATATATATATATATATATATATATATATATTGCATCCAGTTTTATCTAGTACATGGGCTATTTAAAATAATATTTCACATTTTATTTTGAAAACTATAAAAAGAAATGCCAACCTAGTAAAATTTGTTCTTAAAATTGTTCCTTTGATGGCTACAATTGCCTAAATTAATTTGATTGTAGTAATTACTGCTTAATGAAAAATTACCAGCTTTGGAAAGGAGTGGTTCTGACTATATGAAATAAAGTTAATTAGCCACATTTACAGAAACCAATTGTTCTTCTAATGGTGCCAATTATTGTGGAATAGTGGTCCACATTTTTCTCTAATAACCCACAACACTGGGATATTGCTTGTAAACCCAATTTGAACTTAATTTTGAAAACCGTGCCACCAAAACTTTCCATTCCCTTCCGATCGTCCTCCTCGGCTGTATATCCCGCTGTGTGTATGATCTTAAATCTGCATATACACAAGAGAGAGCATTCCTGGCCTCTGCCTTGGTATTATTATTTTTTATTGGAGTGAGTATTTTAGGAGGATTTTCTGAAATGTTTCCTGCTGTTCTTTGGATTTTAATGTGAGGTAGGGTCAAGGGATTCTTTGGTTAATAGAACACATTCTATTTGGAACGTTCCGATGCAGATGTTTCAATATCTCTTTAAAGCTTGACCTCTGGATCTGTCATTTTATCCATGCAGGTTGACGTGTTCTGCTATTAACAAATTGGACACCTTGAAGAAACAGGTGTTATGCAGGACTCTCAATAATTCAACTTAACAGAAAAAAAGCATAACCTTGAATTGGATTTCCCCAAGATAACATCAGCCACAAAATCATACTTTCTTAATGCTATTAAGGATTACAAAATAAATAACTGATACTTATTTAACAGAGAAAAGTGTGACATGGCTAACAACCATTAGTTGGTAACAGTACAGAAAATAAGTCCAGTTTTTCTTTTGTTAAAGTAGCTCTACTGATTGAAACAAACATGTCCGTTGATTGTCGGACTGAAATTTAAGTAGCGTGAGTTAATGAACAAATAATATAAACGTTCAACTCTTAAAATCTTCATAAATAGAAATATGGAGTTTTTAATCAATATGAGTACAGTAGTTTCCAGATATGTGAAGGCATTATTTGTGTTCATCCAGGAGCATTATTACTAAATACACATTCAGAGTGTTTTGTTCCTTATTCTTTGTTTCAGAAATAAGTATTGTGGTGTTTTTTCTGAATGAATGCCATTTATAGCATTTACATTTTTGTATTGTTTGAATTTAATGTGACTTTCTTCCAAACACAGAAGAAGTAATATTTGTATCAACTACAAAAAACGTGATGAGAAAAAATAATGGTGTCAATAGTGCATATTGTGAAAAGATATTTTTCAGTGGCTAAAATTGTGTTGAAGAGTGAGGTACAATCATAAATGTCTCTCTTGTCTGAACGTGAGGGAAGTTTTGGGTGAGATTTCAAAATCAACCTTTACATTTATTTGTAAGACTTTTAAACACTATGAGGTTCAGAAACATTTATATATGCCAGAGGTTGGCAATACAATAATTGTATTCAGCATGAGTCATTTTAAAATCACTGTCTGACCTTTTGTGCAATAAAAATAATAAAATGAGTAAGTTCACACTTTCAACACTTGATGCAAGCCACCTCGGTGTAAATCCATTATGAAATAATGCCATTGACAATGTGTTTAGTTGCAGTTATGACTGCATTGTATAGATTCTATAGTCCTGCATGTACTTTCCTTTGTGAATCACACTGTCACTGTGAGATGGTCAATGTGAAAAGCTCATCTGCAGGAGGGACTCCGAATGCCGTGCCATGGATCACATGAAGAGACTGACCGACTTCCCAAACTGTGTGCATCCGGGTTGAGGTAGTAGGTTGTATGGTTTAGAATTACACCGTGGGAGTTAACTGTACAACCTTCTAGCTTTCCTTGGAGTACACTCAAGCCATCAAGGAGCACATCTGTATTGCATATCGCTATCGCCTACTATATATACATCTATCTATCTCTCTCTCTCTCTATATATATATATATATATATATATATATATATATAATGTAACCTGTGTGTCATGTATGTGTATATGTATATATATATATATATATATATATATATATATATATATATATATATATATATATATATATAGATAGATATATATTTGCGTATAATGTAATCTAGGTTGGCAACACGTAGCCTCGTTCTTGATGTAACCCCCCCACCCCATTAAAATCATATGCACCCTGTTAAAAGTTTAATAAAGGTACTGCAATGTTTCTACTTGTTTAAACATTGATGGCCTGGTTTATAACCCCATGAGATCAAAAACAACTATATATGACCAGATGTTCGAAAAGGTCAACAGGTGGGTGTTTTTGTTTCCTCTGATTTTAAATTGGCGGAAGAGAGCCAAACTGCCCGCTCAGACCCGGTTTCTTACCACCAGCAGTCTGCTGCGGCTCGAGTTACCCTGTAATTGATTCCTAAGGTCAATTTCCTGAAAGCCTGATTGAGTTTTAATTGGTTTATATATATATATATATATAAAGTAGCAATAGAGCCCGTTGTCCACTGTCTGCCATAAAAACTGATGAAGCTTTAAAGTTAAAGACAGAGATTTGGCACAGTTTTGAGTCAAATTAAAGACAGTGGGAAGGGAATACTCAGAACTGGGAGAAGACCTTCACAGAGGGCTTTAGATTGAAGCCATTCTTTATTTTAGCAACTTCGTATCTAAAACTGTATTAGTTTTAGTTTTATGCAATAAAAATTCTGTCTTCAACAGCAGTGCTGTGAATAGTTTTTTTTTATTCTTATTATTATTATAATTATTATTACATAGCTTTTGACTGAGTTTTTTTCAAATAATGGCCAAATGTACTTAATATTAAATATTTGCTTTTGGACAAAGGGCTGCATTCAGCCATGTTTTTTAGAGGAAGGTGACAATTAATAATTCATAGAAAAAATGAGTTATACTAGAAGTTTTATTTGTATTTTTATTCCCAAGCTTCTGTCAGAATTATTTATTTTTACATTTAATAATTAAACAAATCCAGTGGTGAAATACCCCTTGGAAACAGTGTTGAAGTTATACAGGTTTACTAATAAGACCCAGTTTGAAAATGGTTGAGAGGTTATTTATGGGAAAAGAAAATGAATGCATACTGTCTGTGTGTCATTCATGTTTCATTGATTGTAAACTAACTAGTAAGTTATTGCACAGTATTTTCTGGTCCAGCATTTCCTTCACCCTGGAGTTGAACGTGTGGGATTCAATTTGGTGAGATTGATCTGAATCCAGAGGCAAATAAGTTCAGCATTCATCAAAAGTTAGTGCAGTTTAAAAGAAAATGCACAGATAAATAATTCTATGTTTAAATAATTAATTATGAAAGCATCCTTCCTATTTTTAGCTGTAGAAGGCCTGGGGGAACCCCTTATACATGGGTTTTGAAGTAGCTTTTACAGGGGTGTGAATCAAAGGCCTGCTTGCCTGCCAGATAAGCATAATGAACAGATTATTAAACAGCTTTAAAATAGGTGTCCTGTATAATTTGTGTTTAATGTACAACCTCATAACTAATCATAACTAGTCATATTACCCTTAGGTTTTTCTGTTCACATCTATGCATGTAATATATATTTATGCAATTTGGTTTTATGTAATTCTTTCTGTTTTGGATTCAGTGAAGCATTGTGATTAAACAGATCCACTTTTGTAATAAATTAGTTTAAATGAGTTAGCTATATTAAGAAAACAATTTGTATGTTTTTGTTATCTTATGTATTATGCAATACTTATGTGTGGTATGTGAAAGCTATTACAAATTCTGATTTAATTTAATATGATATCCGTTTATAGTTTTGACATGGACAGTTTTCTTAAGGAGCGTTTCTTACAGGATGAGCTTTAAAAAAAAAAAAAAATGTTTCCAAAAAGATTTTTTAATGTAACAGAATACAACCACATATTTTTCATTCAAACTCTCTCTCTCTCTCTCTCTCTCTCTCTCTTACACACACACACACACACACACATATATATCATATAGTTATTGATATATGTATCCAGTCCTTAAATACCTATATGTATATAGTTATATATAGGTAACCCTAGGGTTTTCATGCCATACTGTGGTGGGTTGGTTGGACCTCTTAGTCCAGCACTGAAGTCAGCCCTGAAGGCTTGTCTCACGTATTGCCTTTGTTTCTGAGAAAAGGTGGATGTGAAAAGGTAATGGCTCTGCTCCTCCACTCAGGTGCTCTGTCTCTGCAGGCAAGGGGTGGTATGACTGGTAGCAACTCTGGTGTTCCTGTTTGGGTTGCAGGATGGCTCTCTTATTAAAGGCTCTACTGTAGGTTGAGTTACTCGGGGGCTTTCTGGCGAGTGTTTAAATGGTGTGCGTTTTCAGTGTCTCCTGGCAAAGCTCTCTGGCTGTTTTATTAGCTGTGTTAAACTCTGCTTTGGGATTTAGATGAGCAATTGTTTTCAGGTTTGGTAGACTGGTGGGAACTGGTTTTGTCACCATGACTTAGCAGTAAAGACAAGATTCAGTGCTCTTGATGCTTTCATTACTACGCTGTGTTTGCACTGTTTTTCTGTTTGTTTTATTGATGCATGTTGCTGTTTTGTTGACACTGTCCTTTGTTGTAACGCCATAAAGCCGTTTGAATAAAAACCCTTGTACTGTCAGGAGAAAGACCCGTTGTTTGGAAACGACGAGGATACAGACCATTATTTTACTGTGAGGTGCTGAAAACTATTGAGGTTGCATTCTCAAGGAAGGCTGAAATTCAGGTTTGGTGAGCCCCAATCCATCCTCTTTCTAAGACTGGATGTATTTAACTATTTTTTCACAGCTCATGTCAATCATGGGATTAGGTTAGTCAGTTTTCTAAAACTAAATTTCCACATTTGATGGGGTTTCTGCTGTTGCTGGAACACACTTGATAACTTTTGATTGGAAAGTCAACTATGCTTGAACATCTGAAGAAATGTGTCTCTACAGGCATGCATATCGAGGAAGTGTGTGCAGGAACAGATCAATATTATACTTCATATATTGGAATCTACTTCAAAGTATACTGCAGTATTCTTCATAAACCTTTGCAATTACATTTTTCTTCATTCACACCCTCAACATCCTTTGAGCTCAGTGAAAGAAGAGAGAATCCCAAACAGTATGGAATGTTAAAAAACGTATCTTTAGAATTCAGACCGAAAAGCTTCTGTATGGTAAAAAGATAATTTGCTCGAGGTGGGCTTGAATGTTGAAGTATTTGTGTATTTTAGTATTTTTATGCTACTCATCGGGGGAAATGATTTGTTTTGAAAGGTGTCGATAATTTCATGTGAACATGGAGAACCTCTCAGCTGGGTAACATGCAAGTGTAAGAAAGGAAGCTCCCTTCCCACAACAGCTGTTTTTTAATAGGAAGGTTGTGTGCACGATTGTGATCAGCTTGGCTTCATTTTCGGCCATGTTCTTTACAGGCTGGTTCCTTTCCTGTGATCTGAACAAGAGGCGACACTGTGGGTAACTCCCTTTGCTGTTCTCAACCCTATCAAAGAGGAACACAACCAGGCTTCAGTACTCCTGTCAGCTGCGATTTGAACTTTTTAAGAAGTTTTTTGTGGTTGAAAAGCTTTGAAGCATATCCTTGTAATTGCCTTTTCCTGCCAACACAGCAATAGGCACTCTGTAATCCATATGCACCATTGCCTCAATTAGTAAATTTGAAATATTGTATATTTTTGGAGCCTTTTGAAAGCAACTTAATCCTCCCCAATCTGATATCACCAAAAACAGTACATAAACACACAAAGGATTTTTGTAACGTGATATACTGTAAAGTATTCACCTCGTAAGACTGTTATCAAAATAAAGGAATAATTTGGGTTGAAGCCAACGTTCAACTAAGAATAACTGGAAAAGTCTGTGCATCTTCCTGCCAGTATTTTTAGAGAGCAAAGCAAATCTTCCTCTCATCCTGTAGCATTTCTTCAGTGTTCTTATCATCTGTTTGATCTGCATGTATGCTGCATGTGAAATAGCCTCTGTTTGCTTGTGTTGGCAGTGTGGTTATACGGCAGATCAGGAAAAGCATGTGTACCTGCTTCACAAGGCCTGACAAAACTCTGTTGTATGTGCCAGTGGCTCCCCTGATCCGATTACGGTCCATAAACCTTTTTATGAAAATAAATGAATAAGAACTTAAAGTAAAAACACAGAATGAAAAAAATGGTGTACAATCTTAAATATACAAGAGAATTATATAATTGATGAGCGTTACCTGCCATTTCTCACGATGTTACAAAGCATCTTTCCAATGGTTATTATGAGCCCTTCCTTCTTACCTTTCCCAGAAGGTAGGGATTTGGGCTTTCCAATACAAAGCAGGCAGGTTATTGTCATGGTTAATGTGCAACAGTATCTTTCCATTGTTTGAAAGATATTGAGTGCCTCAAAAAAAAAAAAATTAACTGTGTAATGAATTCTAATTGCAAGATTAAGCACATACTAAAACCCCAAATGGACCTAACCTCCTCTCTTACAGTGGCTCTTAAAAAGACTTGTTTGAAACATTTGCTTGTATGATCTACCAGACCTTACAGTCTCTTTTCAAAGTTTTATTGAATTGCAGCTTGATATCTTATTTTTCCACATTATAAAAATCCCCATTTTAACTTTCGTTGCAGGGTATTATTGAGGCCTATAGTCTGCCTCATCCTTTCTAAACTGGGTTTTTGTGCAGCTGTGCCATTCATGGATTTCCATGCACTGAATGTACTGTACTTGCTCACAATTGCTCCCAAATGGCAGTTAAGTTCTGGAAATTCCTGGAGATTACAGTTGATTTTGTTTTTGGCTGTCCATTTCAAGATAGCCACAGCTTTGGAGTATCACTTGGATGTCTAAGTTAACTGTTCAAGAGAAAGATCCGAGAGATCTTCCTTCTTCCACATTACTGTACTGTTGACCCACAAGCCCTTCCTAGTGAACAAGCAAATGTTCAAGGTTTGGACTCCATTCATGACTTCCCTTAATCCATAATTCTGGGCAAACATAGCAGTGACTTTGACAATATTTGTTTTATTGGTAAGTAAAATTGTTTTGAATTGGACTGGATGCAAACTCTACCGAGAATAACCAGGTCTTCGGACTATAGTTGCACTGAAATTAACAGGAAGGTGTTATAATGTGCAAAAGCAAGAACATGAAAAGTGCAGTTAATTAGCTTATTTTACAGGCTGTGAAGAAATGTGTTAATTTTAAACTGAAGTGAAATAATGTTGATTTTGGCCACATCGATAACATGCTCCTTCATATGCTATAATAGATGCAGTTGTTTCTTCTTTTACCTTGAGAATTTCATTTTCATGCTCTGATAGTTGGAGATGATCACAGTGACCCAATATTAAGTTGTCACAAGTCACAAAGTACTGATAAATCCATGCCGTATAGATTAAAGCACATCATTTGCATAGCCTGATGACAGAGTGTAGTGTAAGGGTAACAGGAACATCAGAGACTGAGTAGGAGACACAAGGTTTCCTGTTTACATATTTACAGCTTTTAAATAGTCGTTGTCTTTTTCATGTCTAATTCTGCTTTTTAGATCAAGTACTAACTGGTCCTGTAGAATGAGTCTCTTATTGTTTTGGAATTTAGATCCTATTAAAACTAATAACCTCTCCTTACATGATACACCTGTAGCCTTTTGGATTCAAACCGGGGTCTCAGACCCACCTCAGAGCGCCCTGATCTGCACAGCTCCACCAGCTGAGCGACAAACCTGCAACGTCAAAACACCAGTCCCTAGACCGATGAGTTTGTACTAGCTACCAAGTTCAGAAAGGGATGACATCATCATGATGTCACCTCTGCACATGTCAAACATTCACAAAGTTGTTGAATGATTTATTTTATTGGCCCCTGTACCTTTAGCATTCTAGTTAATATTTTTGAGATTCATAGAACAATAGACATAAGACTGATATACATATATAATTTAATTGTCTGTTATAGATTTAGATTTCGAGAATAAAGGCCTTTGCACACTGGATCTGATGATGCATCCAATTTTTACATATGAAAAGAGAAAAAAATGAGTGTGTCCCTATCTCGCGTTAAAATTACATTGACCAGTGAAAAATGACAGGAAGACGTGGATTGATGGAATAGCTTATCATCTGTGTGTAACCAGAATTTTAGGACAAAGCAAATTAATGACATAGAGAAGAAAGGCAATATATGGCAAGCTGTTGCGGAGGAGCTGGGTATGAATTGTGCCTATTGATGTAGGTAGAATTCTCCTTGAAAGTCTGGTTAAGCACCGACAAACAACACAAAAGTGACCTACGTTATAAGATTTTGTACATTCAAGTAAGTAGTTTAATGTTGACCCATGCATTCTGCTTTTGTGTCTTTATGGAGGGGTGTAGTTTGTGTGCACAATGTTGTTTTTTTTTTTACATTCTACTTGTTGGGGTAAAGAAACAGTGGCGTAGGGTTAGGTGTGAGACACACACCAGCACAAGAAGGGGAAAGGCTGTGTATCTGGTGCTGTTAACGGATCCATGTGCAATGTCCTTCACGAACAACTTTTCGGATGATGGACTACAAATTACATATTGGTTCCAGTGTAAGATTTTAGTGTGTTATTTCCTGAGCTGCTGTATAATAATCAAAAACTTTTGAGTTTTTATCACTCAGAATTATGGAGACTTTTTACTTTTAACCAAAATAAATCTTGGGATGTTTTCTACATGTGAGTAGCAGCATCTTTAGCAAGTAGCTGGTTCTCTCAGAAGCTCCTCATGGTTTTTACTTGCTGTTAATTGCTGTTTTTTTGCAGGTTAAAGCAGTTCACGTGTTAAACAGTGAGAATTGTGTATTTCTGTATCCCTTCCTACAGGAAGGTGAGCTCGAGGAACTTCATTTTCAGTTACAAAATGTAATCAAACCAAGGAGAGGGATTTCTCTGTAGGACTTGGCTCTTGGAAAAAAGGGAATGGTCCCTCATATTAACACATGTATTTGTACCTCAAGGCAAACACCAAGACAATGTTTTTTTTTTTCTATATGAAAATTAACATTAATATAGTTTGACAAAAGCACAGATCAAACTCAGTAGGGATTAGGGTGAAAGCTGGTGCAACCCTTTTGAGGACCTTTACAAATACTGCTTAAACATTAATTTGATTGGTTTATCGGTTTTTGAATAGTGTAGTCCTTCCAATTTGTACCTGTCTCTGGGATTAAGCAGGTATTGGATGTGTGGTAGACGGATAGAATTTGGTGATCCGGTCCCTCATAAATACAGTATGCATTTACAGTATTTGATCATCCAGTTAAGACTGTGGCTGTTCTGTACATTGTTCTATATTCTCTATAGCTTCAACTTCAAAGCTACATTAATGCAATTAATTCTCGTTGGCGCTAAAGACAAAAACATACCCTCTTTCCAAGAAAAGAAAAATGTTTACGTTAGTAGGGAGGTTACCTTTCAGCTTCTATCAGTAATATCTCTAAAATGTCTCTTTTCTCAATAAATCGCTGGATACGGCCCTGCAGGAATGGCTTTTTAATTTAAGATGGTTTTAAGTTTGTGATTCTCTGGCAAGCACTGGTTTTGATTGACCCCAGACTGCACCGCATGAACTGCATTTTCAGGATAAATAAATCCAAACTTTGTTGAAAACTCTATTTAACATGGACCAGTCTCCACAGCTGAGGGACATCGGGGGTTTCCTGGCTCTGTGCCATTGCTTGTAAAGCAAGTCTTTACAACAGAATGAAAAGAAAAAGTAGGAGGGGGTCAGAGATCTGTTTAGTCACTTGAGTGAATGGCCTGACTGAAGCGATGAAGAACTGCAGTCTTTCCTGGCCGAATGGGTTGTGCTGGCTAGTGGGTTTCTGTTGGGTTGGGATCCTATATGCTTTCAGACCCTTGTGGAGGTTTACATGATTAAGCTACAGCTAACCCCCATGGACAGCAATTCCCAAGACCCAAGAGGCCTCTGGGATTGAACTGCATCAATGTGGAGTCATTCTCTCTACGTTGTAGAGCAGCGTTGCACATTTGAATAAAGGGAACCATGAAAACATCTCCATCAATGCCGGCTGCCAGCAGGCACAGCGTGAACGTGGCTGTCTGATTCCCTCAGCCCAATTGGAGGCTGCTCGTATTAATGAAAGAGAAGTGCTCTGGTGGGGCCAGAGGACAGTGTGTGGATGGCCTGTGCTCAAGGAGCCCCTTCTTTGGTTTCAGGACCATAAATCTCGGTGGCTTTTTTGTTGTTGTTGGGAGGGGGGCTGGCTGTTAATGCATGCGCTTTACCCCCTGTTGCAAGTTTGGCTTTTCACTCAAGGCCTATTAAAACCCACAGCAGTCTGAGCTGTATTTCACTAATGACTGAAGACGGCAGCGCCAAGGACGGGTACCCATTTCAGTTAACTATCTAGCATCAATGTGGAGATTGAAGGGAGTTACGGCTACCGTCAAAGCAATTGACCACAGCAAATGTAGAATAATATTTATTGCGATTAAATTAGCTGTGCACCAGTTGTTTTAATTCAGCCTTAATTATGCTTCAGAGTTTTGCACTGTCAGTTACAGGAACTTACTTCATTATCACCTGCAAAAGAAAGAACAGTTTTAGGACCTGTAGGGATGCCCTTTAGCCACTGGGGGTTCTGTGTCCAGGGTCTGTCACAAAAGCCATTAAAAAGCGAAGAAAGAAAATACTTAAGTACGTCTTCTATTCATATCTTTCTTCATAAATTAGGTGAGGTTTTCCCCACTTCTGCTCTTTTAACCTAAGCACTTTATTTTATTATACATGCCTGGGGCAAACCACAGTAAATATGCTTCTATATGTTGTTCTCTGGATACCAATACACAATATCCTTTTTCAAAAACCATCAGATACAGATGAGCCAAATAATATTGATAAGAATATGTCACTGAACTGAACTGGCCAATGAGGTGGCCTGAATCACAACTGTTATGGCCTACGCGCTTCTTTACCTCATTCCAGGATCTCCTGTTGTCACGCAGAGTTACATGGACCAAGACAGTCAAACTGTGGCGTTGTTTGAGTTTATTTAAAGAGCTTTTCTTTTACCTCTGAACCCGAATGGTTTCTCCAGATGTACCGAAGTGAACAATGTTAAAAATCTTGCTGCTTCAGCACAACTCAATCCAGCTGGCAAGGCACCAGGGCTGCAAGTCATTGGTTACAGCTGTGTTTCGATTTATGTGATGGTTGAAAAAATAAATTACCAGATCAGATGGGGGAGAGAGAAGACTCTTTGTTTAGCTGCGCCGGAGCCGTGTGAGTGGGGTACTGAAAGCGTTTATGTTGCTGTTTTCTCTATAGGCTTTTTAAGGTTATCTGGGGAAGAGAAAAAAAGACTCATTCAGGACCCTCCAGTCACACATAATGCACATTCAGCTCTTTTGTGCAGAATTATTTTGTCCAATTTTAGTATTACAAGGATTGAAATTCTTTAGATCTTTTCCCTGTATTTGAAAAAGTATATAGCATGTATTTATATATAGACACAAAATATGACTTTTTCTGTACATTTTGTAATAGAACAATACCAGAAATATCTCATGTGGTTCCCAATAGTGGAAATGTCATGTTTTATGTCATGAGGATCCCACAGGTGTAAAAGACTCAAAGCCAGCAAGGGGGCTGTGCTCAGGAGTGGGGGAGCGGGGCTGGAACTCTGTGGCTTTCATTACACCCGAAACACAAGTCCCAGGGAAACAGACCTGGCCGTCTTCCACTACGAACCGATGGGGAAATTAAAGGAAAAGTAGCATAACCACAGAGCCTCTGGGGCATTACGCTTTGTCATGGCTTAATGGAAATTGTACTCAGACTTTGCTGCGGATAATTATGCAATAAAGCGATCAGTTTTATGCCTAATAAATAACGATAATATATACACTGCAGACAGAGGTGTCATTGATCTGTCTGGAGCTGGCGCGCTGCTCGCTGCGTCAGGCAGTTTCTCCGATCAATGAAGCTGTGCCCTTTGACCCTTGAGGGAAATCAATAATATTGATTGAAAGGGCAGGGGATGGAGCAGGATCTGCAGTTTCAGCTCTCGCCCGGCGTCTCACACCATGAGAGTTATTCATGTTTTTTTTGTTGTTTTTTGTTTTTTGCACAGAGCTCGGTGATACTGTCATTAACCCCCTAGCTGAGGGGCTCCACAAATGCTCTGTCTTGGAAATCTGGTTTCGGACCACCTGAGCAATTTCATTGTCGGTGTGAGTATGCGGTTTTGCAATTTGGTTAGGAAAGTGATGATGCAATCCACTGTCATTAGCATACATACATACATTCATATATACATAAAATAAATGGTAGCACGACTGAAATGTTATATTACATCTAATTATTTTACATAAATGGATATATATTTCTAGAAATAAATGCACACTTTTGCCAATAAAACATTAATCTTTCATTTGTCGACTTCTCCGTCTTGCACTGCAGTGAAGGTTTGGCCATTGTTTCTGCTTGTAATGCAGTCAGTGCCTTTCGACTGCAGCTCCTTGAGTCCTGAGGCTTTTCCAGCTCGCTATCTTTCATTTAAAGGGCTTGGTTTGGGATTTTGCGAGAGTCCAGAGCTTTATTGCAGTGGTTTAGAGCTGTATCATCTGTATCCACTGTGAATGCCTGAAACAGGTTTGTGCATTTTATCTTTGTAAAGAGTCCTGCGGAAAATGCTGTGTCCTATAATGAAAATAATCGCTTTGTTTATTCATATATGTACAAGAGATGTAAGTATGCAGACCGGGTTGACAGGGAGCATGAGAGAGGGGCTACTTTTGACATAGGTAAAGAGCCATGAATCTTTAATTGACCTAAAGGAAGAACAAGTGTTTTCCAGCTTTTGCTTCGCCAAGCGTGTGAATTCTGATTTTGTGTCTGGAGTTATCTGAGGACGTGGAGAGGCCCAATGAAGACGGGTCAGAGCTGGGTTTGCAGTCTTGAAGCCTGCTTTCTTTCCAGAGTGCTTCTGAGGAGTGCCAATGGAATGAATAGAAAAATAATCATCTTGTCCGCCATTCATCCATTCTCCACCTGATGTTTTAAGCTATCCACAGTCACCCCTATATTTTTAATAAATGTCATCGATTTCAGTGCCAGAGCTCATAAACAACCAGTTGAAATTTAGTAGCACGCCTCTCTATGTCTTGTCTGTGTTCATCCCTCGGCACAGCAGAGGTTGTGCCAGGTGCTGGCTGTGTCTGAAAGGTAGACATTTCTCTGCTCTGCCACCAGACAGCACTGCTCCTTCCCCAGAGGGACTTGACCTATTACATCCATTGGCCCATGCATGATAATGAGACAGCGGTGCAAAAACGTTCCGCCCTGCGTCAGACTTATTTCTCAGTTTGTCACCAGTAACTCGCTGAGAGCTGATATTTTATATACTATGTAGATTTGCTTGGGTTTGTTTAAATCTTTGTGAATAGTATTTATTCCTTTGTGTGGAAAGCATTCACTAAAACATAAATAAAAGCCTTGGAAATATTACAGCTTTGGCAAAAACCTTTCTTCACTTCACTTCTGGAAATAATGAGTTATCGTAGCACAGGCTCGGACCTTAGTGTGTTGTATAGCGATGCCTAAGTGGAAACGCTTTGTTGGAAACTGCCAATAACTGACAACAGAGAAGTGGAGTAGCTGTGAAAGATAATGTTTTTTTTGTTTTCCACATGAATGGTATGTTTATTGTGATTGTTAATGGCATTGATGTTATTTATTTCACTTTCTACATTCGCCGCAAACAAATACTAATCTCGAACACAGCGTGCTGTTAAATGGCAAGAGCACTTGAGTGAAGGCAAACCTGCTTCAAACGACTGCACAATTTTGCCTTTTCTTCAGCTGCAGAGACGATGGGCTTTCTGTACCCCATCAGATACAGCACAGAATGAGCAGCAAAAAAACGTAGACAAAAGATTGAATTCAAGACTTTTTTGCTGCAGGCAGTAACTCGGTAAAGTTGCTGCAGTCTGAAGATGCATGTCAAACAGGAGCTGTTGGAGTAAGTTGTGTGCAATAAATATGGTGTAGAAAAATATAATATAAAGCAGTCACGGTTTGATTTTGAAAATGCAAAGCTTTAAGATTCATGGCTGTTGTGTAAATGTAAAAGAGGAAGGCTTGATATTTTTGTCCTTGGAGCTTGAAATTATAGTAACAAAAAATACATATTGCGTTTAATCCTGTTCTCACATCAAAACGATTGACTGTTGTATATTTAATAAGATGTGGTGTGCCTTTCTTTTTTATGATCGATTTTGAATAAACAATGTCAGTGTTATCTGAGGTGAGCTGGTCAGAAACTGCAAATGTGGGACTGGCTGTGTGTCTGCTGCTGGCTCGCTGCTCCCGCTGCTGCTGGGAAAGAGTTAACTTGTGGCGAGAGGGAAGCCAGCAGCGCTTCAGACAGGTTCTGTGACAGCAGTAATAGAGTTGATTGATTACAGGCACTAGTTTAAGTCTCCTATTGATTTAACTTGGTCTAAGATCCCCAAGGTCTGAAAGAGCCCCCCAGTCCAGGGATGTATGGACTTGAACCTGGTCACCGCTGACTGGTATTTACATACAATTATGGAGGACCCTTCTGGTGTTTTTTTTCCTGGTCTTCTGATTTATTTATTTATTTATTTATTTATTTATTTGAGGAGAAACCCCTCAATTCGTGAGTATCACTTGAATTGTCTCTGTATGGCTGTAGGCACAGATACTTTTAAGTTAAAAAAAAAAATGCATAAGGCTTGCGGTAGCCCTTGCATCTGTCATTTCTGATTCGCGGAGCTGGGGAAAGCCTGCTATTGGCGGCAGCCTGCGTTGCTGAGACATCAGTAGGCAGTTTGGTATAAGCACACAATCAATGATTAAAATGGTAGACTTTTTTTTTTTTTTTTCTGTCTGATAGCCACGGTGGGGTCGTGACACTAATATATCCAGGGCATTGTGGGTAACTGTACAGAAATCAAGATTGAGGCAGGGCAGGGAGGCTGCGGCTGCAAGAGGATGGGGCTGAGCTCAGACAGATAAAGAAACCATCACCAAACCTAATGTCTGTGACTGCAGGAGATATGCACCACTCTCAGGCTATAGCTGGCAATAAGTATTGTAGATAGATGTATGTATGCAGTTTTATTTTCCTGAAATGCTAAAAATGCTCAAATTGGATGTGTGTTTGTATATATAGCAACCACAGATGGAAGTTTGATGGCATTCTCTCGCACTGCATGCTGATGCTCTGTTGCATTTGATGTTTAAAACTTGCTGTTCGTGGCTGACCTTATTCTGTTCTCTCTCTCTCTCCATGCATATGTAGAGAGATAGAGAGGTGTGTGTGTGTGTGTGTGTATAGATAGTTAAATAGATATTTTGATATATGTGTGCATGTTTTTGTGTATGTATACTCTTGTTTAGTGTCTGGAGCTTTACATGTATTTATTTGTTATGTTATGTTATGGCATAACTGTGAAGTTTGAATTCATTTTGCAAGTGGTAAATGTGTTTCTGTGGAAGTAACTTGTGGATGCCATTGTGTTATTTGTTTCTGTCTTGTCTGGGTACCTTCCGTCGCCGGTGCTGCAGTGCTGCACTGCACTCTGGGATGGGGAGGAAGCAGAGCGAGCTCTCGATCCCCGGCTTGGCACATATCGCTTCCCTCTGCATCCATGTCACACGCAGGGAGAATCAGTCGTGCTGCGGCTCTTTTTACGGGAGATCAAACTACAGTAGTTTTCACCAACAACACGCAGATAAAAGTTGTCGTCTGTGTGCTTTCAAAATTAAAACAAAAAGCGAGGAGAAACAAAGGAATGTGCAACAAAACGCAGATAATAAAGGTTCATTGTCTGTGCAATAGCAGTTTGACTACAAGTGCATATATTTTTTTGAGTTGATTCAAAATTATTAATTTGAAAATCATATTTTGTAGAGGCAACTGGCTTTTTAAATCATCTCGTTGGATAGTGGTTGCTCTGATGCTGTGCTGTTTCCCTGTACTTATTTAGGGAGCACACTACACAGCGTGCTCTCGATATGAGAAACAACACAACAAAGATATATTTAACAGCACACAAAGCCTATTGCCTCTGGGTGTAGACTTCATAAAACTGAAATATGTGTGCAGTAAAATATATTAATGTACTTTTGTAGCTACAACTTAGACCATGTTTGATTCTGATAATAACTGATGTTTGTGTATATATATAGATATATTTATGCAGGTTATGAACAAGTAGTGACTGTCTGTCTCCCTCTATATTGGCTTGTTGGTGTCTGCCTGTGTTATTGTGTGAGTGTGTCGGTCTCGTCCCACATCCTCGCGTAGTAGTGCTCTGCTGAGAGGCTGCATGTCTCCCAGTCTGGTTCCACGACTGCCTTTGGAGGACTGTCGTATTGATTAGTGCAGGGAGGGGGTGGTGGTGGTGGGGGGGGACAGGACCGGGAGAGAACGCGAAGGGGGAGGACAGGGGCTGCCTGATACCAGCTCAGCACAGCGCCGCTGCCTTTTCTTCCCTGCGCCTAACGGACACGGCAACACACAAACTGGGAGAAAAAGGGGAGGGGAGGGGAGGAATGGGTTAGAGCTCATCAGACTTGTGGGAAGATGGAGAGAAAGAGACGCCTGCTTGTGTGCCGGTGGTGCCGGTGTTTCTGCCGTGTCTGACCTGCAAGCGCCACACCAAAAGAAAGAAAGAAAGAAAGAAAGGGAGGAAACGAGGAAAGGGCTGGAACGACAGCGTCACGCAAATCCTGCAGTCCCGCCGGGTGTGGGAGTGGGTGGTGGATGCTGTGAGTTAATGATGAGTGCAGTGGAAATGCCAGCCTCCAACTCCCCCCCCGACAGACCGCCACTGAGTCAGCATCCGACGAAGCTTGCCCCCTTTTTTTTTTTTTTTTAAAGATGGACGGTAACACTGCACTCATTTGCAAAGCCAGAGGTATGTCTGGACAGAAATAATACCTGACTGGCTCTCATTCTCTGGAGCATCAGCTGTTTATTCCCTAAGGAGGATGAATTTGTATGTGTGATGGAGGGAGGAGGAGGAGGCGGTGGTGGGGGTGGGGGGGATATTCTGGGGAAAGGGGAGGTGATGCTAAAAATTATGTCAGTAATTTTTGTGGCAATGGGAGGAAATTTAATTCAATGATAATGGGGAGAAAAATGCATTGCTTTTTTGTTTCATTTTATTTTATTTTGTCTTAAAAAAAAAACAGCCATGGAGCTGGATTTTGTGAAAATAAACCTTGATGTAATTCATTTGTGAGAGGAGCGCGCTCTGCCTGTGCTCGCTCTGTGGCTGCGAGAGCTCCTGCAGCCACAATGACAACTTATTCCTGTTCTGTGCAGAGCAAGCCACTATCAGGGGGGAAATACAGTGGGAGATGCTCTAGGAGAAAAGCTGTACTGAAGACAGAACTGTATCTCTGTTTTTATTTTTGCTTTTGAATGCTTACCACTAGTTCTGTTATTGCAGACCTTAGCCCGAAATGGACGTCTTGTCGTTTTTTGTTTTTTTTTTCTCATTAAGATGAAGCGCTGCAGGGAAAGGAACATTTTCAGATCTCCTTTCCTATTCTCTTGTGCTCTTAAAACAAGCAAAGAGGGCCAGCACCTTCCAGTGGTCAGCACGTCTCCCTGGAAGCCTGGAGAGGAGAGACGTGGACCGGCGATCTGCAGTCTCACTAAAGGACAAAGAGGGAAGACTGTGCATCTCAATGTGGGTACTCCCTGCGAGCACAAAGGGTAGTTACTGCTGAGCATGAGGTGTATTGCTAGTGTCTAGATCCTTGCCTCTTCGAGGGAAAACAGCACGAAAAAGTCAGAAAATCCGTACCGAGCTTCTGCTTCTGTGTGCCTTTTTTCCCCTTGTTTCTTTGTATTTATTTGGTGTGTGGCTTTGTTTATTTTCTTTTAATATTTTGTTTTTCCTTTACTCATAATGCATCGTGCTTAGACTACTTTCTAAGACTTGCAGCGAGCCTTCATTGGTAAGCTATCTGCAGTAAAGAGAAGAAGGAGATGGGATTTTTCTTTCTTCTTTTTTTTTTCATCCTATCATAGGAGAAGAGGGTGAGAGACGAAGTAGACAGCGTTTGGCCCTAGCAGCCCAGCAGCAGCACAGCCAGAGACACTAAATAGTTGCTCATTTTGTCATTCGTCAGGACTGGAGTTCCTCGCAGCAGTGAGGGGACGGGAGGACTGCTCAGTTTACGGGGGGTTAATCTCTGTACTCCAGTGGACAATGCTGTACTTCTCCTAATCCCTGAGACCCTAACTTGTGAGCTCTTTCAATTAAAATCACGGGTTAGGCTCTTGGGACCTGGGCGGAGGGCACACGCGTCTCTGAACACCAGCCATTTTTTAAGGGTGGAGTTGGGACAGGACAGCTGCAGCTTGGAGAAAGAGAGAGAGAGAGAGAAAGGGAAAGATGATTGTGTGTTAGCTGTAGCAATACTGTTATACTTTAAGCGCTGCCTGCACTGGTATAGTCACCAGCTATAAGGTTTGGTTTTTCTGTGTGTTTAGGGGAAGTTTAATGGGGAAAAATGTGTAAATGCAAGAAGGAACTTTGTGATGTTGATTGCGGATTCCTCCAACAAAGTTGTTTTTCTTATGGGCTGAACCTTTTTCTACACCCTTGAAATCAGCATGCTCAAATGAAATGACCTTATTTGTGACCTTTCCACATACATTTTTTCATGTATCAGGGAGCAACATTCCAGTTGCCTTTTTTACGGTTTGTGCGAATGCAGATCTATGTGTATGTCCTTTGTGCTCGCTGTAGTTGGGCTACAGAGTAATTGCTTTTCAATTTAACCTCGTATGCAGTGTAGTCAAGGCATTAATATGTGGCACATCAGTTTGTTTTGATTGACTTAGAAATCAGATTGTCATTTCCAGAGCATAATTATTATTATTTTTTTTTTAATGTATATCAGAACAGGAATGTTTAACCAATATAATGTAGCTCAGATGCCATACTTTCAAAATGCTTACTTTAGTCATCTGGTAATGGTTATTTCAAATTGGTATAATTGCTTTATAACTTAGAAACATTCTTTTTTTTTCCTACTTATTTTTTAACAAAGAGGTCAACGGAGACGCAGTTTCAGGGATGCAAATACCATCCAGAGTGAGACTTGACAAAAATAAAGAGATAAATAAATATATTCACCAATTAAGATTGCTTTTGGTGGATAGTTATGCTACACCTTGTCAACTATGTCTGCTTTCTCCTGTGGAAAACAGAAGTTCATCTTCAATACGGCTAAATGTTACAGAAGCATCGAAGACGGGCAACAAGATGTATCGTGACCTTTCTCATTTCAAAAGGCACATATTCTGTGTATTTTAAAGAGCATTTTATTTCCTTAATTACATATTTGTGCCCATGGCTTGTATAATTGAACCACCCAACTCATGCACTGCTGATATTTCGACATCAAGAGCTGTACAGACAACTGCAGGTGAAGAAGTTGTGTGTGCAATAACTGTATTTTCATTAAAACTGCACTTCGGGGGTTCAAAAGAAAGAACCTGAACCACATAATCAGTTCACAAATATAAATGAACACATTTAGAGGCTTTTTGATGGGTGGTGTTGCTTTTTAATGTCTAAGTTCATCATACATTTATTATGTTTTACTTAACTGAAGGGACCATGAAGTCAAAGGGATGCTCGGGGGTCTGCGGGAAACTTCTCTACGCCAAAAGTGGAAGCTGCATCAGTTTTCTTTTTCTTATTTTCTTTTTTTAAATAAATGGGAAATGCACTTGGATATATTACTTCAGAGTGAACCAAAAACATTGCTGGTAAAGGTCTCTGCTGTACCATATTCAACTTCAATGTGAGATTTATGTTTGTTTGTTTGTTTGTTTTTTTAAATCAAATAAAAATAAAAAATAAATCTTTCTCCCGGGAATGTCAGTGCCTTTTATTTGGAGGTTAAACAAATTCAATGTCCACAGCATTCTGGAATGTCAGAATAAACAGGCTGACGAGAGGCTTGGAGAAATATTCCCTGAATGATTTTGTTCAATAAATATAACTTGGGTGATCTCTTCTGATTTCCCTTCAGTTTGACCCAACTCCCATCACTGATGTACATCCTCAGGTGGTCCAGATACTTTTTAACCATTTCTCTAGAGCAGGATGGCACCGATTAAAACATTCAAACAGCCTTTACAGATGTAGTAGCTCGGGCAGAATAAAATATGCATTGCTGACACCAACAATGAACTTCATGGAAAATATAATAGCTAGTAGTACATTACTTTCTGAAATGCTATAGGTCTCTAATATACTTTCAGTGTATAAATAACAATGTACGCTTGAGTCCAATATATACAGTACTTTGCAAAAGTCCAGAGTCAGCAAAGCGAAGTGTGCAGTCTTCAGTTTTTCTTTTTTCCCCATACATTTGGAGTATCAAGCATACAGTGTATTTGTTCTTTAATCAAAGTTGGATCCAGAGTTAAAACAAAAATAAAGCTCCCCTGAAAGGTTTGTAAAGTAATTTAGAGAAACAATTTGAAACAGACTGCAGCGCCCGGGCAAACTACATCCCCTCACCTCAGCATAAACTCTCTCAAGCGGTTTCATACAGTACGATTATAACTTTTGGTCAAAGTAATATAATCCAGACCGTTTCCCCCTACAACGGTGCAGTGTTTATCTTTCACTAGATATGTAAAAGCTGAAGAATACTCACTTCTGACAATACCCTTCAATTACCTGTTTAAACCCACTGAGTCACACATCCCTTCGTAATTATAAAGCCTGGCGACAAGTATCCTTCCCTGCTTCTGCTCATAACCAATCAGTAATAGTTTTTTTGTTTTTTTAATTGTTTAAAACCTTTAATTACACTGCTTATGCTCAGAACTTAATAAAATCACTGATCCCGGTCAGTTTTCAGTGCTCAAGTGACTCAGTAGTGACCACAAATTTGTTTCAGCCTCAGGTTTTGAGCATTTGTTAATATGTAAACACAAACAGCTCACCACAGATAGAAAGCACTTCCTTATCCCAATATTTCTGAGAGAGTGGATATGTTAATGTCTAGTAAATACATTATTTTAATATAATTGTTTGATTGAAAGTGGCACACAGAGACTTTAGAGCTGTGCTGCAGCAGAGTCACTTAGTATTAGCAAGTAGTTGGTTGTATGTCTTGTTTGACCATCTGAGTGTTGTAATTTGTGAGTGTTGGTGTTTTCCCAGAGATGCCATATCCTCTGAAATGTATTCCTGAAAGCAGTAGTTGTAGTGTTAGTGACATAACATTAAAGCTAGCCACTTTGTGAAGCCTGGTTATTATTATGGTTTTGAGCACTGCCATTCGTGAGAAAATGCTGAATTTCCTAGCAGTACGGGTCTCTGTTGTGTGTAAACCCCAGTGAACAATCAACTGTCTGCTCAGTAACAATAGTTAGCCGTGCTACTTTAAGACGCCATTGGTATATTGTGGTCTCAGAATTGACCATTTCTGTGTTATGTTCATACTCACTAATTTTGTGCAGCAGGATATGCAGTATAAAGTTAAATTCATTTAACTCTAAGTCTTAAGTCTTTTTTAAGTTTCATCTGCACCCCTCAGCTTAAACACACACACACACACAAAAACACCATTTTGTGTTTCCACAGCAACCTACTCATATTACATCCCTACACCCAGGCAGCTCGGAAGAACACACAGCACGACAATGTGAGGAATAAAGTTGATATCATCTCACACCGTTGATTTATAAAATTGAACTTCCTAATACCAGCGACCTGAGGAACACTGTTGTTTATTTCAGATCCTCTGTGATCTTCGTTTGCAAAAATGTAAAAATAAATAATGGACTTTCTTGGCATTTGATTTAATTAAGATAAGTATTGATGGCAACAAATGCCGTCCAGCATGAAATATGTTTACATTTGTCTTCACTTTAAAAGGAATTGTAGCTGGCATTAAATTACATGGTGTACAATACCAAAATGAAACAAAAATACTATTTTATATCTAAATCTGTAATAGAAATAGTCCTGTTTTTTCTCAGTGGTTTTACTGCTGTGAGCCAGTAGGTCTTATGCAAGGTATCTGGGGCAAGGCGTTGAATTACGCTGTAAATGAAAACTAAATATATGATTTATGGTTCATCTGAATACAGGCATTTTCTATTTCCCCTACTTGAAAATTATAACAAGCAAAAGAAGAAAGTGTGTAAAATTCTACATACATGTACATCTGCTTTATTACATAGTCGTTCAGAACCGAACAATTATTTTCTCAAAAATGTTTATGCTTCATTTGCTTTGAACATATCGTTTCCTGGTTCAGCTCTCCATCTGCATATCGGCGTCTTTGTGTGTGATTGAGATATAATGTGTTACTATAAATTAGTATAAAAACATTCCTTTTCAAGAAGTATAACAAATTATTATTTTATATGATCGGAAGTAAATCAACGCCTGAATAATAATAGTTGTAAAAATACTTTATTGTTCATACAGTGTTGTCCTGCAGCTGATGCCAAAATGTAGGGCAGGTCTGGGACTTGTTGGCACTCTTCACTGACAATGAGTTCCAGTATTAATTTTACTAAACGTGTTAGATCACATTTAGATCAAGTGATAGTAAGACTAAGATTCCTCAGCTGGGTGACAGACCTTTTGATACTTTGGTTCTTTGGATAAGAATGGGATACTTATTCTTCACAATCCACCAGCCTACAAATTAACAGTTGTCCTCATTTGATAAGGTCCATAAAAATGATTGTAAAGAACCTATACGTTTCACACGTTGTTTATGAACAATAAAAAACGTATTCATGCCACTCTTGTGAGGGTAAAATTCAAGTTTAAAATTCAAGATGTTAAGATGGTAACATTTGCTGTTTCTAGACTTCAGTTTTACATTATTTTTTATGAATTGTATTTTCATTAGAATTTCTGAATTCATATACATGTTGGAAACATACTGGGACAGAATCTTTTCCCTAGACTGAAATACTAAAAATGTAATGCTAAAATCTGTTGGTGTGTCACAGTGTTTGTAGTAGGTTAATCTTGCAGTCATCCTGTTTTAGTTGTATGTAAAAAACAAAAATCAATGAACGTGTTCAGTAAGGATAAAAGGAGTTTAACACCATGAAAATATCAAGAAGTTCAGTAAGCTCAGTCTGTGAGTCACAGGTTTGTGTTTGCTCTGACTTGAAGGGCTGTGCTGTAGGAATAGAAAGATCTGCTTACAATCGGTCTGAAACAATATTTTGCTGATTGAGATGTGATATTTGGAGGCTTGCTGTCTCACACATTTTGACAGCTAATTATTTTGTTTTAGTGGAGCAGCTGAACTGTTTTCTTTGGGTTTAATTTTAAAACCACATTGGCATTCAACTAAATAGTTTAACTGAGGGCTATGAAATATGATTATATATTGAGAACTGTACCATTTTCCCTGAAATATTCATATCCTATGTCTCACCAATAAATAACTTGGGAAAGAAAAATCTTTCTCTTTCTCTCGCGCATGAAACCATGCAAGAGGGTGCTGAAAACCTTTTTTTTTTAATCCCATAATCCTTAGTGTGCCATTACATGCAGCCTTCAGCTTTTTTTTTCTTTTCTTTTCTCCAGCTAATCTGCTGTTCTCCTCTTAAGTTCTGTGTATCATTTAGGATGTGCAAGTATGAAGGGGTTAATTAGTAAGCAGCCACGCTGTTATATAATGGATATAAAATTGATTGGAAAGACAGGCTTTTATGACCAGGCTGTCTGGCCACCAGATGGGTATCCTAAAATGCCCTGAAATAAAGTGCTTGAGGCATCAGGTCACAGGGAAATGCATATTCATTCAGACGAATGAATTCCCAAAAACCAGATTTCACACCTTTGCAACGCATTTCATACAATATTAGAGAATTGAACATGGTAAATTAGCCAGAATAAAAGCGGTTTTGATCTTTATCCAACTATTAAACCTATTCCTGTCGAATCATCATGGTAAATTAACCCTAAGAAAGGAGTTAACACATCTTTTAAACATTTTAACCGATAGCTGTAAAAATCCAGTTATCTTGTTCATAACATGCAAATCATTTTGCCCCCCCATCCTGTCTTTTTTTCATGTGCCCCCTGAAGCAATTTTGTTTACCAAACCTAATTTCTGCAAGATTACCCTGAAGTAATAAATACTTAAAGAAAATGCAGTTTCGACAAAATGCATTTTTTATTTTTTATTTTTAATTATAATGCTTTTACTGTTGCTTTTTTGTATTATTATTATTTTAACATCGAACAATGCCTGATTTCAGCTAATCAGACCATGGCTCAGCCACAAAGCCTCCAGCGACAGCAGTGCAAGCACAATGCTCTGTGCATACCAAGCAGGAGAGATACTCGCAGCGCGATGGGTTCCTAGCTGGTAGACACAGTTGGGCCAGACGCATATATTAAGAGCTGTCTGCTACTGAAGTGAGGCTGCCTAATGCGATGGAAATGAAGAATCCTTACAACTCCTGACACCGCCTGTTCTTCAAGTTTAATTCATTTAAATTGAAAAATTGCAAATGTTCCATATAGCATTGATTTAGAATTCATATTCAGCCCTCGCAGTGGATATCAATGCAAACGCAGAGATGCACCTAATAAACGACACCATTTGTGTCAGTGAAGAAATCAACTACGTCTTTTGTATTTTTGCTTTTTTATTGTCTTAATCGAGTGAAGTCAATAGCCATTAATGACAAGTATAGAATATACAAGCTAGTTTTAATTATTATGGCTTTCTTAATCCCTCCTCATTTAATTTGATTAAGTTATACTTCTGTTATTATTATTTTATAGTCCAAATCTGCTCAACAGTCTTGTCTCTCCAGGCAGTATAGTTATTTTGCTTTGTTGTGGTTCAGACCCCAGTTTTGTGTTGTTTTGTTGTGTATCTCCCATCAAGGACCTTTCTGCTCATTCACTTCATAAGAAAAAAATCTGAAACACATGAAAAGTGGCAACAAATTAAAGTTTTACATTCATGTATTTATTTGTAAGGGTTTGCACAGTCAATAAGGTGTAATACTTTTTGAAGAGCTCAGTCATACTGGGAATGTTTAAGAAAGGAAATGGCAAATCCAGTACATTGCACAAATAAAAAATACTATCCGGTGGTCAAAAGTATCTGTTAAAGACCTCCCAGACATCAGGAGAATGCCTTTGAAATGTATTATGGTAGATTAGTGGTGGCCCAGGTTTTAGCAGGGTGGTCTATCTTCTTTTTCTCCCTCGTTGCTTCCTGTATTGTCGCAATCCCTTATTGCCCTTTCTCCTGGTGAGCTGCAGGGTCTGTCCCAACCCACAGTAACTACAGTAACTGCAGTCTGGCCGCAGTGACAGGCTGAGATTCTGAGCAGCAGCCTTTAAATCTGTATTTTAATGGGAAATCCCATCTCAGTGCCCAACAAATTACAAATGTAAGAGTAGATCTCTGTCAAGGTTATGGTAACAAAGAGCAATGTAGTAGGACAGGTAGACTTTCCCGATTGAAACAGAAGAGTAACAAGGAACATGTTGCACTAATGGGGGGTTGATTTCTCAACGATTTTCGTGTAACAGAATAGTGTTTTCTGAACCTTTGAATGACTGCAAACTGCTGGAAAAACGGTCGGTTCAGAGGACGTGTGTTACAGACTAGGGAAGGGGACTATTTCTAGACTTCGTTCCTTAACAATAATTTGCAAGAGAGGAGGGAGGTTGGGGGTGGGGGGTTTCTTCTCAGCTACACCAGTAATATCTGATTTAGCAGCAACCAAATAGTGCAAATGAAATACAGATGATATTTTGGTGCATCCCAGCGGTAATAAAAAAGCAACTTATATTAAGTTACAATAGCTTTTGCTTTTGTCTCTTTTGACATGGTTGCCTATGGAGATTAGAGTGGCTTTGCAGAGCTCTCTTTGGCTATTCTGGACTGATCCCAGAATGCTACAGAATAAATTGTGCTTCTTGGGGCCACCCCACTGCTTTAATCAGACCTCAAAACCTACTCTGTTCGAAACTTAAAAGTGGACCTTGTGTTTCACTTACGTTTATTAAATTGAGGGTCTGGCATTCGGGTTGATTTTTCCATACAGAGCACAGAGCTGAAGACATAAGTTCTTTTTGTGATTTGTCAAGCTTGGGGGTTGTTAGAGTGTCTAATGACTGAGCAACTAACTTTAACCAATGCTACACTCATCACTGGTATATTGCTAAGGGGAGTATTTTGCCAATTCCATCCCCAAGTTCCACTCTGAGCTTGGTGTTGAAGAATAGCTTTTATTAGCGCTTCCCCGGTGCCAGATGGCTGATGGTACTCCTGAAAACGGCTTTGAAGTGAAGGTCTCTATTTACATTGTGTTAATAAAATGTATTCTTACTGTTTAAAGGATTACCAATCTGTTCGAGACACTTTGCGCTCAGTAAAATGAATTGCTGTTCCCAAATGTATGTTTTTTACCATTGGGCTGCAAGCGATGTACCACAAGATTCAAAGCATTGTAAATAACAACCAGTCTCTTTGGATTTTAATCAATTAAATAATAATCCATTAATCTCATAGGGCATCTTAAAGTCATTACAATATTTTTTGGTCAATTAATAGTTTTAATTAAGCATAGCAGTCAAAACCAGCAAGCACTTTCATTGAATACACACTGTGAGCTGAGCTTTTAAGAGTTTTTTAAAACTAGAGCTTAAAACGTTTAGCTACAGTTCTGTTCCAAGGACAATCTAAAGATCTGCAAATCATCAATATATCAACCAATCACCTGCTCTGATTCATTGATTATTTATTATCAGTATCTGTTTTTTTTTATAACCTGCTCAAATCAGATTTTTTTCTACCCTTCAATTACACCAATAGTGAAGGGGGCCGCTTTCCCCTCCTCCTGGACCTCCAGTAGTTTCATTAATAACAACTAAAGACTAGCACAGCTTCCTGATTACAGTGTGGTTTGTATTTGCCTTAAATAGGTTTCGGTGCCCCATGGTTAAAATTGAACTAAGCCCTAATTTGTTTTTGAGTTATTAAAAACAGATATTTAATTAGCTCCTTGGGATTATAGACCTCAGATAAATGGCATCTCTTGTCTAAAAGGGATCTTAATGTGATGCTGCCACAGTTCACAAGAGTTTCTTATTCACAGACACCAGTGGGGGGAAGAGAGGCGACTCCCAAACCAACTTTTAAAAGGCACACCGTGGGGTTGGGTTTATTGCTGTTTGGACTTTCAGAGAAAGAATTTATTTTTAATGAAGTTGTTTTTTTAATCAACCTTGACCTTTTTTGCTGTTTTAACTGTCAAGCAGAAGCATTGTTTAAAATAGGAATGAGATTTCTTTCTTTATTAAAGAGATTCACAACATGATCACTGATTTAGTAAGAGATTCCAAAAGAATACGGTATAACAATGTTTGGTGCCGTTTTCAAGCTTGAACAACCTGTGAGGAAATCAAAAGTTAAAAGACTAAGCAAAAAGTATAGACACAGTAGCCAGTTGTTTGGAAAAGTCTCTGTATTTCTACCCCTTCTTCTTATTTCCTGTGAATTATAAATACGGGGAATTTAAAGTGATTTAATTTCCTAACCTTTACATTCACCAGATGTATTGCATTGAACATAATGAGCCGGGCAAGTGTGTGCTCCAGTTCAGCTGTATAAAATATCACGTTCACAATAAGGCACGTTTCAATAAGATGGACACATAAATAACTACATGGTTTTAATTTTCTTGACAATGGGCTTTTCAGTTTGTCTTTTTTTCTCTCTCTAAATAAGAACGAAGCAGTTGTTATTCCCCTTTAGTGCGCAACAGTGAAATACTAGATCAAGGCGGATTTCTGAAACAGCTTAATCCTCAGATGAGGTACATTTTGAATAACAATGAATATCAATGCTCTCGACTTTTTTCTTGTCATACATATTATATAGACTTTTAACCTATCATTTTAGCTGAATCCCTCAGAAAACAAATGAATGAAACAGACTGAAGTGTGTTGAGCTCAGTGTCACTGTCGAGTCATGAAGGTTTGCAGTCAAGTTGAGGAAGATGTCAGCAGGAAAGCATTCATCTTCAAAACATGGCCATTTATTCAATTGTACGGTAACCTGCAGATTGTCAGATGGCTCAGAAACGCCACAGTGAGTTGTCTCTCTGTCTGTGAGGTCGGGTTTCATTTGTAAGGATTTGTTTTGTGAATAAGGAAAATGTACACAATGTCGTTGAAACCACATCTTCAGACATTTAAAAATAATTGGTATTAAACAGCCAACAAACTAGAAGGAACATCAAGCATAATATCAGTAATGGATCTCAACTATACAGGACTTATTTATTCAATTATGAATTTCTTTACTTTGCTTGAGTTAAAGGCTCATGGACTGGTTTATAAGCAACAGATGTTTCTATACATCTAAACGGCTATGTTTCTATAATGATTTGTTTCTTAAAAACCTTGAATTACCTTTCTTGATTTATATATATTTTTTGTTTCATTGCGGTGTTAGGGGATGCTTTTTTATGTTATAAATGTATCAGCACTTTACTACATTTCAGAAGAGAACAATGGGATTTTATTTTACATTATAGTATCGCAATTAATCCCCTTATCTGAGTCACATTAAAACAAAATTGCAAATTGTTATTAATGGTAGTTCAGTGTGTCTGCTCGTATTTCACGTATCATTGAGGAACCTTCTCGGATGGGTTTTATCAGTTTCTTATCAGGGATGATAAGGGAGCAGGCGGGATTCCTGATAAGTGTTCGGAAGGAGAGAGGAAGAGAGAGAGAGGGAGAGAGAGAGAGAGGTGGCTGATGTCTGGGTTTCCAGACACTGCGGCAAGACTCCAGACAGTCACCTGAATATTATCACTGGCTCTGGTTTATACATCACAAGACAGGAGCGACCACGGCTGGCACCTCGACCTTTTCAAGGAGTAAAAGGGCTTGATTGCAATGGAAATCAATTTGATTTAAAAGTTTAAAAAAGAAAAAAAGAAAATCTTGCTAACACAAACACTATTTACTATAAACCTACCGAACGACTGCACTAAATCCTGTTATTAATTTGAGATTAGGACTAAATGAATACTTGTCATTTAAAATGGGCTGGTAAAGGTGGATGTCATGAAGCTGCTTTTGCCTCCTGGGATGAGGATAAGCCAATAAATAATTATTGATGTCCTGAAGATTAGCTACATTGTGATGCCCTGACAAAAGAGATTATACTGACAATAAGAAGTGTGTGATTTCCCCTGCTATCACTATTATAGATGTTCTTAATGTTCATTTCTATCTAGAACAATTAATAGATGTTAGTATTTTCTGTATTTCATGTTGCATTTTTTTTTATAAATTACTATTTATATACTGATATATATATAAAGTAGTCTATATATAGTATTATGTGTATATAATGATGTAGTATAATCAAAATATTTCTGTTGCTGGCTGGATTCAGAGATTAATAGGAACTTAAAAGTAAGTCTGTTTTGGAAGCAATGTTGTGTAATATGGAGGAAAGAATTTACTGAGTACTTGAGTAGCTTTTTTCGGTAATTAAATTAAGTTTACTAAGGACTTGTAAGATGAAGACGTTCCTTTGCCCCACTGTAAGTCAAATCAAGACCTGCTACCTGATTATTTTATTTGCTGTAAGACGTTTACAGCTGTACATAAACCCTTAAAAGGCTCTGTTTCAATGCCTTGCTTGTTACAGTATCCACCTTTGGCAGCAGGAAACCTAGTAAATGCACCACATTTATATTGCTGCCTACCAACATGCAGGAGTGTGTTCCAGCTGTCACGCACATGAAATCTTTAATGTAACACGTTATTGTGTGGCAGCTTTCTTCAGTATGAATTGTACCTGCGTAGAAGCAGTTTTACAAATGCCTGTAGTTCAAATTTCATTTCCAATTATGTTGATGTAGGTTTATATATATATATGTGTTAGCAATAACTGCTCTATTGACACCCAAAGTTGGAGGGACAAAATAAAACTTGTGCAGGAGCCCGAGCCGGGCAGCCCCGTCAACGCTGGCACATCCCCTATGAGGTTGTGGAGTCTTGAAGCTCTGCTTAATTTGTCCCAGAGTGCCTGCGTTGGCATTAAGGCTCGGAAGCCCATATGTCTCCGGCTGTCTTTGGGCACAGCGTAGCAGGCCGTTAGTGCTGTATCTGGGGAGAAGTATTCCTCTCCACACACCCCAGCACTCCCAGGGTTACAGATTGCCTCCCAGTGCTCTGCAGTGGAGGTTTTTAAGCGTTGCTATGACAACGCTGTATCTGGCTGCCAGCTCTGTCGAGTTATTGAACTGCGACTGGCTTTTGCTTTAGCAGATAATTAGGCTCTGTCTTGCAGGTTCATTTTCCAGTGACTGGAACTTGAATATGACCTACAGCTGGCCTCGAAATTCACTGCCAGTGGCGAAGCTTTTAACCCGTTGCTGCCCCGGCGAAGGTGCCAGGGCGCCGTGTTAGTTTGCAGCGGGCGGTCTCTCGCCAGCGGGGAAATCTGTGCAGCTGGTCTCCCCACACAGGCAGACTGTCTCTCCTCATAGTGTAAACTCCAGAGCGGTCTGAACGCCCGGTGTGTTTCGATTAATACATTTCATCTGCACTTTGCACCAGGAAACTATTCTGACATAAGTCACACAACCTCAGATACCTGACGTGGATTAACCTGCAGTGTTTCTAAAAAGTTTCCAACTGACCACCACGTCCTGCTGCTCTACCTTGCCCTTGACTGCGATGTCCATGAAGATGTCAGTTTCATCTCATTCTCTGAACATGTAGGACTTTTTTCAGCTTTGGCTCACTGGTAACAACGGTTTTCCTGCACATATAAAGCGCTGGCACTTAGTCCTGCAAATTTGTTTTTCTTTTCTTCTTTCTCCTCAAAAACCTGGCTGAAGTGACCAGGGTCTTCATGAATTCCAGTGGCACCTAAAATGCTTCATACAAGCATTCACTAGTAACATTACCTAACCACAAAGGTCTGAAAAGCATTCCATTGTGTATAGCTCTCAGAGAAACGCATCTCTGTCACCATCTTACTTTTCAGTGTCACCTAGTATTTCTCAGGAATGTTACTTTTGCAGTGAAGCTGCATTCTTGACAACAAGGAAGGACATTTTTTTACCTTTTTTTTCTTGAAAATGTCTGTCCCATATCATTAAAAAAAAGGCTCAAGCCGCTGAGTATTCATGAATAGTTGAATAGAATCATAATGAAAACCAACATATTTAGTGTTTAATTATTTTTTCCTGTTACATTGTATCTTTAAATCATTATTTTCTCGTTCAATGTCTTGTAGGGGTGCGGACGTGTGCTTCTTCCTCACAGCAGTTCAGGTAAATTATCCAAAACAAAATGCCACCCAGAACTGAGTGTTTTATGAGGTGCTCTTAAATTCAATAATGCTGACTATCGTGGTCACTGGTTGAAGTGTTCAATCCCAATGTAGGAAGAAAGTAACCATTATCCCTACTGTGTGCACGTTTTAGTTGTTGAGCCCTGCGTTCGTACTGGTCACACTGCAGACACATCGATGTGTGTTTCCACCCCCCCGGGCCGCAGCAAGGTGATCTGTTGCCATTGGCGATGCAGTGCAGCACGCCACCTGTAATTATTATGCACAGCCATACCCCCACCTTGCCATCTTGCTGCAAGGGGCCAATAAATTCCCGCTGAGTGCATTAGTTGTTAAATGTAGTGCGCTAGGTATATGTAATGAGCCGGGGAAGCGAGCCGTTACAGTCTGTCTGGCTGAAGAGGGGACGGGGGTCGGCTAGACTCCCCTGGGGCCAAACTGGGGACCTAGACCCCCTCACACAATGCCTGGCCTCTCCCCGCAGGCTGCAGCAAGTCCCTACACTAATCATTATAGTATCGCCACACCATACAGATGTTTGTCTTCTGAAGAAATAAATAACAATTCTACGATAATAATTACGTTTGGTTGTTCGTTACAGAAAACCGCTGACCAGGCCAGTAACTCCGGCCCTTTCAGAAGAAAGAGAGGTGAGATCGTCATGGAGAGAGCGTGGCTTGTGGCCAGGTGGAGTATTTATACGTCTGGAGAGGTCAGTTTACAGTGATCGATCAGGTTGGCTATAGCAGATTCACACCCACTTTTTTGTTGTTTGTTTGTTTCTTTGCTCTATTAAAATGGGTTGTATAGTTTATTGAAGTATTTCCCTGGTACATAGAATGCATTTCAATTTCCTGTAGAAGTCACAGTGAACCTGCTGATGATTGTAAAAAGAGGTTGACACACAAAAACCTTATAGGGCTTTCCCTTAGCTCAGTCAGGGGGGGGGTTAAAATGTCCATCAACCTGATTTATGATTATTTTGCATGCTATTGTAATGTATTCTGATTTTTTTTTTTCAAAGAATAAACTACATATTTCCATCACTGTTCCATCTACTTATTTACTTTTTCAACTCAGTATTGGTGTGTCTTACTTTCACTGTTTTTAGATTAATATAGTAAATCTTTACTAAAGTATGATACATTTGCTCTTAACAGTGCAGCACACGTGAACAGCACCCTTAAAATCATGGTCATGTACACTGTGCTATAAAGCATGACTGTAAACGCTTACCATTAAAGCTCTATACATTTATGAAAATCGATGACTTGATTATGAAGCCCTGTGCAACACTAACATATAATATTAAAAAGGTACCTTGCTTTTAATATTCAACAATTATAAATGTCTGTAAATCACAAACGAGCTTCCAGATAATGAATATTACAGCTGTCATAATATTCATGTGCCAAAGAGCTGACCCAGACCGCCGGCAATGGGTAAGTGGTACCGATACACTGCCCTGTCAATCAATTACAGAAGGACATGTTAACACACTGGAAGGTTAGAACAATAACTCTGTAACACTCCATCTGACAGAGAAACAAGTGCAAACATACAAGCAGCTGCAATCCATAAAACAAGCTAATTTTACTATAATGAAATGAAAATAAATTACTATAACTCCATAAATAGGATACCTTTACTGCAGAGACAAAATTAAGGATGTGTTTTAACTTGAGTGTTCATTTGAAAGCGATAAGCAGCTAAGAAGTTAAGTTTTCAAAACTAGAGATAGTAATGCTATAATAAAAGATCTGAATTACCCTCTAATTAAATAGTTTGCACTCATAATTTGTATAATAAAAAATAAAAGAATCAAGCTTCTTCATGTCGACATGAAGTCAAACTCTATACTACTAGTCTGTTTGCTTTTGTCTTTTGGCATGCAAATAACCACTGGCAAATGATTATACCTTTAGGTATTTTGACATGACACTGTTAATATATCAAAGTCTCATTCATTCTCAGTGCTTGTTGTGTAGCTCGCTAACGAATGCCAACGTTGTTATTTGTCTTCAATGTGGTGATGTGCTAAACATACTGAACCTCAGAGGAACAACTGAGCACTAAAATCGGAGGATAGAAACCACAAATAATTGTCAATTGCTACCATGAAATATTTATTTTTATATAATATCGAGTAATTGAAGGTAAAGCATCGTCCTAACTCAGAAGCCGAGGTCGTGTTATAGACGGTGTGCACACCGCCACAAAGAACATGTTTCCCCAGCCCTGTCGTCTGGGGAAGGCAAAGCTCGGTTACTTCTTGGAGTGAAATTCAGAGGCTGCAGATATAATCCATCTCCTTGTCACAGGCCCTGCGATACGGGGAGGCCACCAGACAAAGTCTGAGTGCCGGCGATCGGACCTGCATACTAATACTCTCTCTCAGGTTCTACCTCTGCCCGAGGGGAGGGAAAAATCGTTGGAGAACTAAAACAATGGAAACTGCACAGAATGAGAGGGGATTTTTACCTAGGAGTACTGGAGTAATATCACCACAGACTTCAATAAATAATAATTATAATAATAATAATAATAATATCCACAAATAGCAGAGATCACCAGTCTGAGAGGTTAAGTTAGAAGGATGGGTGAGTATATTGTCCCACCCTGATATTTTATTTATTTTATTCATGATTCTCTATCTTTTAAATTATAAAATTATATATACAGTCCCCTCCATGGGCAGTACAGCATATACATTGTACAACCCCTCTTGTCCATATTGGTTTTATGATAATTATAATTATTTTCATTATGAATATTGTTTGTATTATTGTTATGTTAAACTGATGCACACATTAGGTGGCCGTCCATACAGTCAAGTGTCTGGGAAGTTGCATCTGATGTACTTTACTGCAGTAAAATGACAGTAACGGAACCAAATTCTTACCTCCATTAAATCTGCCACACTATAATGAGCACCGAGGAATGATTGAGTGGGCTTCATTCCTAGATAATGTTTTAATTATGATTTGAAATGTTTTCCCACATCAATCATGGCTTTTGCTCTATTTAATTAACATGGAAATACAACAAGATCATACCTCCCAATTCATTTGCCTGATCATTTCAATGCCTGCTCAAAGTTCGGGTTTGCAGCGGCGGCGAGCTTTGTGCGTTCTGGTTTTGCACGCTAATGTTTTCCAGATAATAAATGCTGCTTCATACATTTATATTCAGCTGTCACTCCAGTTTTGCGTTTCATTTTCAAATAACCACATATATTTGCCTGGAATAAATTATTTGAGATGACAAAGGAGATCTTAAAGTATAAGGCACAAACAAATCAAATTCGGAGCCGTGTGACATTAATGCAAGAAGGCTGCTGCCCCAATACCATCCCCTCCAGAAGTAATTTTCTCCAGTAATGGGCTGCTAAGTGGAGGTGGTTTGGGAGCCCATATACGCTAGAAAAGTGAGACCATAATTAAAACCAATGCCAAACATCAGAATGTTTATTGCATTTACAATGTATGGTGGATATGTTACTAATTCTGTAATTTCAGATGCCCGAGTTTATTCTATAAGCCATGTGGAAGATAGTATTAATTTTCATTTAATTCATTTTAACCCTCCATGCTCTGACTGAGGGTCTTACAGCATACTCAGGGCAAACAACAATCCCATAATGCACAATTCCACCAACAATATGGGCAAGATCTCCAGGCAGACCCCTCCCGCTGTTCTGAGACTGATTTGATGCTTTGACACAACAGGATCAAAATGTTTACAGGGATGCCAGCTCTCCGAGACTGACTCAATAACACATACGGTTCTCTGTAAAAATACATAAATAAATAAGTGAGTTAGAACTCGGCACAAATGTTTCAGCGCCGCACATGCCTGGCGTTATTTGTAACCCTTAGTTGCTGAATGTGAATAAGCTGAGCTGTGCTGTAGATAAACCTCAGGAACTGTCAAGCAGTCACTCAGCTGTAGAGCAACAAGACAGGGGGAAAACCGTGCACGTTTCCCATCATCCACCAGAGAAGCGTTATGAGGAACTTGTCTGGGGGTAAACAGCCGTCGCAGCTAACAAACCCGATCGGGAGGAGGAGCGCAGTGTGGCTGACAGCGTTATCAGCCGGGTGTGGGTTGAGCTTGCTGTGCCAAGTGGGCCTCCACTCCTGGCTTTGCCACTGATGTGTCAGAGAGCGCGGGCGCAGGACGGCACTGTACAGGATCGGGCTGCAGCCATGAACAGGAAGTGCAGCTGCTGGCAAACAAACAGACAGGAGATCAGACATCGCCAGGTGAGTTCACTGCAGAACAGGAGTCGCTGCAAAAGAGCCAGTGACCTACAGGAGTGTTTACACAAGCAGTTCACACATCTAGGGAGAACACAGTACAAACACACAAACACACACACACACACACGTGTATAAACTGCATGCTGTGTTAGTGTGAGTGTTCACACAACAGTTGAATACATACGATTAACATGTATGCATTTTCCTGCTGAAGTGCAAGCACCGGGCACTGAGTGTCTTTCGAGTGTGTCACTCTATGGCTGTTAGCACTATACTGTTATAAAGCCTTCTTAGTCCAAGGTATTAAATATAAGGATGCAGATTATTGAACAGCCATTCAGTGAGCTTTAGAATGCTTTTCAACAGGCCTCTTGACTGCACTGTTTCCACAATCGGGACAGGAAAGCCGCACACTTCAGGTAAGTGCATTCTTCAGAAACCAGCAAAGACCAGCACTTATACTTGATTGTCACGCACCTTAAAGCATTAACCATATTCACTTAAACCCCATGGCACTGCCTTCCTAGTATTCACTTCCATATTGTGACTCAACATTGTTGTCAATGAAGTCTTTGCACAAATGTTAAGTGAGTGGACCAGACGGAGGATTGCTCTCGCCTGAATACATTTGTAAGGGGTTTGAATTATTTTTGACAAAGTATTATTTTATATTTGCAGCTTCATTAAAAGCATGTTAAGGGTTTCATTGTGGCAAAGCCAATGTATTCCAGTGAGTCTAAGTGTAATAAAGGTATAAAACAGATTCTAGTATTTATTTGTTTTACTTTGTGCTGATATACTGATATACAGACCACAGCAAATGAGGATGCATAGTTTTCAGTTCATTCAAACAACGGAGAAATAAACTGCTTGATTTTTCCATTAATGCAAAATGCACACTGACTGGAATTAGGTTTGTTGTGCATTAATATTATAATTGCCAGTATTCACTAAGTAACTGCTTTAAATTACAATTACTGACAATTGCACAGTAAGATAGAGAAGTGTAATTGAAACAAAGTGATTGTCAATGTGGATCACTGTTACCTCAATGGATAAAAGTGCTGCCTGGAAAGCGCTGGTGAGGAGAAAATGTGCAAAGGGCAAATAAGTCCTGCCTTCCTCGCCGTCAGAAGGGAAACAAAGACCAGATTGCCTCGGAAAGCAGATTGATTTTCTTGAACAAAAACATCTTGTGAATAAACAAAAGGACATTGCTTTTTTCTGCAAACCAAACAATGAGATACTATACTCCGCAGAATTCACAACAGACATTCAATTAGACCACACGTGCGTCTATCTGCGGGAATATAGGGCCAAATGCTATCGTTTTATTATGATTATGTCCTGAAATATCATTCACAATACGTTTGTACTTATTGCTGACATTTTGTTAAATCTATATGCTCTTCGATAATTTTCTCTTTGCATTATGGAAAGGCTTCAAATGCAAACATTGCGGTCAAGTGATTTATTATTTATACAAAACGAGAGAGAAAGAAATAGAGAGACATTAAAGGAGCAATTGAACACAATTGTGCGGCATCTGTGCTGCCATTAACACTCAGAAAGCAGCGTAAACAACACGATGGTAATCCTTAACAGCTACGGCCACAGCGTCGCAGCAAAATGCTGAAATGGCACAACAATAACAACAGTGGAATGGCTAATGATTTGTATGTAAAGGTTTTAGCGACTAAATGTAAAGACCTATAGTGTGAATCGGAGTCTGTGCTTATTTGGGTGAGAGTGTGAACTCTTAGGCTTGGACCAAATCAAAAAGGTTGGCCTGCCGGTGAATTGAAAATTACATTCCTGTACACGATTGTGGTTTAAAATGACTGACAGAGCACAGATATGCTTTCAATTTAGTGATCGTGTTTAGATCACTTCCACTGGCCACACTCACTGTCCCCAAAACACTTTCTCAGAGACCTCAGGAAATCTGGGCTTTTCACTGGTGACTGATGAGGCCGCACACACTAACAGGAAGCCGTCACTTCCATGATGTGCTTACAAAAGTGCTGAAGAGTTCACTCCTTAAAGGCCAGTCATTACCAGATAGCAGCAGACTGTGCAAAACATCTAGCATTAACTGGAGACGTGCCGATTCGATCAGTCGGCCTCTCCTAATTCTGGGAGCAACAGACCAGATCAGCAACAGTCTGTTCCCATCAAGAACAACAACAGCGGCGTCTAGCTTTCCTTTAATCTGAGCTCTCACTACGGCTGTTAAATAACCTGATTTGTTAAAGGTCTATTAACACTAAAAAAAAATAATAATAATAATTTCCCTCCTAGCTGGAGAAGAGAAACCAGTGCACTTAGCATTTTATTGGGCGAAATGATGTGATTGATTGCATAAAGAAAACAAAGACTTCCTTAAAATAATAGTTTACATAAAATGTTCAATATGCACAGCAGGACTGCTGCGAGAGAAAAGAAGAAAAGGAGACCTGAACAAACCTGCTGTTTGTGATGTTTCCCAGCTGAAAACAGTTCCTTGGGTGATGCAGTATTTACTGTCTCCCCCATCCACACCTGCTCTTACTAGTCTGCTGAGCATATGCCTGCATTTTATCTTCCCTTATGGAAAACATGCAGTTATTTCATGTTCACAAATTATGTATGGAAAATAAATACACAGCACACATAAAATACTGTGCAATATGCAATGATTCTGAGATTCAGAAGTAACCTGGATAGTGAATATGTCATCAGGATTGAACAGTTGGTAGAAGAGTTGTTTTATATCAAGCAGGTGAGATTTCTTTCAACCCTGACCCTGACACAGTAGGTCCTTCGGGTTTGAGCCCAACCAAGCTCTCAATATCATAATTAATTCTATTTTTATTTCAATTTATCAAGTTTAACCTGACCTTTATTCACTGATTGAGGATACCTATAGAAAAAATATGGAGTGGGGTGCCCAGCATGTGTAAGGACTTTTTCTGTTGTACAAAAGCTGAGCATTAGAGTAAATGAAAGCAGGTGTCACACTCTTAATGTTGATGATTGGTCTGAGGAGCTGGGTTGCCCTGAATCACTTTAGTTTGCACTTCCACGTGAGAGTGCATCCTTGGATTAGAGAACTGGAAGATCTGTTTCTCTTTTGCATCAGCTTGGAGCTGTAAACAGTAAGGCCAGATTTAATCCAGATGATGAGATTGATTGCCTGCTACCTCCATGTGTGTTCAACATCAAGTGCGGCTCGCTGGAGAGCTCCCTGAAGGTGAGAACAGAAAGAATTATGGGGGTTTTATTCGAGGTGCACTAGAACGAAGTGTTCTCTTTGTATTCGCTCGGCCCTATGGTTCCCCACTTTCCCAGACTGCTTTTCACCCTCCTCCCTCAACTGTTCATCTCCCCCTACCCTGTGCCTCAGCCTGGGTAAAAACAGTTTGCCAATTCCCTTCAAATTCCACCGAAAGCCGAAGGAAAGACGCTGCTCAAGAACAGCCAAACAAAACAAAAGGGATGTATATATATATATATATATATATATATGTATGTGTGTGTGTGTGTGAGTGTATATGTATATGTATTAAAATGTCTCATTTTAAATAACATGTTAGGTTAATAATATCATATTTCTGTTAAAAGCCAGTGTGACACCAAATAAGCTGTAAATTGTCTTGAAGAGCTTCCTGCACTGTTGCCCATATCCTTTTGAAGTTCCTTCTTATTTACAATGTTATAAACCATATTTGTTTTTAAAAAAAGGATATCAATTCCAAAAAGAATTCTGAGTTAATGTAATCAGGCAAACGCTCTAATATACTTTTTCATCTGTTCATATAACAGCTGGTTTGAGGTTAACGCACTAAACTCCAGGGATTTCTAGGTTTTTCTCCGGCCGAGAGCGAGGCACAGAGAATCCATACTCCAGAGAAAAATATGAAAACCGGATCCCTTCTCTGGCCCCTTCATATTAGACATCCTGCCAAGAAAGCACAGCCGAAATAATCACTCTTCAACTGAGGCAGCACAGACAGGCCGCGATTAAACCACAGCAGGCTGGAGAGAGCTTGGGAAAGCGAATATCTGCACTGAATCTTTCACCTTAAAATACACAAACATTGTTCCCCGTTCACTTAACTCCTCAACGATGCACTACAGTGGATCTATTCTGTCACAGCTGCAAAATGCAAATGAGGTTTCTTGGGTTTGGTTTTGTTGGTTGGTTGGTTGGTTGGTTAATTGGTTAATTGGTTGATCAAGAAAAGATAAAATGAATTTGCAGGAATATGCGTATACTTTAAAAAAGGTATATCAGTATATTTGTGTTACTTTAAATCTTTCAGGATTTTAGTCCTTTCGTTGTTCAGTCGGACAGCAGGGCTTTGTGAGAACTGGCTCTGTCACAGACTCACCTCATGCTGAAACTCAATGAACTTCCCACTGTATTCTCCTCCCGTGGTTTTGAATTCCCTCTCCCTCTCGTGAGGAATTCCTCTGGGACAGAGTTACGCCCCCATGTGGGGAAGAGCAATATGCTGAGTTCATTTGCACAAGATTTCTCCCCACCTATTGAGACAGTGGTGAGGCGAGCGACTTTCAAAAATATATTTAAATGGGAAAAAAAGAGAACTCTGACCTTCAGTAGGATACAAAATCAGAAGTGCTGTGTAACAAATAAAAGAAACCCTCTGAGCATTAACAAGTCAAAGCTGTGAAGTCAAAAGAGCCTCGAATCAAACCACAGGGCCAAGTAAAGTCAAAACAGGTTCCACACAAAGGAGACTTTGATTTCTGCCAGGTACAAAAAAAATACCCTGGTTTTACGTTATCAAAACTGCTGACTGTTTTTCAGAGGTTGACATTTTTTTTTTTGCCTGAAGGTTTTTGAAACTTGAACAAATCCAGCATGCACCGCTGGCTGATGGCCAACCACTTAGTGCTAATAATTTCAAAAACTGACAAAGTAAAATAAACAAATATGTAGAAGTTACAGTTTCAAACCTCACCCACTGCGTTTGTGTTTTTGTTCTGCTGATGTCACTGCACTAACTACCATTCCAGGGCAAAGGTCACTGGATCTTTGCTCCTTTCATTAATCGCAAGCCATGCTCAACTAACGAGAAAAAGCCATGTGTTTTTTTTTATCATAGCATCTTGTAAGCATCAAGGCCAAAGAAGAAAAAGACAAGAAGGCATGAAAAGGACAAGTGAAAGACCTACACTGAGCTTCGTTCCAGCAGAAGGTGATCATTGCCTCGTAAATAATAACACTATAAAAAAGAAAAACCTGTGCAGACCTTCAGATAATACAGCATTGAAAGATCTATTGATTTAGATTCACCTCCCTGTTGTGGACTGAGGTCTCCAAGGCCGTGGAAATTATCAATCGATTCCCTCCCTGCCTCATGTCTTCAACCGGGACAGAGAGTCGCATGACAGGTCTGAGGGTCAGAGCAGAGAGACAATCTCACCCTGGCATTGAACACGAGGATGTGGTTTCTGTTGTTTTTTCTTGGGGGGTGGATTATATTCGTTAAGAGCAATTCAAGTGTAGCAGTGGCTCCAAAAGGTATTTTCACTGACCTATTTGGCCTAGGTCTGGAGTGGGAGAGATGACAAGGACGTAGCATTAAGCTTCCATGGACAAATGATTACTGCCATATCTTATCTGATTTATTAATATTGATCTGAATCCCAAAAAGTGAAGAATCAGGGCAAATATGAACTTCTCTTAACCAAGTGACTGTGAAATATGCACATGTTTGGATTGAGTCAAAGGCAGGCTGCTCACCTTCAAACAGGTCATCAAAAACTTGCATTCTTAGGAAGGAAAGAGTTACATCTGTAATAATATCCGCGTGCCACCTGCCTTCTGCTGTTGTTAGTGGAAAGTAGTGTTTCATTCCAACAGGGCCGTGAGGTTCTGGTTTTCTTACCTGCTATAAAACTGACAACAAGATATGGCCTGAACACCAGCATGCTGGTACTTTAAAATTACCTTCTTTGGGTGTGTTTAACCACATGCCCTCTCTCTTCAGAATCAGAGATCCTATTGTCATGGTGCTGTCCCTTGTCACACCATCACACAGTGCACTGATCGTAATTGTGCTATCTTGTCTGCTTGTCTGTTCACTTGTATTTTATATTAACTGTATTTTTGCACTTTTGTTTTGCTCTTGCACCCAGGAAGTCGACCTGGATAAGGGCATCTGTCAAGAAGGTATTAATAATAATAATAATAATAATAATAATAATAATAATATAATAATGTCTGACTATGATCTGACATAAATGTGTTTGAGCTGTTGCCAACCCTATGTAACTGTACTGTGGGAAAGATCAAAATATTATTGCCAAGAAGGTAAGAACAAATAATATATTTGTTAATAAGTATGCTCAGAGAAAAGAAAATCTACTAAAATCAGCCACAGGTTGGATGAAGTGCCAGAGATTCCCTATATGCATAGATCTAAATATATAAAAAAAAAAATCATATTTGAGATCTTGACTCCATAGACCTAGGATCGCACAGCCAGTCTGGCACAAACGGCAGTCTGTGAACAACGGGCTGAACACAGACTTCGCTCGATAATGAAAGTGCCTGCAGCTAAAGCACTTTAATGACATTTTCACAGTGAAAAAAACAAAAAAAAAACAATTATGGACTATTAATGCTGCCATTTTCTAACAGCCTGAAAATAACATTTAAATCTTTGGGCTCTGGTGCCAGAGGCATCTCATGAGCTGATTGAACAAATACTGCATTCACTGCAGTGACAAGTACAGTATCTACACAAAGACCAGCCATCTCTGATCTGCTGCAGAATCTCGGCTAATAGATTTATTTTTAATCCTATACATTTATTTAAGGAATCAAAGAGATTAAATTTGAAAATGAATGTCATCAACAACTATATAATAATAGCAATGGAAGTGCATCGTTTTATTATTAAGTGTTGTTATTAGATGCATGTAAGAACATGTGGTCTTGTTCACTTGCAAGATCTTTATGGTAAGGATTATTGTTATTATTATTCTGTTCTGACAACTCCTGACAGCTTATCCACTAGACAGATGAAATGCAATAAAGTGATTCTAAATCATAGTTGTTTGTGTTTTTGTTTCATTTTTTTAACTGACATCATGCAAAAAGGTTGATTTAAAACAGATTTTAGAAATCAGATAAGGCCATCGTCAAATCACAATTTGCCAGACACACTGACACACAGAACATGGACAGTGGTAAAGAAAACATATAATCAATCAATGAAGAAACGAGGCTGCAAAACTACAGATAAGTGTAGTGTTGCACAAATAAATAATAATAATAATAATAATAATAATAATAATAATAATAATAATGACATATTCTAGCAATACGTAAAATATATTTTACTCAGGTGAGATGTGGGAACTCCTTGGAGCCGGACAACCGAAGAGATCCATGCACACACATGCACAATGAAAAATAATAACAAACACAGACACGCACATTCCCTAATAAATGATGCTTTAGGTCTGTGTGTAGGACTATAATCAGATTTGTAATTGCAATGTACTGTGGTAACATGTACCCAGTTTTTTTTATTTGCCCCTGCCAGCTAATGCATGGAGCTCTAGCCCAGCCAGTTGGTTACTCAAGCCCCAGTGATTACAACACTATGCAAACTTCCACAGAAAGTCCACACGCTTTTGTGTTGGATGGTCCTAACAGCCACCAGACACTGGCTGCAGTAAACTACGCTTGTGAACATGGCATTCGTCTACTTACACTGCCACCTCACTGCACACACACAAATCTAAAGACTCCTTCCCAAGAATAAAAACAAACAAAGCAAGTGGATCATGGGAACTTTGGGTTTGGTGAAATCCCACTGGACCAATATTAGACATCAGTTATTTTATATTGCTTGATGGGCTTATTGCTCTTGGAAGTGTTTTAGCACTGAAAACGAAGCATTTATTTCACAGTAGTTTGTCTGTATGTGTGTTATTGTATGAATGTATGTGCCAGTACTCAATAACTCCATTAGATATGAAAAATAGAATATTTAAATAAGACAATTACTTCCACTGTAACTGACTTCCTTCAACGTCTTAGAGGACTAATCTAATACCAAAACTAGACAGATTTCCACACTGATAATTATGTCATCAATACATACTTGACAATTTCCATGTAACATGTCATAATGACATTGTCTCTTTATGTTTTGGAGCATACTGTTATTATACACTCACCTAAAGGATTATTAGGAACACCATACTAATACTGTGTTTGACCCCCTTTCGCCTTCAGAACTGCCTTAATTCTACGTGGCATTGATTCAACAAGGTGCTGAAAGCATTCTTTAGAAATGTTGGCCCATATTGATAGGATAGCATCTTGCAGTTGATGGAGATTTGTGGGATGCACATCCAGGGCACGAAGCTCCCGTTCCACCACATCCCAAAGATGCTCTATTGGGTTGAGATCTGGTGACTGTGGGGGCCAGTTTAGTACAGTGAACTCATTGTCATGTTCAAGAAACCAATTTGAAATGATTCGACCTTTGTGACATGGTGCATTATCCTGATGGAAGTAGCCATCAGAGGATGGGTACATGGTGGTCATAAAGGGATGGACATGGTCAGAAACAATGCTCAGGTAGGCCGTGGCATTTAAACGATGCCCAATTGGCACTAAGGGGCCTAAAGTGTGCCAAGAAAACATCCCCCACACCATTACACCACCACCACCAGCCTGCACAGTGGTAACAAGGCATGATGGATCCATGTTCTCATTCTGTTTACGCCAAATTCTGACTCTACCATCTGAATGTCTCAACAGAAATCGAGACTCATCAGACCAGGCAACATTTTTCCAGTCTTCAACTGTCCAATTTTGGTGAGCTTGTGCAAATTGTAGCCTCTTTTTCCTATTTGTAGTGGAGATGAGTGGTACCCGGTGGGGTCTTCTGCTGTTGTAGCCCATCCGCCTCAAGGTTGTACGTGTTGTGGCTTCACAAATGCTTTGCTGCATACCTCGGTTGTAACGAGTGGTTATTTCAGTCAAAGTTGCTCTTCTATCAGCTTGAATCAGTCGGCCCATTCTCCTCTGACCTCTAGCATCAACAAGGCATTTTCGCCCACAGGACTGCCGCATACTGGATGTTTTTCCCTTTTCACACCATTCTTTGTAAACCCTAGAAATGGTTGTGCGTGAAAATCCCAGTAACTGAGCAGATTGTGAAAAACTCAGACCGGCCCGTCTGGCACCAACAACCATGCCACGCTCAAAATTGCTTAAATCACCTTTCTTTCCCATTCAGACATTCAGTTTGGAGTTCAGGAGATTGTCTTGACCAGGACCACACCCCTAAATGCATTGAAGCAACTGCCATGTGATTGGTTGGTTAGATAATTGCATTAATGAGAAATTGAACAGGTGTTCCTAATAATTCTTTAGGTGAGTGTATAATGATTACATGCAATCAGAGCAGCATTCTGGCAACGACTTCCTGTCTTCTGAGCGCGATGCTGTGATAGTTTGTGTTTGTTTTGTAGTTCTTCATTTTTGGCAATACCTTCCTCTTTCCTGCACGGCTTACATTTGTGCCTGTGAAAACACCTTCGGTAGGGCAGGTGGGTCCATTAGAAATGAGCTTTGAATACAGTGCACCTTTCTTCCAAGTTTTTTCTGGAAGTATCAAAAAAGGTGCCAACAGGAGCAAGTTGCCAACAACTTGTGCTTGTTAATTTCTGATTATTAATATCAATCACACTTTATTATAAAATTAGACAGCAAACTTTACAGTGAAGTAAAGGTTTATTCATACAAGCAGGTATTGTCTGTTCCCAATTAGGGGAAATTCATTATTCGCTCTATAGGATTCTTTTTCACTACGAAGACAGTATATTTTCATAAGTTATTGTGACTTTTCCGTTCCAGTACATTCCAGCAGAGCAGAGACGATTGGTTGTTTTTTTATCTTTGGTGGAGCAATGTCACGATGGTGTTTGCAGTGCTGGCAATAATAATCCCCCAGGTGTGCTGTGAATAACACTGGCCTCTGCAAGGTACTTTGTGCCCTTTAATCTTGGCCTAATGTGCTCTTATACACAAGCCATTTACATACATCGTTATTTTAAACTATTTTGATTAATTAAGGCCTTGATCTGTGGACATTAAAACAGCTGGGATTATGAATCCATTAATGCTGCCTGTGTGTGGGAAGCGACTGCTCACCAAGCTGTCAGAAGACAAGCACTGTTTTTTTGTGAACCATTGCTGATTTGCTCAAAAAACAAACTAATTTAATTCTTCCTCTGCAATGTCCAATACAGTCTGGACCTCCATAAAACCTCTTATGCAGAAGCTCTGTGCTTGTTTTTAACCTTTAAGAAAGGAGAAAACAATGTTCGTCGTTTTCCCGGAGCAACATGGCACAAAGTCTCTACCGATTAATACTCTAGTTCGTGCTGAGTTTTGCCTAAACACAGTGGTTTCCATTTGCAGTCCAGCACCCCACATTAAAAGCATCGCCTCACTTAATCAATAGAACCACAACATGCAGAATGAATTTCCTAGCGAAGAGACCCCCCTGTGGTGTCCCTCTCCTGGCCACTGTACGTTGCCTGTAACTCATTATCAGCGACTGAATCTTGGAAATTCCTCACTAATTCTCCTGGTTAACTCTGATGATCTGAACAATGAGAGCCCTGCTTAGCACAGCGCTCACACTTGTAAACCCAGGGACTTTTATTTGATATCACTTTCACTTAAAGTCATGAAGAAAGAGTGAATCCCACAGAAAGCAAGTCTATAGTTAAGGCTGTCTATAATCTTTGAGACATATTCTTTAAAATGCCACCAAGGTAGCAGAACTAACATAGTTACTTAGTTTCAGTTATGAATTATCTTCCCATGTTGTGGCTTGTGTGTATCAGGGTATATGTGCATTTTGTGTAGCTTATCTAGTGTAATTAGAGGGCTGAATTCTGGCACTTTAAACAGAGTAAGCCCTGGAGAATGCCATGACAATAAAACCACATAGGAGCATGCACAAACAAACTGAAACCGTAATGAACTTCAGCATACATCGACGGGACAAGAGGGAACACCGCTAAATAAATAAATAAATACTCCTTTTTCATCCAGTCTTTGCATGGTCTACTTCTCAGCTATTGCATTCCCAGCAGATTGTTTTAGTGCGGTGGTGATTGCACCGGGTTAAACGTATCTTATTCTTCTCCTTTGGTCAGGTAAAAAGCCAGTTACATTTAGAAGTGAGCTGAGTGTCATCCTCATTGTGCCTCGGAGATTGAGCGCAGGGCCCCAGTGTTGTTGAGGTTGAAGCTGTTAGACGTAGCTCCAGGAAGTGTCTTGGATTTCAGCTCCTTCTCTCGTCTTATTTCCTGTTGCCATGGCAGCCCTGCAGCCGCGGCGGGCTGGACAGGAATACTGAGAGGCAGCGAGCGGCGCCGCAGTGACAGCGCTGCCGAGGGCCCATGCTGGACGCTTTCTTTGCTAACATGTCCTTCCACCAAGCCAGACCCAAGGCCGTGCCTCGCACTCTGATAGAGGAAATTGTGCAAAAACCCCTTTGCCGGATTTACAGAATACCGTTGGTTGTAAAAAACAGTCCTGATGATGCGCTTCCACACTGTGCTGCTGTTGCTCAGAGGTCAGCAGTGTCACACACACTGATATCACATGCAAATTAATATTTGACATTCCAATAAAAATACAAACATTAGAGGCTGTTTAGAAGGTTTGGTACCTGCTTGGGGATGAGAAAGAAGAAAGAAAGAAAGAAAGAAAGAAAGAAAGAAAGAAAGAAAGAAAGAAAGAAAGAAAGAAAGAGAAAGAAAGGAAAGAAAACTCATAACAAAATGTATTTTATGGGAATCCTACATAAATTTAGAAGTCTGGGTTTAAAGGAATCTTTTATTCAAAAACTGGAAATAGAAACGCTTTACATGACCATGAGTTTTGCATCCGGACTACAATGTCAAAAATGATTTGTTTCTGCAGAGACATCATAGCTTGAGGAACACAGAGATTTGAAAGTTGATATTATTGTGTTGGACAGGCTTTGACATAAACATAAATGGTGATTTGCTCTGTTACTGCTATAATGTCCCTACAGAAACAAGTCATTTTTGACATTGTAGTCCGGATGCAAAGATGGTCAGACAGAGCCGTGTCAGTCATAGAAAGAAAAATAAACAATGAATGACGGAGTGAGTCTTTTCAGAAATATGTATTTCAATCTTTCGTGCAAGTGACAGATGGAAGTATTCCTATAAATTTGTATTTTATAAAGCATTTGTAAGCTAGCAATCATTTTGAATGTAATAAATATAGGTATTTATCCTTTGACCCTTGCAGTCAAAAACTAGGGGACATCTCTCTTGCCAACTGACCAAGTTTTTATTATATAATATTAGTATATAATGCCTTCCCTAGGTAACCACACAGTTGTACATTATGAGTGTATGGGGATTCATATTTTTAATGTCTAATGGTTATTAAAATTGTTTAAAATTGTTTTAAACGTTTGCATGTTCAGTTAGAAAATTTAGATTTAAATTATAATAAATCCTAAACAGGCAAATGTGTGACCCAAAAAACTGTACAGCCTGAAATAAAATCTTACTGTCCCACAGAAACCGAGTGCACCATATTCAAAGTGCAATGTGAATGAAGCATTAAATACCATAATAAATAGCATACATGCAAACGTTGTTGATTAGATGTTGATAACACTGTTTGAATGGCAGCTGTAAGACTTTATATCCAAATATATATAGTGAAATATCTTGAGACATTGTCTCCTCTACCTCTTGTGTGAAGAAGGATCAAATCCGTGCATCCAAACAGTGCACTTCTAGGTTTATGCGTTTTTAGACCAGCAGCTGAGGCAATGAGAGCTAATAGTTTTTGAAAGGATCGCCAAAATGAAAACATATAGGTTTGTGTTCAGAGCTCCAAATAATGTTACAGCTGTGAGACGAATAAATGTCAAGCATATCGACATTGTTGACAGTAATTTTGTATTTGTAGTCTGTATCACAGTCGTGTAAGTTTTCTTGTTTGTTCATTGTATAGTGGGGTCAACTTTCCTCTGAAATTATTGTTCAACTACTTGTCTTTAAAGGGGGAAAACACTACAATAGTGGGCATTTAGCACAATTAGGCAGATACTATAATACATTTAGTTATCTGATAGATGCAAAGATAAATAAATATTCACAGATATGGGATGACAGGTGAAGTACATTTAATATACTGTCTACATACTATTGTCCAAAAGAACATATATGTCATCAACACTCTTTTGCTTCAGAAGCGATTCTCTCAATTCCCTCTAACCCTGTGCCGGATTATTCCTGTCTTTAGCTTGTTTTGTTTCTCCCAACTGTAACTCCGAAAGACTGAGCGCACGGCACGAGCATCATCTGCTTGTCTGGCCTGCCAAACCCCATTCTGCTCTGAAGACAATAAAAGCCACTCTGGCATTCGACGCCACACTATTATTGCACAAAGTAATTTCTAATGTTATTTATGACCATTTTCAAATAAAAGTTATGAAGGTAACAGCAGCACTGCAGCCCAAGACTCTTTCCTGAGTGTGTCGCTGACTGGTTTTGTGTGTCTACTGCCCTAGCTGTGAAATATGGACCGAGAGACTGGTGCCCAACTTCCAAAGAGTCATATTTGCATAGTGAACTGCCAAGGAAAGGCAGTGAACTTAAACATTCTTAGTAAGGAGTCAAATTTCACACGCCACTGTAATGCTATTTAATCAGGAAGTCAAGATTTAAAAATATATAACAAAGTTCCTCTACATGAGTGTTTGCGGCTTTAAAACAAATGTCATATCTAGCATCGACTTTGCTGAATATGTCTATTCTTTTTAGACTCAGGGAGTGCCTACAGCATCGGAAAGGTATTTGAATATCTCTGTGTCTGGGGATCCGTGTCTGAAACCGTCTGCAAGGGAGTTAGCAGTGAGTATTAAACCACATCTTTGTAGTTGTCTCATTGAAGCCGGCATGAGCTGTTATTATGGTCATTTGTGTCAGTAAAGGGCCCCTAGAGAAATGGTGTCAGAGACCCTGATAATATGCCGGATGCAGTCAATACGAAGATGACTCCTTTCATTGGAGTTCTTATTTTATTTGCTTGTTTCTTGACGCTTTACATTTGAAATCCAGGGATCACTGCAAAAGTAAAAGTCACTGTTTTACCAGAAGATATATTATCTGAACCCACATCGATTTCATGTGAAATCTCCGAGGCACCTGATTTACACTGCCATTTCCTCTGTTCCAAGATGATATCACCTTTCAGTGGTGAAATGAAAAAGATAAAAAAAAAAGTAAAGAAAGAAGTAGGAAATCAACTCATTCAATCAAAACAAGCAACAGAAATAAAGAAATGCATCCATATTCAGTTTAATTTCATTATTTAATGCACACTTTAAGTTATTAATAGGAGAAGCATTAATGGCTTGTGTTTTGTATGTATTTTAAATTAATGTTTTTTCCCTGCAGGAGTGACTCAACTGCACTTTATTTACAACATCATTACTCTGACTCTTCTTAAACAGGTTTATGTCCCAGCTGAAGTATTAATAATTTAAATACACAACACCACTTTTTTTAGCTAGTCTTTTTTTAAAGCAGACCTCTACAGTATCTTATATATCCCATATATGGAAACACTGCCCGCTGTGTAGTATTTTATATTTATTTATATTTCTCTATGTATTCCAAATACACTGTATATGCAACATATTTTCCATATATAAAAATACAAATCTTCAATACAGGAGCAGATCTGTAGGCAAGATCCTGGCTCTAAACCCTGCTGAGTATGGAGTCCTGTGTCTGGCGGCCTCTGTGATGACCTGTGAAACCCCCAGCCTGATATGAATTGGACTGATCTATTGACCCGATGCTGGTGTAGCTGTCATTAACTATATAAATGATAATTTTATTGATATTTCTGAAACCAGGGAGACAGAATCTCCAAGAGCTCCAGTATTCAGCCACAGTTCCGCAGTTTATGGAGTAGATCTGATTATCCTCATATGGTCAAACAAATACATTTCCCTGATTTCAAAATCCCTTGGTAAAACTGAAATAATTAACCACATATGTATACACATTTTTGCCAGAATCTTCTCTATTTCAACATAACTCTTATTAAATATGTCTACAACAATGCTACATCAACAATCTGACAATCTCTCCAAACCTCTTTACGGCAACTCTTGAAGAAGTGTTCGAGACTTTGGACTGGGAAGAAAAAGGAAATGACTTAAACAGAGCTTATTTGAACAACTTTAAATTTTCCCATGTTTGCAAAAACACCTGAAGACCTGCAGCTTCATGTCACAGCTGAGGGGGTTCAGTGTGAAAGACTGAACCACTACACCACCTCGATTGCAGCCCCCTGCGAATTCCCTCCCCGGGCAGCTCGATCGGACCCCAAGACACAACAGCAGGAGGTAAGTAATGACATGCACAGGGCACAAAGGCTGTGCAAAACAAATAACAAAATAAACAGAATCAGGGAAGATCACAAAGGCAATAAATACACTAGATAAATCCTAACTAAAACCCGCCTTTAATATTCGTGGCACATAAAAGACTAAAATACCCTAACCTAAAGAACATAGATAAATAATAATAATGGATCTAATAAAACACACTATCAATATAAAACTAATCTTCCCATGATGTAAACTGTCACACTAAGTAGTAACAGATTCAGAGTCGTCTCTCCCAGAGATGCTCAAATATAGTGAGAGAAACTTGCAACCAGGGATACTGTTAATTAACTTCTGTCTCATCAGGTAGCAGCCACACCACCAACCACCTACAGGTAAGTGAGATGCCTGCTCCGCGACGCAGTTTCTCTTCGGTGCCTCCAGCTGTGCAGGTGACAGTAATCAAGGAGGGGAAATGGGGAAGTCCATGTGGGAATGCAGCCGGGCGGCATATGGTTGGCTGTTAACTTAAATTACATAGCTGAAGCAATAAACCAATTCAAATACAAGGAATAAAGAATAAAAGAAACCAAAACAAGGTTATTAATAAGTGTAAATAACAAAGAAAAACAGTAAAATAAGATAATTTAGTGCACACAATAATGAATAGTGAAAAAGAACCCAACAAACCATAACTAAATAATAAGTGATTAAGGACAGTCTTGCCCCGCTCGTGACATTCAATTTCAAGAACTCTCAAATGCGAGTGAGTAACTGACCTACAACCTGAGTGAAAGCCAAGCTGTGTTAAATCTGAAGAGATGCATACTATCAAGTACTCACTTATGGGTGTGAAACCTGTTCACTTCATGCAAAAATGGGACAGACACAAAGGAGTATGGAAAGATGTCTGCTTGGAATAACAAGAATAGATGGAAAAGAAATGAATGGATCCGAGAACAAACCAAAATGTGTGACATCATTGAAAGAGTGAAAATGTTAAAATGGCAATGGGCCGGACACTCTTGCAAGAAGAACATATCAAAGATGGACTAAGGAAGTTATTGAATTGATCCCAAGAGATTAAAAAGATCTAGGAGATGACCACATTAAAGATGGGAAGATGTGCAGGTGTGACATGGACAACAGAAGCTGTGGATTGAAGCCAGAAGAAAGATCTTGGGGAGCCTCGGTCCAGCAGTGGATTGATATAGGCTGACGGTGATGCTGATGATGATATATATCGAAGGGTTTGCAAACAAATTAAGTGATAATTAAGGATGTATGTTATTTTTAGTGGAGAATGAGAACAAGTCCCCTTGGTCTGTCTTATCTTGGTTGTGTCATGTGACCCAGCAGTCCCAGCACAGCATCTTGTACATTTTGGATGAATCCCTGTGCACTGCATACAAAAGCTTTAGCTAGCAAATGTTAACCATCACTGCTCAGTGTAATAAAGGCATCTCCTCACACTGTATCAGTATGAAATCTATTGTGTCACTGTGTTCTGGTGCATGAACAGAATACCAGCTGCAATCCTTATGGTTTATTCCTTTCAAGCTTTCCTAGAGATGTACTCGAGTCAACCATTGTCCACAGAGGCCAGAGGGGGTCAGCTCTTGCGATTTGTCATTATAACTCGTGCCCTTCAGCCCTGCAATAAGTCTATCTCTGGCTCTGCAACCTCCTCAAAGGTATCCAAGTCTGAGAAATGACCAGCACCCCTGGATATCCCAGCAGCTGAAATGGTAAAAGATTTTGTGATTAAACTTACATTACACAGAGTCTGCTGCGGTATAATGAGAAGCACCAGACAGGTAAATTCAATAGAATAATTATGAAACATTGAACTTTTTCCAGTTAAAATTTGACTGACTTATTTGTTGCTACATAATCAAAAGATGCCTTTGATTGAAACCTCCATGAAACAGAAACAGTTGGGAGCAAAAGGGTGTCCTTATTGTGCAGGACTGTGGCATCTAATCTGCAGTAATCTATCTCCTCCACCTTCGGTTTTGAAATTATAGCTGCTGATGTTATTTGTGTTTCAGGGGGCTGGTCTGCAGGCAGGGAGCCCAACTCTCAGACTAACCTGAGCTGCACAGGTCTGTCTAGTGTGTTCAAACAGAAAGCCATTGTATCCCAGGCACAGCTGGCCCACGTATGTAAATACAGACAAATGAGTTTCTCAAGAGTAATTGCAGTTGAAGCAGCAAAATAAATTACAGCATATAGCTTTTATTTAAAAAAAAAAAAGAATGGGTTATTCTGTGTATTTAGAACTAAAGGCACTAAGGTTTATGATGAGATTTGTACACGTGTATATGTGGAATTATAATTTTCTTGAAATATAAACATCTTATTTTCTTTAAGATGGCCATGTTCTTCTGCTGTTTGGTGCAGAATGCTAGAATCAGGATGAGGGGAATTCCCTTACAAAACTGCATTTTTCTAATAAATAATACCTGTTAGAAAGATGTTATACAACAGAGGTGGAATGGGTCCCTACAAGAAGTTTATCCAAAGGTCAAACTAAGGGTTTAGGAGAAGGAACACCATTCCTTTTGTGATTAATTATATCCCATTTTCAGATGTGTTCCCCCGTGTCACTGATGTCGATGTGATATTGTATGTTCTGTATGGTCTGCTATAGTATTCTATTGCATGGTGTGGTGCAGTACGGTGTTGAAGAGCATGCTACACTGTGTTGTGGTTTGGTATTTAGTGACAAAACTGTGTGTATTATCAGCCTTTGTGAGCGGCTTTCTCCAGCAGAGCTCCATCACTGCTGCTCGGCTGCGCGCTGCCCTCCCTGTCCTGTCTCCGGTGGCGCATCACTCATTTCCCACGAAGAAGCCTGGCTCTGCCTGCCTTGTGCGGTGCTGACAGGGCCAGGCTCTGTGTCGTTAAAGGCTCGGCTCCGTCGTCTCGCAGACAGAGTTCATTGCGGTGCCCCGCTGGTTTGTGGATGTATTGTCAGTGTAATTAAGCTGGTCCACCGTTTTCCACAGCAGCCCGGCAGGAGGGAGGAGACTCGCTCAGGGTATCCCTGGGGAGCACAGCAGCTGCAGGCGGCCATGATACAAACTGATGAATCGCCAGGAACATGGTTTGAACTCACATCGGGGCGTGGGTGGTGTGTGTGTGTCTGTGTGTCTTGAGCGGCTCTGCCCTCAGACAGCTGTCGGTCAGACCAATTTCTGTCAAAAGAAAGAAAATTCAATAAAATGGGAATCTGACCTGTTGATCAATAATCTAGAACCAGAATCAGTGTTGGAAATCTTTCCTTGTCGTTTTCTCCAACATATCCATTATTTATTATTATTTCTAATGATGAGCTATTTTATTTAAATGGATATAACCGTATTGTTATCCATGCCCCTTAAACACCAACACAACTGGCAGGCCTGCAGGTGTGTCTGACTGTGAAAGCGAGCGCAGTGCCCCCGAAATTCAGCGTGTGGTAGCAGCTACTGTCGAGCTGCTGCTTTGAAACCTCACATTACTCATTAAACACAATGTTGTGCGAGGGCTTGAGCACAGAAACAAAGAGAATTAGGCTTTCATGGTATGACAAAAGAAGGAGGCAATATTTCATTGGCCCCCTGTTGCTTGTCAAGTTTCATTACCAGAAATGTTGTGTTTGGGCATGCTGTGGTATTTCTGAAGTACATGCATATGAATAAACCCTCGAAAAATTAAAGTGCTGACATCCCCACGAAATAGAGTTGTATACAGAAAAAAACAAAAGAGGGTTTCATGCTTTTTTCTTTTGGAGGGGAGGGAAACATCACGCTGGCCTCCGCACTCATCAGGCCTGGCATCTCCTCGACACACACGGTCAAGCTGCCTGCAGGCAACACCCCAGTGCTCTCCAAGAAACCACCCACCTGGGGTGCTTACATATTGCTATTAAAGTATATAATTCACATTCTAGTCCAGACCAAACATGCACAGCTTTTTCAAATTAAATTGCAATGTCAGCGCAGGGCTTATCTGTGTCAGATAAAAGTAAATTAGATCTAATGTGAAGCCTTTTAATATCCCATTTGTAATGCAATGGAAAAAAACTAATTAATATATATATATGAGTGTGTGTGCACGTGTGTGGTGTGTCCTATCTTCTTGTCTGAACTGAAACAGTGTCATAAATCTTACAGTCAGATCCCTTTGCAGGTTTATTCACAACGCCGCAAGTATAAACAATTAATTTGGTTTCAAAAATCTTGGCGCGTTTGCAAGTTGCCTCGTTTGACCTGGCGCTGTGAGTAGAAAATCATCAGAAGACCTTTGTCTCCCTCTTGTGGGGAAGATACGAACTAGATGTGCCATTGTCCAGAGAAGCACTGATGCATTTCAAATTTAAACCGTTGTTATACATTTCACATCTCAGCTAGAAAAGACATTTCTGCCATATGATTTTGTGAAGTGAACTAGACTTGCTTTCGTATTTAACGATGGGTTCCCCCTTCCCTCATACGGTGACAGCATCGTATAGAAATAAAGAAAACCCACTCAGGCTGTTATGACTTATGTTTGACTATAACTTTTCTGTCACTGCATCTCGATGGATATTCCTGTTCGTATCAATCAAAGGTAGTCCACAATGCTGGAATAATTAATTTACAGGATTAAGCTCGTTAGATAGATATGCAGAAATATAGCCTGTGATGCTTGAAATGGGACCTGCACAACGAAACTGCACAATTGCACCCTCTACCGAGACTCCGCAGTACTGCATCCCACTGCTGGACCTCAACACCATTTATTGTTTTTTTCTGGACCTGATTGAGATTTTGAGACATAAAATATTACAATATTTAATATAAATATCGTGTAAAGTTAAACGTTACAATTAATGCTAATTCAAGGTAGATAAAACATGTTTAAGCATGCATTACTATGTTGACTATTACTGTTGATATAACTATTCACTTAATTAATCAATGAAAAGCAAACCTGTCAAATGAGTATTTTGAAAAGCAGAATTATTTATCTGTTAGTTGCAACACAAGTGCCTGTCTTCAAGCTTGATTTTTAAACAGCTGGGGTTCCCTGGGTTTGTGTTAAATTATTCTGCCACTAGATGGACTCATTGAATCATCTTGGAGAAATGGGAATTCAGTGCGAATGATCCCAGTCAGACAGAGACTCAGAAACCTGATGAGACACTGGAACAAACAAACAAGTGACATTCAAACGATTTCATCTGGCCACTGACTTAAAATACATGTTTTCATTGGCCCTTACTTCATTCCTCCCAATGTACACTCACCTTGCAAGACAAAACTTTTGAGTGTAACATAAAAGCAAAATTAGAATTAATAATTTTGCAATCCTTACCATGGCCCTGCTGCATTACACTAAAATTGTATACAGTATTTTTGGTATTTCAATTTAAATAATAAAGATTGTAACTAAATAAGAGAAAAAATAGTAGGCAAGTTATTATTGAGTAATATTATTTATAGGCCGCTATGTCAAATATTCCAGAAGACACTTAGAACAGGGGATGTGTCAACTGACTGGAAGACGGCAAATGTCAAACCAATCCACAAGAAAGGGGACAAAACTGAGCCAGGAAATTACAGACCAATCAGTCTCGCCTGCATTACTTAAAATGTTGGAAAAATGATTAGAGGAGCATCTCAATGAAAACCATATTCTTGGAGATAGTCAGCATGGGTTTAGACGAGGCAGATCATGTAATTTTTTGAACACACAACTGCAGCTGTAGATCACGTGAAAGCATATGATATGATATACTTAGATTTTCAAAAAGCTTTAGATAAGATTCCACACCAAAGACTGATCCTCAGATTGGAAGCTGTAGGCATTCAGGGTAATGTAAGTAGATGGATTATTAACTGGTTGATGTTTAGGATACAGAGGGTGTCGATTAGAGGAGTCGCTTCTAACTGGAGTGAGGCTGTTAGTGGAGTTCCACAGGGATCAGTACTAGGGCCTTTGCTTTTTCTAATCTACACTCACCTAAAGGATTATTAGGAACACCATACTAATACTGTGTTTGACCCCCTTTCGCCTTCAGAACTGCCTTAATTCTACGTGGCATTGATTCAACAAGGTGCTGAAAGCATTCTTTAGAAATGTTGGCCCATATTGATAGGATAGCATCTTGCAGTTGATGGAGATTTGTGGGATGCACATCCAGGGCACGAAGCTCCCGTTCCACCACATCCCAAAGATGCTCTACTGGGTTGAGATCTGGTGACTGTGGGGGCCAGTTTAGTACAGTGAACTCATTGTCATGTTCAAGAAACCAATTTGAAATGATTCGACCTTTGTGACATGGTGCATTATCCTGCTGGAAGTAGCCATCAGAGGATGGGTACATGGTGGTCATAAAGGAATGGACATGGTCAGAAACAATGCTCAGGTAGGCCGTGGCATTTAAACGATGCCCAATTGGCACTAAGGGGCCTAAATTGTGCCAAGAAAACATCCCCCACACCATTACACCACCACCACCAGCCTGCACAGTGGTAACAAGGCATGATGGATCCATGTTCTCATTCTGTTGACGCCAAATTCTGACTCTACCATCTGAATGTCTCAACAGAAATCGAGACTCATCAGACCAGGCAACATTTTTCCAGTCTTCAACTGTCCAATTTTGGTGAGCTTGTGCAAATTGTAGCCTCTTTTTCCTATTTGTAGTGGAGATGAGTGGTACCCGGTGGGGTCTTCTGCTGTTGTAGCCCATCCGCCTCAAGGTTGTACGTGTTGTGGCTTCACAAATGCTTTGCTGCATACCTCGGTTGTAACGAGTGGTTATTTCAGTCAAAGTTGCTCTTCTATCAGCTTGAATCAGTCGGCCCATTCTCCTCTGACCTCTAGCATCAACAAGGCATTTTCGCCCACAGGACTGCCGCATACTGGATGTTTTTCCCTTTTCACATCATTCTTTGTAAACCCTAGAAATGGTTGTGCGTGAAAATCCCAGTAACTGAGCAGATTGTGAAATACTCAGACCGGCCCGTCTGGCACCAACAACCATGCCACGCTCAAAATTGCTTAAATCACCTTTCTTTCCCATTCAGACATTCAGTTTGGAGTTCAGGAGATTGTCTTGACCAGGACCACACCCCTAAATGCATTGAAGCAACTGCCATGTGATTGGTTGGTTAGATAATTGCATTAATGAGAAATTGAACAGGTGTTCCTAATAATCCTTTAGGTGAGTGTATATTAATGATCTGGACTCATGATGGATGCAGGTGGTACTAAAATAGGTGGCTCAGCAGATACAATCTCGGCAGCACAGGTTATTCAAAGGGATTCAGATAATATTAAGTTGTGGGCCGACACCTGGCAGATGAAATTCAATGTGGACAAGTGCAAGGTATTACATGCAGGTAACAAAAATGTCCACTATAATTACACTATGGGAGGAATAGAAATAGATGAAGTAACGCATGAGAAAGACCTAGGAGTCTATGTGGACTCCTCACTTTCTCCATCCAAACAATGTGGGGAAGCAATAAAAAAGGCAAACAGACTGCTAGGGTATATTGTCAAAAGTGTAGAATTGCACTAGTTAGAGCTCATCTGGATACTGTGGACAGTTCTGGGCTCCACACTTCAAGAAAGATATCGCTGCTCTAGAGGCAGTTCAGAGGAGAGCAACCAGACTTATTCCAGGTCTGAAGGGAATGTCCTACTGAGAGACTGAGGAACTGAACCTTTTCACCCTGGAACAGAGGAGACTACGTGGGGACTTGATCCAAGTCTTCAAAATCATGAAAGGCATCGACCACATCAAACCAGAGGAGCTTTTCCAGATCAGCAGGGACACACGCATCCGGGGACACAAATGGAAATTGGGCTTCAAGGCATTCAAGATGGAAAACAGGAGACACTTCTTCACACAGAGAGTTGTCACAATCTGGAACAAACTCCCCAGCGATGTGGTAGATGCTGAAAATTTGGGAACATTTAAAAATAGACTGGATAGGATCCTTGGATCACTCAGATATTAATGGACACCAAATGAGCACAATGGGTCAAATGGCCTCCTCTCGTTTGTAAACTTTCTTATGTTCTTATGTTCTTAATATGTGTGTAATATAGAGAGATATATATTCCAATAGAATTATATTTTACTTTGGGTATAAACACGAAAAGATGAACACACTAAACACAACAACACCAGCAAACCTTTCATAAACAGTTCAGCTGGCCCTGTCTCAGCCACTCACAGTGTTAGAGCTTCTGCCAGTGACTTGTCCCTTCAAACAGCACAGTTTAGGATCTCAAGGGACTTTGTGCACATGGAAGGAGACTGTCGTAAAGGTGCGTAATGAAGGGGTTTTTAGACCAGCCAATATTCCTCCCTCTGGTCTTTCTTTTATCATGCATCTGTGTGTCCTAGATACTGCAGAAGTGACACATTTTTTCAATCTCAACATCTGCCAAGGGCACCTGTAACTATGGGCTAAACCTGTCAGTGCTGTTTGCATCAGTCCGAAATTAGAATCAAATCGTGCTTACCTACAGGAAATGACACGCATGGCTGCACCCCGATCCCCAGGCCCTGCTTGGACAAAACACCTGTAGTATCAACTACCTTCAGTATTAATTAAGGATACCTCTCTCCTCACAATAGGGTATTGGCATCACTGTATTGCGGAGTGCAATATTTTGATTTCTACAAGACCGCTTTATGTTGTTTAACTGCATGTTTTGCACTAATGAACATTTGTGCAGTTCCCCGAAAATATACAATTCAGTTGTGTTATTGAATGCCAGTCACCTAGGCAGAATAATTGAAAAATCAATACAATACAAATGTAGCTAAGGGTGTTGTATGTAACTGATTGATAGTTCAGCATACACATGGAGAGAGACAATTGCTGTCTTAGGTCTTTACTGCACAGAAATCACCTGCAAAAAGATTATCCAGGCAATTATGTGTGTGTGTGTGTGTGTTTTCTCTAGCCCTGCTGAACTTGATACATGGCTTTTATTGATCACACTAACAGAAAAACAGTAGGAGCCACTCAAAATGTATAGTCCACTACCTTAAATCCAAATACTTTTTTTATTATTCTTCCACAACAATCAATGTGTTTAAAAGCGAGACATTCATGTGTTGACAGTAAGGAAACGATATCCCACCCCACAGACTTAAAATGAATCCGTTTCTACATCAATCACGGCATCTATCTGGTTAAAATATAGAAATGAATACCCTGAACACGACGCGCAGGTCCGCCAGCAGGGGGCGTCTGAACACCTTCCCGAGCGCAGAACCCGTGCAGAGGTACCTTTGTTCCGGACGTGACGTGACGTCGCGCCGCGCCGCTGAATCCACCTGCCGGCCGGGCGGCGCAACCTCGCACGCCGAGACTCCCGTCCACACTGCTGCTGAGCGCCGGAGCGGCCGGTCGTGTGCGGGACTTTGCGTGAAGTTTGTGCGTTTCCACCGGTTGGACCCCGAAGTTGTGGAGGACGGCGCGGGAGGATGGCTCTGAGCGCGGGCTGTGCGCGCTGTGTGTGCGCGCTGCTGCTGGCAGGTGAGTCCGGCAGTTTGTCCGGAGCTGGACGGGGCGACGGGCGGGCGGCTGTTGAATGGCGCGACGGAAAACGAGCAGGAAAGTTTCTCTGTCCCTCGGCAGCGCCTGGGATCTACACACACGCGCTCTGTTTCCCTAAAGACACACGGGTGGATAATGTCCCGTTTATACACGTCTATGATTTACACGCTGTACCGGATTGTAACCCTCGCTTTGACGTGGGAAGAATCCCGTGCGCTGTGTAGCGCAGGTGTGCGCAGTGCTGCGCAGGTTTGCGAAATCCCAGCGCTCCCATTGGCGGAGCCGCGCAGACCTGCGGACAGCTGCGCTCCACAGACGCGACGCTCGTCTTAAACGTGCTCCGCTGGATCACTAAGCCCGGGGGCTGCGGCGCCGGACACCGCGCTTACGGGTTATTTCCAAGTATTTGCGCTAAAAAAGTGTCCGGCGCTGCAGGTCACTGGCTGCGGGTTTGAACGCCTTCACTCTCGCATTGGAGCCGCCAACCGATATCAGAAGTAAAACTAAACTGCAGTTTAAGGTCCGTTTTGTTGTGCCATTCGCTTTACAAACAATAGCCCCCCGGCTCACGGTGCTGTTGCGCAGTGTGTACCGTCTGCCACTGACGCCGTGCTGACTCCCGTCCCGCCCGCGGGATTCACTTTGAAAGCATAACATCATTAATTCAAGCATCGCACTTCTGTCTCTGGAGTTACCCCCTGCCCCGGCTAAAATAAATACAATGTTAATTAGCCCAGGAGAGAAGCTGGGGGGAGCAGTGACTTTGAGGTGCTGGTGAATGATAAAGCGGTGATAACCGCGCTGGAGAAGCGGGCTGTGCGGGTCCACTGTCCCGGCCGCTAAAGCAATTAAACGGGCGAGCTTTGAGCCTGGGAGCCTCGGAGGTTTAAAAGTGCTCCATAATCCCATCCACAGCGCCGCTGGACTCCAGTCACATCCGAGGTGACTTGTAAAGCAGTCTTTACCAACATTGTCACCCTTTTTTTTGTTCCTTAAAACTATTGTGTGGACCTCCCATAGGATTTATAATTATAATTTCTTTCCCAGAGAGACAAGGGGCTTTGTGTGCAAGATATAAGTAATGCATATGTTTGACTGACAGCACCTTGATTGTAGTCCAACTTGGTGTTTAAAACGAGTCTACCTTCTGAATATATTCTGTTTTAACTCAGTGTTTGTAATCCATCCAGGCTTTGTGAGGCTGATAGGAGGGGTAATTATAGGTAGTTTCATCCACATTATGATTCTTCGGTCACTGCTTCCCTTTCTCAAAACCATAGGTAATCTAATCTTCCCAGGTGAGAACTGATGTTTCTTTGTTAATGTGCTGCTGAGTGTGAGTTTGGCAAAGGAGCTTGTGTTCATTGTGCATTGCGAAAGGGTATCAACGGCACGTTTAACCCACCATGTGCTTCAGAAATCTGCCTTGTCTTTCCATCATTACCGTGCTGTGGTGTCGGGGTCTGAGGTAGTGGCTGTAATCTCTGCAAGCCCACTGTCTGGAGCGCCCACTGTAAACAGAGGGATGTGAGTAGCTTTAAGTAGCCGGTGGATTTAGGGATGATAGTTATTCATGCTTGTGTTAGGGACAGGGGGGTTTGTACACCAGACAGGCTACTACCTCTACCAGCAGAAAGACTGTATACCCATATTTACCACACTAAAGTCTTCCACCCTGAAATCACTGATGCTCATCTCTTGTGCGTGAGAACTGGTACAGCAGCTAGCAGACTGCTTACTACCTGATTTCTGAGACCAATACTTGTGCTGTGACATTTACCCCGTCTAAAAAAAAAAAAAAATTGGGCTAGTAAATTGGTGCTTTTAACTTTGCCAGTGCATCCATACTCATCAGACTAACTTGACCGTGAATCATTGCCTTAAACAGTATGCTAAGCTTTCCATTGATTACCTATAAAATCAATTGGTCCCGTTTGTGGTGTGGCTGTTATAGCACACGTCAAAGCCTTTGTTTACAGAGTTGCACAGGTCTTGCGTGTGATTGGTTTAGCTCTGCATGGTTCTTCTGAAGCCTTTTTAAAGGGAGCCAGCAGTGAAACCAAAGCCTATCCCTATCAGAGTAAAACTGAAACTACTGTGTATTGTCTCACTTGGTATCGGGCAGTACGAAAGCTCAAAGGTTGACTGTACCTTGAGAGCAAAGGCCGGGTGTTTCATGGGTTTGGCCGTGCCATTCTAGTTCAGTGGTTAATAAAAAAAAAAAAAATCCTGAATAATGAGCTGCTTGTTTACAGTTGGCTATTTCTGCTTCCTGTTGTGGACCACGTCAACAGTGGTTGTGTAAGGATAATTTATGGGTCTGGGCTGGCTATTGTATACCACAGCTCAGAGCCAAACAATGCTTTATGCACTGTTTTTCCTTCGGACCTCATTTACATCACAATGAGTTTTCGAGTTCCACTGTGAGGCAGCTATCCCACTTCCTGAGAGAACCACAGATCCTGAAAACAGGGGGATCAGTGTTTTGCTTGCTATGTGAAAATGACGGTTGTTTCAGGATTTAGGATCGTGCAGATAAGTTTGTCTGACTTCTTTTAATCTTGTGTTGTCCAGATTCATAAAAAAACAATACCTATTCAGGAGGTGTCTGATGAATTGCATTCACAGGCTACAACCATCACTTTTTCTTACAACAAGCTTGGTTATCATGAAAACTGTTCTTGTTTATGTGCATGCTAGACTTTGTAGTGCTTTCAGGTGATCTATGAACATACCACACAAACCAAATCATGCAATTTAATTATGCGGTCTGTATAGAGCACAATGCATGTCCTGTGTATTGAAATGTTCTAATTGGTTCCTGAACTGTGCGTTTTTATGGCCAGAAAAAAGTTGCCTGCTTGAAATATGTTTCGACTAGTTTTGAAGAAAGCCACAGGGGTTAAAGAGAGGATATTGTGATCATGGTCTCCCATAGCTATGACGCTCCCGAGACTTCACAATAACAAAAACAAGGCCGGAGAGGTAGAGGAGCCTGGGCCTACACAGTGAAGTACTGGGGATGTATTTTTTGTTTTTGTCCTACATATTTTATGCTGCATTTCTATGAAGTCCCCAAGGTATGTTAATGTAGCCCATTTAAAAAAAAAAAGTCATAAATATGTATATTGGTAACAATATTACTATTCATTTCTAAATAAAAAAATTGTTGTATTTAGGTTGTTGCTGAGGTCTCCAGTGTTCTTCCAACAGTACTTTACGCACCAAGTTGAAATCACAAATACAGTAATGTAATATCTAAGGCTTATGCTTTGATGCTCATGCTTGTTGCTCTGTAGACCAAAAAAAGGGGGGGGGTGTTCTTAGTGGAGTATGCTTTGTAGTTTTAGTTTTTCTTTGTTTTCTGAAGTGCCCCATGTGCCCGAGTTCCGTAAAACTTTGATCCTCCCCCTCCTGCTCCTCTTCCTGAGATGGTGCTGTTGACCAGATCCCAGCAGGCCAGAGATGGTGTCACCTGATACACCCCAGGCTGAGCCCATTGTCTCGGGCAGGAACTGGTTGCTAGGATGCTTATCAAAAGGGGGAATAAGAGCCCTATGGCCAGGGGTGCTGGGTGCATACCAAATGGGCTGAATGGCAGAAACCTCCCTCTGGTCTGAATTAACTCTTTGAAGTGGAGCTTCCCACATGGTAGGGGGGATGATCCTTGCTAGAAGCTTAGAGAGAAGGCACCATCTATTATTGGCTTTATATACGAGTCTGTTGTGTCTTTCATTTTTAGATTATATGATGTTGTAATATACATACATATGTACAGGGATAATTACAAAAGTTCCTATTTGTGTTGGAGTTTGTGCCCAAAATTATTTAAATTAAAATCTTAATTGGATTGGCCTAAAATGATTATACTGGATCTTGTTTTCTACATTTTAAACCCCTGATATAATAATACGAGTCATGACCTTACATTCAGAATAATGGTGGCTAGCCTACGTCAGCACATCTACAGTTAAGCAGATGCTGGCTGTCTTTTACACCCAGAATGCACGCTGGTTAATGGCGTTGCATTAGGAACTTATCTTGACTGTTAAAGCAATACGTCACATCTGTACAGTGTAAGCTGTCATCCATCAGGAGCAGTGAATACCTGCAAGTCCCGTCTTTTAAGTGAATGCACATGCAGGGCTGGGTGGTCCGTGGAAATGTTTGCATCTGCTGGGTGATCTGCAGGCCAAAGAAGTTACAGAATCACTGTTCTGTGTGTGCTCTGGACCTGCAATACATATCAAGGGTTACCAAGCAACAGCATCTTTTTAAAATCAAAATCTTTACTGTACATTGTGTAACAGGCAGCACTGTGGAGTAGTGATTAGGGCTCTAGGGCACCAGGAGGAACCCAGCGTACTGCACCTTTCATCCTGGTAACAGTCGGGACAGTTGGCTAGCACGTGGAGGTCTGTGCGACCCTCCAAGGATATGCATCACCACTACCACAGACTGGATGATGTTGCATAACGTTCACCACGGCGTCTCCAGACTCTTTCACGTCTGTCACATGTGCTCATTGTGAACCTGCTCTCATCTGTGAAGCGAACGGGGCGCCAATGGCGGACCTGCCAATTCTGGTGTTCTCGGACCCTCATGCCACCCCCATGGAGTCTGTTTCTGACAGTTTGGTCAGAAACATGCACACCAGTAGCCCGCTGGAGGTCGTTTTGTAGGGCTCTGGCAGTACTCCACCTGTTCCTCCTCACACAAAGGAGCAGATACCTGCTGCTGGGATGAAGCCCTTCTATGGCCCGGTCCAGCTCTCCTTGTGTAAATCCCTGTCTCTTCCATGCTCTTGAGACTGTACTGGGAGACACGGCAAACCTTCTTGCGACGGCACGTATGGATGTGCCATCCTGGAGGAGCTGGACTACGTGTGCAATGTGAATGGGCTGCAGGTACCGCCTCATGCTACCAGTAGTGACAAGGACAATAGTAAAATGCAAAACTAGAGAAGAATCGGTCAGGAAGGATAAGGAGAGAGCAATTGTCTGTGGCCACCACCTGCAAAACCATTCCTTTTTTGGGGGTTGTCTTGCTGTTGCCTCTCCAGTGCACATGTTGTCACTTTCATTTGCACCAAAACAGGTGACATTGATTCACAATCGCTTAGGCTTCCTAACTGGACAGATTGATATCCCTGAAGTTTAACTGACTTGGTGTTATACTGTGATTACGTGTTCCTTTAATTTTTTGGAGCAGTGCTAATGCGTCAAGTTCAGTTCAGCACCCATTTCCTGAGAGGGAGGCTTTAGCTAGAGCCAGATATAGTGCACAAACAAGTACTTCCCCTCATTGTTGTGGGAAAGGTAACACGGCCCTCTGTGGACTTTACCCTGCAGTTTCCATCCCTGGATCTCAGCCAAGTGAGACAGCCGAGATCCCGTCTGCAGTGTTTGTTATTCATCAATCTCCTTATCTGAGGCACTCGGCTCCATTTCAGCTGTGAAATGTGGACACTGAGGTGTACTTTGCTTCTGCTCGGAGCTCCTTGTTTTTGAAGCGCGTTGCTGTCTGCGTGCATACTGGTTTTACCCGAAATCGCCAGAACACACCTGTGCGGGGGGTGGGGGTGGCTATGCATCGGTCTGCATCTGCGGTTCACGACCCATTCGAAAGCTTCCCAACCCAGCAGCGTCGGGAAGGATTTGAGCAGGCATTCAATCCGGGTCCCTTTCATTATGTCTGTACAGTGTAGTATTAGACTGATAATAAACCACATTGTGAGCATACAGTATATCATTAATGGATGAGGATGTTCACATGGGATCTGTCCTCTTTATCTTTGCCTCGCAGGTGTTTATCAGGGCAGGCATGCAGTAAAAAGTGGTGTTACCCCAGGCCCTGTCACAGACCGTGCTCTGCATCTCATTGTCTGTGTGAGATACTAGATTATATGGATTTTTAGCAGGATGATTCACACAGGAGTGAACTCAAGAGAAATCTCCCACTGGCTGAGTAAACTCTGACCTCCTTGCCCTATTCATTACCAGAGAACAGTGGTGTACACCACCATGGTTTAAAACGCAGAGAGGAGATTTTGTGCAGCCCCTTGTAAAACCTACCGAAGTGAGGATGGATTACTATAATCAGGGCTGGAAATGTGTGCACCGAAAGTGGAGCATTGAGCAGGAAGAGCTCAAATCGAATGTTGCTAAAGAAGGGGTAAGCAAGATGGGACCTGTGAGTTTTTTTTTTTTTTTTTATCTTTTAAATATAGACTTGGCACTGGACTATTCAGAGTATACAGGTCCCCACCATCACTCTTTGACTAGTATTTTAAGGTTTTATTTTTTAAAACTAAAACTTTCTATTGGTAACAAAACTGGCACGGGGGGTGATGATGACCCAACAACAACCTAGAATTGCATTACAGTCTGCAAGACTTTGCAATGTCCTTTGCAGTTTTTTTTCTTCTTCTTTGGCCTTGTAAATGTTTTAACATCCTAGTGCCGTACAGTACAGAGTGCTCTGATTACCTTGGCTACTGTAAATGACATCCTGGTCTGCACTCTTTAAAATGCATTTTGGTTTTGATTTGTGAAACGCAAGGATTAGCAAGTAGCTACATTTACAGGACAGGGTAATGCATGCTGTCAACACCACATACAACTGTGCACTGTATACAGCATACTAAATCCCAGAGAAGATGGTTGTCCCTGGCCGCTCTAGGTGATGTCTAAACTGTGTTTATCTTGCCCACTTTGTTTAAGATGGAATTCTTCCTTGTTTCAGCCTATTGTGGGATTTTCAGTCATTACCTTCATATAGAACTCGGAACTATTTAGCAGCGTTACACCATGATCTCACCACAGTACAAGCCCTCTACACCTGTGGTGTTGATTGCGATAGTCGGGGGCGAGGATGCCCAGTGATCGTGGGCCAGCTAGTTAATTTTAAGCCTGCATTTGACTCTCCCGTTTGGTTAATAATTAATGAATTGCTTACTCTGGCATCATGTTCTTTCACTAATGCTCTACGTGACAAGATTCCAGAGATTACACAACCTTTAACTGTTAAAATCGGTGGATTAAAAAACTAAACAATCTTGGCTTTGTCAGTAGTTTCTCTCAGCTCAGTATTGTATTCTGCTGAATATTTAAATCCATTTTTGTATCCTACCTATCTGCTGTAAATTCAGGTTTCCTATATTTAGCTCTGAAATTGAATTACCCTAAAGGTTCAAAGTTTGCAGCTGTTTTTAACTTCTGCTTTCTCTGGCATAAAGGCGTACATGTTTAAGTATCTGCAGTGTTACAGTTCTAGTGTTGGGAAGTATAAAAGCCATGGATGGATATTCTGTAATACCCTGCTGTACATGGTTGGCTTTCAGAGGGAGGTGGGGGGGTTGGTAATAAATACATTTTACTCAAATGCATTAAGGCTTTCGTCTCAGTTGGTACGGTTTTCATGAGGATAATGTTTGATCTCCGTAAAGGCGTAGACAGACTGCTGTGAAGATTTGAAGTCCATCCTTCTTGCCTTCCACAGAAATGCTGCAAATAAAGTGAGGAGCGAGAGTGAGACTGTGCGAATCCCTGCTTTCTACACAATCTGTCACTGTAATGAGTTCGTTATTGATCTCCAGCATCCAATGGCTTATTTTTGAACCCGCTTACTTTAGTATCCTTGAACGTGTTGCAATTACTTTTCTTTCCCCCTGCTCATCTGCTCTGTATTTGTCTTTATTACAACTGGGGGGGGACCGTGAAGACTTCTAAGACGTTTCCAGGCTGTGCTGTTGGCTTAATTAGTCACACCTGCGTTTCCTAAGATGCAACCAAGGAAATAAATCTTCAGGTCTCATACAACATGCCACCAGGGAAGTGGTGTCTGCAGTGATATTCCCTGTTAGGATCTGCCAAGGAGCATGTTTTAGGTTTTTAAATTTCTTTGGGTTGCTAACATTTAAAAATGTAAAGACAAAAAAGCAGTGATATAATGCCAACCACAGACTGAAGTCCATTTACGAAATGGTTCAACAGGTTTTATTTATGTGGGTGGGTGCTTGGATAAAACCATGTTCTTATATCATTGTATTGTCCTGCTATGTTGTCTAGGGATATTGTAGAAAAAACTTGTCTCCTAATGACATTTTGTGTCAGGGTTTTTCTGAAGCCCAATATCTTATAAGCCACCTTGATGTATGAAAGAGTAGAACCACTCCTCAGGTGATTTTTGAATTAGTGAAATTAGATCTTTGTGGTTTGTGTTGTATATGGAGATCAGGCAGTTTTAGGCATGGCACTCCTGTCCTTGTTCCTATCTGCACTGGTGAGGGTTGACGATTGGCACTCGCCCACGGTCTTGCCTGCTTTCAACCCATTTCCCTTGTCCCACTGATGATATAGTGACCTTGCCAAGAGATGGGGAAATATAACGCATCTGAAACCAGTAAGTTGCCCTTGATTTATAACAACAACCTTCCTAGAGAAAAACAATGGAATGAGTTTACTCTGTTTGGTCTGTTTTAAAACCTGTCATTTGATAACAATGGTTGGACTGATGTGCAGGGGTTAGCATTTTGATAAGTGTCTGCGGAAGTGAAGTTTCTCAGCAGTGACTGGAAGGCTACCCTTCAACTGAACTTGATCAAATGTGCCAACAATTACTCACTGTGTAGTAGTGTTTCTTTGTGTCTGTTAGAAAGTGATGTCCTCTTACCAAAAAGGGAAGTTCCATAATGTTACTTTTCTTTCCTCATGTTAATAAACCATGTTTGACAGCCACTCCTAGGAGATCTGACTTGACTCATACGATAAGACCTTCTGCTGTACAATTGGGTACGTGCCGTTCACTTGCGATGTGTCCATTATCCCAGATTGCAGTGAATTGACTTGCAAATAAATTGGCCTCATGTATCTATAAAATGCCGATTAACCACTACCATCAGTGAGTCCGTGAGCATGTGAGGCTATGATGTCTTCTGCCTGGAGGTTATATAGGGCTTTAAAATTCTGCTGTGTAACACCTGACCGCAATGTGTTTTGTGTCCAGATTTAGCAAATTAATTCAGTTTCTTCAAAAACCTAAAGGCCACAGTGAGTCGAGTCAGACCAAACCACTCTACAGTGTAGTCTTTTGCTTGAAATTAAACGGGTCCTATATGTGATGCCTTGGTTGTGATTATCAAAGGCTCCTTTCCACCTTCTGTCGAAATGAATAATCAGGCTGGCCTTTTTCCCTTCCTCTTTCATCAGGTAAGAGAAGGCACAATGCGATGTGGGCCATCGCTCTGTGAAGGGGTTTCAGTACTGTGGGTGACATTTCTCAGCTGTAATAAACCTAGTGACTTGTCTGAAAATAGATGATTGTCCCCAAGAAATAAGCAACCTTATTTCCTTTTTCTCTGACCAGGGTTAGAAATATACTGAAACAGGATCTGCAGAGAAGTCTTAAGCTCTGAGCCCAACTCATAATTTCCCCTTGGCTTTAGAGAAGCATTGAATATAGAATTTGAGTGTAATCTTCCAAAAATATTAAGACAAACACATTTAAAGCAGAGAAGGGAAGTGGGAGCATCTGTTGTAGCTGTTCGTAGCTGTTTTATCTCATTTGGAAATTAAACCATATCTCTCTCACACTTCAACAATCTGCAAAGACTGAAATTGTCATTTTTAATTCTCTGCCTGCCATTTATATTCAAAACACTTCATCTTTGTTTAATCAAGGGGAATTATAATTACTTGCATACATATTTAAATTCAGAACTCCACTGTGTAGATGAAACTATTTGTTTTTCTAAATATTAATCTACAAGATTTTCTTTAAAATTAATTTCATGAAAGGAATACATGATTTCATTCATTCCTGACTGCGTAAGCACAAAGCTGGTAACTCCATCTCATAAAATTTACAATATAGCCTAACCTTTGTTAAAACCAGTAATCTGTATTACCCTGGGAAAATAAATAAATCAGGCTGTGCTTTTTGTGTAGTCAAAGAGCATTAAGTTTCAATTTTTTCATCTCTTAAATTCAGGATAGATCCTCATGAAATACGAAGCTTGGCATGAATATTTAATTTCAACCTTAATTGAATCGTTTTTTTTTTTTTTTTAAACCAGTATGCCTAACCTTTGAAATCACAATCTGGTTTGCATCTTCCCCCCAGTTTCTAGAAGTCTTTCCTCAGCCATGTCGGGTAGATTGGGGAAATGTCTCATGGTGATACTTTACCATTCAAGGTCAAATCTTATACTCTTACATTTGCAAAATATATTTATTTGATTAAAGATTAATTAAATTCAGATCCAGTGGGTTATAAAGCTGCTGAGGAACAGAATTGTGAATTATGGAGTAGTGAGACTGGATTTACCATCAGTCATCTTTTTTTTTTTTTATATAAATGTACAAGCCCTGTGGAGGAGTTAAATTCTGAAATGAACTACCTGTAACCCATATGAGGTCTTTTCAATTCCCTTTGTTCTACAGATTAAGATGTGTTGAATGCAAAACAATGTGATGTTGGCCACAGTTTAAAACCAAATTGATTACTTCAGTGTGAAGACTGACAGGTGAAAATCTTAACATAGATTGCAGCTGTTTGCTCGTGGTATACATATTGAGTCCTGCTCGTCTGAATGTGCTTTTTGAGTTCAGGCCCCAGCTGGTAAGTGTCTTCATCAAGTAGACTTTCAATTAATGCATATAAACTCTGCACATTAGATAATTGAAGAACAATGTGTGGGTGTGTTACAGTCACAGATGTTTTGCCACCTCCAGCACCATGTGAGTGACACCACTCAATTAAATTCCATGTTTTCTTTTTAATTATGCCCTTTGTAGTGCCGCTGAAGAGCCTTTCAGTTAATAAAGGTTTTACAATCAATATATCAATAGAAATGAATTATAGACATTGTTTTCGCCATCACAACCATGGGAATTACATTGTCATAGGGTAGGTGGTGAAAGCAAATTAGTGTAGAACCTAATTACTGCGTACTTCTGTATTTCCACAATATCTTACCGACATCGTTCTTTTAAAGGCTTCAGTTGTTGTGAACGTGGTCAGCAGAATAGCATTGGCTACATTAAATGTGGGGGAAGAAAATGTTCTCATCCTTCGTGGTGTGTGGGGAGTCATGGAGCTGTATCAGTGTTGCATTGAACAGTAAACAAGAGTTTTGTTAAACATGTCAGTGGTCAAGAATACCAAAGTCATTAAGAAATTAAGCTGCATTTTGTTATACTACTTCCTGTAACATCTCTACTAATTTCTATTTAAAAAAAAAAAATACAGCTCATATTCTGATGTCACTATAATCAGTTTTGTGCAACCTCATTATTCTGCCATCTGCAAAACACTTTAAACAACAGTTAGCTTGCCACTTGTATTTATATGCAGTTCACAATCCATAAGTGTTGCATGGTGCCGCCTGCATTGAAACCACACAATTGCTGGAGTCTTAATGCAAAATCATATGTTGAAAATGTTACGATGCATAATTTAGATAGCACGTCTAATACCTCATTCGCAGTGTGTAATAATGTGGCCACCATTAACACTCCCTTCACAATAGGAAGGGCGCAGAATTGTTTTTCATTACTGCTGAATCTCATCCATCAGAAATCTATGAATATATTTGTTAGTATTGTACTTCTAAAACAACCATTTAACCATTAAATTACACTAGGTGCTCTTAGGCAAAAAGTCAAAGCATCCTGGTTTCTGGCGAGCAAGCAGGAGTAGAGGCACGTGGGGTCACAAATAATTCCAGTGTGGCTTTTCACTTAATGATCCTTTTTGCCTGTTTTGCTTCATCCTGTTTAGCCTTTTAGCCATCATTAGCCACTAGCTGGTCCTTGCATCCTCAGAGCAAGAGGCACTTCATACAGTTCAGTAACCACTATTTACCAAGTTTCCTCCCTGCCTCTGGATGGCTTAATGCCCACAGCATCATGCTGAATCTATTTTCAGAACTTCACTTTTTTTTTTTCTTTCATAAATATATTTTTAAAAACATCCAATCTGTATTTCCTGTGTGTTTATTAAAAATCTATACATTTAAAGATACAGTATCTTTGTAAGAACAGGTGACACTGATGTTTGCCTTCAAGGTGTCAACCATTGTCCACAGTCTGTGTTTTAGTGTGTAGTCTCTGAGGGAGTGGAAGAGGAGAATGCAGTTTGGCAAGAATGTGAGAACCCTCTCTGGCATGTTTGGCCAATGATTTGGGCCACTAGGCATTTTCAGAGCACTCGTATTTGTACTCAGCCTAACAAAGAAAAGCGAACCAGTTTTTCTTGAATTGAGTAATTTAGCCTTGATGAATGTCTTTGCCGAAAGTCCTTGAAGTGACTCCGAATTCAGTCTTCATTTGCCAACTGAAGCCAGTGCTGATTACAGCCTGAACAAAACAGATTTTTTGATTTAAAACACTGCGCTGTTAAGATCCTGACTCAAAGAGTGATCATCAGAACACTCATTTCCGTAACGTATTGACTATGAAACCGAAGACATAGTCCTGTGGTACTTTCGTACTGTCCTGAAAAGTGCAGATGGAGACAAAATAAGAAAACAATCCTGCATTCATAAATGGTTCCTGGAAGAAACTGGTCGACACTGTTCTTAATGCTGTGTGGTAAAAGGAAATTCATTGCTGAGATTCCTCATTGCAGAAGCAATTCAAAGCAAATAGTGCAGCCCTGATGCCCTGGTGAAAAGCCATTCTACCATGACATTGCATTTGACTTACTATGAAGGAAATGTGTTTCTGCCCACTTTTGAAATGCATTACCCCTGAGAATATCGATAATGCACTATAGAGCTTGGCTCTTGTGGCTCCGCAGGCAGGGGCAACCCCTGAGGCACATCCACATGCTGTTCACAGGTCAGCACCTTGAGCATTGCACTCATTTGTACTTATTGCAAGGTGTAAGTGTTTTTTAGGTTTTGTTTTGGTTTAAACTTCGTGACGACTAGCTTTATGGCACTTATCACCTGGCCAAGATTATATTTGACATTTGCTCTACAGAAATAATAAGCAGTGGTTAACTCCCAGTGACAGAATCCAAATTGGGAACATTAATCGCTATGCTATATTTTCAGTGAGTTCCTTTAATAAATATTACCCTGGTTATTTTCCAGTGCCAGTGAGTGGATAGTCTTGGAATTTGTCGATGCAAGCTGCTTTTATTGCCTAGTGGAATCATACTCTGCATTGATGCTCCTCATTTGTCCTGTGTTGGCTGTCAGTAGCCACTCTACTGCAGTCATAGGTCTGTGTTTGGGGAGGCACTCTGTAGAAGACGGATGTTTAGATAGGTTTGATTTGTTTTAAACATTTTATGCTTTGTGTCAGTCAGTTTTGATGCTGCGCAGCAGAGGACTATTCAGAGTATCTATGGGGGTTTGTCTGAGACTCCAGTGCACTCCCGACTGATGACAGACGCACCACATTCACCTCTGCAGGTCATAGTGTAACCCCTATCTAGGGCTTGAAGTAAATTTCAACTGCAATTGGATACAGTTTTGGCAGTGATTGACAGACTGTCCTGTTTTTAAAAACCGAAAGTTGACTAAGGAACTTTCACGTTTTTCAAATTTCTCTTTATAAATGGCTTCAGCTTTATGGTCCTACCTCATATCCAAGTTTTCTGTGAAAATTATCTCCCCAGTTCACCAAGAGCACTGGAAATATTGACTGTTCTAGCATGTGCTGGGATAGATGTGGTTTTTGGTTATTAGTAAACTGTAGAAAGATTCTCACATATGTGCTTCGTGGTTGGTGTGTATTTATCAATGTGTTATGCGATGCCAATTGTGTGTGCCTTGCTTCCCCAAGGTTAATGATGCATGCTGTAATATATGCTCAATGTGTTTGATTTTAAACTACGTTGCTTAACTTGATGGTTTCCAGGGAAGCCTGGGGTTCCAATGGTGATTGGTTTGCAGTGGTTTCCTCATGAGGTGGTTTTAGTATGCCTGCTATTTTACATTTCTAAAATGTCGTTGTGACCTTCACCTTTCAGACATATTTTTGAGGTCTTATCTCAAATGTTTTGTTTTCTTGTCTGAAGGTTGCCCATTGGGGACATTTTGATCCTGAGGGCCATCTATATTTAGATTTTAGAAAATGTTGCACAAACCTTCATCTCGTGATGAGCACAGCACACTGCCCCAAAACATGCTAACAAATCCCCAGGAGCTGTCTTGCCTAGCATTACAAAATGAATGCATAAATAAAATGCAACAATTTCCATTTACACAGGGATTTAAGTTTGCTTAATCTAGTCTACTCGAGCTACAATATACATTTTAATAATTACTGTAATTCATAAAATTGAAACCCAGTATTGACCATTAGTAGCAATCAAATTATATAACCATATTGATTAATGCATGTTATCCTTTCAACATAAGTTACAGGACTTTAAAAAAAATATTTATAAAGGAGGGGATTGATACTGCCTCTAAGATTACTGTGTAAAGCTGATGAATGTGCTGGCCTGCAGCCCTGGGGCCAAGTGAAATACTGTACAATCCTGCTTGTGCTTAGTGTTGATCAAATAGTGATGTACGACTGTCAGTGAAGGAGCGTGTTCTCGACTCGGGGAGGCCCGAAGCCCGCGGGGAGTTTCCATGTTTGTGTGGTTGGGCTGCAGTTGACCAGTTTAGCGAGTGCCCTGGTCTAGACAACAGACCTGCTTGAGTTCAGGCAGCGTTGGAGGAGAAACGCGCCTTGTCTCGACTCTTCAGTGGGAGGCGGTTCAAGGTTAGCCATTGACCCTTGTCCTTGTCTGGAGTCATGTTGGCATAGCATTTTGGGAGGTTGCCGGCAATTGGGATTTCAGCATTAATGCTGTTTTGGGCAGGCCATTATGTACTCCAGATTTATGTTCAATATGAAAATGTACTACCAGGAGGCTGATTTCGTAGCTGTGTGTCTTGGTTTTGTGAAGTTGTAACAAATTTAAAATTCCCCGAATTAGAAGCAGTGTCGGTGGCACATCACGGCTGACGACTCCACTGTGACCCCAAAAGTCTGTGCTGTGTCTGTAGTATGTTTGAGCAGAGCTGTCCCACCCTTGATCAAATGATTATTGTGCCAGAGCAGAGGCCTGTGTCTGGGCTGAGTGGCGGGATGTGGAGGAGGTCTTAGCTGTGTGCTGTCTGATTGGGGGAGGGTCCTGACTGTGGGGGTGGCAGTACCGTGTTAACCAGAGCCAAATGAAGTGTGCTGTAGCATTCTCAGAAATGCAGTGTATCAGTGCAAGTTTCCATTTCAAATACATTTATATACTGTACTGTGACAATGTGTCCTGCAGTAGCTCACCCAGTGAGATGCCTGCTTTTTTTTTTTTTTTTTTAAATGTGCTCCTTTCAAACTCATTTTGCTTTTTCAGGATTTTGTTTGGGAACTGGTAACTGATCCATCACCACACTCCATCGCTGAACCCACCGATATATGTGCTTGCATTAACTCCGGTGTTTGTTCTGGGTGTCCCTGCGCACCGGCTCCAAAGCCCATCACTGCTCTGCACCCGTAAGCATGCCATCTATTGGCTCTCTGCAGGTGGTTTTTGTTTTCTTCTGCTGTAGAAAATGAGCCATCGGCAAACTAAAGCTCTAGCCTGATACTAATGGAGTGGGGAGGCAAGAACTGCTTTATCCCTGATGGAGCCTGTGGTTCCCTGGGATGGCACTTCAGATGTATATTCTTCTGGACAGCTTCTTCCTAAACTATTTAACAGTTTTTAGTAGTTTGCTAGGAGTTGTATTCAGTATGGAATGGATGACATGGATTCTTAATTATAGTGGCTAGCGTATGTCGCATACAATTCTGTCAGTATCCCTCATTCAGCCACCTGGGGAAAGGGGTAGTACTTACAGATGCAGGACCTTCACTGATGAAATTTCACTCCAGTAGCACAGTGTCTTTAATGCCATGGTAACCATTTTTGGAGGTGAAAATATATGCATATATATATATATATATATATATATACAGCACTATTTTGTCTTGCGTTATCTCAAGAATAAACTTGAGAAGGGCCCGACAGATGCATCGGAGCACCGATATTATTGGCCGATATTGGCCTTTTTCAGAAACTTCTTTATCGCCACATATTCCACTGATAATGCACTGATATATTTTCTCAAACTATTGGCTAAATATATTTTTTTCAATTTACTGTAAAATCCTTCATCAGACTTTAGACATGTTTATTTGGTTTTACAGTCATTAATTATTTGTCGTTATTTGTTAACCATTATTTTGCTTTAGTTTGCACTGGAAGCTTCTGACTCCGCAGTGATTCTCATGCGCAGCAGCGCCACGGTGAAACGGACCCACCCACTGAGAAACATGGGGCTCATAAACCAATAAACATGTTTTTCTAAAACCTTCATTACCAATAGAAAGTAATTTTGAAATCTGTCCTGCATAGAAGTGCATTTTTACTGAAAAGTTAAATCGCTTTTCAAAATTCACAGTAGCAATTAAAGAAAAAACGCAAATGTTCGCTGAAGATGTTAACTTAGATATCAGCAATTAAAAACTGTCTCCAAATGACAAGCAAGCTCAGATCACAGTAAAACATCTAAAGAAAATGAGTGAAAAATGCATCTCTCAGACAATGTTGGATAAAAGTGAAACTATACATGATATTTATAAAAACTATTTCAAATCCTACATCGTGTTTTGGCTGATTCGTATTGCAATACATTTAACATATCTATTATATAAGTTACACTTTCGAAGGCATTTTTAAATACATTTTTTAAAACGATTGTAGCTGTGCTGCCTGCATTATAACCTGCCACTGTTGTATCGGCGGTGTTGAGCACTGAGCAGGACTTACGAATCTGAGAGAACCTGATGCATGTAAAATGCAAATGTAAGCTAGACCAGCACTTAACTCTTATTCTTTGCTCTAATTTATAGAACATGCACATTTTTCTGTGTGTGTGAAATTGCTCATATACCTCGGTCTTTGTTCTAATTTATAGAATATATATTTTTCTTTATTCTCCCTTATTCTAGCCAATTTATTTTTACAATATTGTATGTGTGGTTATTTATGATGAAAATTAATGTTAAGCTTATATAAAATGTAAAAACCCTGCCTTCAATGCCTATTTGACAATTTCTATCTGACTGAGAGATTTGAGGGATCCATGCTAGAAAATGTCTGTTTTGCATGCTACCCAAAAAAAGGAACTATCAGCAGATATATCGGTAATTGGGAAATTTAGCTTCCCAATTATCGGTATCGCATGCAAAAAACCTGTATCGGTCTGCCTCCTTGGATTTGTCTCTAAATGTGTTCCCTTTGTTCACTTATTTCCACAACATGTTCATGTTGCTGTACTTTTTATACTTTCACTCTGGTCCCACTGGCTACTTGGTTACTTCATTAAATATGTCAAGAATTACACGATAGGATCTTAACTTTACTGCAATTTCTCGCTTGTATATATGAATTTAATACAAATTTCTGTAATAGATTATCCAGTGTTCTAAGGTAGATAAAGGCAGAGTCTTTAGCTGTGGTCTTTGAAGAGCAATCCTGGGATCCCCAGCTGTAGTGCCTCAGAGAGGAGTTAGTCATATATGTCATCCCTGCATGCCAACAGATTAACTCCTAAGAGGGGGGAGGTGAAATTGGGGAGTAGGGATAGGGGGTTGCAAGATTGTGGTAGAAGAACAGAGCAGGAGATTCCACACAGTTGTAAGACTTAAACTATTTGAATTAGGACACACTTCTTGAGAGAAGCTGGGAAATGAAACCCTTTCCCGCTAACATGTTTTTCTTTCTCTCCTGTCCTCATCAGCAACACTGATAAAGATGTGATTAAAAACTGGTGAACAATTGATTTGCTGATTTAAAGCACATAACCTCTGCTGGGTGAGTGACCTCCACAAGGCACCCAGCTGTTGGGTATGGAAGTGTCCAATGGGAGAGATGTAATCAGGTATCCACTATGTATGAGCAGGCACACTGTCTTTATTTTACTTGATTTGCTTCTAATCTGAGGATGGATGTACCTAGTGTTTTAGGTAGGTTTGTGTGGTGTTTGACTGTTGGGCAAGGAGATGGGGGCCAACCCTGTTTGATTAAATGGAGGGGGGGGGGTGGGGGTGCATCACTTCCTGCAGTGGGATGTTTCCCCCATTCTGGCGATCCAGATCAGTCACTTGACCTTTTTGTGCTTTTTGTTTTGGCTGTCTTCAAAGTGGTTTTATAAGAATTGGACAATAGACCGTTTGAGGAAACAGATTGTACATTTCCACTAATTCATTTCATGGTTTTAGTACGTATCCTGCCCACTTATAATACAAATATTTACTTTGATCCATTTCTGTAATCGTCACTGTTCGATTCCACCCCCGCTTACCCCTGTAGTGCTCCGAGACGGATGTCAGAGGAGTCAGGATTCCTTGGAAAAAACTTTGGTCTGTGTATCTATACATTTGTCTTCACTAATTTTGCCATTGAAATAAAAATAATCAAACTAGTGACCAAAATTATATCCTTCCATGTAGGTCTTTGGTGTGGTGCATCTGAGGAGCGATTCTGAAATGTGGTGACATAGGCATTTCACTAAGCTTATTTTATTAGTAAGCATTGGCTAAGTATATTTATTCAGTTAGAAGACCGAATCATTTTTTTTATCCTTTCTGGGAATTCTTGAATATATTCAAAAACATGAGATTTGCTTCAGTTTTTGCAAGAAGGGAGCTCTTGAACATTTTAGTTTTCATGGGGTTAATAGATTTAAAAAAATCAAATTCCAAATCACAGTCAAGTTTTTGTGAACATCCAGTAAAAGTATCCTAAATCTTCACCCAGACGATAAAGTACACAGCCAATGTTAGTCATAATGAATATGGTTTGAACTACTTCAGGAAGGCCAATGCTCAACTCCTCTCTGAAATATTAATTTATCCTGATTTCTGAGGAGGGATAGGATTTGTATGGGGAAATATAGGATTTGAAAGGCATTTACCTCCCTCACAAGGAATTGATTACAGGAAAGACTGCTCTTACAGTTCAGCTAGTTTACTCCTTCTGCTGTGACTCATGTTCTAGAAATCACTCCACTAGTATATTAACCTGCAAGAATTAATTGTGAATTGGGCTTTTTTATTGAGTCCCCCAGAGATTGTGAAGTCTTGGATACTCAGAATACCACCAAACTCCAAATTAAAATTTCCATTGTCTAGACTAGTCTGTTTACAAGTTCTTTTTTATGGTTTCAAGAGAAGGCTATGTATGAATTGCAATTCCAGCAACAATAATTTACCGCTACTCCACTGAAATACTTTCAATCTTGAAATGGTAATACCTGGATATATTGAATATAGAATAATTGTCTTGCATATAGACTTCTGTTTTTGTATATTGGGAGAGAAATTTGAATCTCATTTGATTAAAATTTACCTTCGTGTTTACATACATTGTCTCCTATCCCTCAGACACCCATCGACCAAAAAAAACTAATCCGATCCGGCTCCGAGCTTGATCTTGAGCCAAATTTCGTGGTACTGAATGGATCGATACTTGGCTGATCTCAAATTCGGGCTCAGATCATGAGCTGCATCTGAATACTTTGCATTATCTGAACTAGACAAGAAATAAAAAAGATGCGCTGTTCAGTGTATGTTTTTTTCAACCACCAGTATATAGCAAGTTGTGGATGACATCATTGATGGTAATACTTGCTCACATGTAGATTCATAGTGTTGGTAATTGTTTTTGTAATGAATCATTCCATTTTCCTTCAGCCAGGAACCACTTCACTCAGTATAGACATTGTATTGTGTATGTATACTCAAGGTTAATGTGTGCATAATATTTTTCTGTACCTTTCTATTATCAGCTTAAATGATAAATCTTCAATATTAAATACAAATTATGTAATTTCCTCTATTTTTTGCTGATTCTTAACTATTCTTGCCTTTTCCTTTTGGAAACTCCACCTTTCAATAATTTTCTATACTGAACACATTTAATCTTAACATGCAGCAATTTCAAAGATTTTACTCAGTTATAGTTAATAAGAAATCAGTATTTTTAAATAAATGTATTATGTCCTAATTTATGGATTTCACATGACTGGGAATACAGATCTGGTGGTCACAATTGGATCAGAAAACCAGTCTGTATCTGGTGTGACACCATTTGCCTCATGCAGCGTGACGCATCTGTTGCATAGAGTTGATCAGTTTGTTGATTGTTGCCTCTGCAATGTTGCTCCTCTCCTCTTCAATGTCTGGGAGAAGTTATTGGATATTGTTCCTTGTTGATTTGATATGCAAAAAATTAAGCCGGAAGTGGAGAGTGTAGGAACACCTTCTGCACAGCTGCTTCAGGGCATCCAGTGGGGAGTGTAGCTGTGTTTCACTTGAAGCCCTGGGTCTCTCTGTGGAACTGGCTTGTTCATTTCGTAGGAATGCTACGCATGTACTTCACTGTGGAGCAGTAAGTACTGACCTTAACCATAAGTGCCCCTTTTCTAATCATCACTTTGATAAGGAATGTTTTTGTGCTTTAATCTAGAATTTTCAATTATAGGTTTGGAGTCAAACTGCTTGTTTAGGATATAGAAAATTACAGTTACAATCTTACCCCCCTCTAAAGTTTCCTACCCCATCTGGTGTCTGTTCGAAAACGGATAGGTTGGCGAGTATATTATAAATGAGGGTTCAACCACTGGCTCTTTACTGAACAGTTGGCTCATTTTACCAGTTTTATTTGCTGTTCATTGTTGTATGGTTCCAACTTTGCCTGCTGTGTTCAGATTTATTTAGCAATGATTAAAGCAGTGATTTAATGGACCCAGTGTTTTTCTCTCTCTGTAGGAAGGAACCTCACTCTCAAGTTAGCATCATGCAGGTACTGACCAGTTTATAAAAGCTGCAGTAACACAGATCAACCTAGCACCTTATGGATGTACAGAAAAGGAAGCACCAGGCTGACCCATTTTCCAGTTGCCATTATTTAAATTGTTATTGGGGATTATCCAGAATGAGACCATAACCTTCATGTACAATAAGCTTAAAATCTAAAATGATCATTATTACTTACACTATTTAAAAGCCATGAAAAGAGTCGTCAAAACCCTTTAACGGAAGCATGACTCGCACATCTTGTCTGTATAACATTTCCTTTTGAAGTACTTGAGTTGACTCTTTAAATGAAGCTACTGTTAAACCAGTTCAGGCAATGGCAAATCAGTGTAAAGAGGCTGCCTGCAAAAAAAAAAAAATGCAAAGATAGTATTTATACATTATCTCGGTTTCTAACGGCTTTCATTTAACCCGCATCTTTTGAGAAAACAATCATTAAGTCCCATAATGTCAGGTTTCACTAGCAGTCAACTCCTACTCTAAAAGCTCAAAACACAGAGGGCTTTTCTCTAATCTGAAGAAGGCAAGACTCATCCCAACACTGTAGACGCAGTTACAAAGTTTCCATAGCAGCAAGGTGGGGAGAAAAGGGGAGCTGAGCAACTTCAACTTGTAATGAGGTCTGTTATGACTGTGTTTGAAGCCCAGTCATGTGGATGAGAATTGGCTAAAGAGCAGGGAAAGGAATGGGGAACCGTCAGACAACCTGTGAGGTGTGCGTTTGTGTGAATACTCTGATTAGGGTAGGAAGCTGAGGTGGTTCTCGGAACTGCTGTGGAAAAATGGAACGACACTTCACATCAGCGGTTTACATGAGCAATTGAGAACACTGCATTCGATATAAAGGAAGTTGTTTTTGTGTGATAATTGTCAACAGATGCTAGTCGCAAATGCACATGAGGAATATCTATGATCTTGTTCTTTATACAGCTTATCAATATAAAGGCAAATGTAACCGCATCAGTCAGACCAGCAGTGGACTTGTCTTGAAGTTTGGTGAGGTGGTGGGTGTGAGAGGCAATCTGCACACGTCTGCAGACGTAATTTAAGAAAAATACATACAAATGGCAGAGTTTTAAGGACTGTTTGTGTGCTTAACGTGACTCCTGTTACTCACTGGCTTGATCTTAAAGATTTAACTTATGAGGAGGATGTCATTTCTCTTGATAAATTCTATTTATTTTCCCCCCTCCCTTTTGCCCTGCCCCTCTCTTGCGCGCTCAAGTGCTGCAGTAACATTCTCAATAGGATCTGTTGCCAGGAGACAGGATTCTCTCCCTATTGTGTGTCACAAAGGGGTTTACAGCCACGCTGTCTCAAGGGGAGTAGGGGGCAGGAAACTGACACAGGATTATTGCAGAACTGGAGCACAACAATACAGCTCCAGCATGACTTTCTTTCCATGTGCACGGCCGTCCTGCAGTTGGCCTGAATTTTCTGCTCAGTGTTTGGGGTTAGGATTGGGGCCTGGAGTGGGTGGGGGGAGGGTAGGGGGGTTTATCAATTCCTCTAAAGAAACAAAAGGCAGGGTGGGGGAGGGGGTGTTCCAGGTACTACCAAGAGAAACCTCATGTGATAGTGTTCTAGATATAAGGAGCTCAGTTTTTCCCTCAGTTTTGTTTATCACCAAGTGTTTTAGTTGTTTCTTAAATCTTCAGCTGTTTTATCAATCTTTTATGTATTTTATTTATTAGGATGGGTGAATGCCTAATGTTTAATAATCTTTGCAAGTTTACCTCATCCTGCATGGTGGTTTTGAAGCACGTTGCTCAGCAGACCGAGTGACTGTCCCCGGCATGCTGTGCTCGACTGGGCTTGTGTAGCAGAGCAGTCATCTCGCTCCACGGTGCCCTTCAGAGCCTGTAATTATGGCTTTTTATTTCCTCGTGCCAGTCATTAGAGGGGGCTCCTACCCAACCTGTGCTGTCATTACTATAAATACAGAATGAAGTGCATCATTTGTAATCACTAATTATACCCTGAAACTCTGACTGGCCAATGCGGTTGCTGTGGAACAGCAGTATAAAGGACCTACAGGAAATTAAATTTTCAGCCGTGATTTTGCAGACTTAACAATTAGCGTCGCCAGTTATTAGCATTCAGCTGGACCGTGACTGCTGTGTACACCGATTTTAATGAAAGCAGGATTAAACCAACCACCGTTTGTTTTTCTTATCTGTGTTGATTTGATTTTAATATAGCCCCCTAATAATATTCCCCTGGTTTCCGCACTGCTGTGCCTAATGTGAGATGGTGCTATCAGGTTGATTGATTGCAGGGGTGCCAGAGGAGCCGTGTCCCAGGTTTCTCTGGGGATAATTAGAAACTGACAGCAATTAGTATACAGATCTTTTATATGTATATATGGCATCTGAGGGACAGAATTAGCTTGTACGTAATAAGCACTTGCAGGAACATTAGTGATGGTTTCACACAAGTACTGAATTCCACCCCGCTTTGAGAGAGAACCCACCCAGACCAGAGAAGTACTTCAGACCCACCTGGCCGGGTGCCACCAGAGGTCTTTTCATACAGTCAAGAAAAGTATATGCACGAGTATTTGATTATTCAAAGGTACGTTAGTATTCAATTTCTTGTCAGGGTAGTTGAATTCTGGGAGATGAGTCGGTGTATTTAAACGAAAATGTAACGCCTTTGTGTTAAATGTTAACAAGCTAGCAGTTTTTTTAAAATATAATTAAGGATGTTATTCGAATAGTGAATATTTCTAATATCCATCCCTAGTTCTGAACCATTTATTAACATTGGCAATTTGCAGATTGAAGTCCCCTTTCCCTTTGGTGGGTTTTATTATTATTTTTGGCCAAAAGCAAGAAACCAAGCCTTTGGATGCTGTATCCTAAATGCTCCTGGTATCTCGGGAGCACAAGCATGGGTCAGGAGAACAAATGGCAAACAGGATATCCATCACTCTGGGGGTCCCAAAATGTAACTGTAGGCCTATTGTAGAATGTAGGCCTATTGTAGAATGTAGGCCTATTCTGCCACATGCCGTCTTGTTTCCGGGGCAGATTTGACATTGCACAAAAATCGCATTCTTCGTAATACAAACTCATGCTCTTCTTACACTACTGGAGATTATATTTTCCAGGAAATGTGTAGACTATTGAATTTTGATTTTGAAGAAACTTTTTTTTTTTTTATATGCTCAACAATTCTTCAGAGAAGGATTCTCTTGTATTACATCACTAGTTTTTCTGAGAAATATATTGTATGAAAAGTAATTGACCTCTTTAAAGCTGTAATATACAGTATATCCAAAGAAAATAAGTAGGCCTTTATTCTCCACAGTGAAATATCTTGCTGCTCTTGATGCTTGTTTTGACTGCGCCTGGCCTCTCGAAGGACACTTTGCTGTATATTGGTGGGGTTCACTGGGATTTACACCAGTTCCTCACAGTCTGCGGGCCGGTACTCAAGGGTCACGGACATGTTCGATTACATCAAGACATTTCTTGCCTCCAGCAGATACCTGGTTTAACGCTACCAATTAAGTAACTCTGTATACATTGAACCATTAAAAAAAAAAATATATATATATATATATATATATATATATAAAGATATATATATAAAGATATTCTTACTGTAAACACTCCCTTAACAGTTATTGGTTGAATATTTTCTGTCACGTTTAGCAGATTACCGGGGATCTACCTTATCTTGACAGATGTTTAACATGTTAGTAAAAACATTTTTACTTCAGACCTAAAACGTGCGAGAACAGCCTTTCTACACTGGAGCTGTTAAAGCAGTGTTTTAGTCTCTGCACCACAGGGTTCTGCTGTTCACACAGGCATGCTTTAAAGATAATTGCAGTGAAATATACTTTAAGTAGATTCATGGCGTAAAGCCTGCTTAACTATAGTGGCCCAGGAAAATTTGATTTTCCTTGTCACGTGAGTAAAGTGTGCACTGACTTAATGTTCTCGCCATGTGAGGCCCTGTGCCCAGACACTGGGATCCAGTTTAATTAACATACATGAATACTAGTACAGTTGCTGAAGATGCGTTTGAGGCAGGACTTGTGAATTGAATCCAGCCTGATCTTTATTCCACGTGTGTATGTGTTTGTGAATCTTCCTGCCTGTGCCACAGCTCTCGACAGCAACGGCACACCAGACTAACTGCTGCAACAGCAGGAAGTGCCTGAAGCCGGATTAGATCCAGGGGGGGCAAATTACTTCAAAATGTTGGTTGATAAGGCATGCTGCAAAAAATGTATAATTGATTGGTCTCTTGCTGCATTGAAAGAATTGTTGGTGCTTTCATTTCTTCTCCGATATCCTGCTGATAATGGTGCTGTGAGGGTGGAAGTTTGCACGCTATTGCGGGTTCTAGTCCTGCAAGGATTTCTCTCCATGGATGTGGTTCAGGAAATTATTTTTCAATATACATGATATATATTTTGTTTTGTGGAGTTTAGTTTTGTAGTCATGGTAATGAGTTTGATATTCCTTGTAATCAAGATTTGATTAAATACATTCTGTTCCTTGATTGCTAATATTACTGATCCCCACCAGTCCAGGAGAAAGACTGGTTTCTGGTGTTCTTCCACCTGAGCCCTTGATGAATGCGGACCCGTTTCAAATTACCACGGTTTCCAAGTAGTTGGCCATTAAGGATATGATCTCTGTACTTGGCCTGCAGGAAAAGGAGTGACTATCACTGGCCTGATACTGTTCGCAATATAAATGTGGTTTCCTTATAATGGGGACTTTTAGTATGAGAGAGGCCTAATTAAGTTTCCTCTACAGTGTGTTGAATGGGTTTTGGGAGTAGGGTTGTCAAAATAGGTACTTTGATACTACCGCGATACCAAATTTCAGAAACGGTTCTGAGCTATGCATTCGGTATTATCAAAGTATCGGAGCACTCTACTTCTATAACGAAAATTGTGCGGTTGCGTCTTTCACTTAACAAAGGCTTTTTGTCCGCAAAGTGCCACCATACACCACAGGTGGAATCAAAGCCAACAGCCTATGTTGTAGCCAATGGACCTTATTCACAGTCCCAGCGAAAATGAGGCTTTGAAAACATCAGTTCCGGAAGTGCGATAAACAAAAATAAAACAAACATAAATTTGACACAAACTGTAAACTGCTGTAGAAATCTGTATGCACATATGCTAACAAACATACAATTAAACATAAACAAGCAGTTTTAAAAAGCATAACATTAAAATATAACATGCAATGTGAAAGCGCTTTGAAATGGGTTTGACTGTCTGTATACAGCTCTTACATCAATGCAGGAATGTGCTTTTCAACACTGCAGTGCATTTACCACTGCATTTCAACAACGCGAAACATCAGCTGGTCTGTTTATGTTGCATTTAGCAACCTGGCAGTGTATTTATTCCGTATGCCCTTGTGCAGCGCTGGGTGAGGGGCATCTTCAGTCCTGTAGATACTGAATTGTAATGCCAGCAGCAGTCTAATAAATGCTAACAGCAGCTAGCCTATCGCCTGCCACACCCGATAAGAAATTAGCACATGATCAGACTGTGACTGATCAAGGCATTGATCCAGAAAACTGGGTTTGCAGCGAGATCAGAGTGAATTCCAGAGGAAAGTTAGACATTTGCTGAGTCGATGAGAGGACAGGCAGATGAAAGCTAGATCAGGTGTGATTCTTCAATTGTGTATATGTTGTGTAATCTGCTAATAATGATAATATATCTGTAGACATGTACTGTTTCAGATCTCCACACAATACAAATTGTTTCACAATGACTGAGTTCATTACAAACCCCAGATTGCAAAAGAAATGCAAAGCTTTATTGTATTCAAGCCTACAGCATAAACTGTGGATGAACTGTATAAACTGTGTCCTCCAGTGGATGAAGAAAGTATTTATAACTTTTTACATTTATATGAGTTTACACCAAATGCCATTTAGGTATTTAATTCAAATTGAAATGCAAAGGCCGCCCAAAATACGTGGCTATGTGGTTCTAGTGTTCACTGATTCATAAGGTTAAAATAACGTGTATTTCCAAAACAAATATACCTGAATCGATAATATCTAAATACATATTCATAATATAGGCCTAGGTAATGCTGCTCGATTTTTTTTTTTTTTTTTGGCCTATCTGTGACATGGCTTTATCTTTTAAAACGTAAGTTAATAGATAGTTACCTTTACTATACCCTGTATTAATTGTTTAACAGATCAACTATGACTCAAGACTTTGTAGATATTTGCCTGTTATTTACTGTATTTTTTTGTCTCTATAATGACTTACATGCATGTTCTAATATCAAATAAAAGGACATTAAATTCCTATTTGGAACGCATTTTCTATATATTATACATCTATGCAATAATGCAGTAAAACATAAAACATGAATGTCCCTTTTGACTGTTACTACATTAAGCCAGATTAAACCAGTCACAGAATGCTCTGTTATGTTGGCCAAAAAAATTACCAAAATATGAGTGTTAGCTACCTGCACTCTATTGTTCTGAAGAAAAGGTTTGAATGGTTACTGAATTCTGGAAAAAGTTTTCTTAATACTACGATACTTGCGTTTACTGCTCCGGCCCATTTGATCTGGAGTGAAGATTGTATCTGTACGAAAGGAATGCTAATGTATGTTGTGTGTGCTGATTTTTTTTTTTTTTCCTCCCCCCGTTGTATCGAATTGGTATCCAGCATCGTGAAATTGAACTGGTATCTTATTGAAGTTCAAAATTCTAGTATTGTGACAACCCTATTTGGGAGTTATATTAGATTTGATATTGGTCCTGGAAGAAGCTGTTTCCTCATTGGAGGTTGCTGTGTGGTGCTGGGAGGAGGGATATACTTGCCATTTTCTCCTGTCTAGTTGGGTGTTCTGTCCCCTTACTCACTGTTGTGCTTGACAAGTTAAGTTTGTCATCTTAACAATCCACTCACGGCGATGCTCTTGCAATCATGTTTTTTGAACCGGAGCTTGAACAGTTGAAATGCCTGCTCTGTACAGGATCCCTCAGTGTGATCACAGCAAATGTAGATATTGTCATGGTGCCCTCCCTCATGCTGGTTTCCATAAATGCTCCAACTTAGACTCCCCATGATCAGCTGGTCCAACTCACTGAAATCCGAAATTATACCTTAAAGCCGGCAGCCATGGTTCATCAGTCTTTGCCTTTACACTATGCTGAACATTGAGTTGTGAAATTGTGTGTTACCCACTGAGTTGAACGAGCCATCCTTGAGTGAAATGGCAGTGTGGTTGATTTTTGAAGAGCTTTAAGTCATGCAAACTGGATGCACTGCATCTCCCACCTGTTCTCACTTGGCAGCTTAATGATACATTTAAGCTGTCCTGGAAAAAACTGCTTTTCAGTGACTGATCTCCTTGGGTTTTTCTGCATTTCTCTTCAAATGTATTCCACCTATTTATTGATTTTTCTCCCTGATTTCTTGCCTGCTAATAGTTTCCCCTCACAAGAACATCGATTCGAAGTGTGTTTGTGGCCAGGCATGGAGGAATGCTAATGTGACTCCAGCCCATACCCACATACAGTGCCTGATGTGGCTGTGCTTTGTTCCGTCAGGTTTGGCACAGGGACTGGACATCACATCCACCACCCCATCATCCATTGAAAAGGCAAGCAATGGGAATGTGAAGCTGGACTGTGAGTTCACCCTGGCCCCTGAGGACTCTGGACCCCTGGACATAGAGTGGAGTTTGTTGGCATCAGACAACCAGAAAGAAGACAAAGTGGTGAGTGTCAGTGTCCCCTGCAGAGGACAAGAATGTTTCTTAATGAATGGCAACTTCCATTTTATACTGGTTGGCAGTTTTGTTTTTGACTGGAGGGTCTAACTTACAACATAAGTGCAAAAATACAGTGAAGTACAAGGCATCAATCATTACAAATTCAATTTAGCTAAAACAGCAATTCAGAATAATACATTTTACAAATTCCAATTTACAATTTACACAAGTACAGTAAGTGAGGTCCTACATCCTGGACAGTAAAAGCTAAGTGCTGTCAAGATATAGGGTCACAGACGAGGGCTACGTGAAAGGGAGCAAGGAGGAAAACAATCAAGAACGCGAGAAGCATAATAAAAACTGTGAAGTGCTATCTAGCAGGGATAGAGGACTAATATTAATACACTTCCTTTGTCGTGTTGCTCAGCTGGTAGCAGCGGAGTACAATGTCATTAGCATAGCATTACCAACTTTCTAATGCCATGAAACTGAAGATACCACATCCCTGTAGACCAAACCCAGCCTTCTGGTATTGCACCTGCATGCCTTCCCAGTGGCATTGAGCTGGGCAGAAGGGAATCTGTTGAAGCTAGTTACTCCCTTCTTTCAGTGGCCTTTATAATGTAAATGCTGTCTGTAGTGTCTGTAGCCAATTTTGCAGGTTAAAAAAGACTGTTATTGAGCACACAAACATGGATGAGACCACAGTAGACGGTTGCATGGTTGGAGAGAGAAGATGGCCATCTACCCATCTAGGACAGTAATGTCACAATGCTGTTTGTCTGTCAGCTCATTAGTGACTCCAATTGTATCTGTTTGAGTGACTCAATACTGCATCATCAAATATATGTATGTATGCTAAAAAAATAAAGGGCATCCATGAATAAATTCAGGAAATGTTTTGAGTTTTCCAGTGATCTTTTAAGTGCCACTGTACTGCAGCGCTGCAAGGTCATCTGGAAAATTCGGGCCTGAATTGTCTTTAATTATCTAGTCCTGACATTAATCAAGGCGAGTGTTTTTGACATTGCCCTGTTAGATTAGCCTGCTAGTGTGCAGCTCTGTGTGTTGTGGTGTGGCAGCACTGGCCTGAAAGGTTTGATTCCTTTACTGCTGCCAGGGTGATGAGATGACTGGTCCCTGGAGTTATGGCACTCAGATATTCAGTCCTACTGCAGACAAACAGGACTCTGAAGAGCAGCCTTGACTCATATTTGCAGTGTGGGTCAATCTGCAGATGGAACAACCCAATTTGCCCTCCCCCTACATGAGCCTCTTGGTTTCCTTGAACAGATAACCTTTCCCACTGTGAAAATGTTGAAATGGTTGAGAGCCCACTAACCATGTATAATGCAGGCTGTGCTGTACCGGAGCGAGCCGTATTGTTTGGTTCTCTTTTCTTTGCAGACAGCATCAATCTGTAGTTCAGTTTCTAGGCTGCAGAATTAAATGTGGAATTACATGGCTGTCCCAGTTTGCATGCCTGTGTGTTTGTCTACCCTTGCTTCGGGCAAAATGAATTTCCTCTTTGCATTTGTATTTATTTTTTATCCTCTGTTTTTATTGAATGTAATGCATTGAAGTTCACTGAGGGAGTTTTATTTTTTACTGAAGCAAGTTTTATTGTATTTGGTTTAACTGCTGCTGGTGCTCCAAAGGTAACTGGCTCCCTAAGAATTGATTTCACTAACAGCTGGGACAGAGATTTGAATTCACTTCACATCACTATTGCTATAAATTGCAGTTGCTATCAGTTAGAAAGTAATGTCTTCATTGTGAGGTCTAACTTTTTTTTTTTTTTAATGTAATTTTGTAATTGGTTTGCTGCTGTAAAGAGTGCTTTCCTGTCCGAACCTGTTGTGGTGCTGTGGTTCTGTCTTCTCAGCAGTGCCAAGTGAAGATGGCGTGTTTACACAGCAGGTGTAGATTCAGTTCAGACCAGATCTGTTTGCTCGCCTAACCCTGAGTAAAGGACAGATTTTGGTCACATGACCTGCATTTTAAAGACAAGTCTAACCCTGAGCTGCAGGTACCCTTGGTAGAAGGCCTCGTTCTGTGGGGTGGGGAGTTCTGTACGGAGGAGGCTACTCAAGCCCTCAGGGTCTAACACCATGTCAGTGGCATCTCGACGCTCGTCTGACTGTGCTGTTATTCTTTCGGCAGATTATCCTGTACTCCGGGGACCGGGCTTATGAAGATTACTATGATGCTATGAAAGGCCGAGTTCACTTCAACTCGGCCGACCCCAAGAACGGTGATGCTTCCATCAACCTCACAAACCTGAAGTCGACCGACACTGGCACTTACCAATGCAAAGTAAAGAAGGCCCCCGGCATCAAGAGCAGGAAGATCCTCCTCACAGTTATGGGTGAGGGACTGTGCATCAGCGCCTCCTGATCACCATGTTATAGCTTAATTTGAAATAGTGATTCATTGTCACTCGGCTAGAATGGCTTTTGCTTTCATTTTCTCTTGTGCCATATGAAATCCCAAATCTAGCAGAATTTTGCTTCACATCTCTCTGCCCTTCCACAGTAACTACAAACAAACTACAGTATATTGCATCCAGTTTACTCTCCACTGGTGTGTTAATTTAATGAATATCTCAGTGCAGGAGAATCCTTGCCTTTACAATGTAGTCCATTGAAAAACTGAGGATTCTTGGCTGGAAGTGGCCTATGCAAAAGAATGCGACGTGGTGCCCTCCTCCAGTCTTCCTAAAGAGGATTGATGCTCCGGTACCTGTGAAGACCTGGGCATTCACAATTGCCTATGCCTCAGAACCTTTTTAATAAATTTGAAGCCTCATTTTGTTAATGTAAATGTAATGTTACGTCGGATACCAAATCAAATATAATTTCATAAAATTGTTTCCTGGTTATTTGAATATATGCATGTTAGGGTTTTCATAAAGTATTGTGGCCAATCTTACTTTATCTAGTACTGTTTGAGAAACACTTCCTACTTTTAAATTTTACAATGGAATTGCCCAAAAGCATGCATTAATCCATTTCGAAACAATGCAGAAATTGGACCCTCTGGGAAATAGGTTTTGTTTACAAAGTTCTTGCACCACCCTCCTCTGTGCATGATGCACTCGCTGCACTGACCCGTGAAAGCGACTGGCAGCTTTCTTACAAATTTGCTTATGGAAATGAAGGGAGGTGCCTGCAGTGAGAGTCTAGATAGGAGACATAGGTTTCTGTAGTTGTAAATACCATTCATGCTTCATAGAGAACTGGGTTTTGGGAGCCATGCGGTTAAAAACTATGCTGTTGCTGCACACTGGGAATGTGAGGGAGGCACTCCAAGCGTGTTTTTTTTTTTTTTTTTTATCACGTTTTTAGTTTTCCTGGTATGGAATTACATTGTTTTATTCATTTATTCAGAAACAAATCGTGCAGTAGAATGCATGATTGAAAGATTAAAAATTAAAATTTAATCCACCTCGCTGAATTGGACATATGGAAGAAAGGCCTTTTAAACAAATGACTGGTCAAACTGGTCTTTTATCAGATTAAGTATTTGCAGTAAACACTCAATTCGACAGCTTTATCAACTCAGTCACATGTCCACTGGAAACTTCAGTGAGTATTAGTTTTCACTTTAACAAGCGATTTTAAAACTTCACCTACAGTTGAACAGAAACCAATAAGTGTTTAAAACTAATAATGAGTGGACCATCTTAACTGATCAAAGAAAAAACTATGAAAAAATGGTTCACCCCTCACTGTGCAGTCAGATTAATTGGCCAGTCCTATGAGAAAGTCCACCTGACACAGGAGCTCATGGTTTTCAGCCCATTTAAGCACTCGAAGAGCCCAGAAGAGACCGTAAGACCTCCCCAGATGGCTGATCTTTCGACTGCTCTGCATATTTTGCAATAAGAACTCCTTTCTTTCTGATGTAACTCGTGGCACGCACACAGGGGGCCGCAGTGGGAGAAAAACATCTGCTCTGGATGTCATTTGGGCCTGTTATTGTCAGCTTCCATACGAAGATGGACACTGAGACTAATCTGAGGAGAGCGCATCCACCATGTCGGCACATTTCTGCTGTCGGTGCCTCGGCAGCTTTCATAACTCATCGCTACCCGCTTCGTGATGAGAGCTGCAGCATTTAATTCCCAAAACGAGGGGGAGAAATTAAGTAAGTCTTAATATATGTGTGAGCACACCGATTGGATCTCATGAGCGTTCTTGAGTTAAGATTTGGGGACAGGGTAACCTACCGAAATGTACTGATGGAGTTTTTTTTTTTTTTTGTGTGTGGTCTATGATATTTCTGGTGCAAACACTTCCCCTAAATGAGAGTACAGAGATCAGTCGTGTGCTGTTTGGCCTCCTTTTTTGACCTGTCTGTTTGGTTTCTCTCAGGTTCCCACTGACTATTGAGTTACAGCAGTGTTGCTGGCTGCCTCCCGGAATGCCACAGGACACAGGCTGCCCTGTGCTAATCCACATCTTTTTACCGTTAAGCTTAGTCTCTGTCTGGTGGAGGGCATCGGGGCTTGTTTTGACAAAGGCAAAAGCAAACTGATGTCGTTGCACATCTGCACTCGGCACACAAGGGTTTCACACACAAGACAGAGATCCGATTCTTTCTTCATGAGTTTTTGCTTCTGCATGTTTGGCTCTCTTTTGGTTGTTGTTTTTTATATCTTATGCTAATTATAAGGGAGACCGGATTTCATTTTTGTTTTTATTTTTATTTAACACCCAAATTACCCCCCCACCATAATGATGTTGAATATTAATAATGTTTCTTCCCAACATAGCATTGTGATTTTCTATAAAAGTGTTTTGAATCATGTGAGAATCCTAAAGTATAAAGTCTTCTGAGTGAAAGCTTATCTTCCGGTTTAGGCCAGCAAGTAGGAAACCAGAGAGGGGCCGTGCTCTGCTACAGAACAGGATGAGCTCTTTTCCATAGAGTTCAGTTTCATCATAACAATGGTTTAGATATGTCCATTGAAATGGCTTTCACTTGGAGAAATTTTATACTTGAGGGTGCTATTCTGTGTGAAATTTGCAATCTTATTTATTCCTTTTCTTTCTTTCTTTAAACCAGTGAAGCCGTCCAAACCGAGGTGCTATGTTGAAGGGTCTTCCGAGGTGGGGAAGGACTTTGTGCTGAAGTGCCAGTCTGCTGAAGGCACGAACCCCATGGAGTACACTTGGGAGAGGCTGACGGACAACAAACTACTGCCTGCCAACGCAGAACTCGGTACATGCACTGTTTTCACTTTCCTCTTCGGCCTCCTGTCAGGGCTGTCTCTTGTCTGGCTGCTCTTCCTGCTCATCTGCTGCCCCGGCACACCCTCGCCCGGTCCTCACTCACCACTGGCCGCCTGCAATGTAAAATAATGAATAAGAGTTCCTGAGCTTTTCTTTTATAAAGTATCATGTTGCAAGATCTTTATTTCCGTTTTTCTACTGACAGGAAGACCAGGTATCCGATTGTTTTAATCACCACTTCCAAAGGTGCCCCCCAAATAGTTTTCACTTCCCTATAGCCTTGGCATGGAAGCCCTTGATGATTGAGTTAGTACTGCATACCTTCAAAGACCGTGGGCTGCAAATGCCAATGAATCTCAAGGCCTGTTTGTTTACTTTTCGTTAAAAAAAAAATCCCCCTTCTTCCTTATTGCCCAGCCCAGACTGATTTTGCATGAATTCTGCCCCACAATGACCTGTGATAAGCAGTGTAGTGTAGCTGTGGAGATGGTCTTCTGACTGTGGGTGGGGTTTGTTCTCTCTGCAGACAGAGTAAGCGGGACAATGAAGGTGAAGAACGCATCTGCCAGTACCTCTGGGACGTACCGCTGTACCGCCAAAAACAGAGTCGGCACGGAGCAGTGCGTGGTCCAGTTCACGGTGGTGCCTCGTAAGTGACTGCCTTTCCCCAGACATCACCGACGCACACTTTGCCCATTGGATGGCTAACCCTTTATATTAAAAAAAAAAAAAAAAAAAAAAGTGTATATATACAACTTTTGGTCAGCTGTTATTTCTGTTCTCTTGAACCACAGCCCCCAACACCGCGGGCGTCATCGCAGGAGCCATCATTGGAGTCCTCCTGGCCCTCCTCCTTGTTGCCATCATCCTGTTCTGCTGCTGCCGTGCACGCAACAAGAAGAAGTACGAGAAGGAGACCTCCTATGAGATCAGGTACAGCCCACCGCCTCATCACTCGCCCGGACCGTGATTCTGTACTGATCCGTCCATCCGATCATTTAAATTGATCGAATTACGATTAGCAAGCATTGTGCTCAAAACAGCCGATGGGGGCACGAGACTCATAATTCAGGGACCCCTCTTCCTGTGGTAGAGTTTGAAACCTGAAAACGTGTTTGGGGACAGCAGCTCGTCCCGGCCTGGGGCAGACTAAGGAGTGGCTTCAATGAACAGTTATTTCGCCGTCAGCAGTTTAAAAACCCCAATAATCATTTTGGAATTGTTTGTTCTGCCTATTCATGTTTGTCAAAGCCCACAAACATGCCAAAAGAGCAGACCTAGCAAGTCCCGCAGAAGTCTGAGCGCACAGCAGAAGTTCATTCAGACTGTGACAAAAAGGATTAGGGCAAATGATTGCGCTCCTCTGTGGATCGCTCATCACAGCCGCTGGCAATTATTGCTCATTTTTATTCGCGTACGTAATGGATTATTTCTGCTCATTACATCTTCATTTGCTGGCTTTTCAGTTAACAATTAGTTATGATCCCCCTTCCCCACACACACTGCTGTACTGTCTGCTCCTGAGGTTGCACGTGATGTCACATCCTGTTTCTTAATTGCCTTAATTGCCTCATCTCTAATGCTGCCTTATTGCAGCTTCAGCCACTTCCAACAGTTGGAAACCTGTCCAATGCTTGAACCAATTTATGTTGGTACTCTTAACATTTTATGTTTTGTCTGTGTGTGACACCCTCTCCTTTGTCGGTCTCTTTCCCTGCAGGGAGGACGTGCCCCCTCCTAAGAGCCGCATGTCCACGGCGCGCAGCTACATCGCAGGCAGCCAGCACTCCTCCGTGGGCTCCCTGTCCCCCTCCAACATGCACGAGTATGGCAAGTCGCAGTATGACAAGATCCCCACGGACGAGTTCGAGCGGCCGCCCAGCCATGCCCCTGTGCCGCCCCCCGCCAAGGTAGCTGGACCCAACCTGAGCCGCATGGGTGGCGTGCCCGTCATGATCCCCGCGCAGCACAGAGACGGCTCCATAGTGTAGCATTCACACGCACTCACACACAACTTGCACACAACTCACACACTGCTCTGTTGTGCAGCTCAAACTACCACCAGTCCGTCAAACACTACAGCTACTTACAGAAGGGGACTGTGAACTGTACTTTGTAAACTTACTGCATTAAATCTCTCTAGTGTACAGTATCATTTGGATTAATAAACATGGGTTACCTCTATTACAAAACACAAAAAACAATGTATTTGGTGCTGAAGTCCACCATTTTGTATATATTGCAAAGCATGTTATTTATTTTTTAATACATGCATCCATTCAAAAGTGTGTAGATAACATACACACATACATTACTGTTTGGAAACATCCAGGCATTTAAATGTAATGCCTCTAGCTAGTCTCAATTCCAAACACTTATCTGTGTAAACGTACCACATACTATGTCATATTTCCAGTGGTGGTGATGCCTAAAATACCATCATAGGCCGTCATTATGCTTAGATCAACAATAGACATTTGTTTGTTAATGATGTTGGGAGTTTTTTTATGGGAATATTTATGAACATCAAATCTGATTTTAAGAATGTTTTCTGAGGTGTAATCTTGAAAGTTGCTCTTCTGCCCCCACACACATTTTGAGGGTGATGGGGGAATCTACCTTACATTTAAACCTGTTCAATCATTTGACATGAGGGCTAGTTGATCTGTCACAATGGGTGAAGATGACATTGGGTGATTGAAACTGTGAACAGCGATTGCATGATGCTTCACTGGGGAATGAGGGCTTTTCTCCTGTACACTGCTTCAACAAACGCTCATCAAAGATTTTTTTTTTTTTAAAGCTATTACTGTTGCCATTGATTAAAGGTTGGGTCTGTAGCTGCATGGTCATTGTATTTAATTGGTTGTGTGGGCAGAACGGGTGGCAGGTGTTGTGATCTCATTACCACATGGTGAGAGAAGAGTAGGTGGGTGTTAAGGGGAGGGAGGTGGTTATGGCAGGCCAGGATAAGAAAAGTAGTGAGCTCCCTTGGCCACTTGAAGACCACAGGGAAACGAGTTTGAGAGGGTCAGTGTATTGGTGTTGTCTCACAGTTGGGGTACATGGCAGCTTATTAACCTTTTCCCAAAAAAACATTCCCATGTGACAGAAAAGTCACAAAGCTAGCGATTTATTATTTTTTGTACATAAAGTTTACCACACACCCTCTGTGCGATTTCATCAAACTCAATTATCTTCTTGAAATGTTTTGATCTATGAATGATGGAAGAGTTTGTGCAATCCTGAGATTCATTATTCACAGGTCTGATTGATGCTTCATTAAGCCATACTTGAGTGTTTGGCTTTTTATGTCTTACTGAATAATTTAATAGATGTGTAGCTGTAAATCTTCTGTAGACATCTCTTTCTGAGGTGTGTACAAATATGCACTGCTTTAATTGAGTTGAATTTTCTTGTAGTAATGCTAATTCCAGCGTTCAAACCAAACCATGGTTGTGCAACCCTGAAACACGTTTGCACTGTAGCAAAGGCTTTTTTTAAAGTCAGATCTGCGACCTCCTTCAGGAAGAAACACCAAAGTGTGCTTAGCAGCCCCTCTGGAGCAAACCGACCTTGTGGCGTAGTAAGAACAGACCAGCTCTGATGACGAGGTCATATGTACAGTCTGGTTTAGTGACATCACACCGTAAACAAAGGAATAAATTGACCCGTGCCTTGGCCTTGTGCTTTACTCTGTGCACTGACTTCATGCAGAGGGGGCAGTCCTTGACCGCTCCAGTGCCTGGCCTGTCCTGTCAGTTTCCCATACGTCCCAGGCAGCACACAGTTCTCACTGCACTCTGGACCAACATACACGCTGCTGCTTGGTGTTCGGCTGCTTCTGGGGTCTCTGCTCTCTTCCTCTTGGTATGTGGCTCACCTGGGTGAACTGGCTCAAAACTGTTGGAGAGCTTGACACTGCGATGGCTGCAAACCTCCTGCCTATGTGACTGTAACCCCCTCCTCTTAAAGCTCCTGATTTCTGGGCTGCATTTAAGTTTCATCTCCCTTCACGCAATTTAGTAACACATTTACAGTGTCAAGGTCTCTTTTTGTTTGTTTTCGCGTTGAATAACAATCTTTCTTTGATTTATGCATGAAGTTAAACTTGCCTTTTGATAATTGCAAAAAGTCTTGTAAAACATCTTTATTTTCTTTTTGTAAATGAGGTTTTCTGAAGGATGTGTATATACGTGTAAGTTGCTCCACATCTATGTGGATTGATGACCAGATCAGCAATAAATAAACCTTTTAATGGGGTGTGTGTCGAGCTCAGCAATGCTGTGCTTGTCAGATCAAAAGGTGTTTTCTGAATAAGCCTGGGATATGGCATATCCTTGCATTGGGGGGGGGAGGGCACTACCACTGCCACATCTCTCTAGCCTGTTGAATTTTAGAGGCCCTTTAATTGGTGAGGAGGTCCGTACAGGGCTCTCTTGGATCATACTGACTCTTTAATGACAGTGTATGATTATGTAGTGCATCTCAGAATGTGATCAGATCCTTGTGGTGTGGGGCCCAGTGGTTACAGTTGGCTCAAGTGACAGGACTGAGACAATGGTAAGAGGATAGAGCTACAGTTGGGGAACGGAGGGCTTCAGATGGAAACCTCTCAATTACTGAAAGTGGCTTTCAAAGTTGTGTTGGATTTGTAGACAGTTGTCACCAGCTATACTGTATGTGACCACAGCAGTCTACAATGGGGGGGGCCCTAGTCTGTATAGATCAGTGCTGAGGGCAAACCTCAACAAGTCTGCGCCCTTTCCAAAATTGTATTTAATGTCCCCTCCCTGGCCATCTTTTATTTTTTATTATTGCTGTATTAGAATTTTTGTCCTCCGGGTTATTCAGGTGTCATAGAATTACATCGACATTCAAGTATGGAAGCCTGAGAGTGTTAGTGTGCCTCCCCCCCCAATCTAGAGAACCACCAGTTTTCAGAGTGGGGCTAATTCAGTGTGTAGTATGAAGTACGTTAGGCATGCAACTGCAAATAAAATGTAAAAAAAAAACTGTAGCATTAGATTAAAATTGTGTAGTCACTTTTTTTAATGACTGGTGTAGTTTCTGTACTAATATTGTATGAATTGTATTCTGGTTGTGCACTTTGTGTAAAACCTCTACTACTGTTTATTCCCCCCTTTTTGTGCCATTTTCTGTATTTTTAAATAAAATTAAAAAAGACAATTTAAATGAAATAATGGTCGTTTTTTTGTTTTGTTTGCTTGTTTCCCCCTCTCTGGCTTTTTATGTCCTAATCACCATTACCTCAGTCTGCTTCCATTTCTCTCTCTGCATGCGTCTTCCTCGGTATCCTTACTTTGAGTAGTTGACACTTGGCTTCCTCACAAAAGCATTAGAGTAACCTTCTGCCACTTCTCCTGTGCGCTGCCAGTTCCTCATGTCCTCAACAACCACCACCACCACTGCCAAGTGATCGAGACAGAAAAGCCCAGGATTAGACGAGGGATGAGTGGGGTAGAATAGGCCTGAATTGACGAGTCAAGATGCATTTAGTGCTGTGAGGGGGGGGCAGCCGGATTACAGCATTTAGTTTGCTTGTTTGTTTTGCCACAAGGTTGTGCTCTAAACTGATTCCCTTCATATTACACTGACATTCGTAAATATTACTTGCGGCTTAATAGCAAACAGTTTAAATCTCATCCTTAAACATTTGGTATTGTTTGTGTGTGAGGTATTTTTAAATGTTTTAGCCAAAAACTTCTACAATAGTGGTTTAATTTGACTATTTAAATCCTACTTGGAGAGCTACTGTGAAGAATCTGCATCTCATTGAAACAGCCTTATCGGAGAGAGAGACTGACAAAATTACTTTCAGTGTAAAGCCACCTGGCATTTTCAGCACCTACCTCTGCACGTTGGAGGCTTAATGTATTAATTGTTTCTAAGTATTGTGCGGCGACTGCTGATTGGCTCCTGCGGAAGGTTTCCCTGGCAACCTTATCTAGTTGTATACAGACTGAGCTGTTCCAATGCAGGGCCAATTCGGCGATTTATCTCTGGCGTATGCGCGCTCCCATAACAAAAGCACCCTCTGCCAGTTTAATCAAACTTTTTCTTCCTCCTTCCTTTTCTCATTCCTGTTAAAAGCATTTCTTTTTTTAGGAACAATTATTTGAGTAAGGGTGCTTCATTGGAAACCTTTCATCTAAATAATTCGCCATTAATAGTTTAGTTAGTGCCCTTGTGTTCAAACACCCGTTTAATTGTGCTGTTCCAGGTGTTATCAAGTTCATTTCAGCGTCTGTCTTAATTGAGGCCCCCACCAACGTGTTATTTAGGAGGAATTGAGTCTGTATCAGAAACCTCGTCCTTAACATCCCCAGCCCACCTTACAGTTCAGACTGAAATCATACATTTTAAAGGTTGAGAAACATTGAATTTTGATTATCCAGGCTGATGTTCCAATAAATTAAATCATGTAGATGTCATTTACTATTAACACTTTGAACGCCCTTTAGGTTAAGGCACTATTTCCCTTCGTTAAACATTTAATTTGTCTTGTTTTTTCAATTACTAATGTGTGTTTTTAGGGTGACCTATAAATCGCACAAGATGAAGGTTTCTCAGTAAAAGAGTATGACACTTATTCTATATTGCTTTCTTTAACCATGTAGTCCATGGTGCAAGTATGTTAATTTCCCCTGTACAATTCAATTCTAGTGTTTTGTTGGCCATTACTTCAGAGTGTAACTGTATTAGAGTCTGGTCTTAAACAGCCTGTGAAAACCATTTAATATCATTTACAGACTGCAACTCGCCCCAGGCCCACATGAAAATGATAAATGACGTGCTTAGCAAGAGATGATCAGTTTAGCACAGGAGTAAACCGAAGAAGATGGGAACCTTTTCAGGCTGTTCATACAGTGGCAATTCTTTTTCTTTAGGACAAAGGAAATGATTATTATAATTTGAATTCCCTAGTTGCAGCTTTCCTAAAGGTCTTTAATTGTGTGATGGTTAGCAAACAATGTGTAAGATGAGAATTATATGCTGGCAAGGTAAGACCAGCCACAAAGAGCTATACTTTGCAAAGTCACTTACTTACTGAGGGCTCTAATTAAGCTGAGGTGATACGCTATATTAGAAGTACATTTTGACCGCATGGTATAAATAGGACATTCATAGAAAACCATTTCAAGATCTTAAATGAAGTCCTAGAAAGTCGCTTTTCAATCTAATGATGCCTGTTAAAGCACGTCTGCTTTTCTCGAGTCACGTGGTGTATTAAGTGGACTGTGTGGAACTGGCGCTTTCTAAACAGTCATTCGCGTCTTGCAAATCTGTAATCGTAAATGTAGAAACAAAGCCCTATTTGGAATTAAGCACCCAATTTCTTTGCTTCTAATCTTCCATTTTAAATCAAAGTCGATACATGGAGCTGCACAAAGTGTCTGCTACTCTTTCATCTTGGCATTCCCCTCCCACGTCTCCCAAGCCCTGTCTGAACAAGACGTCCTCCAGAGTTGATTGATTTGATAATCTCACAGTTCTGTAAATAAGTACCCTGCTCCACAAGTAACAGTGCAGACCACAATGCTTTTATTGCACTGATTGTTTCTTCCTTTTTCTCTTCAAGGTCCCACGTGCCGCACAACACCCCTAAACTCTCTCAGAGGAATGTAGCTCTAAGTGTTAGAAAGGGTGTGCGTGTATTCTCTGGGCAGGTCGGTGTCGGAGGTGCGGCCCAGCCTGGAGAAATCTCGTCATCGTCGTCAGCCTGACAGAGACCCCCTCGTGCTAGATCTATTCAGGCAATTAGCGTGCGCCTCTCGATGTCAAACACTGTCCACGCCGCACAGACGCAATCCCCCGCGGGTGCAGCGTTCATGTCTGTGCTGCTGTGGGGGGGCTATACTTCTGCTCGGCTTCACGGCTCCCTGAGCAACTTCACCGCCTGGGGGGAGAGGAATTGCATTAAGTGTTTTGGGACGCTGACGTTAAGGGACAGGGCCGGTCAGACGGCATGGAGGGTCTCTCCGCTGACCGCCATAATCTTAAACCAGTGCATGGTCCATTAGACTAACGTAAGGGTGGGCAACAGGGTGGTAATAGGGGTCAGAGTCAGCTGGGTTTCCATAACCCAAGGCTAAATCGGGCTGCAGCTATCATCTCCACTCGAGCGCCCGAGAGATCCTGCCTCCTACAGCTAGTGTGGTTTTGCATTTCCTCTCTTAAGGATGGAAAGGAGCGACATTGAATAATCGTTTTACTTTCCAACGGCCCCTATCTGTAGTAAATGGGTGTTTCAATTCTTTCTCGCATCCAGACTGAATTGGAGCAGGTGCTCTCTAGGGATCTTACCTGCACCTCCATCAGACGCACACGGTCTTCCTTTCGCCAGTTAAAGTGTGGCACTGGCCCACGTGGAGGACAGGATTGTTGTATAAAAACATGGTGTTTGACTACATCTCGGTTTCCCCATTGCCTTACCGAAAGTATCGTCTACTAATATTTGTATTGTGTTGTAATTTCTGTTCTCTCACAAGCTATGTCTTAAGGCATGCTGGTACTCCTACATCATGTCACTGTTAATCTGTTGGTCTCTATAAAACTGAGGCACCCGGCCCAGTGATGTCATTTAGTAATATTGTTCTGGCATTTTCTCATTAGATTTTGCTTTTTTTTTCTCGAAAGGAGGGATACAATCCTATAAAATATTTAATGAATTGCTAAGCTAGTTATTTTTTTCCCCACACCTCAGAATTAATTAGCCTACTGGCGCACAGCATGTTGGTGTAAAATGTTCCCTGATTAATGACAGTCTAGCACTACGGCTTCCCACAGCCACCGCATTTGTTTAGTGTGATCTTGTAAGATATCCAGTTCTGCTTGTCCCTGATAAAGGCATTTCCTAGAACCCAGAACTTATATAAGCAGCTTCATCATTATAAAAAAATGCCCTGGAGCCACAGACATATTAATGTGACTGTATTAATGCATTACGTGTATTTATGTGAATGATATTCCTAGTAGAACTGAGTACCTGCATAAAAAAAAAAGGATGTATGTCAGGTTTATGAGTTAATTATAGCTGAGCATGGCCATGACTGACTTTCAAAAATTCATGAATAAGAGATTAATTCAACCACACATTTGTGTTTACTGAGCCATTTCAGAGATATGAATATGCATAATGATCAATAATAAACAGTCTTTAAGCAGCCTGTCAGACTCCTATTGGTGTGTTCTCTGGGGACAACTGAATAGGTTGTGGAACGCTCGGGTCCCCTGGAATGTCAATTACGTTCATTTCCATGCGCATTAATTTAAAATAAATTCTAATTAAGCTTGAGACGGCAGACTTGAGCAGCAAAATAGGTTCTTAAGGGTTCTTGGGTACCCTAAATAAAGTGCTGTAGAGAAGACTTGTGCTACTGTTGCTTTAGAAAATGGAAAGACTCCATAGCGAGAGTTGTGTTGTTTTTGGTGATGGTCAACACATTGGAAAACAAGGCAAGTTCTTCCAAATTAGGTATCCAGCTTCTCCCACCATGTTTATCTTAGTTGTATCTATGCACAGCCCCCCTGTGTAACTTGTTCCAAGTGACTTGCTGTGAAAATAATGGAATGGAGATAAGAGATTCTGTTCCAAGGGGTGGGGGGTGGAAATATCAAAGGATTAAATCAAAAAACATGGGAAACCAGCTTTACGATCACAGTGTACAGCTGCTGTACACTGTGTGGCATCTTTGTTTCATGGATGATATCAGTTGTCGGACACTTGTGAACAGTAAGTTCTAATCGACAATTTTTTTTCCCACAACCTTCCTTCTGGAGGATGTTTGGTGCTGTTTGTATTAAGACCCAGTGCCGGTTGCTTCTAAACCGAGTCCTATGCCTCGACATTTCAATCCATAACAGGAAAAGTTACAGGAATTGAAATTAATAGCTATGGGAGTAGCAGGATGTTGATATGTTTCCCAGAATGTGTTTGAAAGAGCCTTGACTGGTTTGTTCAGAATGTAATACAACACCTGCCTGTTGTCCTGTGAGAGACCACACGTATGTAATCCCACTGATATGTAAAACAGCCAGCGCAGGAAAATGACTGCGTCACTGCTACTGTGAACAGGTATGAGTAACGTCCTCTCTGTTGAGGAAACTCATAGCCGGGGACTGGCTTGTAACCTCAACCCGCATCTCCATGACAGCAGCACTCTAATTGTATGGTCTCGGGTCATAGTTTTATTTACATGACTGACAAGGACACGCCCTCACATGGCACCATACTCCGGTCTCTGCCCAGCTTCCTTCCCTGTGACTGTGACAACTGTATTCACAATGACACCAGGTACTAGACAACATACCTGTCACCTGGGCTCCTCCCCGAGCCAGGCAGCCACCAGCCCTTCCAGTCAGGTGAGATGTTGTTCTAGTGAGCTGCGACACAGCAACCAGAAAGACCAGATCGTCCACAGCACATACACACTCGCTGTGTATGTAAACAACAGCGCTGACTGTAAACATACTTCTAAAGATACAAGGATTGTCGAAACTGAGTCACCCTTCTTCTGAGGCATCCTTAATGGTTTCAGTCTTTGTTTTACCATCTCACTAGAGGCACATTATATAAATGTGTAGACTGTATATAAATATAGGTGTGTAACTGTACACAGCATATATGAGTGAGATCTCTATCAGTTCAGCCTTCAGTGCCTTGTTTTATGCAGATTCAAACTAGTGTTTAATTTTAAAACATTCTCTGAATCCTCTAAATGACAAGTCTTATTAAGATAATGTATTATATATTGCTAATGGTTCTGATTTGCCACACCTTTTAGATGGAAAGTTGTGCTTTCTCGCCCTCTAGTGTTAAAAGGTGGCACATGGTTAAACTTCATATTTCATATTCATTTGCTATTTAGTATTGGAAAAGTTAAAATCGGTGAAACAAGGACAACCCTAAATATTTTAGATTAATGACTTTTACTCTGTACAGTTCATTTAGGAATGTATTGCATTTATTTATTACATTTCAAATATTTCACAAAAACATCTTCCTGTGTGAAAACGCCTTTATAGCAAATATACTAGAGCAGATAGACATGTTGAGTTATTCATTAAGTGAACTCACCTAATGAGATAGGGTACAAAATTATTATTTTTGTCTCATTTCAACCTTGGTAACTTATTGGAGTGTTGTGTATTGAAATAAGCAGATGGTAATTTCTGCAATTTACATAAAGGACAAAACGAATGGAAGTTAAATACATGTATCAGTATGAAATCAGGTAACCAACAGAGAGACTGCTTTCAAGCTCTCCAAACAAATTACCCTTCACACTCCTGTTGATATATCCCTGTTATTTCTGTACAGCCTTGTTATTGACAAGGTTACACATTTACATCCCAATACTGCGCTGCTGGTGCCAGAAATTGGGCGGAAATGCATTGTGGGTAATTGATTCAATCATTTCATCAAAGAAGTGCTCGGGGTTGGAGGATTGAGAGGGTATTTTCCTCTAATGTTTTAATACCTCACACACAGCCCGACCAAATGAAATACAAAATAAATATCCCACAGATGGGACATAGACACACCATGACTGAGTTCCTGTAAAAACAGAGATTCAGAAAGAGCAATATTTCTGAAGCTGCATGGATTTCCACTGCTTGCAAGCCACCCAAGAGCAATTAGAATAGAGATGCAACTGTGAATGATCCCTCACATCTCTGCAAGTGCCCGTAGCGAGGACTGATGTTCTGATTTACTGCTGTGAATCTCAGACAGGCCGCATACATCAGCTGTCCAATTGAAGTTCACAACAAAGACGCTCCACTAGAGACGGACTGCATCCATTAGATGCTTTTCGGTTAACAGGAGCTCTAAGAGGTTACAGCATGAGGACACAAATGTAATGGAATAAATATATCAGTTTATAGGAATATAGTATGTTTGTGTAGTGTAATGGAAATAGAAACATGGCTAATGTGGATTTCATTCTTTTGTAATTTGATTATGGCTGAAAGATTCTGAATGCTGTTAAGATTTCATTATAGATTTATGGTAGAATATAAAAATGAATACAAAAGCCTCTTTAACCTCGGTCTGTGTGATTGTCTATCTTGTTTAGCTTCTAAAACTCATACTACTTCTGTTAATCCCCTATTATCTCCTAGATGCCTCGACTACTAATGCGCATTTCTTAAGTATTTGTTCTATAATGTGACTTTGGTCCCTCCTATATAACATTGTGCTGTACTCTCCACTCCTGCCTTGATATACAGCACACAGCACAAGTTTACTTTTTTCAGAATTGCTTATACCCATAACTAGATAGTTTTTATTCATGGTGGCTACATTTACCGGTCTTAACTGACACCAAGTTGCTCCCGCAGTGCTTGTTTTGTAAGAGTGCTCTGCAGCTGAATGGGGAGGTCTGGTGCAGAAAGCCTCCTTGCTTTTTGACAGCTTGGGCTGCTAATAACCCAGGAATGATGAACACACAGCTGTGATCTTCTCCAGGTCGTTAACAGGAGGGAAGGACCGGTCTGTCATAGCACTCCATTCCTCCACATCTCCTCGCCACGCAGGCTGTGCATCTGTCTTGATTAATTGGAGACGAGTCGCACGTAGCAGCGTTGTCAGCTCACTATCTCTCACGGCTCTTTGAAACCGTCAGCCACAGTGGTGTCATCATCTGTCTCTCCTTTTGATCAATATATTAGATAGATAGATATATATATATATTTACCATCAGTCTATATCCATCCACTGCTGAATGAAGGCTCCCCAAGGTGTTTCCACTTGTTTCGATCCACAGCTTCTTTTTTCCATGTCACACCTGTAAAGTTTGTTTATTCCTCTGTTCATCTTCTTGATATGTTCTTCTTGCAATGTGTCCGGCCCATTTTAACTCTTTCAATGATGTCACATATTTTGGTTTGTTCTCGGATCCATTCATTTTTTTCTCTCTCTCATTATTCCAAGCAGACATTTTTCCATGCATTGTTTGGCGTCCTGTTTCTGTATCATTTTTGCATTAATTGACCAGGTTTGTGGTTTCTTCCAAATGCACTCCATCCCATTTTTACTCATCTTTTGATTGGATCTCAGTCTGTGCTGATTTGTTGTCCAAGGTAGACATAACTTTTGAGTTCTTCAAGTATCTGTTGATCTACTTAAATGTTCTTAATTTACCAAAGCTTTTAAACTTCACTTTTGTTTTACTCAGGTTCATGTTAAGTCCAGTTTTTCGCTTGTATCTAAGAGTTCTTGAAATTGAAGCTGCAGGTCTATAGATGTTTTTGCAAAAATGTCATTGACAAATCATAAGTTGTTCAAGTAAGCTGTTCAATGTTTTCTTCCCAATCCAAAGTCTTGAACACTTCTTCAGAGAGATTGTCTACTTGATGTACTCCTTTACTTTTAGTAGAGTTGGATCATTGATGTAGCGTTGTTGTACATACAGATGGATGAAAAATTAAAGGAAAAACCAACATAAAATGTCACAGTAAGGTGTTGGGCACCACGAGCCGCCAGAACAGCTTCAGTGCTCTTGGCACAGATTTTACGAGTCTCTGGACTCTACTGGAGGGATGAACACCATTCTTCCAAAAGATATTCCCTCATTTGGGGTTTTGATGATGGTGGTGGAGAGCGCTGTCTAACACGTCCGTCCAAAATCTCCCATGGGTGTTCAACTGGGTTGAGATCTGGTGACTGCGAAGGCCATAGCATATGAGTCACATCAGTGAGCCCTCGTGCCCTGTGGATGGGGGCATTGTCATCCTGGAAGAGACCACTCCCATCAGGATAGAAATGTTTCACCACAGGATAAAGGTGATCACTTAGAATAACTTTGTAATGATTTGCAGTGACCCTTCCCTCTAATGGGACAAGTGGACCCAAACCATGCCAGGAAAATGCCCCCCACAGCATAACAGAGTCTCCAGACCCCCTCACCATAGGAGTCCAGCAGTCAGGCCTGTACCGATCTCTTTGTGTCCCACACATGTACTCGCCCACTTGTCAAACATATGGTGAAGGATGACTCATCTGACCAGATCACTTTTTTCCACATCTCTGCACACCAGTGCCTATGGTTTTTGCACCACTGAACTCTCAAATTTGTCTTTGTAATGAGGGGTTTCTGCACTGCAGCCCTACTTTAATATCCCTCTCTGTGTTGTTCTCCACGCACTGTTCTTGCTGACAGTCTGATCACGTCCTGCATCGACAGTCTCAGGCACCTGGGAAAGAGCTGCTCTTATGTTTGTCCTTACATATCACAGTAATGCACGAGCATCACGGTCATCGAATGTGTGCTTTCAACCAGTTTCCAACCCTATTTACTGATGTCTTTCTCATAGATCTAAATGCAGATGTAACTTTATTCACTGTTCTTATTGAAACACTAGCCAGTTTGAGCAGTTACTGAAGCTCCTGCCATTCGTTCCCCAATGACCCCTCTTTCACAGTCACTCAGATCCTTTCCTCTTGCCATCTTGATTCAAAATCGAGGTCAGCCGGGCCTGCTGAGCATTTTTATACATGCCACAGAGTATGACAGGATGTTAATTGCTTAATTGTATCATGCAGTACACCTGTTTGAAGGCATCTGCATTCGTTATGTTCCTTCACTCATTTATTCAGGTATTTCCTTTGTCACCCGTCTGTATATTTAATAAGAGTTATACAGGTTTCCCTAATGTTTGGAAACAGTTCTGTTAGTCAGCTGAGCTGTGGATTCAAGAAAGTGAATCAAGGAATTTATTTTTCTGTTGCTACCTTTATAACCAAGTGTTGAGATGGGTTGTATTTGAACCCGGGTGCCTGCGATTTATTATGTAGAGCTTTTATTAAACCAGGTCTATTACCAACCCCCTTTTAAACCTCCCAGCTACTTGTATTTTGAACCATTTGTATCCAGCATTTCGGGTTCATTTCCGAGCAACAAATGTTTGCAGTGAATCAGACCCTCCCCCTCCCATACAACCTAAGGGATGAAGGAAAATACAGATAAAACTCATCGCACCAGAACAAAATGGGTCAATAAATATGACAGCACGAAAGTCCACAGTTTTACCACAAGGCAATGGAGGCCATTTTCTTTATGTATTAGTAATTTTAGAACAGCTGAAAGCAGTGTTTGCAATTCACAATTACAGTAAATCTAATATTTGAATATAGAAAAAGCGAAAATGCTGTCAAGTGAAGTGTCATGACCATGTCAGGGCAGGAACCAGAATAATGAATGTAATACAATACGAAAAAGCAGAAACGTATTTCCCTATAAAGGTACTTTCCTCTACCTTTTACTGTAACATGTAACCCTTATATTACATTGTGTGTGTGTCTGTGAGTTTTATGCCGAGCTAAAACGTCTTTCGTTTCCCCAGTTTCTGTCAGACCCCATAGATGGACGCCTGTCGATTGTGTGACGACTGTAAACTCCGAACTGCTGCTCTGATGAATGAAGACTCCCAATAAAGGATATACTGCTGTCGTCTTTGCTCGGTTTGTTTTTTCAGCTGAAGAGTCTGTTGAGTTTGGTTGGCTTTGTTTGTGTGTTATGTGTGTAAAATATTGGGAAAACTTTAGTTGCAACCTCCCGTGTATTGCAGATCAAAGCAGTCCCTTCTTTTAAGCCAAATAATGAATATTAAAAATATTTAAATGTATATACATAGAATTTAATTACCCCTTAACCCTTCGCCACTGTCACCACTACCACAAACCAACCTGGAAGAGGTGGTCTACACAGATAGACGGGCTTTCTGCTGGTAGCAAAACAATGCATTTAGAATTACTATTATAACAACACAAATCCCCTTTCAAGAAACACCAGTGTTTTGTCACACGTACCAATATTACACTGGAGGTTGCAATATCAGTAACATGGGCATTCATCTCTTTCAGCTCAGTGCTTTATTTACCTCATTATATTTATACTTCCTTTTTTCCCCTATCTTGTTGCTAATACTTTACTGTGAAGATACTGTATGATTTATATACTCTACATGTCATTTAAGAGAGCTTTCAAACATTAATAAGGCATTAAATTAAATTAAACACAACAAATATTTTAAGTTATGGAAGTGGCCACACAGTAAAATTAATAATAATGTAGATGTTAGAAATCCTAGCTTATTGAAGAAGCATCTGTCAATCATAATGGCAGCATGTTCCCCTGTCACACACTGGACTTTGGAAAGCTGTTCCTCTGCTTTATATTGGACTTCCAGATCAGCTGACCCCTGTTATTTTGTTGCTAATTGAAATTAAATACTAGTGCACAATTTAGTGTGTATCGTCCACTTCCATTGCAATCTGACCCAAAGGGTAACACCTTTGATTTTCTAACTTGATCCTTGCACAGCTTTGTCCTTATCCTGTACCAATGTTTACTTATGTGATAAATTACACCATCTACTGTCAGAGTGACAAAACTACAACTACAACCCCCCCAGTCAGTCACAGTAGTTTCAAACAAGGTACATTTTATTCTTACGTAATATTTGCTGCTTTTATTTAAAATTGACCTCCTGAATGGCCCTCGTTGAAGATGTAACAAAGGGAACCTCGCGAGGTGTACCTCATTTTGTATTTTCCACAATCATGTATCTCAAGATTTTTTTATCATTAAATGTTTTCTTTAATGTCAGCAGTGAGGATAGTAGTGCATCATTAACTGCAATACAAACCCTGAAGTCAAACCCTTCCAGTGATCTGCAGGTTTAGTGATGCTACTCCTGTCTGTTTTCTACTAATAATGCAAGCAAGCTGAAATCAAATGTTTATACATTAAATATTTCAATCAGTTTACAGCAATGACTGCAGGCTTATTTTTTAACATCGTGATTATGTTCTGAACAAAACAAAAACAGAAGCATTATTATTTTTGACCAGTAAGCAAATTTATTTAATTGCTGCAAGAATTAAAGCTGCCATAATTTAAGGTCTATACAAGATGTACAAACTATCAGATTATAATGTAAATAAATACAAACATTTGGTCATGTAAACAAGCTGATGGACAAACAGGTCAACCTTCTGTGATTAATACTGATTCCTATGAATATTACATAAATACAGTACATACTTCCAGTATTTAAAAAATATTCAGGTCTTTTAAACAGTGTTTTTTCTCCTCTATGTATGATACACACACAGACACACACACACTTAAATATTATACTATTACATCTTATCTAAAGTGCAAAGAGTTTTAATATAAAAAAACACATTACTACAAAAATACTTGTATAGAGTTTGGTCCGAAGTCTCATGGGGTTGTGTTGTTGTCCTCCCTGTCCATAAACTACATTGCCTACAGTGGTACATCTCTGCCCTGGTTACTAACAGTGGCCCAGAACCTGCGCCATGCCCCAGTAGCCCTGTCCTCTCCGAGGCCCCGGCGGCGCCCACTGCCCCTGGTGAAACGCCCGGCCTTGCCTCGGTTGGGGATGGTACCTGTACTGTGGCTGTGGGAAGCCCTGCCCTCTGTACAGAACACACTTCTTCCTGGGCAGCTGCTGCCACGCTGGAACAGGCTGGTACATGAACTCGGGCACCTGCAAAACAGTTTATAGCTCAAATGTCATAAATTATAGAATACGAGATCTCAATAAACGCTCAGACATTTATGACACAGGGTAAGACGGCTAAGCGATTAAAGGAACCATAACCGATTTAATGAGCTGTGTGGACTGCCACAAAGGCTGGTGCTCTGAGCGGAAGACGTGCAGCACTTAATTTGCGAGACTAGTGCGTGCTGCCGCGATCAGACGGGTTCAGCCGGCATCAATGACACAGAGAAAACGCGCCGCTTGGCTAGAATCGTGCATCGTCGGAGCAAACAGACAGTCGCAGTGCGGGGCTTCTGTAGACAGTGATCTGAGGAGATCAGAGATGTCAAGCTCTTGTTTAACAGTGCACAGGTTCAAACATCTAGATCACATTCTTGTAGCAAAAGGACAGAAAGCTGTATCCAACATACTAATAAAAAAAGAACAAAAACACTTATTTAAGTATCTGACAAAGTAGTTAATTATGCCAACTCTGTGCTCTCAGTATCGCTCGATCCAGAGGGCTGGTGACAGTGCCATCTCAGTACCTGGAACACCGGGCGAAACGGGGGGCAGGGGTGGGTGTGCTGGGTGTCTCGAGGCGTCTCTTCATCTGAGGAAGAGCCGGAGTGGTAGTCGGAGGTCACCTTCTCCACAGCGCTCGTCACTTTCTTAGATATGTCCTCTTTATCGTCGGCATCGCTGCTGCTGGGAAAACTCGCCACCGTAAAAGCATGGTTCTTCTCACCATACCTGGAAAAAGAAGAAAAAACCATTGACAATGGCAGGTTCAGGGTGTGTGCCCCACGCTGAAACCAAGCACAGGAAAGGATGAGAGTGAAAAGGAAGAAAGGGAAATAAGAAGAGAGAGACGCTCACCTGCAGCACACCTCCCCAGGGTCGACCCACAGGGTGAGCTCCCACGGCAGGCCCAGGTCGCAGTACAGCACCCTGCTCTCCTCGCAGGCGCGGCGCAGCTCGGGGTCCTCCCTCTGCAGCCTGTTCACACGGATACACCTGCGGGGGGGGGCGGGCGGACGACAGACGCTTCAGGATGACAATCCACTCCCCAGAGGACTCACTGGGGAGGAGTATCATTCCTCCTTTTCTCTCCCACATAAACACACTGGCATGACAGCACACTGCACAGCAGGCGCAGAAAAGAAAAACACCCCAGCAGTTCAAGCTATGCCTGTATTGTATTATTATTTATTGTAAAGTGTTATGAAAATGTGCTCTGCAATTAAAAATTGCGGAGCTGAAACTCAACTATTTGGTCTTGAGGATCATACAGGACAGCCCTGGAAAGCATTAGGCTCACAACTGAAATATGGTGAAGAAATATAAAACATGTTCAGTGCCTGGCAAATGTATTCAGGCTATTCCACTAACTGTGTGGCTTGTTAAGGTCATTTTGTGCACCTGAATTAGTTTAGGATTGAAAACTTCACAACAATCACAACTTTATTTCATATTTATTTTGGTTCTTGCTTTGAATGTATGGAGTAGGTTGTGTAGATAACATTAATTCCTACTTCAAAGTGTCATGACTGCAAGCTTTAAATAAACAACATGTGCAAACTGTGAGAGGGTCTGAACACTTTTGCAAGGCACTGTATATAAAGATGCTAATGAGAAGAGAGGGCTGTAGCAGCCAATAATGTAATAACTGCCAATAATGTAATACATTTTCCATTCTTAATGTAATAAAAGCCGATAATGTAATAGCTTACCAATAATGTAATACAATTTCTCAACCAATAACGTAAAATAACTTTTTGCCCATAATTTAATAAGTTCTTACATTATTGGCTGGCTATTACATTATTGGCTGGGTTAATAAAAAATAATTAAAATTGTAATAATTGGAGCTGATAATGTAATAATATACTTATATCACTGTGTGTTTAAGTTTTATTTATTAAGTGTCAGACTTCCATAACACTTACCCTTACTGTTTCTTCTTTCAAATAGCTGCTCAAAAACCTGACCAAACCTGACCCCTGAATCTTAGGCCTAACTCTGAGAAAACACACACACACACACACACACTCTCTCTGGTTTTACGTCCCTTTTTAAAGAACTAAAGTCTGATATTGTACTGTACCTTTGACAAAATGGAGGTAAGGTGCTGGAGGTAAAGTTCAATCTCAAATGAAAAGTAACTTCCACTCATTTACAAATATAAAAAAGAACTCAAGAGAATCAAAATGAAATTATCTACTGACCGAGAAAAAAACACCAACAAAAAAATCTTCCAGTAGATGTCCTTAACTTTGTACTGTCCGAAGGTTATGTGACTGAGAAGTATCCAGGCTCTCATCCATCATTTGTCCTTACCAAATAACTCTTATACGTGTGCTGAGACCACTGCTGCATCCAGCAGCCTTGTATAGCTTCATAACACTAATCATCATTCACTAGTCATTCTCTTTGTCCAGTTCCAAATTGTCTGCAAGTGCCTCTCTTAGCTCTTACTAGTGCATCGTACAGTCTGAACATCAATGCCCTTGTTCTCAATTCTACACTTTTGACAATATACCCTAGCAGTCTGTTTGCCTTTTTTATTGCTTCCCCACATTGTTTGGATGGAGAAAGTGAGGAGTCCACATAGACTCCTAGGTCTTTCTCATGCGTTACTTCATCTATTTCTATTCCTCCCATAGTGTAATTATAGTGGACATTTTTGTTACCTGCATGTAATACCTTGCACTTGTCCACATTGAATTTCATCTGCCAGGTGTCGGCCCACAACTGAATATTATCTGAATCCCTTTGAATAGCCTGTGCTGCCAAGATTGTATCTGCTGAGCCACCTATTTTAGTACCATCTGCAAATTTGACAAGTTTGCTAACTATCCCAGAGTCCAGATCATTAATATAGATTAGAAAAAGCAAAGGCCCTAGTACTGATCCCTGTGGAACTCCACTAACAGCCTCACTCCAGTTAGAAGCGACTCCTCTAATCGACACCCTCAGTTTCCTCCACATCAACCAGTTCATAATCCATCTACTTACATTACCCTGAATGCCTACAGCTTCCATTTTGAGGATCAGCCTTTGGTGTGGAATCTTATCTAAAGCTTTTTGAAAATCTAAGTATATCATATCATATGCTTTCACGTGATCTACAGCTGCAGTTGTGTGTTCAAAAAATTACATGATCTGCCTCATCTAAACCCATGTTGACTGTCTCCAAGAATATGGTTTTCATTGAGATGCTCCTCTATTTTCTGTCTAATCATTTTTTCCAACATTTTACAAGTAATGCAGGCGAGACTGATTGGTCTGTAATTTCCTGGCTCAATTTCTATATCCTCTTGCACTAAATATATGACGTTAATGTATGTGCATGAATCTCAACTAAATGAACTGTATTTACTAACTTAAATTAGATCACTAATTACCTTTCAACATGTGCGATAAGGACAACATAAGTTCGCAAACAACTGAAGAAAGCCTAATGTCAGTCACATGATGATAACTTGTCAATCAATGGCCATCTAGTGGTCAATTATGGGTACTGCAAAAGAAAATACACGTTTTAAAGAATGAACTGTAGATACCATTTTCTTCAGTTTTAGATTCTTTGTGGAGCTTGTAATGGTTGTATTCAAATAGCCAGGGGATGTATATAGGGCAAGCATTCAGATTTGGTAATACATTTTCATGTAACCTTTCAGGAGTCAGGTTTGGTATAAATACAGTACAGAGAAAGAGGGAGAGGGCTGAATAGCTATAATAGTGGTTGAAACCATTTGCTTGAAAAAGTTATTAAAAATGTTTAATTAAATATGAAATTTTTTCATGAAAAGAAATGGTGGTCTTTGTATTCGAGGACAAAGCATCTTCAAAGAGGATTAGATTTCATATTATATGACATAAGAGTAATAGTCTGTGTTTGCAAACGTGTGCTCGTACTTCATTTGGTACTCAAATGGTTAAGGAGTAGAAGGCAAGGCTGGAGATAAGTCTACAAACAAATAAATAGTCTTAATTCCTAGAGAGAGAGAGAGAGAGAGAGAGAGAGAGAAAAAGTGTGTGTGTGTTGTGTGTGTTTTCTCAGAGTTAGGCCTAAGATTCAGGGGTCAGGTTTGGTCAGGTTTTTGAGCAGCTATTTGAAAGAAGAAACAGTAAGGGTAAGTGTTATGGAAGTCTGACACTTAATAAATAAAACTTAAACACACAGTGAAATAAGTATATTATTACATTATCGGCTCCAATTATTACAATTTTATTTAATTTTTATTAACCCAGCCAATAATGTAAGAACTTATTACATTATGGGCAAAAAGTTATTTTACGTTATTGGTTGAGAAATTGTATTACATTATTGGTAAGTTATTACATTATCGACTTTTATTACATTAAGAATGGAAAATGTATTACATTATTGGCAGTTATTACATTAACGGTAGTTATTACATTATTGGCTGCTACAGAGGCCTAACAATAAAATCAATAAGGAACGGTCTATGCAAGATGACAATACGTTTTTTCCCTTTTAATGATCTAAAAATATTTTAAAAAGTAAATAAAATGCTGGACTGCAACGTAATTTAAGATAAAACTAAACTCTACAGTTGTTTTCCATAGACAAAAAACACCTAATCTGTTGTGATATAAAACGAGTCGGGCAAAGATGACAGAATCTGAAAACAGTATCTACACATTACACACACCTCTCAGAATCAGACCGGTCTGCGTTGAAAGCCATGCTGAACCAGAATACCATGATCCTTTAAGAGTTATTAATACACAGTCCCGGCGCTAGGCGTGTAATCTACATCTGAGCGACTGCGATCGCCAAGGGAAGGCTGTCTACTCCTCACATGCTATCATGGCAGTCGAAAGACCTCAAGATAGCCCAGCTGACAAAGAAATGCATTTTTCCTACTTAGCAAAGGAAATTCAAGCAGACAGCTAATTTAATTATCCTATTCACAGGCTTTTTATTGCAACAGACAGCATTTAGTGATTAGATTTAAGATAAATGGTACAATGGTTTTATTTGTCTTTTAATGTCATTTTAAGTTATAATTTGGGCTGATGTGTGTTTGAAAAAAGACAAGAATTTCACATTTACATTCTTTGTTGTTAAGGGAAACTGTTCTTCTCCTGGGAAGTGTCTTTCCCTGTGGGCTGTGCGCGCCTGTGTGTGTGTGCGTGTGTCTGTGTGTGTGTGTGTGTCAGTGTTGTACCTGTAGGCCTGGCCCTTGACAGGGTTGTCAGGATACCAGTGTTCTCTGAACTTCTCCTGCAACACTGCCGTCAGTCGCTCCGAGAACTCCTCCACCTTTTTCTTCTCCAGCTTCGCCACCTTCCATATCAGCCTGGAGAGGAAAAAGACAACGGCTGCAATTTCTTTCTTCATCTTCCACCACAACCAGCCTCAAGTCAAACAGCTGCGGGGAGAAAAGGGGAGAAAAGCAAGCAGGTTAGCGCCCCTTCACACCACAGCAAGGAGAACTCCCTCTGTCCTGCCTGTGTGGATCCTGGGGCTGCAGGATTTAAAACACAGCGGTGTGGAAGTGAAGGTGGTGGGAGGCTCATTCAGAATACTGAAGTCAATTTAAAAAACAGGAAGGCAGACAGTAAACAATGGTTTACTTTTACACCCTTGGAAACAATGGAACAATGCAAATGGTTAAAAAAAAAAAAGTAATGCAAATCCACTCATGAGACTCATCTTGTCTTTAGCCATATATGGAGTTGCAGTGATGTCATGTAAATGGGATGCTCACCCCCCATGCACATTGGCATGTTGAGCCCACATTGAAGCAGAGAGCTCACCTCCCCCCCCAGCCCCCCGCCTGTCTCTGGGCCAGTGACTCATGCCACTATTCCTGGGTGCTCAGTGTTGAATAAGACTACTGTCTCAGGATGCCCATTAAAGCAGCTGGCTAGCAACATGGTGTCACACAACAGCAGACACACAAGATCTGACACATTGTATCATCAGCAAAAGATGAAAACGAAATAAAAACCCTTATTTAGATTTAAAAAAAAAAAGACCATCGCTGTTTCCTGTTTCAGCTGCAAAGTAAGTATGGTATAATTATAGACTTTTTAAAAGTATATTAGCCAACACCAGGTCTTTCAGGATGTTACTCAGGATCTGTAACTCTGAGCTCAGTTCCATGAGGCAGGAGGGCTATAGAGATAAAGAAATTTGAGAGGGTTGAAGTCTCTTAATTAATGAGAAGCGCTAACTGTCCCAGCTCTGCCTCGGTCGTGGGTTTCAACAGGAACAGGTGGCTCTTCTGTACATTGACACTCCCTTCATTAATAGGCATATGCAGACTTATAAAATATGGATAAGCATGGCTTAAAATATTCAAGCTGTGCAGATGCTACTACATTCAATGAACGAGGAATTCGACTTTGTAATCAATGCATTTACTCCCTTGGGTTTATGGCCACTGTACTTACAAATCACCTGTTGCTACACAGGAAAAAAAACTCAAAACACACCACTGAAATATGCTCTATTACATTATTATAATGTGCCTCACAGGAAGTGTTTTCCAGTAAAAATAATGTATTACACTTGCTGCGTCTCCAAAGCGCTGGCTGATCTGTAATCGCAGTTATATCACTGCAAACACGTGCTCTCCAGTTTCATTATAATCCTTTACAACTGACGAGTACATGTTCGCAATAAAACACATTCAACAGTTTTGGTACCCGTCTAAATCAAGGAGTTGCCTTCTTTACAACTTCGCCTTCTTGTTGCAATAGTTGCACAGAGATGCTCCTGTATTATAAGACTGAAGCAGGAGACGCTCACAAACCTGGTTTGTCGTTTGAAGCGGACATTTAGCACACAGGAGGGTGTCATTATTGTATACAAACAAACAACCCGACGAGGTGCCGAAATACATACACGTGTTGACTTTTACATGTGATCTCAAAGTAACTACTAATAATCGCCCACTACTATGGTAAAAACATAGTATATTATGATGCGGCAGGGGTTTCCTGTTCTCCAGTGACATGCTTGGACACAATGGCTAAAGGTAAGGGGAGCCGTTTAGTTTACACTTTATTTTAGAAACCGCTACAGCTAACGTGCTCTATGGAAACCTGAGAGACAGCGTCTCACAGCGGGAGTTTACAGTGTTTGTATCGCCATCGACCGCGTCCGGTGCGGCGGGACAAACCACAGGAAAGGCGACTGGACTGGACTCGCCAATCTGGTTTTCAGATGCACTTCAGCCATTGCCAACCACTCCCCAAAGCAACACACAGCCCTCACTAACACACTACACACACACACACAGCCCTCACTAACACACTACACACACACACACACACAGCCCTCACTAACACACTACACACACACACACACAGCCCTCACTAACACACTACACACACACACAGCCCTCACTAACACACTACACACACACACACACAGGCCTCACTAACACACTACACACACACACACAGCCCTCACTAACACACTACACACACACACACACACAGCCCTCACTAACACACTACACACACACACACAGCCCTCACTAACACACTACACACACACACAGCCCTCACTAACACACTACACACACACACACACAGGCCTCACTAACACACTACACACACAGCCCTCACTAACACACTACACACACACACACACAGGCCTCACTAACACACTACACACACAGCCCTCACTAACACACTACACACACACACAGCCCTCACTAACACACTACACACACACACAGCCCTCACTAACACACTACACACACACAGCCCTCACTAACACACTACACACACACAGCCCTCACTAACACACTACACACACACACACAGGCCTCACTAACACACTACACACACACACAGCCCTCACTAACACACTACACACACACACACACAGGCCTCACTAACACACTACACACACAGCCCTCACTAACACACTACACACACACACACACAGGCCTTACTAACACACTACACACACAGCCCTCACTAACACACTACACACACACACACAGCCCTCACTAACACACTACACACACACACAGCCCTCACTAACGCACTACACACACACACAGGCCTCACTAACACACTGCACACACACACAGCCCTCACTAACACACTACACACACACACACACACACACACACACACAGCCCTCACTAACACACTACACACACACACACACACAGCCCTCACTAACACACTACGCACACAGCCCTCACTAACACACTACACACACACACACACAGGCCTCACTAACACACTACACACACAGCCCTCACTAACACACTACACACACACACACAGGCCTCACTAACACACTACACACACAGCCCTCACTAACACACTACACACACACACACAGGCCTCACTAACACACTACATACACACACACACACACAGCCCTCACTAACACACTACACACACACACACACACACACACAGCCCTCACTAACACACTACACACACACACACACACAGCCCTCACTAACACACTACACACACACACACAGCCCTCACTAACACACTACACACACACACACAGCCCTCACTAACACACTACACACACACACAGCCCTCACTAACACACTACACACACACACACACAGGCCTCACTAACACACTACAAACACAGCCCTCACTAACACACTACACACACACACAGGCCTCACTAACACACTACACACACAGCCCTCACTAACACACTACACACACACACACAGCCCTCACTAACACACTACACACACACACAGCCCTCACTAACACACTACACACACACACAGCCCTCACTAACACACTACACACACACAGCCCTCACTAACACACTACACACACACACACAGGCCTCACTAACACACTACACACACACACAGCCCTCACTAACACACTACACACACACACACACAGGCCTCACTAACACACTACACACACAGCCCTCACTAACACACTACACACACACACACACACAGGCCTTACTAACACACTACACACACAGCCCTCACTAACACACTACACACACACACACAGCCCTCACTAACACACTACACACACACACAGCCCTCACTAACACACTACACACACACACACAGGCCTCACTAACACACTGCACACACACACAGCCCTCACTAACACACTACACACACACACACACACACACACACACACACACACACAGCCCTCACTAACACACTACACACACACACACACACAGCCCTCACTAACACACTACGCACACAGCCCTCACTAACACACTACACACACACACACACAGGCCTCACTAACACACTACACACACAGCCCTCACTAACACACTACACACACACACAGGCCTCACTAACACACTACACACACAGCCCTCACTAACACACTACACACACACACACAGGCCTCACTAACACACTACATACACACACACACACACAGCCCTCACTAACACACTACACACACACACACACACACACTACACACACACACACACAGCCCTCACTAACACACTACACACACAGCCCTCACTAACACACTACACACACACACACACACACAGCCCTCACTAACACACCACACACACACAGCCCTCACTAACACACTACACACACACACACACACAGCCCTCACTAACACACTACACACACACACAGCCCTCACTAACACACTACACACACACACAGCCCTCACTAACACTACACACACAGCTCACACTAACACACTACACACACACACACAGCCCTCACTAACACACTACACACACACACAGCCCTCACTAACACACTACACACACACAGCCCTCACTAACACACTACACACACACAGCCCTCACTAACACACTACACACACACACAGCCCTCACTAACACACTACACACACACACAGCCCTCACTAACACACTACACACACACACAGCCCTCACTAACACAACACACACAGCTCACACTAACACACTACACACACACACACACAGCCCTCACTAACACACTACACACACACACACAGCCCTCACTAACACACTACACACACACACAGCCCTCACTAACACACTACACACACACACAGCCCTCACTAACACACTACACACACACACAGCCCTCACTAACACACTACACACACACAGCCCTCACTAACACACTACACACACACACACAGCCCTCACTAACACACTACACACACACACAGCCCTCACTAACACACTACACACACACACACACAGGCCTCACTAACACACTACACACACAGCCCTCACTAACACACTACACACACACACACATAGGCCTTACTGACACACTACACACACAGCCCTCACTAACACACTACACACACACACACAGCCCTCACTAACACACTACACACACACACAGCCCTCACTAACACACTACACACACACACAGCCCTCACTAACACAACACACACAACTCAAACTAACACACTACACACACACACACACAGCCCTCACTAACACACTACACACACACACAGCCCTCACTAACACACTACACACACACAGCCCTCACTAACACACTACACACACACACACAGCCCTCACTAACACACTACACACACACACAGCCCTCACTAACACACTACACACACACAGCCCTCACTAACACACTACACACACACAGCCCTCACTAACACACTACACACACACACACAGGCCTCACTAACACACTACACACACACACAGCCCTCACTAACACACTACACACACACACACACAGGCCTCACTAACACACTACACACACAGCCCTCACTAACACACTACACACACACACACACAGGCCTTACTAACACACTACACACACAGCCCTCACTAACACACTACACACACACACACAGCCCTCACTAACACACTACACACACACACAGCCCTCACTAACACACTACACACACACACACAGGCCTCACTAACACACTGCACACACACACACAGCCCTCACTAACACACTACACACACACACACACACACACACACACACACAGCCCTCACTAACACACTACACACACACACACACACAGCCCTCACTAACACACTACACACACACACACACAGGCCTCACTAACACACTACACACACAGCCCTCACTAACACACTACACACACACACACAGGCCTCACTAACACACTACACACACAGCCCTCACTAACACACTACACACACACACAGGCCTCACTAACACACTACATACACACACACACACACAGCCCTCACTAACACACTACACACACACACACACACACACAGCCCTCACTAACACACTACACACACACACACACACAGCCCTCACTAACACACCACACACACACAGCCCTCACTAACACACTACACACACACACACACACAGCCCTCACTAACACACTACACACACACACAGCCCTCACTAACACACTACACACACACACAGCCCTCACTAACACTACACACACAGCTCACACTAACACACTACACACACACACAGCCCTCACTAACACACTACACACACACACAGCCCTCACTAACACACTACACACACACAGCCCTCACTAACACACTACACACACACACACAGCCCTCACTAACACACTACACACACAGCCCTCACAAACACACCACACACCCACAGCTCTCACTAACACACTACACACACACACAGCCCTCACTAACATACTACACACACACACGGCCCTCACTAACACACTACACACACACACAGCCCTCACTAACACACTACACACACACACAGCCCTCACTAACACAACACACACAGCTCACACTAACACACTACACACACACACACACAGCCCTCACTAACACACTACACACACACACACACAGGCCTCACTAACACACTACACACACAGCCCTCACTAACACACTACACACACACACACATAGGCCTTACTGACACACTACACACACAGCCCTCACTAACACACTACACACACACACACAGCCCTCACTAACACACTACACACACACACAGCCCTCACTAACACACTACACACACACACAGCCCTCACTAACACAACACACACAACTCAAACTAACACACTACACACACACACACACAGCCCTCACTAACACACTACACACACACACACAGCCCTCACTAACACACTACACACACACAGCCCTCACTAACACACTACACACACACACACAGCCCTCACTAACACACTACACACACACACAGCCCTCACTAACACACTACACACACACACAGCCCTCACTAACACACTACACACACACAGCCCTCACTAACACACTACACACACACACACAGGCCTCACTAACACACTACACACACACACAGCCCTCACTAACACACTACACACACACACACACAGGCCTCACTAACACACTACACACACAGCCCTCACTAACACACTACACACACACACACACACAGGCCTTACTAACACACTACACACACAGCCCTCACTAACACACTACACACACACACACAGCCCTCACTAACACACTACACACACACACAGCCCTCACTAACACACTACACACACACACACAGGCCTCACTAACACACTGCACACACACACAGCCCTCACTAACACACTACACACACACACACACACACACACACACACAGCCCTCACTAACACACTACACACACACACACACACAGCCCTCACTAACACACTACGCACACAGCCCTCACTAACACACTACACACACACACACACAGGCCTCACTAACACACTACACACACAGCCCTCACTAACACACTACACACACACACACAGGCCTCACTAACACACTACACACACAGCCCTCACTAACACACTACACACACACACACAGGCCTCACTAACACACTACATACACACACACACACACACAGCCCTCACTAACACACTACACACACACACACACACACACACAGCCCTCACTAACACACTACACACACACACACACACAGCCCTCACTAACACACTACACACACAGCCCTCACTAACACACTACACACACACACACACAGCCCTCACTAACACACTACACACACACACACACAGCCCTCACTAACACACTACACACACACACACACACAGCCCTCACTAACACACTACACACACACACAGCCCTCACTAACACTACACACACAGCTCACACTAACACACTACACACACACACACAGCCCTCACTAACACACTACACACACACACAGCCCTCACTAACACACTACACACACACAGCCCTCACTAACACACTACACACACACAGCCCTCACTAACACACTACACACACACACACAGCCCTCACTAACACACTACACACACAGCCCTCACAAACACACCACACACCCACAGCTCTCACTAACACACTACACACACACACAGCCCTCACTAACATACTACACACACACACGGCCCTCACTAACACACTACACACACACACAGCCATCACTAACACACTACACACACACACAGCCCTCACTAACACAACACACACAGCTCACACTAACACACTACACACACACACACAGCCCTCACTAACACACTACACACACACACACAGCCCTCACTAACACACTACACACACACAGCCCTCACTAACACACTACACACACACACAGCCCTCGCTAACACACTACACACACACACAGCCCTCACTAACACACTACACACACACAGCCCTCACTAACACACTACACACACACAGCCCTCACTAACACACTACACACACACACACAGCCCTCACTAACACACTACACACACACACAGCCCTCACTAACACACTACACACACACACACACAGGCCTCACTAACACACTACACACACAGCCCTCACTAACACACTACACACACACACACATAGGCCTTACTGACACACTACACACACAGCCCTCACTAACACACTACACACACACACACAGCCCTCACTAACACACTACACACACACACAGCCCTCACTAACACACTACACACACACACAGCCCTCACTAACACAACACACACAACTCAAACTAACACACTACACACACACACACACAGCCCTCACTAACACACTACACACACACACACAGCCCTCACTAACACACTACACACACACAGCCCTCACTAACACACTACACACACACACACAGCCCTCACTAACACACTACACACACACACAGCCCTCACTAACACACTACACACACACAGCCCTCACTAACACACTACACACACACAGCCCTCACTAACACACTACACACACACACACAGGCCTCACTAACACACTACACACACATACAGCCCTCACTAACACACTACACACACACACACACAGGCCTCACTAACACACTACACACACAGCCCTCACTAACACACTACACACACACACACAGGCCTCACTAACACACTACACACACAGCCCTCACTAACACACTACACACACACACACACAGGCCTCACTAACACACTACACACACAGCCCTCACTAACACACTACACACACACACACACAGGCCTCACTAACACACTACACACAGCCCTCACTAACACACTACACACACACACACAGCCCTCACTAACACACTACACACACACACAGCCCTCACTAACACACTACAGACACACACAGCCCTCACTAACACACTACACACACACACACAGGCCTCACTAACACACTGAACACACACACAGCCCTCACTAACACACTACACACACACACACACACACAGCCCTCACTAACACACTACACACACACACACACACAGCCCTCACTAACACACTACGCACACAGCCCTCACTAACACACTACACACACACACACACAGGCCTCACTAACACACTACACACACAGCCCTCACTAACACACTACACACACACACACAGGCCTCACTAACACACTACACACACAGCCCTCACTAACACACTACACACACACACACAGGCCTCACTAACACACTACACACACAGCCCTCACTAACACACTACACACACACACACAGGCCTCACTAACACACTACATACACACACACACACACACAGCCCTCACTAACACACTACACACACACACACACACACAGCCCTCACTAACACACTACACACACACACACACACAGCCCTCACTAACACACTACACACACAGCCCTCACTAACACACTACACACACACACACACACAGCCCTCACTAACACACCACACACACACAGCCCTCACTAACACACTACACACACACACACACACAGCCCTCACTAACACACTACACACACACACAGCCCTCACTAACACTACATACACAGCTCACACTAACACACTACACACACACACACAGCCCTCACTAACACACTACACACACACACAGCCCTCACTAACACACTACACACACACAGCCCTCACTAACACACTACACACACACAGCCCTCACTAACACACTACACACACACACACAGCCCTCACTAACACACTACACACACAGCCCTCACAAACACACCACACACCCACAGCTCTCACTAACACACTACACACACACACAGCCCTCACTAACATACTACACACACACACGGCCCTCACTAACACACTACACACACACACAGCCATCACTAACACACTACACACACACACAGCCCTCACTAACACAACACACACAGCTCACACTAACACACTACACACACACACACAGCCCTCACTAACACACTACACACACACACACAGCCCTCACTAACACACTACACACACACAGCCCTCACTAACACACTACACACACACACAGCCCTCGCTAACACACTACACACACACACAGCCCTCACTAACACACTACACACACACAGCCCTCACTAACACACTACACACACACAGCCCTCACTAACACACTACACACACACACACAGCCCTCACTAACACACTACACACACACACAGCCCTCACTAACACACTACACACACACACACACAGGCCTCACTAACACACTACACACACAGCCCTCACTAACACACTACACACACACACACATAGGCCTTACTGACACACTACACACACAGCCCTCACTAACACACTACACACACACACACAGCCCTCACTAACACACTACACACACACACAGCCCTCACTAACACACTACACACACACACAGCCCTCACTAACACAACACACACAACTCAAACTAACACACTACACACACACACACACAGCCCTCACTAACACACTACACACACACACACAGCCCTCACTAACACACTACACACACACAGCCCTCACTAACACACTACACACACACACACAGCCCTCACTAACACACTACACACACACACAGCCCTCACTAACACACTACACACACACAGCCCTCACTAACACACTACACACACACAGCCCTCACTAACACACTACACACACACACACAGGCCTCACTAACACACTACACACACATACAGCCCTCACTAACACACTACACACACACACACACAGGCCTCACTAACACACTACACACACAGCCCTCACTAACACACTACACACACACACACAGGCCTCACTAACACACTACACACACAGCCCTCACTAACACACTACACACACACACACACAGGCCTCACTAACACACTACACACACAGCCCTCACTAACACACTACACACACACACACACAGGCCTCACTAACACACTACACACAGCCCTCACTAACACACTACACACACACACACAGCCCTCACTAACACACTACACACACACACAGCCCTCACTAACACACTACAGACACACACAGCCCTCACTAACACACTACACACACACACACAGGCCTCACTAACACACTGAACACACACACAGCCCTCACTAACACACTACACACACACACACACACACAGCCCTCACTAACACACTACACACACACACACACACAGCCCTCACTAACACACTACGCACACAGCCCTCACTAACACACTACACACACACACACACAGGCCTCACTAACACACTACACACACAGCCCTCACTAACACACTACACACACACACACAGGCCTCACTAACACACTACACACACAGCCCTCACTAACACACTACACACACACACACAGGCCTCACTAACACACTACATACACACACACACACACACAGCCCTCACTAACACACTACACACACACACAGCCCTCACTAACACACTACACACACACACACACACACAGCCCTCACTAACACACCACACACACACAGCCCTCACTAACACACTACACACACACACACACAGCCCTCACTAACACACTACACACACACAGCCCTCACTAACACACTACACACACACACAGCCCTCACTAACACTACACACACAGCTCACACTAACACACTACACACACACACAGCCCTCACTAACACACTACACACACACAGCCCTCACTAACACACTACACACACACACACACAGCCCTCACTAACACACTACACACACAGCCCTCACAAACACACCACACACCCACAGCTCTCACTAACACACTACACACACACACAGCCCTCACTAACATACTACACACACACATGGCCCTCACTAACACACTACACACACACACAGCCCTCACTAACACACTACACACACACACAGCCCTCACTAACACAACACACACAGCTCACACTAACACACTACACACACACACACACAGCCCTCACTAACACACTACACACACACACACAGCCCTCACTAACACACTACACACACACAGCCCTCACTAACACACTACACACACACACACAGCCCTCACTAACACACTACACACACACACAGCCCTCACTAACACACTACACACACACAGCCCTCACTAACACACTACACACACACAGCCCTCACTAACACACTACACACACACACAGGCCTCACTAACACACTACACACACACACAGCCCTCACTAACACACTACACACACACACACACACAGGCCTCACTAACACACTACACACACAGCCCTCACTAACACACTACACACACACACAGCCCTCACTAACACACTACACACACACACACACAGCCCTCACTAACACACTACGCACACAGCCCTCACTAACACACTACACACACACACACACAGGCCTCACTAACACACTACACACACAGCCCTCACTAACACACTACACACACACACACACAGCCCTCACTAACACACTACGCACACAGCCCTCACTAACACATTACACACACACACAGGCCTCACTAACACACTACATACACACACACACACACAGCCCTCACTAACACACTACACACACACACACACACACACAGCCCTCACTAACACACTACACACAAACACACACACAGCCCTCACTAACACACTACACACACAGCCCTCACTAACACACTACACACACACACACACACACAGCCCTCACTAACACACCACACACACACAGCCCTCACTAACACACTACACACACACACACACAGCCCTCACTAACACACTACACACACAGCCCTCACAAACACACCACACACCCACAGCTCTCACTAACACACTACACACACACACAGCCCTCACTAACACACTACACACACACACAGCCCTCACTAACACTACACACACAGCTCACACTAACACACTACACACACACACAGCCCTCACTAACACACTACACACACACAGCCCTCACTAACACACTACACACACACAGCCCTCACTAACACACTACACACACACACACAGCCCTCACTAACACACTACACACACACACACATACAGGCCTCACTAACACACTACACACACACACAGCCTTCACTAACACACTACACACACACACAGCCCTCACTAACACACTACACACACACACACACACACACAGCCCTCACTAACACACTACGCACACAGCCCTCACTAACACACTACACACACACACACACAGGCCTCACTAACACACTACACACACAGCCCTCACTAACACACTACACACACAGGCCTCACTAACACACTACACACACAGCCCTCACTAACACACTACACACACACACACAGCCCTCACTAACACACTACACACACACACACACACACACAGCCCTCACTAACACACTACACACAAACACACACACAGCCCTCACTAACACACTACACACAAACACACACACAGCCCTCACTAACACACTACACACACAGCCCTCACTAACACACTACACACACACACAGCCCTCACTAACACACCACACACACACAGCCCTCACTAACACACTACACACACACACACACAGCCCTCACTAACACACTACACACACAGCCCTCACAAACACACCACACACCCACAGCTCTCACTAACACACTACACACACACACAGCCCTCACTAACACACTACACACACACACAGCCCTCACTAACACTACACACACAGCTCACACTAACACACTACACACACACACAGCCCTCACTAACACACTACACACACACAGCCCTCACTAACACACTACACACACACACACAGCCCTCACTAACACACTACACACACACAGCCCTCACTAACACACTACACACACACACACACAGGCCTCACTAACACACTACACACACACACAGCCTTCACTAACACACTACACACACACACAGCCCTCACTAACACACTACACACACACACAGCCCTCACTAACACATTACACACACACACACAGCCCTCACTAACACACCACACACACAGCCCTCACTAACAAACTACACACACACAGCCCTGACTAACACACTACACACACAGCCCTCACTAACACACTACACACACACACAGCCCTCACTAACACAATACACACACACACAGCCCTCACTAACACACTACACACACACAGCCCTCACTAACACACTACACACACACACAGCCCTCACTAACACACTACACACACACACACAGCCCTCACTAACACACTACACACACACACAGGCCTCACTAACACACTACACACACACACAGGCCTCACTAACACACTACACACACACACAGCCTTCACTAACACACTACACACACACACAGCCCTCACTAACACACTACACACACACACAGCCCTCACTAACACATTACACACACAGCCCTCACTAACACACTACACACACACAGCCCTCACTAACACACACACACACACACACAACCCTCACTAACACACTACACACACACAGCCCTCACTAACACACTACACACACACACACACAGCCCTCACTAACATACTACACACACACAGCCCTCACTAACACACTGCACACACACACACACACACACACACACACACACAGCCCTCACTAACACACTACACACACAGCCCTCACTAACACACTACACACACACAGCCCTCACTAACACACTGCACACACACACACACACACACACACACACACACAGCCCTCACTAACACACTACACACACAGCCATCACTAACACACTACACACACACAGCCCTCACTAACACACTACACACACAGCCCTCACTAACACACTACACACACACACACAGCCCTCACTAACACACTACACACACACACACACACAGCCCTCACTAACACACTACACACACACACACACACAGCTCTCACTAACACACTACACACACACAGCCCTCACTTAAAACACACTACACACAAACAAACACACACACAGGCCTCACTAACACACTACACACACAGCCCTTACTAACACACTACACACACACACAGCCCTCACTAACACACTACACACACACACAGCCCTCACTAACACACTACACACACACAGCCCTCACTAACACACTACACACAGACAGCCCTCACTAACACACTACACACACACACACAGCCCTCACTAACACACACACACACACACCCCTCACTAACACACTACACACACACACACACAGCCCTCACTAACACACTACACACACACACACACACAGCCCTCACTAACACACTACACACACACACACACACACAGCCCTCACTAACACACCACACACACACAGCCCTCACTAACACACTACACACACACACACAGCCCTCACTAACACACTACACACCCACAGCTCTCACTAACACACTACACACACACACACAGCCCTCACTAACACACTACACACACACAGCCCTCACTAACACACTACACACACACACAGCCCTCACTAACACACTACACACACACACACAGCCCTCACTAACACACTACACACACACACAGGCCTCACTAACACACTACACACACAGGCCTCACTAACACACTACACACACACACAGCCCACACTAACACACTACACACACACACAGCCCACACTAACACACTACACACACACACAGCCCTCACTAACACATTACACACACACACAGCCCTCACTAACACACTACACACACACAGCCCTCACTAACACACTACACACACAGCCCTCACTAACACACTGCACACACACACACACAGCCCTCACTAACACACTACACACACACACACAGCCCTCACTAACACACTACACACACACAGCCCTCACTAACACACTACACACACACAGCCCTCACTAACACACTACACACACACACACACACACACACACAGCCCTCACTAACACACTACACACACAGCCCTCACTAACACACTACACACACACAGCCCTCACTAACACACTGCACACACACACAGCCCTCACTAACACACTACACACACAGCCATCACTAACACACTACACACACACACAGCCCTCACTAACACACTACACACATAGCCCTCACTAACACACTACATACACAGCCCTCACTAACACACTACACACAAACACAGCCCTCACTAACACACTACACACACACACACACACAGCCCTCACTAACACACTACACACACACACACAGCCCTCACTAACACACTACACACACACAGCCCTCACTAACACACTACACACACACACACACACACACAGCCCTCACTAACACACTACACACACAGCCCTCACTAACACACTGCACACACACACACACACACAGCCCTCACTAACACACTACACACACAGCCATCACTAACACACTACACATACACACAGCCCTCACTAACACACTACACACACACACACACACAGCCCTCACTAACACACTACACACACAGCCCTCACTAACACACTACACACACACAGCCCTCACTAACACACTGCACACACACACACACACACAGCCCTCACTAACACACTACACACACAGCCATCACTAACACACTACACACACACACAGCCCTCACTAACACACTACACACATAGCCCTCACTAACACACTACATACACAGCCCTCACTAACACACTACACACAAACACAGCCCTCACTAACACACTACACACACACACACACACAGCCCTCACTAACACACTGCACACACACACACACAGCCCTCACTAACACACTACACACACACACACACACACACACACACACAGCCCTCACTAACACACTACACACACAGCCCTCACTAACACACTACACACACACAGCCCTCACTAACACACTGCACACACACACACACACAGCCCTCACTAACACACTACACACACAGCCATCACTAACACACTACACACACAGCCATCACTAACACACTACACACACACACAGCCCTCACTAACACACTACACACATAGCCCTCACTAACACACTACATACACAGCCCTCACTAACACACTACACACAAACACAGCCCTCACTAACACACTACACACACACACACACACAGCCCTCACTAACACACTGCACACACACACACACAGCCCTCACTAACACACTACACACACACACACAGCCCTCACTAACACACTACACACACACACACAGCCCTCACTAACACACTACACACACACACACACACACACACACACAGCCCTCACTAACACACTACACACACAGCCCTCACTAACACACTACACACACACAGCCCTCACTAACACACTACACACACACAGCCCTCACTAACACACTGCACACACACACACACACAGCCCTCCCTAACACACTACACACACAGCCATCACTAACACACTACACACACACACAGCCCTCACTAACACACTACACACAGCCCTCACTAACACACTACATACACACACAGCCCTCACTAACACACTACACACACAGCCCTCACTAACACACTACACACACACACACAGCCCTCACTAACACACTACACACACACACACACACAGCCCTCACTAACACACTACACACACACAGCCCTCACTAACACACTACACACACACACACACACACACACACAGGCCTCACTAACACACTACACACACAGCCCTCACTAACACACTACACACACACACACACAGGCCTCACTAACACACTACACACACACACACAGGCCTCACTAACACACTACACACACACACACACACAGGCCTCACTAACACACTACACACACACACAGGCCTCACTAACACACTACACACACAGCCCTCACTAACACACTACACACACAGCCCTCACTAACACACTACACACACACACAGCCCTCACTAACACACTACACACACACAGCCCTCACTAACACACTACACACACAGCCCTCACTAACACACTGCACACACACACACACAGCCCTCACTAACACACTACACACACACACACAGCCCTCACTAACACACTACACACACACAGCCCTCACTAACACACTACACACACACACACACACACACACACACACACACACACACACAGCCCTCACTAACACACTACACACACAGCCCTCACTAACACACTACACACACACAGCCCTCACTAACACACTGCACACACACACACACACACAGCCCTCACTAACACACTACACACACAGCCATCACTAACACACTACACACACACACAGCCCTCACTAACACACTACACACATAGCCCTCACTAACACACTACATACACAGCCCTCACTAACACACTACACACAAACACAGCCCTCACTAACACACTACACACACACACACAGCCCTCACTAACACACTGCACACAAACACACACAGCCCTCACTAACACACTACACACACACAGCCCTCACTAACACACTACACACACACACACACACACACACACACACAGCCCTCACTAACACACTACACACACAGCCCTCACTAACACACTACACACACACACACACACACACACACAGCCCTCACTAACACACTACACACACAGCCCTCACTAACACACTACACACACACAGCCCTCACTAACACACTGCACACACACACACACACACACAGCCCTCACTAACACACTACACACACAGCCCTCACTAACACACTACACACACACAGCCCTCACTAACACACTGCACACACACACACACACACACAGCCCTCACTAACACACTACACACACAGCCATCACTAACACACTACACACACACACAGCCCTCACTAACACACTACACACATAGCCCTCACTAACACACTACATACACAGCCCTCACTAACACACTACACACAAACACAGCCCTCACTAACACACTACACACACACACACACACACACAGCCCTCACTAACACACTGCACACACACACACACAGCCCTCACTAACACACTACACACACACACACAGCCCTCACTAACACACTACACACACACACACAGCCCTCACTAACACACTACACACACAGCCCTCACTAACACACTACACACACACACACACACACACACACAGCCCTCACTAACACACTACACACACAGCCCTCACTAACACACTACACACACACAGCCCTCACTAACACACTACACACACACACACACACACACACACACAGCCCTCACTAACACACTACACACACACACAGCCCTCACTAACACACTACACACACACAGCCCTCACTAACACACTACACACACACACACACAGCCCTCACTAACACACTACACACACAGCCCTCACAAACACACCACACACCCACAGCTCTCACTAACACACTACACACACACACAGCCCTCACTAACATACTACACACACACATGGCCCTCACTAACACACTACACACAAACACAGCCCTCACTAACACACTACACACACACACAGCCCTCACTAACACAACACACACAGCTCACACTAACACACTACACACACACACACACAGCCCTCACTAACACACTACACACACACACACAGCCCTCACTAACACACTACACACACACAGCCCTCACTAACACACTACACACACACACACAGCCCTCACTAACACACTACACACACACACAGCCCTCACTAACACACTACACACACACAGCCCTCACTAACACACTACACACACACAGCCCTCACTAACACACTACACACACACACAGGCCTCACTAACACACTACACACACACACAGCCCTCACTAACACACTACACACACACACACACACAGGCCTCACTAACACACTACACACACAGCCCTCACTAACACACTACACACACACACACACAGGCCTTACTAACACACTACACACACAGCCCTCACTAACACACTACACACACACACACAGCCCTCACTAACACGCTACACACACACACAGCCCTCACTAACACACTACACACACACACAGCCCTCACTAACACACTACACACACACACACAGGCCTCACTAACACACTGCACACACACACAGCCCTCACTAACACACTACACACACACACAGCCCTCACTAACACACTACACACACACACACACACAGCCCTCACTAACACACTACGCACACAGCCCTCACTAACACACTACACACACACACACACAGGCCTCACTAACACACTACACACACAGCCCTCACTAACACACTACACACACACACACAGGCCTCACTAACACACTACACACACAGCCCTCACTAACACATTACACACACACACAGGCCTCACTAACACACTACATACACACACACACACACACAGCCCTCACTAACACACTACACACACACACACACACACACAGCCCTCACTAACACACTACACACAAACACACACACAGCCCTCACTAACACACTACACACACAGCCCTCACTAACACACTACACACACACACACACACACAGCCCTCACTAACACACCACACACACACAGCCCTCACTAACACACTACACACACACACACACAGCCCTCACTAACACACTACACACACAGCCCTCACAAACACACCACACACCCACAGCTCTCACTAACACACTACACACACACACAGCCCTCACTAACACACTACACACACACACAGCCCTCACTAACACTACACACACAGCTCACACTAACACACTACACACACACACAGCCCTCACTAACACACTACACACACACAGCCCTCACTAACACACTACACACACACAGCCCTCACTAACACACTACACACACACACACAGCCCTCACTAACACACTACACACACACAGCCCTCACTAACACACTACACACACACACACATACAGGCCTCACTAACACACTACACACACACACAGCCTTCACTAACACACTACACACACACACAGCCCTCACTAACACACTACACACACACACACACACACACAGCCCTCACTAACACACTACGCACACAGCCCTCACTAACACACTACACACACACACACACAGGCCTCACTAACACACTACACACACAGCCCTCACTAACACACTACACACACAGGCCTCACTAACACACTACACACACAGCCCTCACTAACACACTACACACACACACACAGCCCTCACTAACACACTACACACACACACACACACACACAGCCCTCACTAACACACTACACACAAACACACACACAGCCCTCACTAACACACTACACACAAACACACACACAGCCCTCACTAACACACTACACACACAGCCCTCACTAACACACTACACACACACACAGCCCTCACTAACACACCACACACACACAGCCCTCACTAACACACTACACACACACACACACAGCCCTCACTAACACACTACACACACAGCCCTCACAAACACACCACACACCCACAGCTCTCACTAACACACTACACACACACACACAGCCCTCACTAACACACTACACACACACACAGCCCTCACTAACACTACACACACAGCTCACACTAACACACTACACACACACACAGCCCTCACTAACACACTACACACACACAGCCCTCACTAACACACTACACACACACACACAGCCCTCACTAACACACTACACACACACAGCCCTCACTAACACACTACACACACACACACACAGGCCTCACTAACACACTACACACACACACAGCCTTCACTAACACACTACACACACACACAGCCCTCACTAACACACTACACACACACACAGCCCTCACTAACACATTACACACACACACACAGCCCTCACTAACACACCACACACACAGCCCTCACTAACAAACTACACACACACAGCCCTGACTAACACACTACACACACAGCCCTCACTAACACACTACACACACACACAGCCCTCACTAACACAATACACACACACACAGCCCTCACTAACACACTACACACACACAGCCCTCACTAACACACTACACACACACACAGCCCTCACTAACACACTACACACACACACACAGCCCTCACTAACACACTACACACACACACAGGCCTCACTAACACACTACACACACACACAGGCCTCACTAACACACTACACACACACACAGCCTTCACTAACACACTACACACACACACAGCCCTCACTAACACACTACACACACACACAGCCCTCACTAACACATTACACACACAGCCCTCACTAACACACTACACACACACAGCCCTCACTAACACACACACACACACACACAACCCTCACTAACACACTACACACACACAGCCCTCACTAACACACTACACACACACACACAGCCCTCACTAACATACTACACACACACAGCCCTCACTAACACACTGCACACACACACACACACACACACACACACAGCCCTCACTAACACACTACACACACAGCCCTCACTAACACACTACACACACACAGCCCTCACTAACACACTGCACACACACACACACACACACACACACACAGCCCTCACTAACACACTACACACACAGCCATCACTAACACACTACACACACACAGCCCTCACTAACACACTACACACACAGCCCTCACTAACACACTACACACACACACACAGCCCTCACTAACACACTACACACACACACACACACAGCCCTCACTAACACACTACACACACACACACACACAGCTCTCACTAACACACTACACACACACAGCCCTCACTTAAAACACACTACACACAAACAAACACACACACAGGCCTCACTAACACACTACACACACAGCCCTTACTAACACACTACACACACACACAGCCCTCACTAACACACTACACACACACACAGCCCTCACTAACACACTACACACACACAGCCCTCACTAACACACACACACACACACCCCTCACTAACACACTACACACACACACACACAGCCCTCACTAACACACTACACACACACACACACACACAGCCCTCACTAACACACCACACACACACAGCCCTCACTAACACACTACACACACACACACAGCCCTCACTAACACACTACACACCCACAGCTCTCACTAACACACTACACACACACACACAGCCCTCACTAACACACTACACACACACAGCCCTCACTAACACACTACACACACACACAGCCCTCACTAACACACTACACACACACACACAGCCCTCACTAACACACTACACACACACACAGGCCTCACTAACACACTACACACACAGGCCTCACTAACACACTACACACACACACAGCCCACACTAACACACTACACACACACACAGCCCACACTAACACACTACACACACACACAGCCCTCACTAACACATTACACACACACACAGCCCTCACTAACACACTACACACACACAGCCCTCACTAACACACTACACACACAGCCCTCACTAACACACTGCACACACACACACACAGCCCTCACTAACACACTACACACACACACACAGCCCTCACTAACACACTACACACACACAGCCCTCACTAACACAATACACACACACACAGCCCTCACTAACACACTACACACACACAGCCCTCACTAACACACTACACACACACACAGCCCTCACTAACACACTACACACACACACACAGCCCTCACTAACACACTACACACACACACAGGCCTCACTAACACACTACACACACACACAGGCCTCACTAACACACTACACACACACACAGCCTTCACTAACACACTACACACACACACAGCCCTCACTAACACACTACACACACACACAGCCCTCACTAACACATTACACACACAGCCCTCACTAACACACTACACACACACAGCCCTCACTAACACACACACACACACACACAACCCTCACTAACACACTACACACACACAGCCCTCACTAACACACTACACACACACACACAGCCCTCACTAACATACTACACACACACAGCCCTCACTAACACACTGCACACACACACACACACACACACACACACAGCCCTCACTAACACACTACACACACAGCCCTCACTAACACACTACACACACACAGCCCTCACTAACACACTGCACACACACACACACACACACACACACACAGCCCTCACTAACACACTACACACACAGCCATCACTAACACACTACACACACACAGCCCTCACTAACACACTACACACACAGCCCTCACTAACACACTACACACACACACACAGCCCTCACTAACACACTACACACACACACACACACAGCCCTCACTAACACACTACACACACACACACACACAGCTCTCACTAACACACTACACACACACAGCCCTCACTTAAAACACACTACACACAAACAAACACACACACAGGCCTCACTAACACACTACACACACAGCCCTTACTAACACACTACACACACACACAGCCCTCACTAACACACTACACACACACACAGCCCTCACTAACACACTACACACACACAGCCCTCACTAACACACACACACACACACCCCTCACTAACACACTACACACACACACACACAGCCCTCACTAACACACTACACACACACACACACACACAGCCCTCACTAACACACCACACACACACAGCCCTCACTAACACACTACACACACACACACAGCCCTCACTAACACACTACACACCCACAGCTCTCACTAACACACTACACACACACACACAGCCCTCACTAACACACTACACACACACAGCCCTCACTAACACACTACACACACACACAGCCCTCACTAACACACTACACACACACACACAGCCCTCACTAACACACTACACACACACACAGGCCTCACTAACACACTACACACACAGGCCTCACTAACACACTACACACACACACAGCCCACACTAACACACTACACACACACACAGCCCACACTAACACACTACACACACACACAGCCCTCACTAACACATTACACACACACACAGCCCTCACTAACACACTACACACACACAGCCCTCACTAACACACTACACACACAGCCCTCACTAACACACTGCACACACACACACACAGCCCTCACTAACACACTACACACACACACACAGCCCTCACTAACACACTACACACACACAGCCCTCACTAACACACTACACACACACAGCCCTCACTAACACACTACACACACACACACACACACACACAGCCCTCACTAACACACTACACACACAGCCCTCACTAACACACTACACACACACAGCCCTCACTAACACACTGCACACACACACAGCCCTCACTAACACACTACACACACAGCCATCACTAACACACTACACACACACACAGCCCTCACTAACACACTACACACATAGCCCTCACTAACACACTACATACACAGCCCTCACTAACACACTACACACAAACACAGCCCTCACTAACACACTACACACACACACACACACAGCCCTCACTAACACACTACACACACACACACAGCCCTCACTAACACACTACACACACACAGCCCTCACTAACACACTACACACACACACACACACACACAGCCCTCACTAACACACTACACACACAGCCCTCACTAACACACTGCACACACACACACACACACAGCCCTCACTAACACACTACACACACAGCCATCACTAACACACTACACATACACACAGCCCTCACTAACACACTACACACACACACACACACAGCCCTCACTAACACACTACACACACAGCCCTCACTAACACACTACACACACACAGCCCTCACTAACACACTGCACACACACACACACACACAGCCCTCACTAACACACTACACACACAGCCATCACTAACACACTACACACACACACAGCCCTCACTAACACACTACACACATAGCCCTCACTAACACACTACATACACAGCCCTCACTAACACACTACACACAAACACAGCCCTCACTAACACACTACACACACACACACACACAGCCCTCACTAACACACTGCACACACACACACACAGCCCTCACTAACACACTACACACACACACACAGCCCTCACTAACACACTACACACACACAGCCCTCACTAACACACTACACACACACACACACACACACACACACACAGCCCTCACTAACACACTACACACACAGCCCTCACTAACACACTACACACACACAGCCCTCACTAACACACTGCACACACACACACACACAGCCCTCACTAACACACTACACACACAGCCATCACTAACACACTACACACACAGCCATCACTAACACACTACACACACACACAGCCCTCACTAACACACTACACACATAGCCCTCACTAACACACTACATACACAGCCCTCACTAACACACTACACACAAACACAGCCCTCACTAACACACTACACACACACACACACACAGCCCTCACTAACACACTGCACACACACACACACAGCCCTCACTAACACACTACACACACACACACAGCCCTCACTAACACACTACACACACACACACAGCCCTCACTAACACACTACACACACACACACACACACACACACACAGCCCTCACTAACACACTACACACACAGCCATCACTAACACACTACACACACAGCCATCACTAACACACTACACACACACACAGCCCTCACTAACACACTACACACATAGCCCTCACTAACACACTACATACACAGCCCTCACTAACACACTACACACAAACACAGCCCTCACTAACACACTACACACACACACACACACAGCCCTCACTAACACACTGCACACACACACACACAGCCCTCACTAACACACTACACACACACACAGCCCTCACTAACACACTACACACACACACACAGCCCTCACTAACACACTACACACACACACACACACACACACACAGCCCTCACTAACACACTACACACACAGCCCTCACTAACACACTACACACACACAGCCCTCACTAACACACTGCACACACACACACACACAGCCCTCACTAACACACTACACACACAGCCATCACTAACACACTACACACACACACAGCCCTCACTAACACACTACACACAGCCCTCACTAACACACTACACACACACACAGCCCTCACTAACACACTACACACACAGCCCTCACTAACACACTACACACACACACACAGCCCTCACTAACACACTACACACACACACACACACAGCCCTCACTAACACACTACACACACACAGCCCTCACTAACACACTACACACACACACACACACACACACAGGCCTCACTAACACACTACACACACAGCCCTCACTAACACACTACACACACACACACACAGGCCTCACTAACACACTACACACACACACACAGGCCTCACTAACACACTACACACACACACACACAGGCCTCACTAACACACTACACACACACACAGGCCTCACTAACACACTACACACACAGCCCTCACTAACACACTACACACACAGCCCTCACTAACACACTACACACACACACAGCCCTCACTAACACACTACACACACACAGCCCTCACTAACACACTACACACACAGCCCTCACTAACACACTGCACACACACACACACAGCCCTCACTAACACACTACACACACACACACAGCCCTCACTAACACACTACACACACACAGCCCTCACTAACACACTACACACACACACACACACACACACACACACACAGCCCTCACTAACACACTACACACACAGCCCTCACTAACACACTACACACACACAGCCCTCACTAACACACTGCACACACACACACACACACAGCCCTCACTAACACACTACACACACAGCCATCACTAACACACTACACACACACACAGCCCTCACTAACACACTACACACATAGCCCTCACTAACACACTACATACACAGCCCTCACTAACACACTACACACAAACACAGCCCTCACTAACACACTACACACACACACACAGCCCTCACTAACACACTGCACACACACACACACAGCCCTCACTAACACACTACACACACACAGCCCTCACTAACACACTACACACACACACACACACACACACACACACACACAGCCCTCACTAACACACTACACACACAGCCCTCACTAACACACTACACACACACACACACACACACACACAGCCCTCACTAACACACTACACACACAGCCCTCACTAACACACTACACACACACAGCCCTCACTAACACACTGCACACACACACACACACACACAGCCCTCACTAACACACTACACACACAGCCCTCACTAACACACTACACACACACAGCCCTCACTAACACACTGCACACACACACACACACACACACACACACAGCCCTCACTAACACACTACACACACAGCCATCACTAACACACTACACACACACACAGCCCTCACTAACACACTACACACATAGCCCTCACTAACACACTACATACACAGCCCTCACTAACACACTACACACAAACACAGCCCTCACTAACACACTACACACACACACACACACACACAGCCCTCACTAACACACTGCACACACACACACACAGCCCTCACTAACACACTACACACACACACACAGCCCTCACTAACACACTACACACACACACACAGCCCTCACTAACACACTACACACACAGCCCTCACTAACACACTACACACACACACACACACACACACACAGCCCTCACTAACACACTACACACACAGCCCTCACTAACACACTACACACACACAGCCCTCACTAACACACTGCACACACACACACACACACAGCCCTCACTAACACACTACACACACAGCCATCACTAACACACTACACACACACACAGCCCTCACTAACACACTACACACAGCCCTCACTAACACACTACACACACACACAGCCCTCACTAACACACTACACACACAGCCCTCACTAACACACTACACACACACACACAGCCCTCACTAACACACTACACACACACACACACACAGCCCTCACTAACACACTACACACACACAGCCCTCACTAACACACTACACACACACACACACACACACACACACACACACACACAGGCCTCACTAACACACTGCACACACACACACACACAGCCCTCACTAACACACTACACACACACACAGCCCTCACTAACACACTACACACACACACAGGCCTCACTAACACACTACACACACACACACAGGCCTCACTAACACACTACATACACACACAGCCCTCACTAATACACTACACACACACACACACACAGCCCTCACTAACACACTACACACACACACAGCCCTCACTAACACACTACACACACAAGGCGAAGTTGCGCAGACAGGTCAGTAGCGGGAGTCTGTATGATTGTGTGGACTGCAGACACAGGCAGCCGGAGAGCAGAGCAGCACACATGTGCTGACAGCGACACATGACATGAAACACACAAACACAGCACACGTGTTATCAGCGGCTCTCTCGCTCCCGGCATCCGAGTCTGACATCAGCGGCAAACAAGTTGCGCCACAAAACGATTAAACCTTCAATTGTAACCAGTCTCTGGCTCGGCAGCGTGCGGGAGTGTGTAGTAAGTGTGTAGTAAGTGTTGAGCGGTGCTGTTGTACTCACTGCTCCGCGCGCTGCTCCAGCTCGTGCTCTCGGGCTCTGCGCGCGCCGGACTCCCCATGGCTGCCGAGAATCGTGACGTCACCGGGGTTGCCCAGCGAAAGCATCACAGCGGCAACGCGCCGCTACCTGCTGACACAGCTCACCTCACTGCCACCAGCCTCACTGCCACCAGCCTCACTGCCACCAGCCTCACTGCCACCAATCTCACTGCCACCAGCCTCACTGCCACCAGCCTCACTGCCACCAGCCTCACTGCCACCATCCTCACTGCCACCAGCCTCACTGCCACCAGCCTCACTGCCACCAATCTCACTGCCACCAGCCTCACTGCCACCAATCTCACTGCCACCAGCCTCACTGCCACCAATCTCACTGCCACCAGCCTCACTGCCATCACCCTGCACTACCGCGCACACCAACACGCATAGGACAAGAAGAGCAGTTCTTTCATTTTGCATCAGCAGGGTCTTATGTTTGAAAATTGGAGAATAATATACAGTTAGGTCCATAAATATTTGGACAGTGATACAATTGTCATCGTTTTGGCTCTGTACGCCACCACAATGGATTTGAAAGGAAACAATCAAGATGTGCTTTAAGTGTAGACTTCCATCTTTAATTTGAGGGCAGTTACATCCAAATTGGGTAAATGATGTAGAAATTACACCCATTTTTATATGTGGTCCCCCCAATATTAGGAGCTCATAAGAATTTGGACAAACTAGCATAATCATGAATTAAATTGTGAGTTTCAATACTAAGTTAATGACTGCCTGAAGTCTGGACCCATAGACATCACCAGATGCTGGGTTTCTTCCCTGCTGCTTGTTCTTGGGTGTTTTGCCTTCAGTTTTGCCTTAGAAATCATCATCAGGTGTGGCCAAATCAACTATTTGATAGTCTTAAAAAGAAAGAACGCACTGGTGAGCTCAGGAACACCAAAAGGCCCAGAAGACCATGGAAAACAACTGTGGTGGATGACCGAAGAATTATTTCCCTGGTGAAGAAAAATCCCTTCCCAACAGTTGGCCAGATCAAGAACACCCTCCAGGAGGTAGGTGTATCTGTGTCAAAGTCAACAATCTAGAGAAGAAAGACTTCACCAGAGTAAATACACAGGGTTTACCACAAGATGTGAACAGGAAACAGGCAAAACAGATTAGATTTTGCCAAAAAACATCTAAAGAACCCTGTACAGTTCTGGAACAACATCCTATGGACAGATGAGACAAAGATCAACTTGTACCAGAATGATGGGAAGAGTATGGAGAAGGGAAGGAACTGCTCATGATCTGATGCATAACACCTCATCTGTTACATGCATGGCTGCCAATGGAACTGGTTGCTTGTATTTACTGATGATGTGACTGCTGACAAAAGCAGCAGGATGAATTCTGAAGTGTGTAGGGCTATATTATCTGCTCGATTCAGCCAAATGTTTCAAAACTCATTGAATGGCGCTTCAAAGTGCAGATGGACAATGACCCGAAGCACACTGTGAAAGCAACCCAAGACTTTTTTAAGTCGAAGAAGTGGAGTTTCTGCAATGGCCAAGTGACTCACCTGACCTGAATCCAACTGAGCAGCATTTCACTTGCTGAAGGCAAAACTGGAGGCAAAACACCCAAGAACAAGCAGGAACTAAAGACAGCTGCAGTGCAGGCTGGCAGAGCATCACCAGGGATGAAACCCAGCATCTGCTGATGTCTGTGGGTTCCAGACTTCAGGCAGTCATTGACTGCAAAGGATTTGCAACCAAGTACTGGAACTCAGTTTAATTCATGATTGTTAGTTTGTCCAAATTCTTTTGAGCTCCTACAATTGTGGGGACCACATATAAAAATGGGTGTAATTTCTACATCATTTACCCAATTTGGATGTAACTGCCCTCAAATTAAAGATGAAAGTCTACACTTAAAGCACATCTTGATTGTTTCATTTCAAATCCATTGTGGTGGCGTACAGAGCCAAAATGAGGACAATTGTGTCACTGTCCAAATATTTATGGACTAAACTGTATATATTATTCTCTAATTTTCAAACATAAGACCATGCTGATGCAAAATGAAAGAATTGCTTTTCTTGTCCTACACGTGTTTGCGTGAGGATTACTGCAGTGTCACAGAATCACAGAATAACCATAGTATATTTACACAATTAATTCACGATACATTTACATTAGAGACATTTACATCTCTCTGCTGGCGTGGCGACTCAGCGGGCACAGTTCAGCTTCCAACCCCAAGGACTAGCAGTCAGAGCCCCTAGTCCCGGTGGCCCCTGGCTTCTCCATGAGAATCCAGATCGAGTCCCAGGTGGGGATCTGGCTTCTGAGGGGGTGAGTTTCGGTGGCGGTCGTTCTCTCCCATGTCAGCTGATTTTGGGGGAAATCGACATTTTCAGGCGGTTCCCCAAAATGTGGGTTTCAAATGGGTTTTCAAAAGTGGGTTCAACAAAATCATAATGATGAATTGTTAAAACTGGGGCAGTGGATGGCAGGTGTGAGAGAAGCACTACTGTCAGGATTCAGGAAAGAGTCAATCTGTCAACAGAGGGTGTGATAGATACACTATTGTCAGAAAAGAGAGGTGAGGACTGCATGATTTTTTAAAATGTTTTTTGTTATAACATTTTAGTAAAACACCGCTGTCAGTGCAGAGACTCGAGATGATGCTCCTTTAAGGGTCAACTGCAACAAACTAGTTAGTATGGAGCTGTGTATTAAGTTGCATACTAGCTAGTACAGTACAATCTTAAGGTAGTACCCATTACAGCACAAATGATAGGCTGAAAAAAAAAAAAACTAACTGAACGTTATCAATAGGAATTGATCTTGCCAGATGTTCTCCATCAGGTAACTGTGTGGAATAACTCGCTTTACCCACTAGAGGGCAATCTACCCCTTCAGTTCAGTTACCAAAAATCATTTGAAACAAGAAAATGTAGGAAAATATTTTTTATATTTTGTTTGTTGTTGTTTTTTGGTAAAAATACAAATCACTTCAGCACAGGAATTCACACAGGCAGTAAATTCAATGGACAAACAATAATTATTGCATGTTTCATGTCAAAGTTACAAGGCAAAGCGTAACCTGTCAAAATAACTGAATCCATAAATTGTTACACACACACACACTCACAGGCATTCTTGACTATACATACTGTACAGGAACCTGTGGAGCTGGGCTGGGATACTGAAGGAGGGCACGGGTTTCCTCTAAGGCAGCTCAATGGAGGAATGCAACCTTCTCCATTCAGAAAGACATCTTAAAAGGCCTACGGGTCATTTTCAGAGTTATCCTTCTACCGACACCTTAGGTTTTGTGACTTTATGATGGACAGATCAAAAAGCATCAGACTGCCATACCCTGGTTTTACAAACAGCCTCACATCAGTAATGGAGAAAGATTTTAAAACTGATATGGTACAGATAGAGATCAACACCTGACAATGTTGTTTTCGAACTTCATCCCACGTTTCTATGCAGATATAGTACCCGCATAACAAATTGCCTTGACAATTTTCTGTAGATGACAATGAAATCAGATCTGTTCTTCCTCCACACTGGGTCGAACAAAGGCTGTGTGGCAGTTCCTTGAACTGAAACACCAGGTCTTAGGCAAAGGATATTCTATAGCAGAATCGAACAACCGACAACAGCATGACGCATGCCAGGGAACACACACTAACAGACATGCTCAACTCTCAGTTGATGAAATAAAAAAATTAAAAAAATCTGTCTTGTAACTAAACCCTAGAAGGGTCAGATGTGTCCTATCTCTTATAAAGAGAGACTTAAAGCAGCGGGGGGGGGGGGTACAGAGATTGCCAAACTTTTGCTTCACTACTTTATCTAACCAACAGCTTTGTAAATAAAAATAGTGTACAAAATTATTATATATATATATATGGTCAAATTCTTATCCATTACAAACTGCATCTGCCAACATCAGTACAGATGTATTCTCAGGCAGATGTAGGAAACCACTTTTAGTTCACAGTCATTGTAGAACTGTGTGCATAGCAGAAGTAACCAATATCCCACTTACAACTCCTCTGTAAAGATCGCAAGGGGGACAGGAGTCTGAACAGTAGCAGTAGGAGCAAAGTGTGCATCGATCAGAATTGCAGTATAATCACAATGCTGGATCATAGCCTTATCAACTTTCAAGATAACTTACTGAGAAAAAAGGAAAGGAAAAAAAAAAAAAAAAAAAAGATAAGCTGAGCTACAAAATCAACCAAGTCAAACAAAGTACAACAAAAACCAAACTGGACAACACTGCAATTCACTAGTTACACATTCAACTCAAAATGCAACAAATTGAAGATAAAAAAAAAAAACAGTAATATAATATAAATGGTACACACATGAAAACAAATCTTCACTTGTGCATGTGGAGCAAGAAATGTACAAACCTCCCTTTAACAAAAGAAATTCAGTGACCAGGTGAGAACATCTCAGTTAAATAAACAGAAACCACAAAGAACATTGGTATTTCATTCATAACCTTTGATATAAAGGACTCCACACATCTGTTTCGAACAATACTGTTAGCGTTTTGGTGGCTGTGCCTTATTTGGTTTGCTTGTGACGTACATAACAAGTGACATGTCTATAGTGAACCGAACAGGGTCTAGAAGCAACTTAAGTAAACCTGTAAAAATCAGCTCTGAAACTAACAAAAAAAGGCTTTAAGCAGGGTATAATCCTGATAATTAATAGTCCTAACAGACCTCAAGTTTGAAAAATGGGGATATACCCAATGTCCCTGGCTTAATTAAGTCCAATTTAAAGTATCTGTGCTAACTCTATGGTTGTAACTTTTACTAAGTACCTAGAAATACAGATTCTCTTATTACTGCATATTATATATGTCACTCTGCAACCTTGCCAGTGTTTTGGTTTCAGTCATTGGTTTGTGCAATACAAACCCGTGTCCCATCCCTATCACACCCTTTTAAAATCCATCCTCACAGTAGCCCATGGCGAAGACACTACAGCAGTATTTCTCTCCGTTATAAACAAAGTCCTTAATAATAAATAAATACAATGTTAAACCTCTTCTGAGCACACTCATAAATATTCAATTAGGCAGTGCAGAGTAACTGGAAAAGGATTAAAGAGAAAGCCTGGTATCTACAGTAACTGCCAAAAATATTACAAAATCCATTCTGCTGTTCTGAACCTACCAGTTAACCTGTTTGTAAGAGAAAATGGGCCAAACTGGCTGTTCACGGGACTAGATAAATCTATATAATCAATTGGGCGCTAGCACAAATCACTGCGGTGTTCGGCACCGGGTGAGAGCAGGATCTTGTGCTTGCTGTCATATTATTACAGTCCTGTTTTTTTTTTTTTTTATACTATAAAAATGGTTTAACTAAAAAAAAAACACCTGTATACAAACCCATACAAAAATAAAATAAAAAGGACACTGAGATGATCTTGCTGCTTTTTACAGTTTTACGTTGCTGGGGCCACAGGAAACTGACTGGGTGGCTGTTTTGTGGCTACTCTGGGGCTTCAGACTATACTTCGCCCCTCTCTGATGGGACAGCGGGGCTCAAAGCTGCTCCCTCACTTCTAATGAAGTTCCACTGCACTGATTAAACCTCTCCCAGTGCAAATACAGTAGCATCAGCTCAGGCTTGAAAGAAATGTGGCATCTCAGCAAAGCACCGCATCCCACTTTGGGACCAGGGCCTGCTGAGGAGCTGTGGTCTGCCGCACCCTGCTCAGTGTGAAACCTCCTTATGATGTGGCACAACAAAGACGCACTGAAACTCAACACCATGCTTATAGGGAGCCACCGACAGGGTATTTTACACAGTAATGCCAGTAACAACATTATTAATTTACCGGGGGAAAGACTACAGCTCACAAACTAGAACATAACAGGTCAAAACAGTTAATCAAGCACCTGGCACCAGTAGATATAAACCTCACTCATATCAAACAGATGGGAAAACTAAAACAGTAGCTCTCTTTTCTTTAAATAAGTTAAACATTGACTAGAACATGTTTTAAAGAACACCGCAGTTAATTACCTCTCTCTAAGCCTTATTGCAAACATTAACGCTTCTAATTCTGCATAGATGATAGGCGTCCCTCCGCAGCGTTTTCCACTGTGGAGACCTGCAATTCGTGGTGTAAGCCAGCTCTGTGGAGACCGTGAATCCGTGGTGTACGCCGGCTCAGTCCGACTGTGTCTCCACGTCAAGGCTCCACTGGGGGAACAGCCAGCTCTGTGAGCATGTTCAAGCACTGAACTGGACCGCCTGCCCTCATGTGTTGCAGCTGTTCATGATTAAACCTTGATTTAACTCCAGAATTACTTTTTTATGTGCTTAGAGATTTCCTCTCTCTCTCCCCAACATCTTTAACCCTCTTAAAACAACACCAACAACACAAAGTTTCTCTTGCTAAAGGGGAGAGTCCCCCCCAAGCCAGACATCCAGATTCTTAGCAGTGTTGCCGGGCACCCATTGAGAGACAAACTCTCTGGGTGACAAGGAGGTTCACCTCTGTAGTCTCTGCCAACAATGGCCAGTCAGGTCCCAAGGCTACCTCGAGCCCTCATTGTGGAGGAAGAGGAGGAGGGAGAGGGGAGTCTCACAGAGCTGCCAACAAGCTCTCGGAGGTCTTTGGAGCTTCTCACTCCACCGGCGTGTTGCTGGCCTTGACCCCGGCGCGGCCGATCTGCAGCCAGGGCAGCTTGGCGCAGTTCTTGAAGAGCTGCTCGATGGCGATGTGTCGCACGTGTAGCTCCGAGGCCAACGAGTCTTTCTCCTGAACCACCACTGTCAGCTCCTCGAACACAGCTGCAACAGACACAGACAATATATATATATATATATATATTTACTGTGTGAAACAACCATGTCAGTAAACTGACTGGCTAATAGTTGCTTTTGGGACCAGTTAGTGCTCGTCTCTATGCTGATTGAGATTTACAGGCAACCTTGAGACAAGCTAACCTTTCTATTTCTTTTATTTTTCTTTCAATGCAAAGTTTCAGTTTCTTTAGTGAAACAATACTGCCTTGTTGTCTTAAAAATGAAACCCTGTAAGACCGGCCGACATGTTCAGATTCTTACCTTGAACCTGCCGCAGGAGTTTAGAGTTCAGTTGGCGTAGCTCCTCAACACTCATACGGGACACTGAAAAATAAATACAGGAGGGTGGAATGGAAAGAAAAAAAAAAAAAAAAGGTTAGAACTGTGAAGGAAGAGAAAAATTAATTGTTATATATATTACATTACACACACACACACACATATATATATTATATACACACACACACACTATAATAGTGTTAGGCAAAAGAAAAGGATCCTTTGAATCTTATCAGTCAATTATGAAACCCAGTAACTCAAAGGACATTTGTAACGTAAAATAGCATTCATTAGAATTGGAAATTCACTTCCTTTCACATTCCTTTTCTTTTCCTTTTGTGAAATAACCGCCACAATGACGTACAGAGTTACGGCCAAGGACACGCATTGAGGAGAATCAGGCAGAAGCCGTGGACAAGAGCGGCAGACGGGGGGTGTGAAGAGATGCGGACAGTGGGCGACTTGCGTCACACTTCCACAGTGAAAAGGGGAAGATAAAGAAGTGTCTGCCGTACAAAGCGATTCCCAGCAACGGAGGAATGTGACTGAGGAAAACTCCTAATCCCCCTCCTCCCCTGAATCTCAGGCGATGTGTGTGTGTGTATAGCAGTGTGCATGAAGCATTACACCTGTACAGCATTCTCACTTTATTCACCCAATTCAGATGTGTTAATTCACTCTAATGTGTAGATAGCCATGTAGTTTAGCCTTGTAATTCTGTATATGTAAAACAATAATTGTTGGAGGCATTTGCTACATAGAAATAAATAATAACAACAATAAAAGGTGTATTTATAGACCAGTAGGATCTCACTCACAGTCCTCTCGGCTGTGGCAGTTGTGCCTGCGCTGCGTGTTGCCCGGGACCTCCCCAGCCTGCATCTCTGTCCGGTGAGGACCATGCTTCCCGCTGGCCCACAGCAGGTTCCCGGAGCAGAAGGAAGCGGCGCCGTTGCTCAGCAGGTCCAGCCCAAGCTCGCCGGCCGAGGGGCAGTTCAGCATGTGCTTGGCGTACTCCGGCAGCCCGGCCGCTCCGCCCTCTTCCCAGCGAGGTGCGTACCGGGGCACGTGGGAGTCTGTTTGGGGCAGCAGCTTGTGGTCGCCCTGCTGGCTGTAGCACACCAGCTCACGTTTCCCCCCCCTGCGCAAGGAGTCCGAGACCGCCTCCTTGTTCTGGGCGTATTGCACGATCCGACTGAGCTTTTGGCTGAGGGCGTTCTTGACTCCCTCATAGGCGCTTCTGGATGCTTTGGCTCGGGACAGTTTCTGGTTGGCGATGAGGTGGTACTTTTCGAAGCAGTCTCTGTGGCCTCGGAGGGATTTTGTGTGTAACAGACTGGAACTGGGGACACCTGCAATGGGGAAAGTAAAATATATATTTATACCCATATACAAAAAATTGCAGGCGTGACACGGAAAAGGGAAGCTGTAGATCGAAGCACGTGGAGACATCTTGGGGAGGCCTTCATCCAGCAGTGAAGCAATATCTGTCTGTCATTTAAGAAAAGCACACATCAAGACTGCACACCTTAAATCTACCTTCCTTTGTCACAGACATTTCAGCAAGATACGTCTTTAATCCCTGAATCCCCCGTATGAGATGCTTTGAGATAGGAGTTCAAATTGGTTGGCAGGAGAGCATTTAAAATAATCAGAACAAGTCAGGCTGATAGAAAAGATCTGACGGCTAGGATAAAGCCGCTTAGCACGAGAGATGGATTAGCATCAAAGCCCAAAAGAATGGAGCGTCTGCAGATTTACCCCTTCTCCAGAACGCTCATACCTGCACACCCTGACGGAGCCCTACTGAACATTACCTCCTGTTCCATCTGCACTTTTCACGCAACTCCAAATGGCTCCTGCCAACTGCACATCGCATTCATGCCATCACCGATGTTCAAGGAAAGAGACATTGCCCTCAGCATTGCAAGACATTTGTTTCAAAGACAAGATGTACCTAACTTGCACGAAACTGTTATACTTTATGTAACAATTAAAATAAATGGCTTTGCGAAGTTGCTGAATAAAAAGAATAAATACCTCCATTGAGAAACACAGGGTGGCAGAGGAAAATCGTTCATTCTCACCACACAGAGCGCAGGCAAACACAGCGCAAACTAACACAGGTTCTGGCCTCCGTGGAAAAGAAAGTTCAGCGTCCATTCATCCATTTGTTTTAAGCATCACAGAGAGGCTGCACACACGCTGTGCAGAAGTTATTCAAATCAAAAAATGCCAAAATATTAATCGTATTAAAATAAGGAGGGGGAAGAAAAAGTATGTGTTTATGAAATAATTTCACAAATCTGCAATTTTTCCTAGAGGAATTCTGTATCCTCTTTGGGAATGCCTAGATTTACACTAATTGTGGACCTTGCAAAAGGCCATCAGTAACACATGCGAGTAAAGACTATGTGAATGAAAAAATGAAAAAACACATCAAAAGAAAAAAGAAATAGAACACAAATGATCTCTCTCTGCATCTTCCTCCTGGGGGCGATTAATGGCACTATTTTACAAATGATATTGATTAAAATCCATCGCCATCATTCAGAGAAGTGTAAGCAGTGTAAGCAGAAATGGATTTTAGTCTTGTATGATAAAAAGCACATGAAAAAAAAAAGGAGGGGGAAGAGAAGAAAAACTAAACTTGCAGGCCATTCACATAAATGTAACCTTCTTGCCTTTTTCATGTAACTGGTATGTTCTTCGAATTTTTGAGCCTACATGGAATTCCAAACAATCTCTCAAATTTCTAAACCACAACTACCAGGAAATGGTATTACTACTACTGGAGGCATTTCAGTTTTACTTAAGTGCCCATACTGTAACACTAGCTACAGTTTCCAGAGAGATTTGAGTTGGCCACAACAGGATGAATTTCTCACACATGCTTCTTGAGCTGAACAAATACTGAACCGATCAGAGCACGGAGAGTGCTGCCAAAGAGATGGACCTATTGGCAAAAAATTCCTTTCCATTCCATTCCTCTCAGATCAAGAGCAGGAAGGAATATTACTTAAAAGCAGTTTTCATCAATACATAAAAAAAAAGCAAAAGCACAGTAAAGAACTGCAGTCGATTAGCGAAATCCCAGGAACAATGGGGAGAGCCGGCACACCGCTCTCTCTCCGGCAACCCGTATCTAATCCACTGAATACATGAAATGCGCAGAACTGCAAATGAGTGTAAAGACCATAATTGTACATTCACGGCCGATTGTCGCAGACAGTGTGCCAGCGCTTCTCGATTCAGCGCGAGGCAGACCCCCCAACATGCACGCTGGCACAGCTCAGCGGTGCCTTCCACACAGCTGGGATGATTATAGATATTTGGAATAAAAATAGCCAGAGAACAATGACTGCTTTGGATTTGGTTTTGGGTCCCCCCCACCACCATGATTTCTCATTTAGATGTCCAATGTCTACATGCTTTTTCAACCCAATGACAATTCCCTCTTGAGAAAACATGACGCAATTGTTACACTGGAAAAAACAAACCAAAAAAGGATGTTTACAGTTCATCACGCTCCACCTGATCACTTATCGCCAAACTGTAGTTCAAGTCATCAGGTTTCAACATTGCTTGTTGAAAAATGTTTCCAAGTTTAATGCAGAACCATTCACTTAAGTTGAAAACCCATGTTGTAAGGGAAAAGTAAAAGAAAATCCCCACAACATAAGGGTTGTCTTTTATTTAGTCTAATCCATCTCTCTATTTATACAACACAGAGCAGAGATTATTCACCAAGGCTGGAGGTTGCTGTCATGGAAACCTTAATCTTATCATATATAATCTACGCTATGTCAAGGCCTGAGTGGAAGTTTAGTTTGTCTTTCCCCTGTCTGCTGCAGTGGTGGTTCAATGTGAGGTATGTGGCCTCACCCTGCTGTTAGGCAACCGGACCATGGCTTGCGTCTCTCTGTAGCTCCACACAACACAGATGACTTCAGGACAGCAGTCCAGGTCAGAGCGGTCTAAGACTGACTGTTGTATAATGGTATTTTCCCGAGCTCTGGTGACAAGTTCAAGCTGTGCAGTTTGGCACTTGTGATCCCAGTGATGTTCCGATACTCAACTCCGGACTCATTTCATTTCACATGCAGCGCTGGCGTCTAGAACAAGTTTAAACTTCCAACTGCTTCCATCAGCACTGAGGGCATGGCCTCAGATGTGACCCAAGTCACACGACACCCTCTCCTAGCCTAACTGACATCTACACCTGCCCGCCACACCGAATACACACAAACTGCACACGGATGAGAGACAGATAAACAACAGCCACCCCTACAGAGACTGACTGCTTTAATGCAAATACTGAATGAATGAGAGAAATGTAAATCGTTCAGGCATGAAATAAATATTTGCATGCTTTAAAGACAATGTAGGTGGACCTATTATGAATGTTATCCATTTTCTGACTAATTTTAGACATTTTGCCAGACATTTGCCATGGCCATGTTCGGGATTACAAAGAGAAGGTCGTTTGCGTTTATTAGTCACAAAGTCAGAGTGCATGACTCACACGCCGATCTCGCAACAACACAAAACACAATGGATTCTTGAAAACAAAAGACGGCAGGGCAGCCAGGGAAGAAGGCTCCTTTGAGGAATTACAAGGCCACAGTTCCTGTTTTTATCCTGAAGGTTTATGTTCTTAAACCAAAGTCTGAAAGCATGTTGCTTAAACTCCCTAAACAACCACGTCAGTGATCGCTTTCCTTTGGTGGTCACAATCCTGCTGCCTTTTGGCATTGCGCAGTACAGCGAGGCCCCAACACAGTGCCCTGTTCACAAGCTCTGCAGCACAAGGTGCACAATACAGACAACACAACATATTGTCACAGCAACACAAAGGCCTACACTGGAGTGGTACTGAACGCTACCCAGTCCCGTGATCACTCAGTATAATCCCCTTCAATGGAGCCCCTCGTTCTCCTAACTCCCCAGACTCGGTTTTGCCGAATTATTTTGTGTGGAGCAGCAGAAACTCCACACACATTACATAACCCATAATATCTCAGGTCTGTGGTGGCCACAAACTATCATCAGTTGGTCTGATTATGCGTGAGATAACGGTAGCATGGCAGGTGTGTGAAACGTACCCCCAAACTCTCAAAATGACCTTGGTTTACCCCAAATGTTGAGAATGGTGAGGTGGGTGGTGCGGAAGACTGGGAAAGACCCGTTCTAGACTAATTCAGCAGCTGTGGAAATTGAGGAACCAGTTCCTGAACTGTTGATCAAGCTGCCTATGCGTCTTTCCATGAGGGTCTCTAACATGTATGAGATCTCCTTCACTCAACTGCCTCCTCCCATCCCTTGCCCCTGAAAAAAAAACTACTTGAACGATGTAATTTAGGCTATTTTTATAAGGCTACTGAGCAGCAACTATAGAAAATTCAATTAATTCCAGCCCATCAGCTCAGATCAGTGAAACGTATCTACCCAGCTGCTGTTTTTCTCCTAAAGCAGAGCGATCTGCTCTCCCCGTGTGAAACACAGGGCAACTTCTGTGTGTGGTAAAAACTCTTGCTACGTGGTTCTTATTTTCCTTTTCGGTCTTGGAAGAACTATCCCAAGCGGCCTGGAAAACCAATGGGTACACATTATTTTTGCAGCATGAATTCTGGTTCAGGAAGACATTTTTAAAATGAAAGCAGAAATAAAAGATGTTAAATGCTATAACCCATAATATTAACTAAAACACGATATGAATGCTTTAAATGCTACAGCATGGTTTTCACAGCCTTCTGTAAGGAAAAGTGATGGTAGGGAAGAGTGGTTGATGGCATGATCTTTAAGCCATTTTACAATAACATTATATATAAAAAGATATCAATCTGTGAAGAGCATTACATCAATTACAGTTCGTGGCGGAAGTTAACTATGGAAACACACATCTCACTAGCAGCACTATTACACTATTTGTCTGTTCAAACTACTGGCAAATAAGAGAGGTTACACAAACAGCACTCTATAGCTTTCACCCAGGTCTCACTCTAGGAGCTCTTTATGCAAACTAATAGAAAACAAGCACATCTAAACGGAAAAACCTCATTCACCTCTGGCCCAGGCATCTCCAAGCATACACTGTTTTTCTGCATTATTCCTATCCAGCCACCAGCTGCAAGATTTCGGCCTCCCCTCACACAAAGTAAATACAGACATATAATTCAAGTTTGAATCTGAACATAGGGATAGAAAATTGTTGAAACACCACTGCTTGCTTTCTTTTTTCTTTTGAGAACATTATCACAGAAGACAACAGTAACAAGAGAGTTATTGCCCTGCCTAGTTTTGCTTCCAAAACACAAGCAAGCAGGCCTGAACAAATCTGCACACCTCTGACGGGTAAACACAAAGTTTCACAATGACGAGATCTGGCCAGTATGAAAGTGCCAGTAAAAATAACGGCTTCCAACAGCTTCTGTGTGCTTAACAACAACAAAAGAAAGAGCCTTCGGCTTCTTCCTCTAGTAAATGTACTGCCTCTTCAGCTGTAGTCTTGGGCAAGAAGTGTTTTTCTCTTTAAAAGTAACACCATAATAACATTATGCAATAATAATAACATTATCTAATAGAAATTTACAAACAAATCATGTTTAACAAAAGTGACATTTCTGACATTTGATTAAACTGCCTCATCCATCCAATTCCCTTCTGTGTTTGTTTTAAAACACCCATTGCGTTTAATTGCAGCATTACTGAGACAAAGTTTTCACTCAATTGACAGGCATCCTTCGGGCTTTCCATCAACATCAGTATAAATTGCCCTCCAAGGCCCCAAATGCAAGTCATGTAGAAGTTGAGGGGGTTGTATTTTCACTTCATTTCCTTAAAACCAAATGGACTGAAAAAAGTCCCAGCTGTTCAGCTTCCACCAAATGAAAAACGATCCCTGCAGTCAGACCCATGGCACAGAAAGGAGACGGAGCAGGACAGCTACCCCTCTCTCTCGCTCTCAGTTTCAGCAGCTCTTTGGGACGTGATACTCATGTGACAGGCTCATTGCATAACTCATGAGAGGAAGCAGCTCTCAGGCAGACGCAGAATCTGTGTTGGTTTAACAAAGTGCTGCGAAAGCCCAGACCGCGCACAGTGCTGGTACACACACACACACACACACACAGACCACAGTACTGACACTAAAGCACTCGTTCTCTCTCAGAGAACGCCCCGAGGTTTGTTAGTCAGGCTGCAAAATCTTACCGGCCGCTGACCTGAGGTGTTAATGTACCGAATTAATTTGAGTGAAAATGCAATTTAACATCCAGCACTGCAATAAAGTATAACATACCTTCCAGAACGTGATGGCAGCGCTGCAAGGGCTGGCCGAGCTGAGCTTGCATTTCAGCCGAATATGTGCACAAACAGAGTCGAGCAGCAAATCCCCAATAAGGTAACCTTATCTGACACTTGTTTAACTATGCAAGCCCTGCTGTTCCAATTTACATATCATTGTGATTAATAAAATACATACAGATGATTACAGCTCTTCACATGGAAGACCAGAAAGCAGGGGGAACTAACACACACAGATGAGCACAGGCCCTGTACAAGCTGGAGGCTGACAAAGGGAGAGCGAGAGCAGGGAGAGAGCTGCAGTCAGACAGGATAATCCCCTAGTACTGCCGCCAGGCCGGGAGAAGAGACACGGCACTGACACCCAGAGGCTCAGACAACACCCACCCATTAACTTCACTGAAGGCTGAACGAAAAAGAGCCAGGCAGATTACTGAAGGTCCCCATTTAAGCTTAGACAGAGAACTTGGACCGCAGCTCAGCTCACATGCAGTTGGCTATTTGTAACACAGGCAAAGCAAAGACTCGTGATCGGGCCAATGGAAATCTATATTTAGGAGACTCACGCTGGCAAAACAAACACTATCAGCAGGACCTTTTTGAACAGTCCATTTCTTTTTCTGCAGACCACAGAATAAAAAAAAAAAAGTTCCTCTTCAGTGCAGATACTGGATTTCAGAAGTGCGGCATGGTTATTGCACTAAAGACAAGAGATAGTGTCAGAGACGTGGAGGGAGACTGACCTGTTGGGTATAAACATGGCTCCATGTTTCAGCCCTACTGCTCAAAGTTCAAGCAAACCCCTCATTCTTAGAAGCGTTTGGCTTATCCAATTCTATAGCACAAGCTCCGTGCAAGAGCTATAGTACGATGGCACAGAAACATCTGTTTCCATCACGCAAACCGCAAGGCAACCCACTTCCTGAGCTCGCTGCAGGGCACCCACACTTATGTCAATGCACTCAAATACTTTGTTCACTTTTAAAAAACACATTAAAGAATTGTACTATAATTGTTATGTTTATTATAATTTAGAAGTATTGTATGTTAAAGGTGGGTCAAATCGCAAGGGAAAAGGATGCAGGAAGCAGTTTAGAAGAACACCGGCACTTTGTCAACCACACAAAACCCATTTTCAAGGACAGAGTCCAGAGGATTGTGTCCCTGTACACAGAAACCCCACAATATTAAGTGCAGCTGCTGAATGAACGTAGACACATCCTTAATCATGAATGAGCATTTCTTTCTTGCAGCAGGTGGTTTTTATTTGTAATGCCAGTGTTAGAATAGTAAAGATCTCAATCACTTCTAAGAAAAGACCATACAGTGAGAGAAGCACTTCTCTGGAAAGGCAGGGTCTAGGTACAAAGGCGCATGCAGGTCAGGAAATATGGTGCAGAGGAAGCGTTTATTATTTACAGTGCTGGGTGCTAAACAAACAATGCCAAAGCCAAACAAAACCCAGCTCCTCTATGAGCCTAACCGGCTTCTTCCTGGTGCCTCTTTACAAACACAAAACACACAACCCAACAAAGTTCAAACCTCAAAGCCTTAGCCAAGTCCATAAGCAAAGTCCATAAGCAAAAACCATAAGCAAAGTCCATGTAAAGGGTTTGTGTTCTTATTATTTGTCTGCATCTGTCCCTCTGTCCAGCTCCTACTCCCCCAACCATCAAGGAGTGCCAGCTTCCTGGGTTTATGTGGGAGCCCATCCAATCAGGGAAGACCTGAAAGTCAGGTGCTTCCCCAAGGTTCTGCCATTCAAGGCAATGTCTTCAAACTAAGGCTGGTATTAAATAAAAAGTTTGACCCCTCTGCTCGTCATCAAATATATTGAGGACGCCTTTATCTTTGTCAAAGGCTTTTCTTCTAAGCTGTAATAAAACAAAACACCAGCAAGCACTGGGATGGGGAGTGGAGGGGGATTTGACTCAGGAGTTTCAGAAATGAATGTTCTGCATGTCAGCCTCAGCGCTGCGATGAACAAACACCGACTGGCAGCAAAGGAAGGCCCGTGAGGAAGCAGGTGTGTGTGTGTCAGTGGTGTATTGAGGGAACACAACCCTCTCTCTCTCGCTCACCCTCAATACTGAGCTCGAAGCACACATGGCAGAAGGACAGCGTGCCGGTCTCTGTGTCCAGTTTACAGACGCTGCAGACGTTGTCATCGTTTAGGTCGATGTTGACAAAATGCTCTTCCTCGTTCATGGTGCCTCTGGTGGGGGGGAAATAATAGGAAAAGAAGAAAAAGGGTTTATTTGCAATGGTGACAATGAGGTCCTCACCCGTACCTCTCTTGAATATGATCAACTCATCCCTCCCAAAAGCATGTTAAGACAGTCTGTCTCCTCACTCAACTTTATCGGTAGCTTTTGATATGCTATCAATACAAGACAGACCATCTCCTTATCAACCTTCTGTTACGCTATTGATACCAGAGACCTCCTGCCCTCAGCTATGTTTGCTTACCCCTTAACCTTTATTTATCAGGACAAGAACATTAGGGGAGACTGGACTTTAAACTGGAGAATTTTGCTAGGGTGCAATTTCCCAGCCTCAGATAATTGTATTCCTTACAACAGTAAAGCTGTAGCTGCAACAGAAGTGTATATTTTCACATCAGCTTTTATAACGGTGCTCACATTAGTTCCATAAAGCAGACTGATTCTAGAATCTAGACGTTGAACCTTCTACCTGCAAATTAAATAAAGTGAGTCATCTACATTTGTCCTCTTCATTTTTCTTAATACTTGAGAATAATATCAGATCAGACCCACTGACAACAAGTTGTTTTCTTGCCCTACTTCCCCTGTCATCACACCCCTCCCCCCAAAAGACTGATACATTGAACACCTCCACAAAAGCTTTCAAAAAGACAATGTTCTCTAAAACTGTAAACTACACAGCCCTGAACAGTCTGTGAAATTCCACAGCATGTCTGAACAGAGCCCCACTGTGCGAGACTGCGCTCACTCTGTCTACAAGACATCTGCTTAACAGGAAAACGCTTTGTTTGCAAGATGGAGGCCTCGAGCAGGATGGGCTTACCTTGCAAGAGCGTAAGCCACAGGTTAAAAGGTGTGTGTAATGGGCACCATGCACAGTGCATCAAACGATCACATGCTGTAATATTTCAAAAAGTTGATAGCACCAGTGATGGGTCAGAGCAATGTTAAAATCGGAGAAGTTCTGTACTTTGTCTATGCAGCTTTACGGGAACACTGGTACACTGAGACACTCAATTTCATAATCCTTACATTTGGACTGGTAGGGCCATGCACTGTTACGACCAAACAAATGCGTCTCTTTTTAACTGTATCCTCTATAACACCAAAGAAATAAGGATTGTCTTGGGGTTTCACACTCCCAAATTAAGGCTTCAGAACCTTTTCTTTTTTCCTTCCCAGGATTATATCATTGCTTTTTCACAATGAACTGGGAACACACTTAACGGGCCGATCTACAAAGGGAGTTTTCAAAGCCCTTTATAGTGCAACACATTCTGTGAGTGCACTGTGAGGGACAGCTATAGCCTTTAGCCACACATATGGCATTCTCATGAATTTTCTAATGTTTTCTCATTTATTATTTTGTTGATTTCCCCCCACCGTTTTTATCATAACGTTTCTCACACTGTTGCCCCTCCCACAACAATATAGATTATAAAATTCTCCGTAGACAAATTCACAGCTGCTCTGCATGAAGAAGACGCTGCACAGGAAGAGAGGGTGGTAATATCTAGCAAATGTATTGGAAGAGGAGTCCCAGTAGACCAAGGCCAGTAAACTTTCGGTTGTTTGGACAGTCTACCGATTCCGCCTCATCTGACAGAAAGCTGCACGTTGTGGTCTGACTACTGCCATTTGGTCATGTAGACCCACCACATGAAGCATGTTGGCCACGATTAGCCACGCACGCCTTCTTCGCTCGGTGATGTTTGAGGTTGCGAGCTACACAGTCCTTCACATGGCTCTCTATCCACCATGGTACACTTAAGGCAACTAACAAGCTGTCACTGCACAGCCTTAAAGCAGCATGGCTGTCCGTGTGGATAATGTGTGTTAGACACAATTGTGTAGAGAACACATTTCAGCCACCAAAGACTATTTTGTGTGCGTTGTTTTTTTAGTTTTTTTTTTAGTCCTACTTTTTGATCTTGCTGGTGGAGGGTTTATCAAAAACCAAAAAGCAAACGTCAAGACTAAGAAGCCAAATAGATGATCAAAGTATTAACCTAAAGCAAAACAAACATACCTGTGTAGTGACACTTCCACCAACCTAACAGACAACCTTGTTCAGGCCTATTAACATTATACAACAGCTACTTAATGCCACTGCCTTCACTTGTAAGAACAGCTGTGACATAACCATTAGCAGAAATATAGATTTTAAAATCTAAAGACAAAACTGAATTTTTCTATGACATGACATTAGTTTGGCAACTAATTTACTACACCCTTCGTGCATTTATAGGTGCTTTTCCTAATCGTGTATATTGCATCCATTTAATAGGGACGTTTTAAACTGTTTTAGGTTGATTGTGGTAAAGATTGAGAACAACATGCCAAAGTATTTTGTACAAAACTAATGTAGCAACTCCATGTTTAAAAACAAACCAGACCAGAAAACAACAAAGCAGATTACATCTGAAAGGAAAGCATGCTCTGAACGCCACAGGTTTTAGATGCGATTCAAAATGACGATGTGAAGTATTGCAGTTTCTTTCCACCGAGCTTTACAAATAACACAGCTCTCAAACAGCGACCTGCGGGTCTGTACGCCATAAAACGGCCAATCAAAAGAATAATTAAACAGCAATGTTCATTTACACTACAGCGTTATTTTTGTGTATATACAGGAACGCTAGTCGGGTCGGATTAAATATGTGTTGCGTCATGGGCTGCTCTGGAAGTTTAGTAGAGAAGTGCTCTTGAACAAAGCTTTTGCTAGACGCTTAAAACGAGTCCATGTACACTTTAAACTTCATTAAACATTTCTTCAATTGAAATGTTGTGTAAATACAGTACGATTTGTGCTGAGTTTCACACTGACTCGTTATGGCTTAACTTTAAAAAAGTGTAACTTCGAAGCCACCGCTACAGCCACCACGGCTATGGGTTGTATTGTTGTGTTCTGACTGTAGAGGAATGTAAACTGAACTAAATGTCTGGATACAGTGAAGACAGTATACATATCTCCCATTATAATCAACAGTCTGTGTTCAGACAGCGTACATGTTGGACCTGTGGACGTGCCGGAGCCCGGTCTGCACCATACATCAATAAGACAACGGCGATTAACTAAACTTGTTGTTGTTGTTGTTGATATGGCTGGAGGACCCGACACACATGGCACCTAACGATCATCAAAATTTCGATGAGCAACAAAGTTGGGCAGCCGAGCTACTTGCGCCTTGTTTCCCTCGCACCCATGAGCACAGGTGAGCCCGGCGCGGCCGCGTCCTTTGTCCGTGTGTGTGTGTTCAGCCCGCATCCATCCCTGCGCCTCGGATCCGAAACAGCTCAAGTTGCCCATTCGCTCCGCGTCCAGTGGGCTTGATGACGTAGCGGCCGCTATAACAGTCAACAAGAGCACGATTCACGTCGGATTTCTTACCTTTTTGTTGTCAAATCCGAGTAGTTGTGTGGATTTCGCACAAACACCGTCCCTTCTACGACTGTTGCTCCAACCTCCAGAGCCACAACCACGCACTACCGCCGTTGAGCTGCCTGGCACAGCGCGGACGACAGCCGTACATCGGAACCAACCATTCACCGCACCCCTCTCTAAATAAATACATAAACAACACAACGGCAAAACACATAGATGCACAAATGCGTATATTGTACAAATATAGTGTATTTTCATTGTTTAAACATGACAGGTTTCAGCATAGTTAGTTATAATTAAGTATTGAATGAAGCCACTTAATAGTTTTATGTCCCCCCCCGTTTCCATTTCAACAATGGCATGTCCTTAATTTTCAGAGGTTAGAGTAGAGAGAAGGTGCAATAAAGGAAGTCGAATTGAATATGCTGTGGTTCCGTTAAAAGTAATGCAACAAGGATGTGCTTCGATGTATTTATTATTTCCTTATCATTGCAAGTAGTATATAATGAGATATATAACGATTCGTTATGGAATTTGCAATCATTGGGAATAAAATATGGTACATTCCGTTATAAAGTATATTTATGGCCAGACGGCTTCCATTGCGTGACAGGGAAAGTTAGTGAACTAATTTCTTGGAGATAACTATCTGATTATAAACGACAACACGAATATACCATGTGTACTTTAGGTAAAATTTTCCCTGTCGGCCCTTGCGAGCTGAGAGACGCACGTTGGGGGTTTCCCATGATTCTCTGTTACAGCACCTGGGAGTCCCGTCTTATTCCTTACATTTCCAACCGTTTTGCTTTCGTTTCACTGCTGTGGTTGAGATTAACTATGGGTTTTGTAATTGATTGGCACTGAAAAAAGTGAACAATTGTATTTAATAATAATAATTGATGATTTTTTTGTAGTAATAATAATTATTGGCTTCAATAACAAACATTTTACAACAGCTGCTTAAAATTCTTTATTTTTCCTTTTACTGCATTCTCTATACATGTCATGATGTTTCTCCCTACTTTTAACCTTTGGATTCACCCCTTTTCGACGGCCAGATTTGGGTCAGTTAACAGTTAAGTCAAGGGCCACCAGTCTTACAAAGGTAAATCCAAAAAAGTCAAAATCAGACTTCTGAGCTGTGTATTCATACGTTTTCTCTAAAACACACACACTTATCCATACAGAAGCCCAAAGCTGATTATGAAGGTTAACCCTGAAATTAATCTGCTTTTCAATGGAGCTCTAATCTGCCTGGCTACACTATTTTCTTCTGACTTCAGCTTCCTTCATCGCTACATAGACTAAAATGCACGTTGTTGAATTTTCAGACTGAATTAGTGTAATGAAAGAGAATACATAGTTCTCAGTTTTCTTGGTTGTGCTCTGATTTCCCAGAAGTGCATCTGTTGTGATCTGTCTTGTTCTAGGAATCAGAGAATGGATGGCACCAAACTCTGACTTTCGACCGAGATCTTGAAGAGCTCATTCAAACATAGGTGAAGGATGTGCTTTTTGTTCTCTGATGGACTGTGATCTGTACAAAAGGACCATAGGATGAAGGTCAGTTTCTAGTGATAGGCTGAAACACATTGCACATCATTGCAAATGACCCAAAGCAATTACATCACAGGGCACCCCTCTCCATCAGTATGTCGCCTCTCATGATGTGACAAGACCCCTCCCGTTCTCGGTTGAGCCAGGATCTGGGAAAGGACCCCTGGCTGTGAAAGTGTTTTGGCAACCTGTGGAGAGCCAGGTCTCTGTGCTCTGGGCTTCCCAGACTCCAACAGGGTTATTGCCCTCCCGGTAATTCCTCAGTCTGGGGGGTCAACGAAGCCTGCAGGCTTTGGCCCCTTCACTTTGGCCTCCCTTTTGCTGTGTGAACGCTTGACCCCCTCCCCCAAACACATTTCACTGGAAACTATCCAGAGGGACTGTGCTAAGCAAAGGAAGGTAGAAATCTAGGTGTTTATATAATCTGCTCGCTCCTGTTATTGCATGCGTTCCTTACTATTACAGAAAATTATATAAAAAGGCCTGACTGTTAGGAAATTAGGGAGTGTGTCATTGCGGCTCAGGCTGCACTGCCCCAAGACTCGCCTAAGGGCCTCGCAGAAGTGTACAGCACTAATCTGCTTTGCTTAAACCCACTCTGCAGCCCATCTGTTTTGGGCCCTCTCTCACAGTTAGTATGCCAAACATAAACTGCCATGGGGGAATGGTTTAAGACCCACATGATGGCATATGCAACATGTAGGTAATAATAATAATGATTTACAAGATAAGTAAAACATTATGTAATGTGTTCCCTTAAGAACAGTCAGTAGAAGTCAAGGAAGCAAACACACACATGATCTTCGGTACAAAGCTGTGGATTTTATTTGAATGCACACAAACAATTTCCATGCGTCTCTTTGTTTGTCTGTGTGTTAGTGTGTGTTTATGAGGGGAGGGGCGTTAATCTGTAGATATTCCAGGTCCTCTTGTGCTGAAACTGCAAGGCTGTCATTAGTGCTTTAAAGCCAGCGCTCCAATACTGAACACAAGAGACACAAGACGAGGCCCCAGGCTATTGGTAAATAATATGGAGACTGCTGCCAAAAAGGCTTTGTTTTATTCAAGCACTGGGCATTATCAGCCTTTACTGCTTTGCTTGAATCAATTAATAAAAGCCTGCATTGTTATGTAAAAATGAAAAATGTCTGTTCAAATGAAAGGGCATGACTTTATATTAAAAGTCCACAGTACTAAAGGTCAAACTTTTCTTTTTGAATCTGGCACAGCACACTGAAAATGCCCAAAACCCAACAAGCGTTGTCAGTACTCCATGTTGCCTTTTCTAATCTGAAGTACTTGGCTATTTGCATTGAAATATGAGCCTATTTTGTACACGCATGGGCTATAATGAGCAATTTGGAGGAGCATAAATCTTCATGCTAGTGCGCGCTCTGAGAGAAACCACTGGAAATAAAACTGACAGTCAAATCCAAACAAAGACGTCCTGACAATTAAGAAAGAAACGGCAACAGCATTTAAAGTAAAATGTTATTATCTACACAAGGAATTTAAAAATATATATTTGAAAGATTTGCTAAGCAGCTTTGGTTGAAATGAAGTGTTTATTGCCTCCCAGGCATGCAGGAGGGTGGCTGGGATTTACAGCCCCCTTGTGAAGTGTTGATTAACACCCAGGGTCACTGGCTGCTCCCTCTTGCGCTGGTGTGAACAGACTCTCAGCCCGTTCTCCGGTGGTCTCACTAAAGATCACATTAAATATACCCAGACACATTTATGGCTTGTTTAACCTCTCACAGAGTCCCCTCCATCCCTCAGGGAGATGCAGTGCTAAATGGGGCTAAGGAGACGCATGCCCCTAGAGTTCAGTCTTTTACTCAGGAGTTAGGCCCTCTAACAGGTGACAAATTAGCTTGATTTAAGACAATATCCTTCATGGGGTTTCAACTCTGTGTACCAATGGGTAATTAACAGGATCTTGATTAGATGATCAGCAAATAAATACACCAGACTTGCAGATGCTAGTGAATGCTAGGTAAATTCTGACCCCATTCAGATATCGTACTGTGCAAAAGAGAATGGTTCAGGTTTATATGTGTTGTATAAAGGGAAGGAGGATAGCCGAACAAGGGCAGGAGAAAGCTGACTGTTCTGAACTCGACCGGGTGTTCTCCTTTAATTAAGTTTACTACAGATGGTTCACCATCTCTTCTGTGACCACTCTGTGTTAATTAAATAATCCTCCATGCCTCAGATATTATATCTGCTACATGCAATTGCTTCTTATCTTATTGTGCTGCTGGCAACATATGTGCTGCCTCACTGTTCCCCACATCACGTTTTAAAGAGAGAATTATTAATAACCACGCTTATGTATTTGCACAGTGAGATAGGAACGTCATTTCTACCTTGCATCCTTACTCATCCAGCTTCAATAACCAACATCTGGTTTTAAAGGGCACTGGAAGTTGCCCGTGAGTTTCAATAGTGGCAGTTTCTGATTAAACTTGGCTTTTGATGCAATCCAATCCTTTCTCATTAGAGCGAACACCTGTTTCATCAGAGAATCTGGGTTGTAACCAAGGCATTCATGCCCACTCCATTGCCACGGACAACAAGATGTAGTAATAGCAGTGGTTCTTATTAAGAATGCTGTTACAAACTGCAAACTATTGATTTCCTTGACAATGTCTAATTAGAATTTCTTTTTAGTTATAGAAACAAGCTGCCTTATGTTTTCCTGAGACAATGTGAGGAGCAGCCTGTGCACTCACTCCCACTCATTCTCCAAGCTAAATCATAACAGCGGTTATTAAACACAATAAACACTGTTAAATGACATGATTGAATTCTTTAACAACTCATATACACAATGTGTTTGTGTATTACACATAAAACTGTCAAATACTTGGCTTTTGTCTATGATGTTGTTTTCCCCATGTTATGACACCAGCAATCAGGCAGGTAGCCAATATGTCTGCTGCCAGGCGCCTTGCAATTCATTTTTGTTCATTTAAACTGGGTTTGCTTTTACCTATAATGCCAACAATCTGCTTAATCCCAGTTGTTTGTACATATTAAGCGAACAGATGCTACCACAGTCCACAAGATTTATGGGAGCTGGTGATTGGTTGCACAGTATTATCTGCCAAAATAACAGCCATTGGCTTGTCTTGGGGCAGCAGTGGACAGTAGCGAGATGTTCCCGCAATGTCAGGGAGATTGTGCTTTCTCAATCCTATCAAAACATCACATCTACCTCCTATATGAAACACAGACTGGACAATTCAATATGTGTAATACGGGACACCTAGAATGGTTTTCCCTCATGTTGTCATATGGGATGTTTGTCCTACAGGATGTCCCATAAGACATAGGAAGGATTGTATTACAAACATTAAAATGCAATTTGATGACGTTGTAATTTACAATTGCAGTTACTGGCTTTAGTAGTCATAGTAGAGAAGAGAACCTTTAGTTAGCTCGGTGGGAACAAAAACCTGCAGGGTAGGTGTTACTCCAGGACAGGTTTGAGAACCACTGATTTGATGTCTTCAATTTCTAAATTCTTCCTCATGTACCTATGCCATGTTCCAAGTCCTTATAAACTAAGGTTTCTTGCTTTTTGTCCGGATAAATGCTTTTTGTTCCATAAATGAAACTATGAACATTTTTATATACGATATTAGATTTTAATTTGAATTAATTTAATTCAAAAGGTGATTTTCCTAACAGTATTGCATGACATTCAAGCTGCTGCACTCAACAACTATGCCTGCATTTGCGTTGGAAGATGTGTGAGAGGAGCTCATCAGATTAAGCCTAAAGCACGGGCGATTAATTTTAACTACCGTAAAACGTCAATTAAACGCCCCCATGTTTGTTCCAAATAACTGCAAAAAGCCCCGGCATCAATTGGAGACCTGCGATTGTAGGAGACCGGCGTTTGTATTAAACATTCATAAATTAAAAGACATCGCGGACTCAAGGGTAGAAGAGCCTGAAACATTGAGTCATTGTAGAAGTAGACAAATAGGCCAGGATTTTATTTTTTATTTCTGTATGTATTATTATTTGTTATTAATTTGCTTTCCAAAGATGCAAACAAATCACATTCAATGTATGGTGAACTATACACTGGATTGAAAACAAGATATTAAAACAAGGTAATTCGGTTAACAGTTTAAGACTTGATATACTATGAACTCTCACTAAATAAAAAAAAACACTTCAACAAAACTGTGGAAATACGCTTTAAACCAAACCATCAACATTTTACTTAATTAATGCATTGTTTATGTCGCGATTGACAGTTAGTTCAATCACTACAGTTAACAGCAATAGAAATAAACAGTGCTGTGCAAAAGATTTAGGCAGGTGTGGAAAAATGCTGTAATGTAAGAATGCTTTCAAAAATAGACATGTTAATAGATTATATTGATCAATTAACTAAATACAAAGTGAGTGAACAGAAGAAAAATCTACATACAATCCATATTTGCTGTGACCACAGTTTGCCTTCAAAACAGCATCAATTCATCTAGGTACACTTGCACAAAGTCAGGGATTTTGTAGGCATATAGTCAGGTGTCTGATTAAACAATTATACCAAACAGGTGCTAATGATCATCAATTCAATATGTAGGTTGAAACACAATCATTAACTGAAATTAACTGTTTACTGGCAAAGGTCATACACCATGGCAAGACTGAGCACAGCAACAAGACACAAGGTAGTTATACTGCATCAGCAAGGTCTCTCCCAGACAGAAATTTCAAGGCAGACAGGGGTTTCCAGATGTGCTGTCCAAGCTCTTTTGAAGAAGCACAAAGAAACGGGCAACGTTGAGGACTATAGACGCAGTGGTCGGCCAAGGAAACTTACTGCAACAGATGAAAGACACATCCTTCTTACTTCCCTTCGCAATCGGAAGATGTCCAGCAGTGCCATCAGCTCAGAATTGGCAGAAAACCATGGGTCTGGAGAAGTCTGGTCAGAAGTGGCCTTCATGGAAGACTTGCGGCCAAAAAGTCAGACCTCCAATGTGGAAACAAGGCCAAGCGACTCAACTATATATGAAAACACAGGAACTGGGTGCAGAAAAATGGCAGCAGGTGCTCTGGACTGATGAGTCAAAATGTGGAATATCTGGCTGTAGCAGAAGGCAGTTTGTTCGCCTGGGCTGGAGAGCGGTACACGAATGAGTGTCTGCAGGCAACAGTGAAGCATGGTGGAGGTTCCTTGAAAGTCTGGGGCTGCATTTCTGCAAATGGAGTTGTCAGAATGAATGGTCTCCTCAATGCTGAGAAGTACAGGCAGATACTTATCCATCATGCAATACCAACAGGGAGGTATCTGATTGGCCCCAAATGTATTCTGCAGCATGACAACGACCCCAAACATACAGCGACAGTCATTAAGAACTATCTTCAGTGTAAAGAAGAACAAGGAGTCCTGGAAGTGATGGTATGGCCCCCACAGAGCCCTGATCTCAACATCATCGAGTCTGTCTGGGATTACATGAACAGAGAGAAGCAACTGAGGCGCCTAAATCCACAGAAGAACTGTGGTTCGTTCTCCAAGATGTTTGGGCCGACCTACCTGCCCAGTTCCTTCAAAAACTGTGTGCAAGTGTACCTAGAAGAACTGGTGCTGTTTTGAAGGCAAAGCATTTTGTTAATTGATAAATATAATCAATTAACATGTCTGTTTTTTAAAGCATTCTTACTTTACAGCATTTGTTCACACCTGCCTAAAACTTTTGCACAGTACTGTATATTTAATCATTTTAACTCAAGATGTATGATGCAGTGAGACACAAAAGACATTATCTAGATTAAACATTTAATACTATGGTCTGAATTATTTTAAAGAAAATAACGGGTGTGATGCACAGGTGGAGGTTCGAACCTGGCGCCTCCAACAGCACCCCTCTATAGAACTGCGGTGCCAAGCAGCAGCTCTCAGCACTGACCAGCCCTGCCTGGAACGGTGTACTGATATACTATGGCATATACTAATATACGAAGTCAGCTATAGGCTACATACAGTGCAATTATATTGTAAATCCATATTATTAATAGACTATTGCATTAAAATTCCAGTTGGGTAATAATTCCTGTAGAGCTTTCAATATATTCTCAGTTATTTCATAGTATTTAATAAAACCTTTCAACCGACAATTTGTACACTGGTTCTTATTTTAATTATGTTTTTTGTTAGCTGTGGTGTCAATTTCACCAGTGTACACCAGAGCATTATTCATACATTACATTTTGTCAGTGTCAAATACAAAAATGTAACTATTTGATATGTAAAGAAAAACAATTAGTGGTTATGAATCGAGTTATAAGTAGTTCAGTTACAAAAGAAGTCTAAACAGTGTGATTTGGCACATTTTGGTCCCCTTAGTACGGTACTATCCATAGTTAGTCTGTAGCTGGAGTAGGACTACGTTAGTCCTGTACTTAGTCTCCTCTAGAGGGCAGCAGCAGTGATTTTGGGGTTCGTTGGAATGGAGACCTTATTTAGTCCGCAGCTGGAGACAAACTTCAGCCGCCGAGTTCGTTGCAATGGGTATTAAACTTGCGGACTCATTTAGTACAGACCTGCGTACTAACCACGGGATCATCTCCAGTTAGTATGCAGCTTTCAGTTCATTGCAATTGACCCTAAGAGACCTGGAGTCCCATTGCTGTTACTGACAGCACAGTCACCCTGTAATGGTCCAAGCTAAACTAGTCAAAACAAACAATTAGCCAAACTATCCTTCCAAAGGCCACTCTACAATGTGTATTTTGGTCACACAACGCAATGCCACACAATTCTCCAGTTTTCAGGGTGTGTGTGACTGGCATGCTGACTGCAGGAATGTCCACCAGAGCAATTAGTAGAGAATTTAATGTTAATTTCTTTACCATAATCCACCTCCAACGTCGTTTTAGAAGATTTGGATGATCAACTGCGGGATCATCTGATCACCCCCAAACTGTGGGTTTGCACAACCCAAGAATTTCTGCACAAGCAGCCAGAAAGCATCTCAGGGAAGCTCATCTGTGGCTCGTCATCCTCACCAGGGTTGGAAGAAAGTTTCCAAACGAGAGGAGGCCATTTGACCCATCGTGCTCGTTTGGTGTCCATTAATAACTAAGTGATCCAAGGATCCTATCCAGTCTATTTTTAAACCTTCCCAAATGTTCAGCTTCAACCACATTGCTGTGGAGTTTATTCCAGATTGTGACAACTTTCCCATCATAACAGCCACATCCTTGACCTTGACCATCTTTGAAAGTGTTGCATTTATATTTTTGTTCAGTGTGAATATGAGTTTCATAAACAATGTAACAGGCTGACTTGTGCCATCTGGTGGTCAGATATACAACTTAGTACTACTTAGTATTCATATACTCCGTACTTCCCTATTGATTTGAGCAGTGCTATAGTATTATAATATGAGTGTGACTTTACACACACTCTTGTGCAGTGTCTGTGTAGCACTTGAAACTGAAAGCACTGATCGAGCACTTTCATGTTATTCATCATCTCTGAAGCCCAGATCAGATGTGAATGAAGTCATGTGAAATGATGACATTATGAAGCAGACTGAACTGAGAGTAAGAAAACTGAGCGATCATTTCAAACCGGTTGTTTAAATAATGAGAATTAAAGTGTTGCTTTTCTGTAAATTATGAATAAGTCTGAGGTGCAGAGCTAGAATTAGGTTTACATCATACTAATAGCACTTATGGAGATGTTTTAAAACAGGAATCTTTAATGGAAGTTTGTATCTCACCTTTAAATGTGTGATGACTGTCTCTCTGCAGCAGGGGGAGTGAAGAAACCATATTGTGAGGCTGAAGCTGAAAATGGTGCACATTGGATCACGGGACAGGCTTCTTCAACCCTATCTATCTTACAAACCCTGTCTTTGAGTGTCCCCCTAATTAAAACAGGTATGTTCTTGACACGCAAGCTGTGGCCACAAACTGAAAGCTTTATGGATAGTTCCTACAGGTTATGGGAAAGAGAGGTTATTCCAAAAAATGAAAAAAAATTAAACAAGACAATACAATTGCTAACCAGATTCATGTTTAAAAGTCAAAACTCTGCATGAACAGGATTCTGTGATATAAACAGACACACACACACACACATCAAAGTGATATAGAGACATGTAGAGCAGTAAAATACTAATTTGGACAGAAACCTTGAGCAGAGATCTGTGTGTGTGCACTGAGGATAACACACAGTCCTTCAGTTCTTCTTCTCCATATTGTTTTAGACAGGCTTCTTATATATACACACAAAACACATGTATATACACAGATCAGTCATAACATTATGACTACCAGCTTAATATTGTGTAGGTCCCCCTTTTGCAGCCAAAACAGCCCTGACCGGTCGAGGCATGGACTCCACTAAACCTCTGAAGGTGTGCTGTGGTATCTGGCACCAAGACGTTAGCAGCAGATCCTTTACGTCCTGTAAGTTGCGAGGTGGGGCCTCCATGGATTGGACTTGTTTGTCCTGCACATCCCACAGATGCTCGATTGGATTGAGATCTGGGGAATTTGAAGGCCAAGTCAACACCTACTGACCACTGCAGACACCCCACAAGAGCCGCAGTTTTGGAGATGCTCTGACCCAGTCGTCTAGCCATCACAATTTGGCCCTTGTCAAAGTCGCTCAGATCCTTACGCTTGCACATTTTTCCTGCTTCTAACACATCAAATTTGAGGACAAAATGTTCACTTGCTGCGTAATATATCCCACCCACTGACAGGTGCCATGATAACGAGATTATCAGTGTTATTCACTTCACCTGTCAGTGGTCATAATGTTATGGCTGATCGGTATATATATATATATATATATATATATATATATATATATATATATATATATATACACTCACCTAAAGGATTATTAGGAACACCTGTTCAATTTCTCATTAATGCAATTATTTAACCAACCAATCACATGGCAGTTGCTTCAATGCATTTAGGGGTGTGGTCCTGGTCAAGACAATCTCCTGAACTCCAAACTGAATGTCTGAATGGGAAAGAAAGGTGATTTAAGCAATTTTGAGCGTGGCATGGTTGTTGGTGCCAGACGGGCCGCTCTGAGTATTTCACAATCTGCTCAGTTACTGGGATTTTCACGCACAACCATTTCTAGGGTTTACAAAGAATGGTGTGAAAAGGGAAAAACATCCAGTATGCGGCAGTCCTGTGGGCGAAAATGCCTTGTGGATGCTAGAGGTCAGAGGAGAATGGGCCGACTGATTCAAGCTGATAGAAGAGCAACTTTGACTGAAATAACCACTCGTTACAACCGAGGTATGCAGCAAAGCATTTGTGAAGCCACAACACGTACAACCTTGGGGCGGATGGGCTACAACAGCAGAAGACCCCACCGGGTACCACTCATCTCCACCACTAATTACATTAATGAGAAATTGAACAGGTGTTCCTAATAATCCTTTAGGTGAGTGTGTATATGTATATATGTATATATGTATATATATATATATGTATATATATATGTATATATATGTATATGTATATGTATATGTAAATATATATACACATACACACATAGATAAATACATATACACACTCACATCTATCTATATAAACATATTTCCTTAAATATGTTTTTAATATGTAGTTGTTGTCTCAAGGGAAAACTGCCACTCCATAGGAACAGTAATTTAAATGGATAGTTGTCATACAGTTTGTAGTGAAGGAAAATTGGGGGCAATAAATACTTTAAAAAAAAATCGACATCTGTGTCTGTTAACAACAACATTCCTGCTGTGTATGATTACTCTAACGTTCCCATCGCCAGCATTGATTCAGTGGGAGCCTTCAAACATAAAGAATAGTGTCTGGGGACAAAACCAACAAATGCTAAATTACCGTCCTGTGTGGGTAACTTCTTAGCATGTGATTGTGCAGCGGCTCATGATAAAGACGTGACGAGGATAATTGGGATACATGAGCACGGAAGGGTTTGCATCACTTTGATGAAAGCACCACAAACTGTTACTAATAAAAGGCATGTGCTTTGTCATTCTTTAATGAGGAGTGAGTCACAGACAGTACAGGTAGAAACATGACTATGGTAGATACAGGTTCAAGTTAAATTGTTCACTCACAGGTGAAACAGTGATCAGTGTAGGTTCATGGAAGTAGACAGCCCTTTCACAGGGATTTCATTAGTGATTCACTCTTTCTGAGGTTTCTACTTTGACAAAAAAATGAGAACCATCTCCTAAATCTATGGGAAATCATTCAGAATAGGATCTTGTGTAGATTTGGCAAACTAATCTTAATGTCATTTCCAGATCAATGACAGACAGTAACTGTTCTTATAAAACTAAGAGAACAGTTTTCCTTTTCACTTACAGTATCAGAAATCTCCTGTTAAATGTAAGAAATCAAAAGTACATTGCTGAGTAAACTATGTATACAGGAGAAAGATGACCTACAGATGACCTCACAATGGTGGTAGAATGTTGATATTTGAAATTTAGAATGTCCATTGTCCAATAGTTCTAATTGCCACAACAGAATCCTCGCCACAGAAACAGCCCAAACAGAACACATCAGATATTCTTCAGCTGGACACGAGACACAGTGTATCAGTGCCTTGTCTTGACAATTACGAGCCATGTCTATGCCATTTCACAGTGCAAGTTATTCTCATACAGGAGGATTTGTTTTCTCAGGGCTGCAATATGGAGCCCTGATGGAAGGTGAGAGTTGGAAGCAGTTTTGTTTTAGGGAAGAAACACTGATAGTGATTGCATAAGAATTGACTCCTAACTTGTGCCTTATTTTAGTACATCTGAGGCAGTGGTTCTTAACTTGTTGTCAGGATGCACGCTGGGTCAGCTTGACCGAGACGGTGGGATGGAGGTTCTGCCGAGAGTGATCTATTTCTAATTTAGTTACTTGACACAGAATGCAAACTCTTTACAGGGGCTTACTCCTGTCTATATGCTAAATCTGAATCATCAAAAATAATACAGAGACACATCTTGGTGATTATAATGGATGTGAACTAATCCTTTTGGTTGCCTAATATGCCGAGGCTGGTTTGAAAACAAGTGACCCAACTTAATCAAAAAAAGTATTGATTTCCTGGCAGCCCAGTTAATAATTAACATACCGTAAGGTGACTTTGAGGTATGTGGGTTTAGGTATGACGGCTTCATAAAGGCAACTTCTCACCAAGCAGCAGGATCTACAGTATGCTTTGAAAGGAATTTTTAGTGAATTTGGGTCTGTTTGATATATAGACTAGACGACATACAATAGGGTTCCCACTTCATAAGCAATGTAAAAGCTCCACAGCTATTTACCCTGAATTGACCACAAGGAAAATGGAGCATGGAGACAGATTGTCAATATTTGGATATCGGTTCATTATTTGAGAATACAGCAGGCCTATTGTAGAATATACTGTTATAGAGCAGTGATAGTGTTTTACAGGCTGTTGTTGCATTATATATACTGCTGTGGATCACAGACACAAGTGGTTGAAAGTGTATGCTGAAATGTATGCTAATGTTTGCTGAACTTTTCTTTTCTTTTTAGGTCTAATCCATCCTGTCTATGAGGTAAACATACTGGACCACGGCTCACTTGGAAAGTTCCCGAAAAAAAAGAGCAATCGTCCGTCAAAAGTGAGACAGCCTCAGTCAGCTCGCTCACACCACCCCTATGGAAGGCAGTGTGGAGCTGTCTACTGGCCTCAACACCAGCATCATCAGGGAGGGCACGATGCTGTGCCTTGGATCCTCTATCCTCATCTCCACTACACCCGGAACCCTCCCATGTCCCCCAGAGCGCAGTCTCTTACCCCGGCCCCTGTGTTGCAGGAGTTGCCCTCCTCTGCTAACAGCCAGAGTTTGAGCCCGGCTGACTCTGCTCCAGAGGTCAGAGCTGCGCTGCTTCAAGGATTGGGAGAAAAGTCGATCCCTGATGGAAACCAACTGGAAGACATGCCTGAAGTCGTCTCACTGGAAGACGCCATGCAAATGTTTCAGTGTCAGCCCGACACGAATCAGTGCGAGAGTGTCCTCAGTGGGGCCGGCTCTTCCTTCAGTGAGCATGAGCCTGTGGAGCAAGAGGACTCCCTGGACGACGTGGACTGGGATGGCTGTATCGAGCGCATGCTTGCCGCACAGAACAGCGAGAGCCATGTTACCTGTCCAGCGACTGCAGAGCCACAGGCTGGGATGGATTTCTTCTATGATGTGGACAGTTTCGGCTGGCTCTGTGACTTTCAGCTTCAGTCACTGGAGACCCCCTAGTGTCACCAAGGATCTGGGGCACTGGATGGGTTAAAAGAACAACTCCCCTCCACCCACCCCTCACCCCTCACCCCCCACCCCCCACCCCCATCCCTCACCACGCACTCCCCACCCCCATCCCTCACCACGCACTCCCATCACTCACCCCCATCCCTCACCATGCACTCCCATCCCTCACCCCCATCCCTCACCCCCATTCCTCACCATGCACTCCCATCCCTCACCTCCATTCCTCAACACGCACTCCCATCACTCACCATGCACCCCCATCCCTCACCCTATATTCATTAAAAAATGTATTTTTTTAAATGTTGTCATGGAAAATGTATTATTTATAGAGCATGCAGCAATGAAAGTTCTCTTTAAACAAATATCACCAGGAGCTTATCCGTTCAACGCGGTCATTTCTCCGGATGAAGTGGCTGACTGGATTTAGTGAGCTGCCTCTCCCTACTGCAGTGAATCAAACACCTAAAGGAGCCCAATTTAGAACAGGTTTATTGCTCTGTAGCTCACATTTGAAAAAGGGCCCTTTAAAACACATGCCTATTACATCCATTCTGACCCATTCACTATGAATTGTTTTATGACATAGATTTTGGTGGGGAAAGGTGCAGTACTTTTCTCGGCTGCATCAGTATTAGATACAATTACACAGTAGTGGGACACACTCAGAAACACCCTGCCTTTAGATGATATTCTGGCCAATCCTGATTGCACTCCAGGCTTCTTTCTTCAGCTACTCAACCACAAAAATGCCACATTTGGATTGACTTAGATAATCTTCAAGCCAGAGGATGGAAGATACGTTTTGCATTTCCTCCCGTGAATTTGCCCATAATGAGTTCAATAGCAAACAACTGAAATGGCTGGTGAAATGGGGAGATTCAAGACAGACCATTGTCTGCAGAGCTGAAAATACTAACAATGCTTAATCACAGGGGGCAGATACTCCATCAAAATAAAATACTTACATAAAATCAGAAAGAAATGCTTTCAAATCTTAAAATGATTAAGAATTATTATCTATTACTTTGAGCCTTAAAAGACTGCTTAACCCTCTAGCTGCATATCTCTAAATAAATTACCAGAAGCTGAAAAATACACCTTATAGTACATCCTTCTCTACATAAGATCTTTCAGACTGACCCATTAAATATGTTTATATCACACAAGAGTCTTCCCTTTGAGGTTGCGAGCTACACAGTCCTTCACATGGCTCTCTATCCACCATGGTACACTTAAGGCAACTAACAAGCTGTCACTGCACAGCCTTAAAGCAGCATGGCTGTCCGTGTGGATAATGTGTGTTAGACACAATTGTGTAGAGAACACGTTTCAGCCACCAAAGACTATTTTGCGTGCGTTGTTTTTTTAGTTTTTTTTTTAGTCCTACTTTTTGATCTTTCTGGTGGAGGGTTTATCAAAAACCAACAAGCAAACGTCAAGACTAAGAAGCCAAATAGATGATCAAAGTATTAACCTAAAGCAAAACAAACATACCTGTGTTAGTGACACTTCCACCAACCTAACAGACATAATCTTGTTTAGGCCTATATACTTATACAACAGCTACTTAATGCCACTGCCTTCACTTGTAAGAACAGCTGTGACATAACCATTAGCACTTATAGAAATCTAAAGTCAAAATTGAATTTTTCTATGACATGACATTAGTTTGGCAACTAATTTACTATTTACTACACCCTTCGTGCATTTATAGGTGCTTTTCCTAATCGTGTATATTGCATCCATTTAATAGGAACGTTTTAAACTGTTTTAGGTTGATTGTGGTAAAGATTGAGAACAACATGCCAAAGTATTTTGTACAAAACTAATGTAGCAACTCCATGTTTAAAAACAAACCAGACCAGAAAACAACAAAGCAGATTACATCTGAAAGGAAAGCATGCTCTGAACGCCACAGGTTTTAGATGCGATTCAAAATGACGATGTGAAGTATTGCAGTTTCTTTCCACCGAGCTTTACAAATAACACAGCTCTCAAACAGCGACCTGCGGGTCTGTACGCCATAAAACGGCCAATCAAAAGAATAATTAAACAGCAATGTTCATTTACACTACAGCGTTATTTTTGTGTATATACAGGAACGCTAGTCGGGTCGGATTAAATATGTGTTGCGTCATAGGCTGCTCTGGAAGTTTAGTAGAGAAGTGCTCTTGAACAAAGCTTTTGCTAGACGCTTAAAACGAGTCCATGTACACTTTAAACTTCATTAAACATTTCTTCAATTGAAATGTTGTGTAAATACAGTACGATTTGTGCTGAGTTTCACACTGACTCGTTATGGCTTAACTTTAAAAAAGTGTAACTTCGAAGCCACCGCTACAGCCACCACGGCTATGGGTTGTATTGTACGAGGCTGAAGTTGGCTTCTTATTCGCGCAACTTCCTATTCAGTCTGTGCACACATTTATTTATACAAGTCGCATATTTAGCAATGAAAACAACGGGTTATTTCACCTTGGGTCACTTATCTCTGCGGATTGCTGCCCACAGGTAATTTCTCTCCAGGTTCAAGTGCATTTAGCCCGGCCCAACGTGGCTTTCATTGGCAAAACAGCAGGTAAACATGACACATATGCCAACCTATCTATACAAGTTAAATAATTAACATTGAAAGTAACGGGCTAAATTACCCCGTCCACATATGTCTCTATGACGATCAAGGGGCATTTCCTGTGCCAGTTTGATGTGTGTTCAGCCTGGGCCAATGTGGTCAGTTGCAAAATGGTGGGTATGCATACCACATATGGCCGCCAATGATGGAATGATTAGCCCTGAAGTTAACAGACAAAACCTTGAGTAACTTATTTGTCTAATTTTTCTATATAAAATAAGACAGTACAGACATAAGACAAGACAGAAATACTTGCAAGTAAACTGCAGGATACACATATTGTTGTTGTAAATATAAATACATACATACATACATACATACAGTATAACACAACATTCATAAATAAAAATATAAATAAAATTAACCAATGCACAGCACAATAATTTTTAACATGAGTCTGTGTGGGAATAACATTGTTTTTATTGTGACACAAAATTGTGAAGTCGTTAAACAGTCATAATGTGTTAAATTTAACGCATTAGTTCGAAGTAGTCCTTATACTATCACAGTCAAATTGCAGACTACAAAATCAATTTCATAGGGCATGTTCCCTGAGATCAATTTTATGTTTACATGAAAATCAACTTAAGACACAAAACATACAGCAAATGCCAGAACAGCTTCAATGCTCTTGGCACAGATTTTACGAGTCTCTGGACTCTACTGGAGGGATGAACACCATTCTTCCAAAAGATATTCCCTCATTTGGTGTTTTGATGATGTTGGTGGAGAGCGCTGTCTAACACGTCTGTCCAAAATCTACCATGGGTGTCCAACTGGGTTGAGATCTGGTGACTGCGAAGGCCATAGCATATGAGTCACATCAGTGAGCCCTTGTGCCCTGTGGATGGGGGCATTGTCATCCTGGAAGAGACCACTCCCATCAGGATAGAAATGTGCCACCATAGGATAAAGGTGATCACTCAGAATCACTTTGTAATGATTTGCAGTGACCCTTGCCTCTAAGGGGACAAGTGGACCCAAACCATGGCAGGAAAATCCCCCCCACAGCAAAACACAGCCTCCGGACCCCCTCACTGTAGGGGTCCAGCAGTCAGACCTGTACCGTTCTCTTGTTGTCGCATTCTGCATTCCTCCATTCATTTATTCAGGTATTTCCAATGCTGTAAAGTAAGAATGCTTTCAAAAATAGACATGTTTATAGATTATATTTATCAATTTATCAATTATATTATCAACATGAGTGAACAGAAGAAAAATCTACATCAAATCAATATTTGGTGTGACCACCCTTTGCCTTCAAAACAGCATCAGTTCTTCTAGGTACACTTGCACACAGTTTTTGAAGGAACTCGGCAGGTAGGCTGGTCCAAACATCTTGGAGAATTAACCACAGTTCTTCTGTGGATTTAGGCGCCTCAGTTGCTTCTCTCTCTTCATGTAATCCCAGACAGACTCAATGATGTTGAGATCAGGGCTCTGTGGGGCCATACCATCACTTCCAGGACTCCTTGTTCTTCTTTACGCTGAAGATAGTTCTAGAACATAAGAACATAAGAAAGTTTAAAAACAAGAGGAGGCCATTCGACCCATGGTGCTCATTTGGTGTCTATTAATAACTAAGTGATCCAAGGATCCTATCCAGTCTATTTTTAAATGTTCCCAAATTTTCAGCTTCAACCACATCACTGGGGAGTTTATTCAGTTTGTAACGAGTCTCTTGTATAAGAAATGTCTCCTGTTTTCCATCTTGAATGCCTTGAAGCCCAATTTCCATTTGTTTCCCCGGGTGTGTGTGTCCCTGCTGATCTGAAAAAGCTCCTCTGGTTTGATGTGGTCGATGCCTTTCATGATGTTGAAGACTTGAATCAAGTCCCCACATAGTCTCCTCTGTTCCAGGGTGAAAATGTTCAGATCCCTCAGTCTCTCAGTAGGACATTCCCTTAAAACCTGGAATAAGTCTGGTTGCTCTCCTCTGAACTGCCTCCAGAGCAGCGCTATCTTTTCTGCGGAGCCCAGAACTGTACACAGTTTTCCAGATGAGGTCTAACTAGTGCATTGTAAAGTCTGAACATTACTGCCCTTGTTTTAAATTCCACACATTTTACAATTGTCATGATGGGGCGGTGGCTAGGAGGTTTGGACCCAAGTGTGGAAGCACAGGGTGTAGCAGAAGGCAGAGTCAGAGACAGGCAAGGGGTAGAAACCAGTATACAGAGTCCAGAGGGAGATCCAGGAGACGTGTTAATTAGACAAGCAAGAAGGTCAGTACACAAGCAAACTAAGCAATGCAGGAAATCCAGGAGAATGGTCAGCGGGAAGGCAAAGGTCAAAGATACAGGAGTCAGTGGCAGGAAAACAGTGGTTGGTGTTGCAACTCTCAGAGACTACAATACTTCATGAAGTGTTTGAGGAACAAAGGGGCATATATAAGCTGGGAAAGAGGGGAGCAGGTAATAGAGGCTGGGAGTGCTGGACCAATGGGAGGAGAGGGTGGAAGGAGCAAGTGCACATGTTGCAGAGGAATATGAGAGTCAGGGTTAGAATGTGGGGGAGGATGACCTCTGGTGGCCCACTGGGGAAGTGTGGGGTGAATACATGACAACAATATACCCTAAGATTCTGTTGGCCTTTTTTATTGCTTCCCCACATTGTTTGGATGGAGAAAGTGAGGAGTCCACATAGAATCCTAGGCCTTTCTCATGCGTTACTTCATCTAGTTCTATTCCTCCCATAGTGTAATTATAGTGGACATTTCTGTTACCTGCATGTAATACCTTGCACTTGTCCACATTGAATTTCATCTGCCAGGTGTCGGCCCACAACTGAATGTTATCTAAGTCCCTCCGAATAGCCTGTGCTGCCGAGATTGTATCTGCCAAGCCACCTATTTTAGAATCATCTGCAAATTTGATGTTTGCTAACGATAGGTTGCGAATGCAACCCTGGTTATCTGAAAAAGGAAGCACTGCCCAAGAGGGAGGGGTTTCTGCGCACTGCCGTAGGAACCTGATTGAAACGTCACTCTATCAAAGCTGCCATTGGCCCCTGCGCTCGTCACTCAGAACAGGTCCCTTCCCACATCCTGTTCCATAAATCGTGATGTCAGGGGCTATGCCCCTATTTCACCGGGCTTTACCTTTGGCCCCTCTATGGAGGAGATGCTCACACGCACTCTCCAGGAGAGGGAGCAGTCCCTGCAGCTGGCCCGGGTCTACCCCGTAGCACCCCAGGCCCAGCAGCGCAGGCAGTCTGCGTTAGCTCGCCGGTGGGGAGGTCCCCAGACCGCGCCTCCCAGGCCACAGGCCAGGTCACAGCCCAGGTCACAGCCCCGCCGTGGTTGCGGTGGTTGCCTAAATCAACAGGCAAGGAGGTCTCCGGTCGCACAGACTGTACTGTCTAGCACGCCGTCTGCTTCTGTGGGCACAGCCACGGATCCGCTACATCAGAGCAGATCACCTCCCAGGCCTGTCCAACATGGCGGCGGACCTCCTCTCTGTGGGAGGCCCCCCGGTCTTGGAATGACGCCTCCATCCAACTGTGGAGCCGGTTCGGCAGGGCGGACGTGGATCTCTTTGCCTCGGCAGAGTCCACACACTGCCCACTATGGTTCTCCATCCGAGACCGCTCAGGAACCCTAGGGATCGACGCACCAGCCCACATGTGGCCGCGCTGTCTGTTTTACGCATTCCCACCATTCCCCCTTTTCCCGGTGGTCCTGGAGAAGGTCAGGAGAGAACGAGCGACAGTTCTGCTGATAGCCCCATGGTGGCCTCGCAGATTTTGGTTTGCAGACCTGATCGCCCTCCTCCATGGAGAGCCTTGGCAGCTCCCACGCTTTGGCACCCCAATCCAGGCCTCCTCCAGCTCTGGGCCTGGCCCCTGAGCAAGAGTGATTGATTGCCTGGGGTCTGTCAGATGCGGTAGTTGCCACTACTCAGTTGGCGAGAGCTCCCTCTACGAGGTCGCAGTATTCCTACCGCTGGCGGACGTTTAGCACCTGATTCCAAGACGGTGGTCAAGACCCAATTAATTGCCCCATCGGGGTCATATTGCAATTTCTACAAGAGCTGTTGGACCAGGGCAAGTCACCGTCCGTGCTCAAAGTGTATCTGGCAGCCATCTCCACATGTCATGTCCGGATTGATGGCAAGCCTCCTGGGTCTCATTTTCTGGCTGCGCAGTTTTTAAAGGGAGCTCAATGGCTACGGCCTCCTCGAACCCTTTCACTGCCTGCATGGCGTCTTGATGTAGTGCTGGACGCACTTTCCAAAGCCCCATTTGAGCCACTGAACCCAGCTGAGCTGAAGCTGGTGTCACTTAAGACTCCGTTTTTGTGACAATCACCTCTGAAAAATGCGTGAGTTACACACCTTGTCCGTACACCCATCGTGTGTCTGTTTTGCGGGCGATGGCTCCAGGGTCATGCTATGGCCTAACCCTGCATTCCTCCCAAAAGTGCTGTCTCCATTTCATGTCAACAGGCCTATTGAGTTGATGGCTTCTCATCCTCCTCCGTTTGCATTGAAGCAAGAGAGTCGGATTCACCTGCTCTGCCCTGTGCGGGCCCTCAGGTGCTATTTGGAACGCACTAAGGACATTCGGTGCTCAGACAAATTGTTTGTGTCTTATGGAGTGTTGACACAGGGCCAGGCACTTTCAAAGCAGCACCTCTCGCATTGGATTGTGGACACCATTACCATTACCATTACCTACGAGTCCACCAGGACCCCGGTGTCTGATCACCTGGTGGCCCACTCCACTCGAGGCTTTGACACATCGTGGGCCCTTTTTCAAGGTGCCCCCTTGGCAGACATTTGTGCAGCTGCAACTTGGGCCTCGCTTCTTACATTTGCCCAGTTCTACAGGTTGGATGTGATGGTACCGGTCTCTTCCATTAGGAACCCGTTGTTGGCTGCAGTAGCCTATGGGCTCTGGCTCCTGCCTTTCCTCTCCCAGTCTGCCCCTGTAAGTACATCCTGAGGGAGCTAGTGAACCATGTCTTTCCCTTCCACCAGACTATGCCTTCCAGTCGAGCACCCACACGAGCAGCTCCTGGATTTACTGACAGCCCTGTCAGTAAAGGGCTTGTCATGCGGCCTACAGGCATGTTGTCTTATGAGGCCGCCCTGTATATAGTTAATTCATTATAACTGTGTTGTGGTGGTGCATGCGTCTGGCCTCTACCGAGCTCTGTATATATTGGCCAGCAGGTCTGTGGCCAGGTCTGTGTCCCCTAGCAGTGCACCTCGGGGCAGGCTCCCTTATCAGCTCGCTGCCTCCTCCCTTGCGACGGTTTTGTTATACAGTCCTGGAAGTGATGGTATGGCCCCCACAGAGCCCTGATCTCAACATCATCGAGTCTGTCTGGGATTACATGAAGAGAGAGAAGCAACTGAGGCTGCCTAAATCCACAGAAGAACTGTGGTTCGTTCTCCAAGATGTTTGGGCCGACCTACCTGCCCAGTTCCTTCAAAAACTGTGTGCAAGTGAACCTAGAAGAACTGATGCTGTTTTGAAGGCAAAGGGTGGTCACACCAAATATGGATTTGATGTAGATTTTTCTTCTGTTCACTCACTTTGCATTTAGTTAATTGATAAATATATTCTATTAACATGTCTATTTTTGAAAGCATTCTTACTTTACAACATCTTACTCTCCACACCTGCCTAAAACTTTTGCACAGTACTGTATATTTCATAATTTTAATTCAAGACATAACAATGTCACAAAAATATATAGCTAAAGTTAAATTACATTTCCCATTGCACTTTATTTCCGCAAACGAGACCCAAAAGACATTATCTAGACTAAACATTTAATACTTGGTTTGAAAATAACAGGAGTGATGCACAGGTAGAGGTTCGAACCCAGCACCTCTAACACCGCAGCCCAACAGCACCCCTCAACAGAGCTGCAGTGCCGAGCAGCAGCTCTCAGCACTGACCAGCCCTGCCTGGAACGGTGTACTGATATACTATGGCATATACTAATATACGAAGTCAGCTATAGGCTACATACAGCGCAATTATATTGTAAATCCATATTATTAATAGACTATTGCATTAAAATTCCAGTTGGGTAATAATTCCTGTAGAGCTTTCAATATATTCTCAGTTATTTCATAGTATTTAATAAAACCTTTCAACCGACAATTTGTACACTGGTTCTTATTTTAATTATGTTTTTTGTTAGCTGTGGTGTCAATTTCACCAGTGTACACCAGAGCATTATTCATACATTACATTTTGTCAGTGTCAAATACAAAAATGTAACTATTTGATATGTAAAGAAAAACAATTAGTGGTTATGAATCGAGTTATAAGTAGTTCAGTTACAAAAGAAGTCTAAACAGTGTGATTTGGCACATTTTGGTCCCCTTAGTACGGTACTATCCATAGTTAGTCTGTAGCTGGAGTAGGACTACGTTAGTCCTGTACTTAGTCTCCTCTAGAGGGCAGCAGCAGTGATTTTGGGGTTCGTTGGAATGGAGACCTTATTTAGTCCGCAGCTGGAGACAAACTTCAGCCGCCGAGTTCGTTGCAATGGGTATTAAACTTGCGGACTCATTTAGTACAGACCTGCGTACTAACCACGGGATCATCTCCAGTTAGTATGCAGCTTTCAGTTCATTGCAATTGACCCTAAGAGACCTGGAGTCCCATTGCTGTTACTGACAGCACAGTCACCCTGTAATGGTCCAAGCTAAACTAGTCAAAACAAACAATTAGCCAAACTATCCTTCCAAAGGCCACTCTACAATGTGTATTTTGGTCACACAACGCAATGCCACACAATTCTCCAGTTTTCAGGGTGTGTGTGACTGGCATGCTGACTGCAGGAATGTCCACCAGAGCAATTAGTAGAGAATTTAATGTTAATTTCTTTACCATAATCCACCTCCAACGTCGTTTTAGAAGATTTGGATGATCAACTGCGGGATCATCTGATCACCCCCAAACTGTGGGTTTGCACAACCCAAGAATTTCTGCACAAGCAGCCAGAAAGCATCTCAGGGAAGCTCATCTGTGGCTCGTCATCCTCACCAGGGTTGGAAGAAAGTTTCCAAACGAGAGGAGGCCATTTGACCCATCGTGCTCGTTTGGTGTCCATTAATAACTAAGTGATCCAAGGATCCTATCCAGTCTATTTTTAAACCTTCCCAAATGTTCAGCTTCAACCACATTGCTGTGGAGTTTATTCCAGATTGTGACAACTTTCCCATCATAACAGCCACATCCTTGACCTTGACCATCTTTGAAAGTGTTGCATTTATATTTTTGTTCAGTGTGAATATGAGTTTCATAAACAATGTAACAGGCTGACTTGTGCCATCTGGTGGTCAGATATACAACTTAGTACTACTTAGTATTCATATACTCCGTACTTCCCTATTGATTTGAGCAGTGCTATAGTATTATAATATGAGTGTGACTTTACACACACTCTTGTGCAGTGTCTGTGTAGCACTTGAAACTGAAAGCACTGATCGAGCACTTTCATGTTATTCATCATCTCTGAAGCCCAGATCAGATGTGAATGAAGTCATGTGAAATGATGACATTATGAAGCAGACTGAACTGAGAGTAAGAAAACTGAGCGATCATTTCAAACCGGTTGTTTAAATAATGAGAATTAAAGTGTTGCTTTTCTGTAAATTATGAATAAGTCTGAGGTTCAGAGCTAGAATTAGGTTTACATCATACTAATAGCACTTATGGAGATGTTTTAAAACAGGAATCTTTAATGGAAGTTTGTATCTCACCTTTAAATGTGTGATGACTGTCTCTCTGCAGCAGGGGGAGTGAAGAAACCATATTGTGAGGCTGAAGCTGAAAATGGTGCACATTGGATCACGGGACAGGCTTCTTCAACCCTATCTATCATACAAACCCTGTCTTTGAGTGTCCCCCTAATTAAAACAGGTATGTTCTTGACACGCAAGCTGTGGCCACAAACTGAAAGCTTTATGGATAGTTCCTACAGGTTATGGGAAAGAGAGGTTATTCCAAAAAATGAAAAAAAATTAAACAAGACAATACAATTGCTAACCAGATTCATGTTTAAAAGTCAAAACTCTGCATGAACAGGATTCTGTGATATAAACAGACACACACACACACATCAAAGTGATATAGAGACATGTAGAGCAGTAAAAAACTAATTTGGACAGAAACCTTGAGCAGAGATCTGTGTGTGTGCACTGAGGATAACACATGGTCCTTCAGTTCTTCTCTCTTTGGAATTCAGGATGACCAATCTTATATCTACCCAAGCTGTGTCTGGTTCCTAATTCAGATTTTTAATTCACTGTTGAAAACCCATGACAGCTGAGGTTGCAATAATTGCGTTAGTTATTATCATTAGCTCAGTCAGGAGTGCTGATGTTTAGGTTAAGGTGCGGGTTATGATTAGGATTTGAGATTGGGCTGCAGATTTGATTGGGACTTGAATTTCGGGGTTTAGCTTTAGTTTTTTTGGTTTGCTTTGCCACTACTGAGTATTTGACATATGTTAAAACCTGGCAAATTACATTGAAACAGGATTTTAAACACACTATAAATACTCATCATATCACTGTATATTTTGGGACTGTGTATATTTTGGACACCATGTTTTTATAGTCTAAATGTAACGTGCAGAGTCTTCATAGAGTCTTAGAGTTTGTTTAGAGTAGTTATGATTCTGCATCCTGTTTTTTCAGGTCTTCCAGCTTACACCTGTTGAACAGATTTTGTTTTGCAGTCGTTGTTAAAACGGAACAATTATAAAATGAATTCATACCTGTTCTGAGGTGCTATCAATCAGTAACTTTCCATGACCTCACTATTGTTCCTCTTCATTTACATATCCAGTCATAAATCTTGGCATTCGTTCTGGCTTCAATACACCCACATTGTAACTGCAGGGCAACCTCTCCCTACAGGTTTCAGCACGTTAGAGTACTTAAGGATGTGACTTAGGATCTTGTTTAACTAGTATTGCCAGCCATTTTAACAACAATATTCAGCTGCAGTTTGTAATACACTTTATGACAATATTACACCGATTATGGGAGCATGTTGACATTTAAATACCTTTATTTCTTTTAAACTAATGCATGTTTATCTTGTTACTGTGCACTAAAGTATTGTATTTTGCTCGCTGGCATTGATTCAATCAAAGTTTCAAATGCTTCACTTCCATAGGATAAATAGTCATTATAAGCAGGCAAACATCAAGAATAACGCGCTTTGAAAACGTGAGTCAAGTTCACAGACTCAAAATGAGATTTATTTTTCCTGCTTCTAACACATCAATTTTGAGGACAAAATGTTCACTTGCTGCCTAATGTATCCCACCCACTGACAGATGCCATGATAACGAGATTATCAGTGTTATTCACTTCACCTTTCAGTGGTCATAATGTTATGGCTGATCGGTGTATATAAATACATATACACACTCACATCTATCTATATAGATATATTTCCTTAAGTATGTTTTTAATATGTAGTTATTCTCTCCTGTGAAAGCTGCCACTCCATACGAACAGTAATTTAAATGGATAGTTGTCATACAGTTTGTAGTGAAGGAAAATTGAGGGCAATAAGTACTTAAAAAAAAAATCCCCATCTGTGTCTGTTAACAACAACATTCCTGCTGTGTATGATTACTCTAACGTTCCCATCGCCAACGTTGATTCAGTGGGAGCCTTCAAACATAAAGAATAGTGTCTGGGGACAAAACCAACAAATGCTAAATTACCGTCCTGTGTGGGTAACTTCTTAGCATGTGATTGTGCAGCGGCTCATGATAAAGACGTGACGAGGATAATTGGGATACATGAGCACGGAAGGGTTTGCATCACTTTGATGAAAGCACCACAAACTGTTACTAATAAAAGGCATGTGCTTTGTCATTCTTTAATGAGGAGTGAGTCACAGACAGTACAGGTAGAAACATGACTATGGTAGATACAGGTTCAAGTTAAATTGTTCACTCACAGGTGAAACAGTGATCAGTGTAGGTTCATGGAAGTAGACAGCCCTTTCACAGGGATTTCATTAGTGATTCACTCTTTCTGAGGTTTCTACTTTGACAAAAAAAATGAGAACCATCTCCTAAATCTATGGGAAATCATTCAGAATAGGATCTTGTGTAGATTTGGCAAACTAATCTTAATGTCATTTCCAGATCAATGACAGACAGTAACTGTTCTTATAAAACTAAGAGAACAGTTTTCCTTTTCACTTACAGTATCAGAAATCTCCTGTTAAATGTAAGAAATCAAAAGTACATTGCTGAGTAAACTATGTATACAGGAGAAAGATGACCTACAGATGACCTCACAATGGTGGTAGAATGTTGATATTTGAAATTTAGAATGTCCATTGTCCAATAGTTCTAATTGCCACAACAGAATCCTCGCCACAGAAACAGCCCAAACAGAACACATCAGATATTCTTCAGCTGGACACGAGACACAGTGTATCAGTGCCTTGTCTTGACAATTACGAGCCATGTCTATGCCATTTCACAGTGCAAGTTATTCTCATACAGGAGGATTTGTTTTCTCAGGGCTGCAATATGGAGCCCTGATGGAAGGTGAGAGTTGGAAGCGGTTTTGTTTTAGGGAAGAAACACTGATAGTGATTGCATAAGAATTGACTCCTAACTTGTGCCTTATTTTAGTACATCTGAGGCAGTGGTTCTTAACTTGTTGTCAGGATGCACGCTGGGTCAGCTTGACCGAAACGGTGGGATGGAGGTTCTGCCGAGAGTGATCTATTTCTAATTTAGTTACTTGACACAGAATGCAAACTCTTTACAGGGGCTTACTCCTGTCTATATGCTAAATCTGAATCACCAAAAATAATACAGAGACACATCTTGGTGATTATAATGGATGTGAACTAATCCTTTTGGTTGCCTAATATGCCGAGGCTGGTTTGAAAACAAGTGACCCAACTTAATCAAAAAAAGTATTGATTTCCTGGCAGCCCAGTTAATAATTAACATACCGTAAGGTGACTTTGAGGTATGTGGGTTTAGGTATGACGGCTTCATAAAAGCAACTTCTCACCAAGCAGCAGGATCTACAGTATGCTTTGAAAGGAATTTTTAGTGAATTTGGGTCTGTTTGATATATAGACTAGACGACATACAATAGGGTTCCCACTTCATAAGCAATGTAAAAGCTCCACAGCTATTTACCCTGAATTGACCACAAGGAAAATGGAGCATGGAGACAGATTGTCAATATTTGGATATCGGTTCATTATTTGAGAATACAGCAGGCCTATTGTAGAATATACTGTTATAGAGCAGTGATAGTGTTTTACAGGCTGTTGTTGCATTATATATACTGCTGTGGATCACAGACACAAGTGGTTGAAAGTGTATGCTGAAATGTATGCTAATGTTTGCTGAACTTTTATTTTCTTTTTAGGTCTAATCCATCCTGTCTATGAGGTAAACATACTGGACCACGGCTCACTTGGAAAGTTCCCGAAAAAAAGGAGCAATCGTCCGTCAAAAGTGAGACAGCCTCAGTCAGCTCGCTCACACCACCCCTATGGAAGGCAGTGTGGAGCTGTCTACTGGCCTCAACACCAGCATCATCAGGGAGGGCACGATGCTGTGCCTTGGATCCTCTATCCTCATCTCCACTACACCCGGAACCCTCCCATGTCCCCCAGAGCGCAGTCTCTTACCCCGGCCCCTGTGTTGCAGGAGTTGCCCTCCTCTGCTAACAGCCAGAGTTTGAGCCCGGCTGACTCTGCTCCAGAGGTCAGAGCTGCGCTGCTTCAAGGATTGGGAGAAAAGTCGATCCCTGATGGAAACCAACTGGAAGACATGCCTGAAGTCGTCTCACTGGAAGACGCCATGCAAATGTTTCAGTGTCAGCCCGACACGAATCAGTGCGAGAGTGTCCTCAGTGGGGCCGGCTCTTCCTTCATTGAGCATGAGCCAGTGGAGCAAGAGGACTCCCTGGACGACGTGGACTGGGATGGCTGTATCGAGCGCATGCTTGCCGCACAGAACAGCGAGAGCCTTGTTACCTGTCCAGCGACTGCAGAGCCACAGGCTGGGATGGATTTCTTCTATGATGTGGACAGTTTCGGCTGGCTCTGTGACTTTCAGCTTCAGTCACTGGAGACCCCCTAGTGTCTCCAAGGATCTGGGGCACTGGATGGGTTAAAAGAACAACTCCCCTCGACCCACCCCCCACCCCCATCCCTCACCATGCACTCCCATCCCTCACTTCCATTCCTCACCACCCACCCCCATTCCTCACCACCCACCCCCATCCCTTACTACGCACTCCCATCCCTTACCACGCACCCCCATCCCATACCCTATATTCATTAAAAAATATATTTTTTTAAATGTTGTCATGGAAAATGTATTATTTATAGAGCATGCAGCAATGAAAGTTCTCTTTAAACAAATATCACCAGGAGCTTATCCGTTCAACGCGGTCATTTCTCCGGATGAAGTGGCTGACTGGATTTAGTGAGCTGCCTCTCCCTACTGCAGTGAATCACACACCTAAGTCCAATTTAGAACAGGTTTATTGCTCTGTAGCTCACACTTGAAAAAGGGCCCTTTAAAACACATGCCTATTACATCCCTTCTGACCCATTCACTATGAATTGTTTTACGATATCATTTTGGTGGGGAAAGGTGCTGTACTTTTCTCGGCTGCATCGGTTTTAGATACAATAAGAACATAAGGAGAGGAGGCCATTCGCCCCATCGTGCTCGTTTGGTATCTATTAATAACTAAGTGATCCAAGGATCCTATCCAGTCTGTTTTTAAGTGTTCCCAAGTTTTCAGCTTCTACCACATCGCTGGGGAGTTTGTTCAGATTGTGACAACTCTCTGTGTGAAGAAGTGTCTCCTGTTTTCCATCTTGAATGCCTTGATGCCCATTTTCCATTTGTGTCCCCGGGTCCGTGTGTGCCTGCTGATCTGGAAAAGCTCCTCTGGCTTGATGTGGTCGATGCCTTTCATGATGTTGAAGACTTGAATCAAGTCACAATGTAGTCTCCTCTGTTCCAGGGTGAAAAGGTTCAGTTCCTCAGTCTCTCAGAAGGACTTTCCCTTCAGACCTGGAATAAGTCTGGTTGCTCTCCTCTGAACTGCCTCTAGAGCAGCGATATCTTTCTTGAAGTGTGGAGCCCAGAACTGCACACAGTATCCAGATGAGCTCTAACTAGTGCATTGTACAGTCTGAACATTACTGCCCTTGTTCTCAATTCCACACTTTTGACAATATACCCTAGCAGTCTGTTTGCCTTTTTTATTGCTTCCCCACATTGTTTGGATGGAGAAAGTGAGGAGTCCACATAGACTCATAGGTCTTTCTCATGCGTTACTTCATCTAGTTCTATTCCTCCCATAGTGTAATTATAGTGGACATTTTTGTTACCTGCATGTAATACCTGGCACTTGTCCACATTGAATTTCATCTGCCAGGTGTCGGCCCACAACTGAATATTATCTGAATCCCTTTGAATAGCCTGTGCTGCCAAGATTGTATCTGCTGAGCCACCTATTTTAGTATCATCTGCAAATTTGGCAAGTTTGCTAACTATCCCAGAGTCCAGATCATTAATATAGATTAGAAAAAGCACCGGCCCTAGTACTGATCCCTGTGGAACTCCACTAACAACCTCACTCCAGTTAGAGAAGTAACTCCTCTAATCGACACCCTCAGTTTCTTATACATCAACCAGTTCATAATCCATCTACTTACATTACCCATTAGTGGGACACACTCAGAAACACCCTACCTTTAGATGATCTTCTAGCCAATCCTGATTGCACTCCAGGCTTCTTTCTTCAGCTACTCAACCACAAAAATGCCACATTTGGATTGACTTGGATAATCTTCAAGCCAGAGGATGGAAGATACGTTTTGCATTTCCTCCCGTGAATTTGCCCATAATGAGTTCAATAGCAAACAACTGAAATGGCCGGTGAAATGGGGAGATTCAAGACAGACCATTGTCTGCAGAGCTGAAAATACTAACAGTGCTTAATCACAGGGGGCAGATACTCCATCAAAATAAAATACTTACATAAAATCAGAAAGAAATGCTTTCAAATCTTAAAATGATTAACAAGTATCTATTATTTTGAGCCTTAAAAGACTCTGCTTAAGCCTAATCTCTAAATAAACTACCAGACGCTGAAAAATACACCTTATAGTACATCCTTCTCTACATAAGGTCTTTCAGACTGACCCATTAAATATGTTTACCTCTTACATGTTTACACAAGTCTTCTCTTTGGCATTGAACACAACACACCAGATTCAGTAAATGAGATGCACTTTACTGTACCATTATTTACAAAAGTGAGGCTGTGCAAACACTTGAACAAATACATAAATCCAACAACGCATTGCATACAATTGAATAATATCAACACTATATTACAATGAAAAAGGCAACAGGGACCCCTGAGCAGATTAAACAATGTGCAAAATATCTGCTTCCAGTTGGGCTTGTGTGTGCGGGCTTGAGAAGGTGAAAAATGGCACAACCATGTATCTGTGGCTGTTCAGTAAATGTAACATGTGAGCCATCCACCCAGCAATTCTCCACTTCCTGACATTTCCTCAGTATCTGTGGAGGCAGTAAGCACGGAGCTCCCACCTCCGAGGAATGGGAGATATAACCATGTTTCCCAGGGAGAAGAAGAGGCAAAGCAGGCAGAGCAATTAGTGAACTGCTTCAAGTGTCTAGTTTCCCCGTGCAGGTTTCTTCCCATGGTCCCTGTGTGTGGCATCCTGGCACTGAACGGCTGCATATTTTCACTGCAGAGACAGATCATCATCAGTCTGCTTGGCGTTAAAGGGCAGTACAGTGAAATACCGGAGATGCGATGACAGACAAAAATGCAAGGCGCTGTTTAAGAAGACTTAACGTCTTTCTGAATGCCAAGCTATGAGTTGCGGCTCTTTTTGTAAGAAAGTACAATTTTAGCACTGTCTAAAATCCTAATCACCTGCACTCTGACGGCAGCCACAGTGACTGTGAAAGACAACAGGGACCTTTGCACTTGTCATTACACAAGGAGTGAGGCGTGGAGTTGTAATGGAAGCCGTGCCAAGCATGTCAAACGAGTTTCATTTACTGTAGTCAAGCAAGCACCTTGGAGTGTTAATAACTTGAAGGCAAACTTAGCAATGGATTGATATCTACATGGGGATATTTACATCCCAACTGTGTGCAATAAAAAGTATAAAAAAAATATTAAAATATATATATATATGTATATATATACATTAACATGGGGTAGTACAATTCTGCCATCGTATCTCTATATACGTTGGGTTTATTACTTACAAAACTGCTACTCATTTAAGGAAGTTTGGCAGTCTCACAGAAGTCCAAAGCCATTTCCCAGCTGCACCCAGAGAGATATTAGATTTGGTTTTGCAAGTTCAGAGTGCCATTAAGACAGGATTTGCAATATGTACACAATACAACAATGACTCCCAACAGCTGGGTGGGTTAGGTACTGCTCTTCCTTGCTCAGAACTCCGACACAGCTTTGTACAATCCACCGTGACGCTCTCTCAGTGGAGAGTCCTTAAGCGCTGATCGGCTCACTTTGAGCGATGCTGCCATCTACAGAGTCACTGTCCTTGAGTTCTGTGAGTTTCAGGATCACAACCTTTCTCTGCAGCAGCTTAATGACTGCTGTTTTGCCGTTCTCTTCTGCCAGCTGCAGTGCAGTCTGCGACATGACGTTGTGGCAGTTGACCTCGGCCCCGTGGGACAGCAGGGTGCTGACAACCTGTACGTGGCCCTCTCTGGCAGCCAGGTGCAGTGGGGTGAAGCCCTGACTGTCGGCCAGGTTGATACTCTCTGGACAACTAAGGAGGAGTTCCTTCACCACATCGCAATGCCCTTTCTCTGCAGCCAGGTGGCAGGGGGAGTGCTGGGCATGGTCTGAGCTGCACAGGCTGGCTTTCTCCTCGATCAGCATTTTAACAGTGGGCAGGTGTCCAAACAATGCCGCCAAGTGGAGGGCAGTCGAGCCAGTCATGGTCTTGGCCTCGATGTTGGCCTTGTGCTTGATGAGAAGCCTGGAGGTGCTGGTGTGTCCCGTCTCAGCTGCCACGTGCAGTGGCGTGTACAGCATGACGGAGGTGACGTGGATGTTGGCTCCCAGTTCGATGAGGATACGTGCCACCCGGTACTGCCCTCTCTGCGACGCAAGGTGCAGCGGGGTCCTGCCGTCCGAAGTCTGGCTGTTGATGTTGGTGCCCTGTTTCACCAGCAGCTTGACGATGGACAGGTGGCCCTGCCAGGCAGCGAAGTGCAGGGGTGTCCAATTGTCCTTCCCCCTGACATGCATGTCCGCACCCCGACTCAGCAGCACCCGCACCACGTTCTCCTGGCCGTGCTGGCAGGCGATGTGGGAGGGAGTGCGGCCCTCAAAGTCCACCTCGTTAATGGAGGCGTTCTTGTCCAGCAGTTGCCGGGCGATGGTCTCGTCCCCGTTCTGCGCAGCAAAGTGCAGCGGGGTGTACTGGTCCTCATCCTTCGCGTTGACGTTGGTCTTGCGGCCCAGCAGCAGCTCGGCAATGTTCTTCAGCTTCTTCTCCACAGCCAGGTGCAGCGGTGTGGAGCCCCTCTTGTTGGCCAGGTTGGGGTTGGCATTGTTGAGCAGCAGGAACTTGACGGCCTCATCGTTGGAGAGCTGCACGGCATAGTGCAGGAGACTGGAGCCCCCCTCCAGCACCAGATCCACATCCTGGGGCTGCAAGATCTTCATCAACTTGGCGATGTCTTCTGTCTTGATAGCCTCACATAGCTTCTTCTTCTGCACATCCAGTGTCCCAGAATCTGCACATAAAAAGAGGAAACATGACGAGTTTTAATCTGAAAAGGCAGTAGCTCACCAAAATGCTTGCAATGGTGAGCAAATGGTAAAGAAAGTCTTCTCTGTGATCACAACATTTATGCTCAGGGCTTGTCTCTCCTCTAAAAAGACATGACAGACAGGTCACTTACCACAGGCTGCGTTTTCCTTTTCAAAGGACAGGGAGATGGACCCTTGGGAGGAGAACGCTGAGTCGACGGAGGAGATGCCAGACAGCCTCTTGTTGGTGTTCTCCTTGGAGTGGGTGCTGTCCTCTTTGACCCGGTCAAAGCTTTGGGAAATGCCCGAGTCGATCTGACTCAGCAGCTCTGACAGGCTGTAGTCCTTCTCTGTCAGGGCTGTGGACTGTGGCCGTTTCTTCTCCGTGGCTTTCTCCTGTGTGACATTGGCATGCATTATTGTCAGTCTTTCATATATATATATATATATATATATATAGACACACACACACACACACACACACACACATTTAAAAAAAGGCTGTTTCAGCCCAGCTCGTGGCATCATAATTAGCCTAATGAAATGTTAACTGGGGAGATTACCACTTCTTTCCAGACTTTGAAAAGTTCTGTTGGTCCAATATTTTGCATAACTAGCATATTTTAAGTTTTCAAACTAAAATGTGAAAGTCTTAGATAAGCCGAGGTAAGACAATAGAGACATTAATTCAATAATTGAGAGATCCTGTTGGAACAAAACACAGCAGACACTGCAGCCCAGGACTTGAGTGCTACATTTTTTTTACAGTCACGTACAGAACAGCGGCGACGATTGTGAAATGAACTCATTCTTGTTAAAAATGTTGTCGAACTGGAATTCTCGATCAGATACACTTCCGCTCGGATGTCAGAAAAAAGACACAATGTCTTAACTCAGTCTTACAGTCAGTGTACATGCATGAAAGAAAACTAAAAATGATTGCATCACAAGCCCGCTGAAATCATCAACTGACACAGAGTTATGATGAGACACTGGGAAGTCCCAAGATTTGAGTCTGCACCATTTCCTATAAACTGATCCTGGCTAGAAAACTGACTGGTGTAGGAGCTTTGGCACAACCAAGTCTGAAAAAACCCTTGGATTTTGTTCCACTGGCTGCAGCACACAGTCTGCATTTTCTCAAGAAATGACGTAGAATCCAGCGAGAATCTACTTGGGTTTTGTGTGTGACTATTTTAGATGAGCTAGTCTCTAACAAAAAAAAAGCTGAAGTATTGGTTGTACCTGATTGGTGTAGCCCTGCCCATCACATTGACTGGCTTCTGGTTCTACAGCTAAGTCCTTGGCCTCCTCCTGGGGCTTTGAGCACAGTTCCTCGGCCTCTGATGTAATTTCTGTAAAAAAATGAAGACTATGAGGACCTTGCCAATAGTCAACAGACACCATATAAACATCTTTGCAATGAATTATGTGATTCCCTGTCTTTGCCTGGATATTTGAGCACAGTTGCTTGTTTATAAGGAACTGTTGTGAAATATTACGGTGAGCAATGGGCCAGTGTCCTTTTTTCGTCACACTTCACATGCATACAAACGTACGACACAGCAGGAGGGTCATTGTGACATCCTGCTTTAGTGCATACCTGACATGACTTGCAAAACCCAGGCTACAGCTACCTTTGGCGAAAACAGGAAACGACTGATAGAAAGATTCTTGTCAGTGGTTCTTTGCAGGCTGAATCGACTATTTAAATGTATTTGTTTATGGTCTTCCAACCACCCTCCGGTATTGCCTCTCCTAAAGCTGTCAAGTTATTGCGCTCTTTTGTTTTGAGATCCTTTTTTTTGGCTGGGTTGCAGGTTTGACCATAAAGATGGCTCAGCTCAGAAGACTGGGTGGAAATCATCCAATCTATACTAAAAGGGGTAGTGGGGGGCCCTTCAATTGGACAGTGAGGCCAGGAAACATAAAAAACAGCAAAACACTCACCTTGGAAGCTGGGCCTGTCTTTAGCGGACTCCTGCCAGCACCTCTGCATTAGGGAGATGAATCCTGCGCAGGGCTGTGGGCGGGAGCGTGGGATTGACTGCAGCTCTGGCCGCATCCCCTTCACCACCTTCACCATGATGTGCAGAATGTTGTTTTCCTCTGCGAGGGGAAAGGAGCCAAAAACAGTTACAGTCAGCCACTGAAGGAAGAGCCTTCTGCTACACCCACAGAGGTATTCGCCTGCTTTTGGCTGTTTTGTGTGTTTTTTTAATGACAAACGGACAGATACATTGATGGAAACCTTAAACACTTAAACTTATTTCCAAGGACAACCAAACTTTCAAATAACAATGTCAAGAACTGAAAATACAATCAATACAAGGTCAACTGATTAGTAAATGTTTCTTGTTTCAGCTCCTACAGCGCCAGGGTCAGTAGGCTTTGCTGATATTTACACAGTGCACTCTTTTAGACTCACAAGTCAATATTTGACAAGCCTGGGAAAAAATAACAGCTACCATGCAACCTTCATCCTGCCTTGGTATTTGAAGAGTAAACACTGAGAACCTCTATAAGGGTAATGAAAGAGACGATATGTCCTGTCAGTCAGAGTCACAGCAGAAAAAACCTTCCAGGCCACGCCCTTCTCTGCAACGATCACGAACAGAGAGCAAGTCTGGCTGATGGGGCTGCTTTGTTTACAGGAACTCACAGCCAGACTTGCCCGGTCAGATTTGCGGTCAGATTTGCCCCTAAAGAGCTTGAATCTTCATGGGTTAACAAACTCCTCGTAATTGACTTTGAAACCATTTATTTAATCACATTTACCATACTTGTATTTCAGAGGTTTGCTGGATTTGTGGGATTATACTGGGGTAAGCTCTTGCTCAGAGCATTTCCAGAATCACATAAGGCTTCTATCTAATGACAAAGTTTATTTTCACGTGGCACCAGATCTAGCAATGGTGGAAAAGATCTAAAAAATATCATTAAGGATGAATGATCTTCTTTATGAATCACAACAACACAATGTTCCATCTGTAAAAATACCATTCCCATTCAACGTGTCACACGCAATGAATATACCAGGTTTAAAAATATGCTAAATGTGTTTTGTGAGTGTATTATACTTTGAAAGGCTTTGGACTATAGGGTAAAATGAAAGTGTTAATACAATACCTGCATATGGCTTCTTTTGCGTCAGAATCCCCCAGATGACAATTGAAAAGCTGAAATGTGAAAAATAACTACATTTAAAAAAAATACACACACATATAAACTTTTACAAATCCATTCAGTTTGCCTCAAGAGTGTTTCACATTAAACCCATGTTCAACGAGAGGACTGTGTGTACAGGACATTTGGCAGGCTTATACATAATTTGTGTATCTCAGTCTGCTTTTTTTTTTTTTTGGCCAATAACACAAACACATTGAAACCAATTATTTGCTCATTGATAGTGAGTGCCCCTTTCCCCTTCCTATTGCTGTGTGAGACGATCAATGATTCGCTTTAGACAGATCTCTCACTTTGCCATTAATCAACAGAAATGGAAGCAGAGGATTTCAAAAAGGAATACATTCTATTCTATTCTAAAGTCGAGTACAATGACACGCTGACTGACACACATTTCTACACGGACAGGGTGTGGCTGCAACCCAGGGCAAGGTATTGCAGCAGTGTGTTGTGATCAAACAAGGGGCTGATAAGAAAACAAGGAGTCTAGACGAGCAAGCATGTTGTCAACAGCACCTTGTGCGCATGCACCTGCAGAAACAGCATCCCAGAACTGTTGTTTGTTTTGTTTGCCTTAGTAACACTCAAGTACAAGTGGCTGTCCAAAGACTACAATGTTAAATCAGTTCAGTCAACTGGAATATTTTGTTTTCCCCAAGCTGTTCAACATATTACCCATATCCAGTAAACTGTGCGAATACTCTGAATATTTTCAACTGCAGCTTTGTATACATTTTACTTTGAGAACTCTGATAAGCCTGATTATCTTCGCAAGGAAAACTCCTCCTCATTGATAAATTTGTTATGCAATGGGAAAGTACCTGAATCATAACTTTAATGCAGTGTAGAACTTAGAGTCTTAGCCCGGTCCTGTAGTTTCTTTTTTGGCCAACCGAGCTCTCAATCACGTAAATTGAAACCTTAATTGAACTAATAATGTGGTTAATTTAACTTTCACCTCATAAAAGGAGTTCTGGCCCTGCAGCTCATAAAGATCTCTTGATCCAACACAGCATGTTTAAGGTTTAAGCACAATGGGTCAATTGGCCTCCTCTCATTTGTACACTTTCTTAAGGTAATGGGGAGCTCTCCGGCAAGACAACCTCAACACCACCCAAACCAACTGAAGACACTTTAGTTAAATAACCATCTACAAAGGTGTGGAACATCTGCTACCAGTCTGACAGTGAGGTTGGCAGAGCTCTAGGGACATTAATAACCCCAGTGACAGTGACTCCAGGAATCTCGCAGAAGCAAGACTCAAGGGAGGGCAATACTAAATCAATCGTTTAAGACTCACCTGTATACATCGTGCTTGGTGTCCGACACCCTGTCCTTCTCCATGATCCTCTCAGGGGGGAGGTAGGCGATTGTCCCACAGAAGCCATCTCTGCTGATGTCATCGGCCCGCGAGAAACCGTTCCACCTCGCCAGGCCAAAATCGGAGATCTGAAGGAGATTCATAAATAAAAGGCCTGTTTGCTTTGTCTCCTATTATGACAACTTCTGCTGCTGTTGTAAATTATATTGTTGTGATAATTGTCTAGTGAGGGTATCCCTGACTTCAGACTGGTGTTGTTTTAGATCTCTGTGGATTTGGCACTGTGTTGCGTGCTGTGGGAGGATATTTCTATGTGGGCAGCCAAGTCGTTTCTTTCTGTACACCTTCAGTAAGAAGTTTCCTTTTTGGAAGACATTGCGTGGGCGATTCTTCTGTTACTAGAGCTCACAGTATTCCTGTTGAGACTGGCCCGGGCTCCGTGTTTACATATCGAATTTATTATCCTCCACTGCAGGGTTAAAGGACGCACCCATCTTTTTCCCTTTCCTATTAGTCAGGCAGCTGCAGGGAGAGGTGGGGAATCAGGGCTGCGACCAGAGTTCGAAGGGCCAATTTGATCCTTTTGTTATTATAAAAAAACGTGTTGCGTAAAATTAAATCAGAATTTCAGTCTTAGCTTTCTTATGGGAAAGTCATGGTAAATAACTCAGAAGGAAGCTTCTTAAAGTCGTCATCGCAGGGCTGCATCATCAGACTATTAAAAGAAGTAAAAGTACAAAGGGATTTGTTTCTTTCCACATCATTTATCTAAGATATCCTGGTTCATTCAAAACAAACAATCTCCATTTATTTTTTACCAAAAATAAAGAATTGCAACCGACGTGAAACAAACGCACAAATAAAATCCCAAACAACCTTGAAGAGGCATCAGGACTCTTACCTTGACGTGGTAGTGGGCGTCCAGCAGGATGTTGGCGGGCTTGAGGTCCAGGTGCAGGAGCGGGGGGTTCATGCAGTGCAGGAAGTTCATGCCCACTGCTGTCTCATGGATGATGCGGAAGCGCAGTTCCCAGGGCAGCGGCTCGGAGGCCAGCAGGGTCTCCAGGGAGCCCGTCTCCATGTACTCCATCACCAGCCCGACAGGGTCGCTGCAGATCCCGTACACAGGTAGGATGTACCTGAACTTGGCCACCTCCATCTTCTTGGCCTCCTCCAGCAGCTCTGAGCGCTCCCTGTGGACGGACAAGATAAAGAAATGCAAGTAAAATACCAGACAACTTACATGACTCTTCTCACACAGCACAGTGCAATTAAACTTGTTCCCAAACTTGGGACTGGATCTTCTTGCCCAGGGGTTCCCAATGTCTGGTGATGGAGAGCCAATTTCCGGAGGTTGCATGGGATGGGGGGCCACAGTAGAAAATTTACCACCAATGAAAACTAAATCTGTCCCAAATCATACCTTTTTATTTCCTATACGTTTCTGTTAGGGAACATTTATGAAATGTATTTTTTTTTTATTATTTTCACCCAAATTACATGTGAATTTTGTAACAGAAAATGTACAAATATAGTAAAGGTTCAGAAAAGGGGTGGCTGAAGGTTGGCTTTGGAGGGCCACATCAAACATCCTCGAGGGCTGGATTTGGCCCCCGGGCTGCACTTTGGGAACCCCTGTTCTAGCCTATTGTAAGTAGGGTTCAGGGTCCAACCCATTAGAGATTAAGAAACATCACTATCTGTTGTTCAAATGAAGCAAAATGTACACTCGTTCAATAAAAAAAAAAACAGAAATATACTAATGGAAAAAACATGACGACTGATACAACCATGAGTTCTAATTAAATACCAATGAATAGTCTTCTTCCTTAGTTGATCTTCGATTGGTCTTGTTCCTTAATTGATAATTGTATAATATTGATCTTCGAGTCCTCTTAGTGTTCAACCAATGACCTAAGGCCCACTTCTGGTCTGTGAATGAAGGTCAACTTGTAAAAATAAGTTTCTGTTAACTTTGTAGTCAAACATGCCCTATGTTAGATCAGTACAAGCTATAAATCAATGGCCGCTACACACGGACACTTTTACAGAGCCAAACTCCAGCAGTCAGAGACGTGTCATTGCGGATTTGAAAGTTCCCCTTCCAATCAAAAGCGATTTTTGGTTTTCCTTGGGGCTGCCCTTACCTACGTCAATTAAGAGCCAGTCACATTTGACCTCAATGGAGATGCAGGAAAGTAAATCCTATCCAATAAACTTAAATAACGTTTTCAAATGAAATTTATATATAAAATCAAGTGTCACTTTGTTCAAGGCATTAGCCTCAAGTTGTGTGTATTGTTTTATTGTGTCAGTTTGTATCTGTCAGAAGCACAGTACATGCTGCCATAAATAATAGCAGGTTCAGGTGAGTGGACTCTGCTGAACACTCTGCCATGGGAAGAAAATGAACTTTGGCTGGGAGCGCATACAATCCTGTTTAGTTCCTAGAGGCTGAAATAGTTTGCTAGTGCAATGTGCTTTCAAAACCAAATAGTTAATTTCAGTGCTGCGTTTCACTTGTTCAGTCTCTTTTTAATTTAATCTGATTAACAGCCTTATGAGACAAGTTATGTTGGGGTATTTCTGTTAGGAATAAAGTATCAATTCCTAATTCATCCTTCACTTCATTAAGATGGCATTCTTCAGAGTCTTGCAATATTCTATGTCTTAAAGTGTTGGATTTAGTGTGTATGTGTGTGGTTTTTGTTTTGATTTGTTTTTTAAACTCTACACAGACTCTACTAAAGTCCAAGTAAAGTTCTGTGAAATTACATTCAATTGCATTCAGACAGACTGTTGTGGTTGTTGTGAAAGAAGAAAACCACGTCAACCCAATGTACAGCCTAGACTTTTTCCATCTCAGTCTGTGAATGAGCATTGTGCTGTTGTAGGCCACTAATATGGCTGAAGAAACACCACTGCATGTAAGGATCTGAGAGAGAGAAAGAGAGAGAGTGTGCCCGGCAGCTAATCTCTTCACCAAAGCTACATTCCTATTACTCTTCAGAAGAAGAAAAAAACAAAACAAAACAGACAATGTCTTCTTTTAACTACAGCCTAGCAAGACTGGTTGGGCAACCTTGCTCATTGTCTCCATAAGCACTGGTTAGGTATAAAATTTGTCGAACAAAGACCACTTGTGACTCGAACTGTGCAAAAAGCAGGCAATTCACTATTTGTGTTGTTAAAAGTTTGGGGTAGATGTTCAAAACTGATACCCTTGTTGTTCAGGTTCAGTGAGCATGGAGTCAAAATGGCTGGGAAGGCAGTCATGGTTTTATGGTGCACGGATGAGTTCACCTCAACAGTTCATGCGTATCTGCATTTGTGAAGCCCTTTGCAGAAGCGAACTGTAATGGAACTGTTATGGAACTGTTATGGGGGAACATAACAGGATGAATGTCATTCAATCATTATAAAGAGCATATACTGGCTGGTGGGGGGGGGGGTGGTAGTTGGTGGGGGCGGAGAAGTCACTCATAAAGCAGCAAAGTGCAGATGATACCAGAGGCAGATGAAACCAGAGGCAGTAAAGCACCTCAGAAGAATCCTGTGTTTACTCTTGCTGCTGGGACGAATGGGTCATTTATAGGTCTGCTTTTATACTGGCAAGAAAGGAGGTTACAAAAGGAACAAGCTCACAAAAACACCCTTAATCAAATCCTCGTTTTCATAATGACAACAGCAGTCCTCCGTCTCAACATGCAGCAACGGAGAAATGGGTTGGGTGACACCAGAGGCTTGTCTTGAAAACTGCAGCAGTTGAACCGATTAAGCAATACAGCAGGCACACTGGGGTATTGAAATGGGCATGGCGGGAATTAAATGAAGATATTTTCCAGTTTCTATGAAGAAAATGTAATTTCCTTGATTTTATCTGTCCAGCTGTTGACAAACAAGTGTTCAGTATTCTACATATTAGAGACAGCTCTAGGGGCTGCACTACAGTGGTTGATATGAAGCCAGAGCTGGCGTTGTGAGCGGTTCAGATCAGGGCAGGGGAAGGCGTGTACTAATAATTATGTTTATCAACAAAGACGGGCACTTCCCAGTCACCAACCAACAGTTGGTCCGAGTCGAACACGGAGTTGAAATTAATTGGCCCCTCAGATGATGCTGTATGTGGAGTCCATGCCAACTAAAAACCACGCATGGCTGTGAGCTGATTGGCACACTTTAATACCCAACAGCACCGACTTTAACAAAAGTGATGCTTAGAGCAAGTGCATCAAATGGCATTTCTTTTTTTTTGTAACACATTGAAACACGGTGAGCTACTGGTGCTGTGCTGGAGTTAAAATAAACCAATAAATAAATAACCAAAAAGAGATCATATTTCCAGTTTCATTAATTTTCAAATGTATTTCATGTCAACTGTAAAGAGATGGAAATGTGGAAAACCAGGGGGAGGAAACACTTGACTAACAAGGGCAACCCATGGGTCCAGGTCTTACTCATGGAGCTGAGCTAACCTCTGGGAACGCCGTAAACTAAAGCAATGTGTGACATGATTTAATTCTCATCTTCAAGCCCCCAGGTCCATCATTGTGTGTGCGTGTGAGACTTTTCTTTTTAACATAAATGAGAGGTAAAGAGTGTGGCCCCTTTACATTATACTAAAGGCAGGATAATCTTGGCCTGAGGGCACTACTAAACTCCTTCAAACCAGCCTCTCTTTAGTAACTCAGGCAAGTGGAAAGGGCTGTATTTTTCCACAGATACAAGAAAAACACAAGCCTCATGAAAAATATCACCAAAGAAACTACAAAACATCTAAACTCTGATTTTAAACATTGTAAGGATCTTTAAAAATATTTAATCTGTGCAAAATGTGCCGGAGTGAAACACACCATGTTCTCGAACTCAACTACTTCACAAGAAAAAATAAAATGGATCTTGTTGATTGTAACATTTACTAAGTTTGAATGTGGTAAAATGAATATTACCATACATCCCACAATTAGTTCTTTACCTAAATATAATCATGAAATAGTCACATAAACTGTCCACATACAAATGAGAGGATGATTGACCACAACCTTAAAACACCAAAAGGCTAGATTTGTACATTCATACCACAGGACAGCAGACCCCTTTTGTTCATCGTGAACTGCTATTTTCTGTCCACCATTTGCAAAAAAAAATCTATTTAGTTTAAGCAAGAATACAGATTACAGTACAAACCCATGAATCATTAACAAAGCACAGTCCTGACTAATGGTGAATAACAGCGAACAGCTTGAAAACTTCCAATTCCTTACACTGAGTACCTCCCACACTCGTACAGAATGCAGACTTCAAACAGAAAAGAGAAGAAAAGTGAATATCAGCACAGCTAGTTTACATTCACAAGTGTAGGGCAATTCAGCCGACTAGTTATTTCCAGCTACATAAAACAAGAAGCACTTACTTTTCATCAACGTGAAGACTAGGAGGGCACTTGATTGCCAGCCATGTTTGCCACTGTACATGGCGTACTTTGTAAACTTGACCAAATCCTCCAGAGCCGATCTTTTCCCAGCTCCCAAACTCAGAGGAATCAAAGGTCTTCAGCAGACCCATGACCCCGGAGGAGCTCTCTGGGCTCTCCATGTCCTGAAACGGCTTGTGTAACTCCAAAATGATCACCTTCCTCTTTCTCGCTCTCACTCCTGTTCGTTCTCTCTCTCTCTCTCTCTCCTGTACTTCACTCTTCCTCGATTCCCTGCTGTCTGCCTAGCTCAGTCTCCTGCCCTCCCCTACCCAGGTGAACAGGGAGTGGCCTCAAACCTTCAAATGCTCACCTGTGACATCACTTCCTGCTCCTGCTGTGTGTCAATACACAGGCCCTACAAAATAAATACAATCAAAATAAACGCTGTGTTGAATATAGATTTTTCATTCCGGAGGAAAAAAAAAATCTTCCTTTATGTAGTGTTCTCTTTAATATTTTTGCTTACTGATTTAGAAATGATGTCTAGTGTTTTCTGCTTTGTTTCGTTACATTACTCGTTTAATCAAAATACTGGAATTGATTTGAAAACACACACACATACCTCATACTACTTTATAGTGAAATATTTTAAATTGTTTTGTTCTTCCCCGACTCCAGAGAAACTCTTCACACAGGACTGTGCTCATCCACTGCTTGAATGGCCCCGGACTATTGCCTCAGGGGGGAGAAGCAGCAGGTGTAAAAGTGAAGTCACAGTTCACACAAAGTACTGTGGATGTCTGTACTAGGAGACAGAAGAGACGTTTGTCAGTTTCCAGTAAAATCTCTCACTGCCAAGACCGTAGAAGCTAAAGAAATTCCACCTTTCAATACCAACTACTTTTATTTCACTCTACTTACCTATACTCCAACAGTGGGACATATGCAGCCCATTCAAGTTATCCAAACTGCAGCCATATTGCGGTTTCCTGGTGACCCAGGGAGTGCCAGTACAGACTGACACACAATGTGTCACAATATGAACAGGATATCTGACCACTGCTGTGATAATAAACCTTCAATCTTAGTCACTGAAAACAGACTGCAGGTTTGAGAAAAAAATATTTAATGATGAGATTATTCCTTTCAAAACAAATATTACAGCTTTTTAAAACTATACAGCTTTTTAAAAGATAGTTATTTTAAGCACATCTTCACTGGTTTGCAGATTAAATCAAAATGAATAAATGCTTTACCTTAGTGCAAAGTAAGCAATTCAGATTTACCTGATACACCACACACACGTTACATAGGCATTGCACTGACAAATGTCCAAATACAAAATGAGAGCTGGTCACCGTGAACGTCCTTGCCTGAAATTGTCTCCGTAGGCTCTTCCTAATTCGCTGTTCCAGTTGTGCCAATGGGTCGTCTCTAAGACAGAAGTCCAGACTCTTGGCAGGAAATCAAGTTTTCAATACTGTCGTTCATGATCCACTGCATTCATGATTTTCTCTCGCAGGTCTATGACATGGTGTTAGTTTATGCACTGGCCCTCACTAATCACTAATCATAAAATCACTAATGGCTTAGTATCAAAAAATGCACTGCTGGTAACAGTTTCCTTCAATACAAAAAAACTAAAAACATCCACAATCCATTACTAGGAGGGGAAGGCTTAACTCATCACTTTTGGCATTGTAGTAAATTAAAAAGTTCAGAAAATATAAAATCAATTCAAAACTTTTAAAAAGAAAATCAAATAGATTAACTTTGTTTTTAATAATTAAAAGCACAATATATAGCATTTTATTTCAGGTATTGACTGTGATTAGTATAACCACTATCCCCAATGTAATTTACAGGATGTGTTTAGCTTCTGGAGAGGGATCACTGCATTGTTCAAAACGCATGTGGACTAAAGTCTCTGCGAGGAAAAAATCAGACACCAGGACAACAGATTCCTTCTCTGTTTCAGTCACTGGCTGACTGGCGATCGCAAATGGACTGCAAGATGCCCCCTCGTCTCCCCAGACTCCCCCAGGTCAAAGCCAGTTGCGTGTCTGCCTCGTCAGGGTCCAAGTACCAGCACCATGGATAGACGACACACAAATCAACCTGTTCTCCTCCAACTTCCCTTCGGATTAGCACATGCAAATTAGAACCCAGTTCCTTTTCTGTTCACGGCTGTTTGTTAGTGGCCTCAAGGGAATGTAGTCTTCGTGCTGCCGAGAAAACACAGTCTGCAGGCGCTCCAAGAACAGTCCCACTGCAGTCCCACTTGTGATCCCCCCAACACATCAGTCCGGCATGGAAGAGTAACTGCACTGAATAGGAGATACAGCAGTAACAACAGACGATCCTTCTGAAAGACCCTCTTTTCAGCTGCATCGTATTTGCAGCCCAGAATTCCCTCTGACTAGCTTGGGCCTTCTCTTATTAACACCACCCTGCTTCTGACACAGGAATCGTTTAAAATATGTGTACAAATCAAATAAAACGTTTTTAAACCTTCTAAAATTGTTAATCAAAAATAAAATTGAATTTTAAAAGCACAAATCAATTTGGACGGCATTAAAATCCATTAAAACAGTCACAGAACGTGCCCGTCCACTTTGACCTTCTCCAGGCCTGTTGAAAACACTCTGAAGGTTTGGAATGTGCAAGAACCCCAGACAGGGAGGTGAGAAGCTGCGAATCGTCATTTTCTTTGTACAGGAGGAGCTAAACAATCTCCATCCCCAACCCTCGGGCCACTTCAGTCAGGGCTGCCACGGCGCGAGAGGAGCCACCCTGCAGGGGGGGAGGGGGCAGGGAGGACTCGGGTTCCAGGGCCAGCTCGGTCACGGTGCTCAGGACAGAGTACACTGGCTGGCCTCCGTCCTCGTGCTCCGTGTCTGTGGCCGGGGACTGGGCGGGGTCTTCTGCAGCTGAGGGGGCACAGCTTGAGGAGGAGGAAGAAGCTGAGGAGGAGGAGGAGGAGGAAGAGGAGGAAGAGGAGCAGGGGGAGGAGGGGGTGTTTCCCAGGGGCAGGGCAGTGCGTCTCGCCTGGCCGGCCGAGCCCAGGCTCTTGCGGGGGGTGCGCTTCTTGGCCATGTTCTTCATGATCTCCTCGGTCACCTCCACTGTCTCGTAGCGCACCATGTTGAGCCGCAGGTACCCGTCCTCGTCCTCTTTGTACCTGAGAGGCAGAACGAAAACAACGGGAGACAACAGTGAAAACATGCTGGTTGTATCCACTAACACTTCCATCTGGACTCCAGGAATCCAGTAAATGACGTCTGCCGTGGGCTACTGCAGAAGAAATCGTCAAGAGTGGGTTCTGGAAGGTAAAGAACCCAACCAGAACAAAAAGGCTGGTGTGGGGGACACATAAACTGGCTAAACTGGTCACCCTGGAGATATAGAGATGATTGGTCAATTAAAGGAGAGAATAAACATCACTCAAATCACAGTTAATAACATCTAGAATCTCACAGTCACCTGCACAGTCGTACCTGAATCGCGAGTGTCCCGACGGCCATTTGAGCTGGTGTTTCTTGCGCAGGTGAAGGGTGAGTGTGTAGCACCAAGAGAAGGTCTTATCACAGAGGTGGCATTTATACTTTGACACCATGTCCCCCTGCACGACAAAGACAAAGCTGACACCACAGACCAACCAGCACAGCCCCACTGGGACTAAGCAGTGTGAATCTCAGTAACAGGGGCCAATGAAATCTATTAAATGTATTAATTTATCAATTGTATTAAACAATTACCAAACCAACCAAAAATCACCATAAAGCATTGCTATTGGAGTCCATCTTAAAATTTAGTACATATCTTAAACCTAAACATAGCCAAGATTGTATATTTGCGCTGGTATTGTATTGTATTGGTATTAGCTCGTATAAATGTCCAACCCTCAGCTGAACTCTGAAGAACACATATCATATATCGAGAGAAGAGTAGCATATGTTCATTCTACACCCAATAGCTAAATCTGAAGAGAAATGTTCAGTACTCATTTACAATGCTGCTCCTTGGTTGCTCCAACGCTGCTTAATCCCACTGTAACAATGCATTTTTGGTGCAAAGCCCTTAATCAGGGAAACACGATAACTCCCATTTACATATATAATCCTTTCACCCACCAAGAATGCAAACAGGGTTTTGCAGTAACACCAGACCAATCGTGACAACATTGCAAGGCTCTCAGCTCTGTACGCTGAACAAATTACACCAGCGTAAGGACTAAACAGATCATTTTTGTAAAGCCCTATGAATCCAAATAGAAGGTTAACAATATGTTTTAGTCAGATCTGCTGTGCTTGAGCCGAGGAAATACATATTGCACCCTGCCCAGTGCCGCTTCTTTCAGCTCTGTAGAGACGGACAGGCTGTGTGCGCTGCCCCCTGCTGGCTGACCTCGTGCACTCGCTTGTAGTGCTGGTTCATGGTGTGGGCCATGCGGGACGAGTACTTGCAGCCATCCACGGTGCAGTGGAAGGCCACTCCCTCGTTGTGCGTCTCCATGTGCTTGCGAAGGTCGTGGGAATTCTTAAAACTGCAAGAGAACACATCCGCGCCTCGGTGTTATCTGACACAGCCGGTGACAACTGCAGTTATAACACACTCCTATCAGAATCCAAGCATCATGAAGTTCAGAGACGTGATGGAAGATAAGTGCATTAAGAGCAAGTCGTTATTTGTTTTTTCTGATAATTTTTCCCATGACACTGTTTTAAATGCAGGCACTTTGGGTAATCTCATCTTCTCTGCAGAATTCTAGACCAAACACAGCTCAAGCGCAAGGCTGTCCGCCGAGTGTGTTTATAGAGGGTAGTCTCTCTCTATCTCTGCTTTCATCGCAGCGCCACCAGGCCCCAGCGCTATCGGCTCATCACTGGCACAGAGCAATGTGCCGAATGTGCTTTTACAATGCACTGTGGGGGCCATTTAACATCTCAACACAAAGTGGAGGGGCCGTCCTATCGGTGCCCACCTGCTCTCACAGAAATCGCAGGGGAACGGGCGCTCGTCGCAGTGGCGGAACTTGATGTGGGTCTTCAGAGAGGCCAGGGTGGTGCAGGTCATGTCACACAGAGGACACTTGATGTGGTTGACTGGAAAAGAGCAAAGAGAGCAAAAAAATAAAGCTGAGACAGGAGTCTTGGGGAGTTACAGGGTCTTCTGTTCTTTTTTTATTCAAGCCAGATTACCCCCAGTGATTTAATTTGACCCAATATTGGCTTAATTAACTTAATTAACTGACATGATGATTAGCCATTGGAGAGAGGACACTAAAAACACGGGGAATTTCAAGTAAGTGTTGCTTTAAGTCGAGCTTTCAATGCAGGAGACTGGTGTTGACTCACCGTGTTGGCGGACATGATCTCTCAGCAGCCTCTCGTTGGCAAAGGGCTTGTCACAGTGCTCACACACGAACGACTCTGCAGCACACAGAAAGAAAAAGAAAAGTGACAAACCTGCAACCCTGGACGTCCTCAAAATATTTTCTAATGAGATCTAACTGAGCGTGTTTGTTGATTTGGATTTATTCAGTCACAACCCCTCCAGAAGTGAAACTTTGGTGCAATTAAATGTTTTTCCATTGGCAAGTTAAGTCAACAGCAAAACCAAGAAATGATAACGTGAGCAAACACTACCTGTTTATTCAAAGGGGAGAGTGTATTTGCCACTGGACAAAATAAGAACAGCTAGCATGCATATCTCACATCAAATAACAATCGGGGATCTTACAATGCTTTCATAGACTTATTTGCTTGAAAGCAGCTGTCCAATTTTATGCCTAGTGTAGATTCAGAAGATATCTCTCTCCATTAATGAGTTTCCAACACCTGTACAGTGAAAGAAAGCTTGATTGTTTTTTTATGGGCCGCTTGTTCGTTACTGCCCCCTGGTGGTGCACTGACCCTCCGTCACAGCCTGTCTCTGGATGTGGTCGAAGAACTTGGTGTTGCTGGCGAACATGCAGCCGCAGGTGGGGCAGGCCACGACACGCTCCTGCGTGTGACTGCGCAGGTGCTCCCGGAGACGGTACTTGATCTTAAAGAACGCGTCGCAGCCTGGAGGCGAGACAAAGGCCGTCAATCTCTACAGCACCGCCACTTGCTTTCCAAAACAACAAACAAGAAAATCAAGCCTCTTCATATGAAATGGTTTTGCTTTGATTTACACTGAAGGCTTCTGTGCTGATTTGTGATTTACTACATTACCCTCTGAATCATATCAAGGTGTACTCAGATTGGTTTCCAGGGAATCCAGGGTTAGGTATAGAACATGACTGTGAGACTTCAGTTAATAAAGTGACCAAGGCCACTGTTTCTGCCTTACTTACCTTTCCAGCTACAGAACAGGACCTGGTGTTGGTCGGGCAGCGTCTGCCTCTTGGTACAATGAGCGTGCATGTCCACATGGCGATAGAACCACTCTGGGTTGTTGAAAGTGCTCTGTGCCAAAGAAGAAGAGCGAATGAGCATGAAAATGGACATGACCCTCCCTCCAGGAAGGTGTTTGAGGTGTTTTCTCACTGGCCCATACAAACAAGGCAAGAGGTTCTCACGTCGCAGTGCTCCCACTGGCAGACAAGCCCCTCCGACAGCTCCGGCACCAGGTTGTTGCCATGAAGATCCTGGGTGCAGGTGCGCAGCTCGGGGTGGGTCTGCAGCAGCTGCTCCCCGACGCACTTCAGCTTGGCGTGGAAGATGTGGAAGTGCGCGTGGACCACCAGCTCGCCGGGGCTGCCCATCGCCAGGAACTCACAGCCGTTCCACAAGCAGGCGTAGTCGTCTGCAAACAAACATTAACTATAATATCCATTCATTCGGCAGACACCGCTGTCCAAGGTGACTTCTACATGTGTACTGAAAAACACAATCCTACGGTTAATCTGTGCGTACAAATAACAGCAGTGGAGTGTACAGAAGGGCAATACAAGGAGGTATAAAGTGCCACTTCCTCACCCAGCTCCTCCATTGCATCTCCATCTCCAAGGTGCTCCTTCATGTGCAGAGACATGTGCTCACACAGCTCCTCCATGCTGCCGCCCTTGAAGGAGCAGGACGCCCACTCACACGCCACCACCAGGTCCGACAGACATCTTCTCTTCGCCATGGCAAACGGGCCCAGGGCGGCCACAGCCCTTCGACCTCTGTAATATTGACCAGACTGGATTACAGCACCAAGCCACTGTGGGAGAAGTACAGTGCATTGCTTCCAAATAATCTGTGTAATGATAAATACATACATAAATCTAATGAAATACAGCAGTGTGGTTCAACTAGTGACAAAAAAAGCGTATTTCGTTGTTGATACGTGTCTTCACCTATCTGTAATACTGAGAAAATGCCAGTACAGTTTTAAAGCACACCAGATACACACACTAACACTACTGCGACATCTGTGTCATCGAAACACACACCTTCATAGGGACACTATTTTAAAGGCGTCACACAACGAACACAATATTGGCAAGATATGGAATTCATCCAGACTGTCTGCACATTTATACAGCCGAAGAACCAATAATAACGCATTTATAAGCTTTCTGGGAATTCAGCAACATGTCTACGACGTCTCTTCTTCCCGTATCCCAATACTGTTGTCTGTACACAGTCCTGTTACAAGTCAAACCATAACAGCTCAGATGCATTAACAGTATTTTTGATCCGTTTCTTAAATGCAATCGAAAAGTTACAGCTTCGATAAGGCAAACGGAAGTGTAATGCAAATACTCTGTAAAACTAGATCGGGGGATTAAACCATCTACCGTACCTGCTCCGACTACAGTCTGCAATATCGTCTTATTCTACCATGACACGTACACTACAGGTGTAATAAAGCTTCATTCTGTAGAGCGGGTTTACATTTTAAATCAAACGATTCAGAAAGAATTCGACACCAAGGCTTTCAAAACTGTACATGTATATTTCAAATCAAAGTGGCGGTAGGTGCACATTTTCACTGACGCACGCCTGCGCCTTTCCTGTTGCGTCCGCTCACTTCCTGCTGCGGCCCACAAGCGCCGCGCTCACATTTACCGCGTAAATGACCTCACTCCTGTGGACCCGCCCACTGTCAGACTCGTATTTTTAATTGGCGTCTGACCCGTCAATCAGGCTGGCAGTCCAAGAACAAAACCGCTCAAATTGCAAGGACACGAAGCCCCACCCTCTGAGCGGGTATGCATTCTGGTACTTGTAGTTTATCCAATGCGTGTTTTAAAAACACAGTTGCACACAACTTATCGTCAACAGGACTTGTATTTTATATTAACTGTATATTTTACCTATGCACTTGTGCAATTTTGAACCTGTAATTTTAGTATGTTTTGATCTGTAATTTCATACAGTATTTTTGCACTTTTGGATTGGATAAGGGTGTCTGCTAAATAATAACATTAAAAGTGGAATCAGGTTGAAGGGAGGACAATAAATAAGGGACAGTTTTTGTTGTTGGTTATCCCCAACCGTTGTCTATATTTACTTATATACAGGACTTTTTTTATTTTTTACAAACGAACATATTACAACATATGACTCAAAGAAAAATGCTAAATATGAGTTTACTATAGGTGAAGACCACAGTTACTTACTTACTTCCAAGCAAGGAGGAAATATATATTCTAATGGTTTTAAACTTTAAAGTTTCATCCTCTCCTGCTAGGCATTTTGAAGCAAAGAATATGCAACAAAATCACAAAGAAACATTTTTATTTTATTGCATCATTTGTTTCATCCACATTGCAGTTTGACACACAAGGACAATTGGAGAAAATAAAAAAATGAAACGCTTCAGTTCCTATGCTCTTTCATGATCAGGCATCTTATTAAAAATATATATAGTTTTTTTTTCTCATGAAAAAACAAAAACAAACAAAACAACAGAAAATATTAATCTAGCACAACGGTCCACGATTCTGGTCATGGAAGCTACAGTGTCTTCAGGTTTTCAATCACCTGAGCATTTGACAATTCCTGTTTTAATAAGAACCAGTTTAACTACTCTTCTGCGAGTATTAGGGGTTGGAAAGTTGTCTGGAGTGGACCAGGAATGGCAGCCCCTGATCTTGTGCATCAATGTTGTGTCCTGTCAACACTTTGTACAATTTCCCCTTCACAAGATTTCTTCTCAGACAGTGAGAAGAGTTTTCCACCAGGATTTAGCTCTTCATGACACAAATCAAGACCAAGGTGCTACATGCATTACAAATGCTGTAGAACAGTGGAGACCCATGATATTTGACCTTTGTGCTTAAGAGGAGCAATTGAGGACCTGCAATCTCCAAACTCCACACACATGCATGTCTTTAGGAAGATGGTGGGATAAATATTGAGCACTGAGTTATTTATGAGTCTGGTATTTGATGCCTTAATTTTAAACAGCTATTAGGTTGACATTGCAATGTATGAGCAGTCATTTTTGAAACTTGCCGATAGTGCAGAACTTGTAGCTCCTCTGATTAAATTCGGAGCTTCACTATAATTCATAATTCATCTCATTTTACAAATTAACAACAAAGCAATTTATCACAAGATTTCTGCTCCTTTATTTTTTTAATGAACTGATTAAAGAAACTTTAGTTTTTGTGCATTTATCTCATTCTTGAATTCACAGAGGAGATAACTATCCTCAATACAATCATAACAAAAGGAACACAAGGGCTTCCTGCAGCATTAATGCAATTTTTGCTGTATGCCAATAGCATGCCAATATGATCACTTTAAAAAAACAGTGGCATAACTAGGGAAGGTAGGAAAACAAAGTATTAAATCAAAAACAATGCCCACAAAGGCACTATTGAATCTACAGAGAAAATCCCTCATCAATCACTAACTCATTCTACCATTATCATTTAATGAAAGAAAAAAACATTGTATTTCCTCAAGGCATTCTTCATGGCGTCATATTTATAACTAAAGTATGTCACCCTCAATTCTACACCGATAATGTACACATTACTCTTGGCAACTTCAAACTATCACTGTTTGAGACGGTCCAGTCTCAGCTGATTGGTCCCCAAGACCTACAGCCCCGTATCACTTCCATGATTATTCAGGGAAGCATAAGATGGCATTTAAAAGACGAAGGAAGCAAAAAATAAATGTATGGGAGGGTTTTGTTTTGCAGTACATTCTTGTCACATTGTCTCTGCATGTGGGCCAAGTAAGGCTCCCATTTCTTCTCTACAATAATACACACACACTTATACTAGTGTTCAAGAGTGGTTGAAATCAGCCGAGGTGTCCCGCCAGGCCGGAGACTTTCTGTTCTTACCCCAGCAGGTGTTCACACGGGGCCAGGGACTGCAATAAAACTTGCACACACACAAAAACAAAGTTGATTGTAAAACAGTCTGTGAGTCACAGTCTGAGCCATTGAAAGCACCATCTAAGCTTCTCTGAAGTAAACATTACTTCATTACTTTACATTGTTATTCCAGAGTAAAGTATTAGTCAATTTATGTAATGTTTGTAAACATATTTGAATTACATAATGAAATGCTTCAGAAACAGACCTAAAAAGGTTTCAGACATGCAAAGTTTAATCAGGGGGTCATTCTCAGCGTTTGTCCAGTCTTTGGGATCTGCATTGGTTTGTATTTGAACACCAAAACTTTTACAAACTCATAAACATGGGAGCCGATGTGTTCTCGAAGCGGGTTAAGGCTTATGGGAGATGCCTGTATATAGTTTATGGTTCTATATAGAGCACAGTCTGCACCCACACTTTAACAGTCAACCACACAATAAGTAATTTAACGTTTTACTTTACTTTCAACACATCGTTGGTTTAAACTGCATTCATTTCTTAATAAGCAACCGCAACTGGAGTTGCTAATTGTTATTTTAATTGATGACAGCTCTAATGTGCACGTATGGGATGTCAGAGGCATGCCACGGAATGAGCACTACTTACATTCTTCTGCCTAAGATTGACAACCTCTCTTTCCAGTTTTACAACTCAAGCTAATCGCAAGTTCATTTAGGACAGAAGCTATTCGAGACCACAGATCTGCCTCAGAGTCAGGTCAGAGGCTAGTAGCCGTACATCTGTTGCTGAGCCGGTTGCTGGGGTTGCTGGTCCTGTGGCGGCTGCTCGGACTGCTGCTGCTGCTCCTGGGGGGTGGCGGGCTCCGTGGGGACGTCCTGGGGCTCGGGCTGGGGGGTGTCAGCGGCGGGGCCGGGAGGACTCCCCTCGGAGTGCGTGACGGACCTCCAGGTGAGAGCCGGCTGCTCCAGGGGGTGGGCGATGGGGTTGACGAAGGTGGCGAGGTTGATGAAGTGCGCCATGGACTGGGAGGAGGCCCCCGGCTCGGGAGGCAGCTCGGAGGGGCGGTTGTGCAGCATGGCCGAGCCGCTGACCGTGTCGAAGGTCACGGTGAGGATGGAGTTGTCCAGGGTGAGCGAGCGATCGGTCGGGGTGAGGTGGCTTACCGCTACGGGCTGCAGGCTGGTGAACTGGGCGGCCGCAGCGGGGGTGGTGATGGGCGTCACGGCGATGTTGGTCAGGCCCACTGTGCTGGTAGGAGAGGACGAGGTCGTCACGCTGGGGTCCGCCAGCACCACCACCTGCACAGAGAAGAGGGGAAAAAGGCCTTATATCCCAGGAGCAGAGATCTGATACTCCTGGACCCAGACATCACAGACACAAACAGCTACAGGCTCTGGCAGAGGACACTTCAGTGAGCAAAGGCTGTTATGCAGATTAACGAAGGGCTGATAGGCTGCAAATTTAGGGGATTCAGGGCTGTGTCAAACGTAAGTAACTCCATGCATCTCACCTGCTGGATGCTCTGCACTGCGGAGCTGGTCTCATCTCCCACCGCATTAGTGAACTCCGCCCCTTTGCTGGAGAAGTCTGAGTACGCGGGGTCGTCGGGGTCAGGGAGCTCCACCTCTTCCACGTGCTTCTGTTTCTTTTTGGGTGGCTTGGAGGCCCGGGGGGGTTTCTCCACTGAGAGCTCCTCCTTCTCCTGAGCCAGCGAAGACTGTGGAGACACATGGGAGTAAAACTCGGCAAAGTTCTTAAAACCACCCACAAAAGACACAAGGAATACACCGCAGAAAAGCATAGACTGAGGAAAATCGAAAAACAAAACAATACAGAGAATCAATGGATGCTAGCAGAACGGGCCTGTGCTCTGTGAAGCTAAATCAGAAAACACTGCTTACCTGTACAATAGTAATGGTGGAGGCATCGATGGTTGTACCATCTGGAAATTGGTCCAACTCATCGATTCTCACCGTTACAACCTAGATTTGGAGGACGAGAAATCATATTGAGATCAGTCTGTCCTGAAGAAATGTTTAGCTGATATCTTTAGAAAGCGAACCCTACACTTAAACATCACCACCCCCCACCACCAGCTTCACCTCAGGATGCTTGCGCCGCATGTGTCTGTTCATGGATGCTCTTGTAGACACCTTGGTCCCACACAGGTGGCAGCTCTGCGCCTCCACCTTCTCATGGGTCAGCTGCACGTGTTTCTGCAGCATGTACTCGGTCACATACTTCTTATCACACACGGCACATGACCACGTCTTCCCGACTGGAGGCAAGAGCACAGAGACAGAGACAAGTCAGCCCTCCACCATCACCACAACATTGGCACTCAGATTATGCTTCCCAGGATGCAGTTTAGGAAAAGTATCTTGGCTAAAATAAAAACGTAATATACAAGGTCTTGGGGAAAAGAGGACTCAAAAGACAAAATAAGGAACAAATCTGTATGTTATAAATTGTTAATTTGCAGACATTTGTGGAGTAAAGTAAAGTGATTTCAATATCAAAGTGTAATAGAATGAAGCAGTGCATCGTGGGAAAGCCTTTAACACATACCAGTGTGAATCAGTTTGTGCGTCTCCATGGTGTTCCTCTCACTGAAAGTCTTGCCACACAACTCACACATGAAGTCCTTTATCCCTGAGCAAGGGAACAAAGAAAAACAAATATTGTAGCACTTCATCTACAGCCTTATTTGCTATTTTACAATTTCACACCTGAAAGTATTGACATTTATTACTGATGGACTGTGCCACAGGCTCTCCAGGGGCATCACAAACATGAGCTGAACTCACTCCCCTGGAATTCAAATTACCACAGACGTCAGGAGAGGGAGCAACTGTCTCACACGCAAGTTTACAAAGTAGGTGTAAGATACGACAGCATCAGAGAGATACACCCACTCACACTTTTATGGTGACGTGATCAGTAGGACATTAATCAGAGCTTCGTTCATGCCTCATTCGAAGCTCAAAACTCATAGACGGGGATAGAAAACTTTTTATTTAAGGGAACAGGAGCAAAGTTACTCCAAAGTAGAGACGTTTTTACAGTAGGCCAGTCTGAGCCGGAGCTTGTAAGTCAGACAGGGGTGTGTGAGTGGAAAGGATACGCCTCGGGGGGTAGGGGGGTGGGGCTCACCAGTGTGGCGTTTGTAGTGCTTCAGCATGTTGACCTTCTGTGCGAATTTGCGGCTGCACTCCTTGCACTCGTACTCCTTGATGCCCTTGTGCAGCTTCATGTGGTGCCGGAGCGCGTGCTTGGTCTTCATGCCTAGGGGCAGGGAGAGAGGGGAGGTCAGTCTTAAGACAACCTGTGCAGACGGGATCGTTGGAGGGATGGTGTGAAGTGGGAGGTTACCTTTGCCACACTCGGCACACAGGTAATCGCGGATGTTGTCGTGCACCCTGAGGTGTTCCTTCAGCATGTCCTTCCTGGCAAATGACTTCCCACACTGATCACAGCTGTGGCTCTTCACACCTGGGCAGACAGCCCAACAGACAGACGAAGAACAAAGGGTAAGAAAAAAGAAAGGCAAGAAAATGGTCAAGGTTATTTCAGGGCTCCACTTATAGGTCTGTGGGTATATAACAAGAAAAAGCTTAATCATAAGAGTGGATGAGGTAATCGTTTCAGTTATTGCTGAGCCACAATGAGTTTGTTGGATTTCTACACATTTCACGACTGTCTTTCAAAGCTGGGGACAATAGCCATAAAGAACAGTGCTTTCATTGTGTGACTGGGATTCATGTAAACACCAGTGTGCCCTCACCAGCCAGATGTGCCCCATAGCCAGCGTGTTTTGGACTGAAGCCCGGTATGACACTGTCAAACACAGTCCGCTCTCTCACCCCCCTGACACTGCCACACAAGGCCCACCTGTGTGAATGATCTTGTGTCTCTCCAGGTTGCCAATGCTGTTGAAAATCCGTCCACAGATTTCACACGGATGAATATACCTGAAACGGCAGCAGAAGAATCTCAGCTAACGCTGCTTTGTGACTTTTTAAATGATTCAGACATCTACAGGAATGTGAACACACACACGAACAAGTGGTTAATTAAGACTTAGACTGTTCCATTACTATTATTATTATGCACTTTATTAATCCCCGAGGGGAAATTCTGAGATTAATAAAGTTCATAATAATAATAATGGAACAGTTGGTGCATATTGCCAATTAGCAATCGTCTGAGGGTTCTTGTGTTACCGCACAAAGATACAGAACAAAATGTTTCAAACAGTATAACCCAACCAGTGTGCTGTGGGCCAGTAGTATGCCATCATACATAGCCATGAGACGTCAGATTAGAAAAATTAACCAATAAGTAAACAGGAAGAACGCTCTCCTTTATTTAAATTAAAGACTTTCCAGACCGAATTGGACAAACATTGGTGTAGTAGGAGAACATTAACCAAACCATCTTCATTTCAGAGTCTGACAGATCATTAATTTAAAAATCCCTCAAGTGCCCCATTCCCACCTGCAACCAGGTGTTACAACAGTTTACAATACATTCAACAGCAGGGCTGACGATAAAGGTCAATCCCTTGCTCTGTCTCTCTCCCTTCCTCCCACCGTTTCACCTCTGAACGGCTGGGTCCGGCAGCTGCTCTCTGTGGATGACCAGGTGAGCATTGTAGGTGGCCTTGAGAGCGAAGCGACGGTTGCAGATGATACAGCCATAACCTCTCTCCTTGTGTAGCTCCATGATGTGCCGCAGGTACTGTCTGCCCTTCGCGAAGGTCACCTGGGGACAGAAACAGATGAGCCCCGTCAGGTGGATGATGCAGCCCACAAGGCCATTGCTACTGAAGACAGTCTGAAGTGCTGTCCACTGCGAGGACAACACAGCAGCATAATGAAATTAACACCTCTCATGCAACCTATCACTGGGCACTGAAAATCATAAATCAACTGATTTACAGCTCAGACATTTAGTTTTCAAGTTGGATTAAATAGCTTGAAATGAGATTAACAGGCGTGTGCTTGGGTGTCGGCGTCTGCAATCCACACTGCTCCCTGGGCTTTGGCTCACCTGACACTTCTTGCAGCTGTACTTGTGCAGCTCGGGGTCGTCCTCTAGCTCGTCTTCATCAGAGTTGCAGTCGCTGTCGTCCACCGAGATACCAATCTTCCTGATGAAGTCCTCCCGCTGCTGCTCGTCCATTAGGGCAATGTCCTGTAAGGGATGAGGGGAATGAAGCGATTGGCCTATCCCGAACGAGCTGGCTCATATAGCCAGGAAAAACATTTGGATCATGGTACTCTGATAACTTGAAGGCCTTCCAATACCAGTTTATTTTTCGATGACTAGATCATTTTCGTGACCCCAATTAAGAGCTTCCATAATCCATTCTGGACTTTAGGTCCAAACTCAGGATGCAGGTGGTATTATCAAAAATTCAATCAAGAAAACTAATTAAACAATGGACACCACTTTCATAGCTCCACTAAAATGAAAACCTGTTAATCCAAAACTGGCTAACATTGTACTGGTAACGCCGAGTTGTACCTGTAGATTACACACATACCTTGAAGTGCACGTGGATGTGGTCTCTCAGGACGTCCACACGGAAGAACTTCCGGCCGCAGATCTCACAGGTGTACTTCTTATCCCCGTGGGTCAGCAGGTGCTTGTTCATGTTGCTCCTGCAGGAGAATACCTGGACGGGACGCAGGAGCAACACTGTCACTGCCGCCCATGCCACGTCACGAGGACAGCACAGCACTTCCCTGAACCTGCTATAAACCTCCTGTGGCCTACAAATGAAGCCTCTACTCAAGCACAGCGTAATTGAAACAGGTCATTATAGATATGCAACCAACAACACAATTAATGGAAAATAAAATCATAATTAAGCTGACGGATGAAGGGGAATAAACATTCCAATATACTACAAATATCACCTTAAGAATTAGGAAGCAAGACCCACCCACCTTTCCACAGATAGGACAGGCTGAGGGCTCCTTCCTGTACTTGGTGCCCTCCTCCCCATTCGCCTCCAGCTCCTCCCGCTTCATGTGTTTTGGACCTGGAAGAGAATCACAGCATCACACACCAGCCACCCGAGAGCTTCAAAACAGCACCCGCGCAGCATAAGTGTGCAAACCCAATCAAACAAGAGATGGCCGACACAGCCCACAGCAGACAACTCAAGTCTGAGACTGAGCGAAAAATATGCCGCTGTGTGAAGCCTCAGCACATGGCTGTTGAGAAGCCCTTGGGCCCAGCCTCACCCACAATGTGCCTCCGCTGGTGGTCCTGCATCACGTCCTTCCTGTAGAACATCTTGTTGCAGATCTCACAGGCGTAGAGCTTCTCTCCGTGCTTCTTCTTGTGCTTGGAGAGGTTGCTGTTGGTGGAGAAGAAGCGCGAGCAGATCTCACACTGGAACGTCTTGTCGTCTGAGGGGGAGAGGAGCTAGCAGGTGAGACTCTATAGAGCTGGTCAAGACCCTCCCTCTATCACGTTTCTATTTGCCTCTAATCAGCCAGTTTTCCAGTGCATTTGGGCATTTTTCGTTTAGCACTGTTCCATTTTACAGTTCACTCACAAAGATCCTCCCTTCATCATGGCAAAACTAGACAAATTTACAACAGTAAAAATTAAAAAAATCTGATTACCTGTCCGGCAGTTGTGGAATTTCAAAGCGTTTTCCACTCGGAAGGCCTTCTCACAGGTAGGACACTTGTACCTGTACTCCACATCGACCTGCAATGCAGAACAATACTGAGAGATGAAGAGGAAAATCCAATCAGTGAGGTATATTTTCCTTCTAGGGCAGATAATATGACATTTTGATTTTTTCTGGGATTCAGGATTGGTATCGGAAGGTTGTCCCTTTAGGCCGAGTGTGTTTTGGTGGCAAACGCAGCTCCTACCTCGTTCTTGCTGTGCTTGTAGGAGATGTGCTGTTTCAGGCTCTCTTTGCGGCTGAACATTTTGTCACACTCATCACATTTGAAGAGCTTATCACCTGTGCAAACACAAAGATACACCGGCCAAGTCACGCCTGTGCCATCACTCACAAAACTGGAGTCAACAAAGCCATCTGTTTTTCCATCCTCTTTAAGCGTGACTCGCAGTGACCAGCACGATTTCATCACCTCTTTTAATTTTTCATAGGTAAACTGTTGAACAATAATAAGAAGAAAGAGAATAGGCTCATAAAAACAGAGAGAAGCAAGAGAGTGGTTGATGTTGCGTTACCATGGGAACGTATGTGACGGTTGAGGTTGCTGCTGTTCTGGAACACCTTGTTGCAGAGGCTGCACTGATACACCCTCTTGTGGTCCCCGCCTTGCCTCATGAATCTCTTCCGTATCCCTGTCCTGTGTTCAGAAGAGAAAGGCAGAGTGTTCAGGGGGCTCCTTTCAGTAGGGGTACAATACTCAACTGGATCACAAGATCATTTCAGCTCAGGCTTCTCAGAGAGCACAGTACCTGTCAATGCTAGAACAACATTGTGATCCCCACCAAGAGCTTCAGTAGATCTGTGACACTACAGAAAGGATGGGATTTCCAGGCACAGAGTTACAATAGGGTAAAGGCAAAGCCAGGACAAGAACACATGTTTCACACCCTGAGGACACCACCATGCTCATTTAGCTGTTCCTTGAAATACGGCATGTCTGATACAGAGGTGTGAGAAAGCTCTGCTGCAGGAACTCTGCACATTGCAGTTTGGTTGGGTATTGATGATAGCGAGGCTCTTACTTCCCACTGGGCAGCAGCGTGCGGGTCATTCTCTGCAGCTTCCCCGGCACGCCATCCTCGCCGATCACCACGTCCGGAGCCTGCAGGAGGGCCAAGCCCACATCCGGAGGCACGGCGCTGAGGACCTGCTCGATGGGCACCGCAGGGGTGGGGGCATCTGCAGGTACAAGGGGTTTCAAAACTGAGCCCGGGGCCGTGCAGACCAGACACTCGAAGTTTGAAATGAAAAACATTCTTGTCTCTGGTTATGCTATATATCATTGGAGAAAGGAAACAAAATCACCCCCAGTTTCTTCCAAATCACAATATTAATTAAATGATTCACATACTTTTGTTTGCTACATGGAAATTCCATCAAATTCCATCTTGGCCAACTCACCTCTGTTCACAGTCTGTGCTGGGAGCGGTCTGGGGCCGACTTTGGGAATTTTAGGCTTACGTATTCTACGGGTCTTTTTCTTGTGCTCTGAAGGGGCAGGGGTAACCTGGGGAGGCTGCACAGGTTCAGGAGGCATCATTTCCTGGTCCTCCTGGACAGGAGGGTCACTGGAGGGTTGGGTGACACCCTTTACCTCCTGCAGGTGACTCATCAGGTGCTCTGAAACACACAGGAGGAGGTGCAATGAGAGATTACTATTCACTGCTTTCAAAAACACCAGAGGGCTTATGGAAAATGCATGCTAATACCAGTTCATCTCTAGGTGGTGTCCTTTTCCATTCTAAAGGCTTTGACTGTGTGGTGAAAAGTCACTGACCTGTGAGAAGATTTGGCTCCAGGAACACTGCTGAGCACACTTTACACACCCACTGGTTGCACTCCGGCCCCTGGGCCTCACTTTCCTCGACCACTGAGACAAGCCACAGAATATGTACATCATTATTAATACTATTACCTTCATCTTTGTTAACCTGCACCAATAACAGACCTACACTTCAAACGCATTGCCTAAGAGACTGAGAATGACACCTGAGGGCTTCAAGAGGCCCAAAGAAAAAATACTGGGATTATTATTTGAGCTCCAGCAGCCTTCTGGAACTGACGGATCAACAGAGATTATTCCGTCTAATATGCCCCAACACTGTCAGACCAGGATACCCATCCCCCCCACCCCTCTTGACTTCTGTCACCTGCGTCAGTAGAGATGTGGAGGTCGGTCTCTCCAGGTCCACTCTTGAGCCCACTCCCTTCAATCTCCATCAGCTTTATGGGAGATGTTACAACATCTGGAGGAAATAACATTATAAAATACAAGATACAAAAACATTCTCCTTACTTTGGTCTTTGCCACACATTAGTCCTAGCACAGTTCCCCTTCCAATATGTTTTCTGTGGTTTATCCTACTGCTATACAGTCTGCAAGTGCAAAACACCAACCACATTCCTCCAGAGAGGTGACATCGGTTTAACAGCTGGAGAGGTTTTGTGCAGCAGCACCTATTTCAATTATTGAAGCTCTTATGATTTTATTACAGCATTCAAGGAAAATCTTTTCTGAAGGCTCAAGTTTGTATGTAAGGCTAGATAGAATGCTTGACCTTTTTGCACTTCACAGAGCAAGAGGTCTGAAAAACACTTTTACAGAAGGAGCGGAGCTGGCTGTGGAGACAGATAAAGGGCTAACGACTGCTCCTCTGACACTGGACTTTGTCGGTACCTGCTGTAGATGGTAAGATTAGTGGCTTCAGAACTGGCTTCTCCATCTTCTTGGCGAAGAAGGCCCCATACCAGACCCTCAGCTCAGTTCCAGGCAGCACGTCCTAAAGAGGAAACAAACCCATGCTGCAGTAAGGCCCTCTTTGGCATCCAGCACTAATGGTCTACAGGGTAACAACACAAGTCCACTACATTAAGTACAATTCTTCCCTTGGTGTATATATCAAATGTGAACTGGAGTGTGGGTCAGCCTGGGCGACTATATTTTGAGTAATTGAAGATGTAAGTCTAGGGAGAAAGCACAGAAACACACCCCCCATACCTGAGAGGTGTTAAAGTAGACTTCATTGTCCTGCTGATAGGCATTAAGGTTCTGGTGTTTGTAGTCTGTGGCCGGGCGGACCAGCATCATCCAGTTACAGTCATCTTCGTTCGTGCTGTCAAAGCAAACCACCACCCCATCCCTCTGAAAGATCTGCCCGGGTGCCAAAGACGAGGAGAGGAAAACTTTAAAATCAGCAAATACATAAATAACTGAGCCGCTTCTCCCTTGAGTGCTCATCGAGCTTTTTCAACAGCACATGATCTGTTCAATTTACATTTCTTTGAAATAAAAACTCCCAAAATAACATTTAAAAGATACCTTTCTACAAATTCAAACACCAGATCTTGAAGGGTTTGATGTATGAAATGTGGTTTGAATGTTGCATAAGAAAAGAAAGAAATAGGTGATGACAGCCCATGCAAATTATGTATTTTCTATAAAGCAGTTTGCTTTCCAAGGTACCGCAGAGGGCTGTATTTAAATATCACAGACATGAAACTGACAAAGACATCAGTCAAACACAGGCCTTTATGGGAGAAAAGTGACAGCGTTTTTTTTTTAATTAAGCCGATTCCCACCTTCAGAGGAAACAGCAGCTCTTTGTCCAGCTTGGCCACTCTCTTGGCCTCGAAGGGCCCAAAACGTGTACGCTTCACCAGACGTCGCAGGGCAAACACGCCCTCCTCCCCCTCGCTGACCTCCCTGATCTCCAGACTGTCCGGCAGAGACGACCTGGATCACCAACAGGAGAGGAAGACTCATGAACCAGCCCATTCACAGCCAAGTGGATAGTGAAACGGGCCATAAGGCTGCGGCTGAAAGCACTCCAAGACCCAGCATCACTATTACCCTCCCGGTGAAGATCAACTGTTTGCATCTAAACAGTTATGATGACAATAACCCAATCAACCAAATAAGGCGAAATGTATCATTGTACATTTCCTTGAATAATTTATGCAGCTAAACTTGAAGCTTATCAAAAGCAAGATCTAAACTCAAGAATTTAAACTACCTGCTGGTACAGACAGAATTATCATTATTTCATTTTCATATCATTGACCTGATTTATAAATGTTCACAATCCTTCAAATATCTAACCAATGCTTCTGTCTTCTTCACGGAAGAAGAAGAGGCCCAATCCTCAACCAACACAGCACAACACAACACTACCAAGGCCCACACTTCATCCGGAGCTGCCCTGGAGAAATGGTGCCAGGTGTCAGCTCCAATTAGAGGCAGACAGGATGGATACAGTGCAGCACCCTGCGGTTTCATACCAGAGGAGGAGGAGGAGGAGGGAAGTGGAAATACTGTGTTGTGTGTGTGTGTGTGTGTGTGTATGTGTGTGTGAGGAGAATAACACAGCGGGAACAGCAGGCCCCAGCGGACATGAAAAGACGGCACATTATTCTAACTAGCTTACACCTCGGGGGATCAACTGTGGGTTTCTGAAGAGCACAAGAAAAATGAAAAACAAAATGCTTCCAAAACAGGAGTTTCGCCAAACCTTTTTTTTCCCCATTCATTTCAATGATTAATTTAAAAAAATCAAAAATAAAATTGGGCTATACACTCACCTAAAGGATTATTAGGAACACCATACTAATACTGTGTTTGACCCCCTTTCGCCTTCAGAACTGCCTTAATTCTACGTGGCATTGATTCAACAAGGTGCTGAAAGCATTCTTTAGAAATGTTGGCCCATATTGATAGGATAGCATCTTGCAGTTGATGGAGATTTGTGGGATGCACATCCAGGGCACGAAGCTCCCGTTCCACCACATCCCAAAGATGCTCTATTGGGTTGAGATCTGGTGACTGTGGGGGCCAGTTTAGTACAGTGAACTCATTGTCATGTTCAAGAAACCAATTTGAAATGATTCGACCTTTGTGACATGGTGCATTATCCTGCTGGAAGTAGCCATCAGAGGATGGGTACATGGTGGTCATAAAGGGATGGACATGGTCAGAAACAATGCTCAGGTAGGCCGTGGCATTTAAACGATGCCCAATTGGCACTAAGGGGCATAAATTGTGCCAAGAAAACATCCCCCACACCATTACACCACCACCACCAGCCTGCACAGTGGTAACAAGGCATGATGGATCCATGTTCTCATTCTGTTTACGCCAAATTCTGACTCTACCATCTGAATGTCTCAACAGAAATCGAGACTCATCAGACCAGGCAACATTTTTCCAGTCTTCAACTGTCCAATTTTGGTGAGCTTGTGCAAATTGTAGCCTCTTTTTCCTATTTGTAGTGGAGATGAGTGGTACCCGGTGGGGTCTTCTGCTGTTGTAGCCCATCCGCCTCAAGGTTGTACGTGTTGTGGCTTCACAAATGCTTTGCTGCATACCTTGGTTGTAACGAGTGGTTATTTCAGTCAAAGTTGCTCTTCTATCAGCTTGAATCAGTCGGCCCATTCTCCTCTGACCTCTAGCATCAACAAGGCATTTTCGCCCACAGGACTGCCGCATACTGGATGTTTTTCCCTTTTCACACCATTCTTTGTAAACCCTAGAAATGGTTGTGCGTGAAAATCCCAGTAACTGAGCAGATTGTGAAATACTCAGACCGGCCCGTCTGGCACCAACAACCATGCCACGCTCAAAATTGCTTAAATCACCTTTCTTTCCCAGTTCAGGAGATTGTCTTGACCAGGACCACACCCCTAAATGCATTGAAGCAACTGCCATGTGATTGGTTGGTTAGATAATTGCATTAATGAGAAATTGAACAGGTGTTCCTAATAATCCTTTAGGTGAGTGTATGTTTAGACTGTGGAGAACCACTCAGCACCCTCTTTTTTAACACAGGCGCTAAAGATAAATAAGATTCCCAACCCACTGTTCACCATATTGACACTACTATGCTACTATGGAGTCCAACGCAGTATTAACTGGAATCACCTCAGTATGTGGATTTGAAAGTTAAGCAGCATATATACAGTAGCTCTGTGGGAGATGTATTCCTGCTGATATCTGGTGTGACATCGCCTCATCAGTCTCTCGCTTGACTCCTATCATTGCTAATCTCTGCAGGACGCTAGGGGTTATGGAGTTGATACCATTACACAGAAACCTAATTCTCAGCATCGTCAGCTCTACACAACAGCCTATATCAGTGCTGAGACAAGGCCAGCGGATTTCCCAGCACGAGGGGTTACTCACCGAGCTCGACTCAGAACAAAGGAGTCCTTCACCGTCACCACCGGGCCCAGCTCGGGACACTCCGAGTCATGGTACTGTCCACAGTCGTCACACCCTTAAAGCAAACATCAAGGAGGTAGACAATTCTCAGATCATGGTCAGAAGGAGAAAGTACAACTGGGGCACCGGGAAAGAAACGGTGGCGTAAAATCCAGTTGTTAATCAAAATTACAGATTAGTGGCAGCAAAATCATATATATATAGGCTATTCGTGCATGAAAGATGCTCCTGTGCAAGATCTTAGGCCAGCCGTATGGATTACAAACAAGAGTATCTTGTTGATGTGGTTACTCACAGACAAACTCCTCCGGTGTGTCCTCCGCCATCCTGAAACATACAAGCAGCCAACATAGGAGACAAACATGGGTTAATGAGCAGGAATAAAAATACAACTCTATACAGAAGTGCAGAGCCATTTCAGGATTTACATGCTGCTAAGATCTACAGGTGCCAGAACCAGGAGCTGGGTCCATCCTGCTTGTCTCCTTATTTGCATAGAATTGAAGTTGTAATAATTGGATTGGTCATTTCCTCACCAGTTTAAAATAAGTTATAGAGCAGTAGAAGATGTGTGTGTGTGTTAAAATATGAAAGGTTTGGTTTGCAACAGTTAAACAAACAAGAAGAGATCAAAGGGGTGAATTAAAAAGTTTGGAGTGAAGTGTGGAGAAGGGTCCAGTTTGAAAGAGGGTATCCTACATTTAACAGTGGCTCAATTGTAACCTTTTGGTTAATTTCCAAATCTAAGAACACAATTGTTATATTCAAAAGATTGAACCAGGCATGAAGGTGCTATGTTGGACAGTATCTATCAAGTTAAAACACATGAAACAATTTTACCCCTGTACCCTGTCAGAGCACGTAACTGGATGCAGTTTTCGGCACAGCTCAATATTACACAGGTAGCATCTCCAATATGAACATTAAAGGATGCCTTTTCCCAAATTGATCAAGCTGGTGTCTCATTTGCACTGTGCTGTGCGTGCGGCATCACGCAGGATAATTAATAATAATACAAAAATAACACAATTAAATACAACTGGGGGTTTACAGAAAAGCTAAAGGGCACCTGCATCTGCAAACACACAAACGAGCTGCTTGTACACAATAAACAGGATCCGGCCGAGACGGGATCCGGGATTTCGCCGGATTCAAACTCCAGCCGGGTTTTAACTCCGATCTAAACTCGCTGGCTCTCTCGGTCTCAGCGATGCAAATGTAACAAAGAACAATCGGCATGGCGGCTGGACTGGAGACGAGAAGCGCATCGGGAGCGACTGCACATGAATGTCAAATACTGCAAAAGTGCTTCTCCCTGTCAGTTTATTCATACCGTGTGCAAACCACGGCCCCAGCCTTCACAAACTAGTCTTAATATTGAATGCAAACACAAGGCAAGTTAGCAATACAGCCGTTACCTGCTTTCCAAACGACCAAAAATTTACTGAATCCTGACTCCGGGTTCCAATCCGCTCCAGAAACCGCGCAGGACCGGAAACAGGCTCCGCGCAGGGGGTTATGGGAATCGTAGTTGGTGCTTGCTCTTCCCCGCTGAGTTTCTGCAGTGCTGACCACTATGTTCAAGAAAATAGTTCAGGTACTCCTAAACAAAGAACCTAAGTACACTAAACATGTAATGGCTTCCTATAAACAGTGGAAAAAGTAGCTTGTTGTATGGGAAAGTACCTGAACATATTATACAGTATAAGTTGTTAGAGCTGCTAATCACAGTATTTTATTAAAACTTACTGATTTTGGCAGAATACTGTAGTGTGTAAAAACACCGTATTGTACTACTATGTACTATGACTATACAATATACTTTATTGTACTGTATACACCACAGACTTTACAATGTACTATACTGCATTGACATTAAACTGCAATGATAGAACATGACTGATCACACATTTTAAAATATTATATAATATAGTACTTCTGACCTTCTCTATAAAGTAATGCTTATTCTCCAACAGACTGTAACTTACATACACTACCATTTCTAAACTACAGTGCATCCAGAAAGTATTCACAGCACATTTTGTTATGTTACACCCTTATTCCAAAATGGATTCAATTAATTATTTTCCTCAAAATTCTACAAACAATACCCCATAATGACAACATGAAAGAAGTTTGTTTTAAATCTTTGCAAATTTATTTAAAAAAAAAAAAAAAAAGCACATATACATAAGTATTCAGTCTCCCAGTTCCTGCCGCTGAAAAACATCCCCACAGCATGATGCTGCTACCACCATGCTTCACTGTAGGGATGGTATTGGCCAGGTGATGAGCGGTGCCTGGTTTCCTCCAGACATGACGCTTGCCATTCAGGCCAGAGTTCAATCTGTTATATCAGACCAGAGAATCCTTCAGGTGCCTTTTGACAAACTCCAGGCGAGCTGTCATGTGCGTTTTACTGAGGAGTGGCTTCCGTCTGGCCACTCTACCATACAGGCCTGATTGGTGGAGTGCTGCAGAGATGGTTGTTCTTCTGGAAGGTTCTACTCTCTCCACAGAGACACGCTGGAGCTCTGTCAGAGTGACCATCGTGTTCTTGGTCACCTCCCTGACTAAGGCCCTTCTCCCCCGATCGCTCAGTTTGGCCGGGCGGCCAGCTCTAGGAAGAGTCCTAGTGGTTCCAAACTTCTTCCATTTACGGATGATGGAGGCCACTGTGCTCATTAGGACCTTCAGTGCTGCAGAACTTTTTCTGTGCCTCGATACAATCCTGTTCAGAGGTCTACAGACAATTCCTTGGACTTCATGGCTTGGTTTGTGCTCTGACATGCACTTTTAACTGTAGGACCTTATATAGACAGGTGTGTGCCTTTCCAAATCATGTCCAATCAACTGAATTTACCACAGGTGGACTCCAATCAAGTTGTAGAAACATCTCAAGGATGATCAGTGGAAACAGGATGCACCTGAGCTCAATTTTGAGTGTCATGGCAAAGGCTGTGAATATTTATGTACATGTGCTTTTTTTTATTTTATTTTTTTATAAATTTGCAAATAATTCAAACGAACTTCTTTCACGTTGTCATTATGGGGTATAGTTTGACGAAAATAATGAATTTAATCAATTTTGGAGTAAGGCTGTAACATAACAAAATGTGGAAAAAGTGAAGCGCTGTGAATACTTTCCGGATGCACTGTACATAATGTAATATGACCACTTCTGAGGTGCATATACAGTGCTAATCCACAGAGTAGCACAGACACTAACCTCCCTGCTATTACTAACCCAGCACTATCACCAATGCAGATTACTACTCCTAACCTGCCTTACCGGGTTTGACTTTAATCATGCAAACAACTAGAGATAGGACTGGTCGAGCAGTTAATAATGTGCAACTACTCAGCATGGTTGGCAAGAACACAAGGTTGATGTGCATCTGATATAACCTGTAATATATCCTCCCCTATGACATTTTGTTGCCCATTTTCTGTACCTAAAACCAGCAATGTGTGTCCAACTATAGGTTGTATAATTAATGTTAATATAAGGAATCAGGTCAGAACAATTGTCTGAATGCAGATACTTTTCCCATTACACCAATAAGATACAAAATGCGCATTATTAGCATCAACATGAAACCGAAGGCCAACCCTGAAGCTACAGTCAATCCACAACTACACCAGTCTTAGTTAACGCCATACAAACAACCCTTACCTTGAGAGAAGTCTACCTTTAACGTGCAATTCTAACCAAAAATCTGATCTTCATCTTGCAAAATCTACCTTAGTCAGACGCACCACTTATAACCAAAGGACTTTGTACTTTATTAAAAAATTAAACAAACTGAAAACTAGGGCAATCATAAAACCTTATCCCAACACAAATTTCACACATAAGCCTAACTCAGCCATACACTTACTATACTGGTAAAGATTACCACATTAGGGTAACTGTTGGCAATTCATGTCATGTTTCTGAATGACAATTGTGAAAATTTGTTTGGGTGGTCTTGAGTACATTATTTCTCAGACAAGATGAACCATTAGTGACAGGGGCTGACTTGACTTTTGTTGACTGGGAAAATCAGTATGTAGACTGGTTTGATGATCATTGTAACAATTAAAAATAGACTTGCAGGTATTTTTATATTTGGGTTGCTGTAGTTTCATATCTAGAGGTTATTAGCCTTGACAGCAGCCACAAAACTCCATGTACATGCCAAAATGTGACTCCATGTACAATCCATTAGTCATGCATTAACTCATACATTTTAGTTGAGCGTGTATAAGCACAACTCAACTACCAAAAGTTGAATGTTGAATGCATCAGCCTTGAATATATTTGCAAGCTCAGCTAGGCTGTACTGAACACACAAATCCGGTTTGTGTGCATTTGTGCCGACATCGCTTCAATAAAGATCACATGAAAACAAGGACTTTAAAGAAACATTCAAATTGTTTTGTTCTCCCCAACGTGACATCCCACAATACAAAAAAGATTCACACATGACAGTAATTCAGTCAATATTTATTGCTCCAAATTATAATCCTGATATGTTAATTAGTGATAATCCCTGCATTGCATTTATTTCAATGTTCTATATTAACATTCGGCATCAGAACTCTTTAATAAATGGAACAGATTGTAAATAATAGAAAATATCAGTAAGCCGTTACATTATTTACAGGTCATAGGCAAATTATATATATTATTTTCAGGTAGGCGTGTGTTAGGCTCAGAACTGAACAGTCTTCAGGATTAAAACAGCCTTCACTTTATTGAGAAGTGCCGCTTTCAGGATTATTTATCATTGCCATATATGACTGAGTTTCAACTGACTGCTAGGAAATGAGCTCCATACAGTTATTAAAACATAGTGAAATGGCGTTACCGAGAACAGCATTGCAGAGGCTTGAGTAAATACTGAAATTATTTAAGCTCAAATCGAAAGAGAAATCAACCTCTTATCTGGTGGCAGACACCAGTGCGAGACCCACGGCACATTAAACCATTTCTCCTCCGTATTTAAGTCATAAGGACAGATGGCATAGTTGACTTGTATCCATTAAGTTGGGTAATCGAAAAATATACCCTGAAAGCCAGCCTCTCATACCTTTACAGTATTGATCTTGAAATGGTAGTTTTCTTTCTTTAATGCATTCTGTACAATACATTTAAATGAGTATCTTTAAAGCTCACAAGGAAAGGGTTCTAAGCATTTCTTCTGCAGAGGTTTCCTCCTGTAAACCACCAGTCTTCGTAAAAAGAAAAAAGGCAGGAGATGACAAATGTCAGGAAGACAATGCAAAGCCAGATATTCCACTCCCTTTGTAATTGTGTAGCTTGACAGTCATTAACAGTTTTTGCATAAATGACACGGTCTGTCAATACAGAATGTACAACAATGCTGGTCAGCATTAAACTAGTTCCAGTGCACGGTGGCATTCTGGCTCTCATTTTAGGCCAAGAGCCACCCGATAATGATTCATTCAGCGGTCTCCTCTATGATCCATTACACATATATATATATTTAATCCATTTAGCAATTCATCAGCAGGCCCATTCAGGATAAAAACAGTAGTCTACATCTTGGATGCATATGATAAGAATGCCAATAAAAATGCTTAGCTAATAAAGAAATGATAGGGCTGAAAAGTGTTCAAAACATCTGTAATGATTTCCCCAGCTGTACAATTCCCTATTAGTTTCAACAGATGTTGAAAGCGGTTATATGTAATGGAAACCATAAAGAAAAAACTGATCAGAACACTATTTACATTACAAAAACTCCCTTGACAGAATCAAACTTATAACATTAATTACCAGCACCACATTACAGCAGGCCATTTTCAGGGTTAGTGTCATTCCCATTTGTCTGCAAACAGACAAGTCCCTTAACTTAACCATAGTGTTGATACAATTTGAAAAAAACAGGAATGAGAACAAATAATTGATGATCACTCCTATAATAACAGATGCTTAACTGTTGAATGAACAAATGTAAAGATCACCTCAAAATCCAAGTCCAAGAGGCATTTTGAGGAGTATCCATTGGAACCATGAACACGATTTTGAGAATACACTGAGGAAAAAAAAAAAACTAATTTGGAGCAAAGCAGAAGAGAAAACTATTTTTTCGCAGGTTTAAAAAAAAAAAGTGCGTAGAAGTGCCCTTAAGGTACTGTAAACTATTAGTGTTTGGCTTCCATAAGAGAAAAGTACATACACGTAATATGTTTACTGTGGATTAACTGATATTGCTAGGATACACCACTGTTTTTCAGGAACAAAAGAATGCAAATAGAATCCTGAAGTCAGCAGACAGGGCCCTATTAGTCCTGCTGGGAACGAGCTTACACAGTCCTTGCGATCGTAGAGCTTTTCATTATTGTATGTAGTCTTTTACAATTATAAGTTCAATTATATTAATCTTCTCCTATATATAATTTTTAGTTAAAAACAAAATCGACAAACAAACCATTCTTTCTTCAGAGTGGAATATGCATTAGGGTCTCAATCTTGCATGTGCATTTCATTGCTTCCTTAACACAACAGAAAAGCAGAATAGGTTTTATTACAATAATAAGCAGAGGGATCCTTTAGTAATATATAAACCAATCACGCAGAGGGGGGCATAGTTAGGTTTTTAGATAATATGTAGTGAAATAGGATAATGCATATTGCCATGCATGTGACATTGAATATATAAGATACAAAAGCAATGACAACATTTCAAGATGCCTAGCACCACAGTTTGTATGAAAGGGCTTTATGGGATCCAAATCAACAGTAACCAGAGACATCTTTCGTAAGCAGAATTTGTCACCACCCTGTTTTTCATTCTTCTTGGGTGCTAAAGGTGGTGATTAATGCTTGTCATCAAAACTGATCAGAAATTAATTCAGAAATGGTTTCCTTTGTGGGTGTGACAAAGAAAAAACACTTTAGCACAATTTAAGGGGGTAAGGGTGGGGTGGATGGGCAAGTGCTCTATACAGTATTAGTGCTTAAGAAATATTTTCTTTCATTTTTGGAATAGGATTAAAAAAAAGACCCCATTAGTAATTTGATTAACAATCAATTACTATTTCTCACATAACAGGTTCCTACAGAACTGAAGGAATCGCAGTCCTTGCTTCCAGCTGTGCAGTGCTATTGCCTTTTATCCCTTTTACCCCAACAATCTCCCATTGACATACATGACATGCACTATAAAGTAGGAGGGACACGGGGAATAGCCTGAATGGTTTGCATTGTAGTCATTGTTAAACATTATTTGCAGCAATTGACATTAATGAATCAACAACACACTTGTATGAAGCAGAGAAAGGCTAGAACAGATCATGGTGGAATTTATGCCATCATTAGATGTTTGTGTTGCTATAATGTTCAAGTATGTTACCATAGTTCCAATCTGCACTGAATCTCATTACTTCACTTGTTCCTCCCAGCCGCCAACAGCAACCTTAAGTGAAAATGGGTAGATTTCAAGAAAGTTTCAACATGGCTATAGTGTACAAACACAGGTTCTGGTTAAAAAGTTCTTGGGCTGACAAAAAGAGTAGCCAAGTAGACAGTTTTAAAGGCCACCATCTTAGAAGGAAGTTGTTGTTTGCCATAAATCAATTGCTTTGATTGTGATGCAATTTCTACTGCATCGATCCACAAATCCTCCCAGATTAACATGCACGCCCATTCTCCATGAAATTAAAAAGAAAGAAAAATGCCCTGCTGAAGGACTGTGTGCTCCCATCAGCAGGTTCCCTGGAGAATATCCAGTGGTCAAACGCGCACACACACACATACACGCACGCACACACACCCGCCCCTAGCTCTCCCAAGATCACGCGTGTGGATCCATGGTGGTGCCGTTGGCCTTGCTCTTGCTCTTGCTCTTTGGAAGCAGCTTCTTGTTAATGATGCGGCTCAGGGTGGCAGTCCGCCGCTCCTTGTCCACGGCCACTGGGTGCTCCAGGTACACAAGGTCGTTGTGTGACTGGCTCATTCCCGGCTCCTTGCGCTGGTGCCTTCGCCGGAAGAACAGCTTGGCACTTTTATGCAAGAACCCACCTGTAAAAGGAGGAGTGAGACGCAGGAATTAGGGTTTAAAAATAAACGGACGAATCAAAGTAACCTTGCTTCCAATTCCAAGTTTAGAAATACCTTACTTACCATAAACAATAAGCAGCTCAGAAAATCTCTAAAAAATACAAACATGGTCTGACCACAGCCACCACTTACAGTGAGGTTGGGCGGAAATTATCATCACGGGTTTCGGTACGACTGACATCTAGCTAGAATACAAATCTAGCTAATTCTAAGATCACAAAGCTGAAGAGGAAAAAGAGTAGGACAGAAAGCTGAATACAAGAGGTAAACAAATCACATTAATATCTATTTATGCAGATGCTGTACATTTTCACACAGTATGTAAATACACAGGTTGAAGAAAATAACTCTTCCCCCCCCCCCCTTCAAGTTAAAAATCAGGACCCTTATATAGCAAGGTTTTTCAGTTTAGTTAAATACAGAATGATCCTGCGGATTCTGTGTTTTTTGTAAGGTCCATTATGGTCACATTCACTCAAGACAACACTACACAATAGCATGTATTGTTTCCACAAGACAAAATGCTCAGCAACACTTGGCAGTTCAGTTCTGCCAGAGCTACCTCCAATGAGAAAAGGGGTGCTGTGTGTTTAGAGGAACTAATCATTAATCCATCCCCGTTATTAAAAATAAAAATAGTCTAATTATACGTCTATTCACAGAAACTGTTCACACCATTAATTAAGACAGGCTTAATGGTCTTTGGCTACCCATGCATCTACAGTAAATCTATTGAACACTTACGGTCCAGACAATTATTTCTGGTTAGCACTGCTTTCCCCTTTAGATGGCAAAAAGAAAAGCATGAAAGGAAGAAGGTGAGAAGGGAAAGAAATGACAAACATCAGAAATGAAAGACATTGAAAGCACATGGAAACCCATCAGGCACTTTCAAACCTTCCCTCCCACTGACAAAATAAAGATCACACAATCTCAGCCAACATTGGGTCCTTTGTGTTTACTCAACTTTACTGTCTCAGCTAAGCAACCCTTATACTAGTGTCCAGCACAGGGACTACTGTACATGCAAGGACAGCTCTAATGTACCCTTATCCCCTACGACAGACCTCTTACTGGAGATGCACGTGAATCTTACCTTGTGTGAAACAATTTGATTAAATTTGAAGACTGAGACTTTACTAGATTTGTTTTTACTTTAACAATATAAATTATATCAGGATTACATTGGTCCCTTTTTGTTAACCCCTGCCCTGCTGGGCCTCCTCTCACCTTTGCCCTTCTTGATGGCGCCGGGCTCGGACACGCTCAGGGACAGCTCAGACTTTTTCTCCGTGTCAGGGTCTTGCGCCGACCGGGCCTCCCACTCCCCAAGAGACGGAGTCCCACTGGGGCCCTCCTGGAGGTCCATCAGCTCCAGCTCTGCTGCGCACACAGCCGGTGCGGACACCGGGGGCGCGGCCACCTCACTCTGGAGATCCTGGGTCATGGAGGCATCCATCGCTGCTGCATACCCCGCCATGAGCGCCATCTCATCATCCTGAGACAGAGGGGTCTGTGGGAGAATGAGCAAGTGCAAGATTCAGGTTTTATGCCTATAACAGCTCTGCTGTATAAGGAGAGGCCAGGTTTTGGTTATTTTAGGAAATCTGCATTAAGAGACCCCTTTTAAATTGTGAGGGACAACCCGAGTAGTTCAAAGGTCAAAACTTAAGTAAACATAGACCATCATATTCACTTGGTAACAAGTTCACAGGATCAATACCTTTGCCACCCCTGAAATAATAATAGTGCTCTTCTTGACAGGGGATTTCAGCTTCTGTTTGGCCGACTCGTGCAGCTGGCGGATGGCAGCCTCTGCCACTGGATCAGTACCGTTCAGCATCAGCAGCTCTGCAACGGTCACACACAGTCTCATTTCCACAGCCGATGGGCTTCACGTCCACAGTACAATTCAACTCTTGATTAAATATTTACCTAAGTGGTGTGTGCCCAGAACTACAGTACAAAACAGATCACCAGTTCTCACTTGAATTCCTTTTATACATTCAGAAACATCTGAAGCCTTGATGTCTGCCCTACTCTGTATATGTTAATGAAGTCTGAAGACAGCAGAACAAGGGCTAAAGCTGTATATGGGGAGCCTGGCGTGTTTTTATCTGCCGTCAAACACCTCTCTGTGACTTGCAGAAGGAAGACTGAACTTGCTCATTACAGCTACTCAGGATTGTATCAAATAAAAACACAGCATGTGGGTCAAAAGACACTGACATACCTGTATCAGAGGAGGACAGGGCTTTGCTGACCATTGTTCCCGACACAGGCTGTTCAGAAACTCTTCTCTCACCCAGCTTTGCTTTGGAGGGACCCTTCATCGGAGAGTCTGAAAGGCACACAATGCATTTAAATCAACACTGTCTGCAATCCAGGAATCTACTTTTGGATGATCGTAAAATTGCTTTTCCAACTGCGTTCCTAAAGGAATTGCGGAAATTCACAAAGTAATGTGCCGTACCTGTACTGAGTGCAGATGGAGGGGACCTCCCTGGCTTGCTCTTCACAGCAGTAACTGTGGTGACCACTGTCCCACAGGGCATGACAGTCCTGTCCATTTCCACTTTCTTAGCGGGGACCACAGTGGGAGGCTGCCAGGAGCGGACTTCACTGGGATCCAAGTAGGTGAACTGACAAATCAGAGAAGCAACATCAAACCCAGAACTGTTACACAAGTTACCACACAGACGCAACACACTTTAAAAAGGACTTGTTGGGAACCTCAAACCAGAGCACCGATTTCACTTTCTATAGACAACTTAAGCTAACCAAGAAAGGGTTAATGGCATAGGTTTAAAATTAAAACTCTGCAATAATAAAGAGAATTGTGCAAGAACACAAATCCACTGAATCTGAATAGAACTGGAAAAAATTGAATAAGATCACAAAACAAAAGGTCTCCAGCAGAAGGCTGTACCTCAGCAGAAAGGGACCCAGTAACTTGGTCTTCAGTCTTGAGAGCAAACACCTGCTGTCCATTTGGGTGCTTCTTAAAAAGATCAAAAGGCACTGAAACACGACCCAATAAGGAGCCTGTAACACAAAGAAGAAGAAGAAATGTGAACACTGGACCTGACACCATTGTGCAAACTTAGAATTTTATATAAAATGTCAAACGAATAAAAGCATTGGTCTTAAAAACACTCGACAACAAAGCAATGACAGAGCCATGTAAACCATGGAGCGCTGCCCATTCCCAACGCCGCTAACATTAAACACTGAAAGATCAGAAAAACGCAGCTGCACTTACTCTCCTGCGGCTTTCCCTCGTCCAAGAGTTGGATCTTTAATTCTTTCGATTTTCCACTGAGCTCGCTGTGAGAACAAAATAGCAGTTAGCTTTGTGGCAGGGGATTCACAAAAATGCTATCCAGGAATGATTAAACATGGGGTCAACACATTAAATTGTTATAACAAATAACAATGAACTCCTCTCTGGCATGTTGGATGTGTAAACAAATGCACCAAGACATCTAATATGGACAGTTATAAATAACCACTTTCAGAGTCCTGCTGCAGTAGGTTGTGTTTTACTTACAAGACAAAAGGCTGGTCCCACGAGGGATTGGAAGTATTTTTTAAGACCAAGCTGGAGAGTTTCTGGGGGGGATCATCTAGTTGTAGTACACAGTAGGGGTTAATGCTGCCTGAAATAAGAAATATATATAAACACACACACAAAACTGTGCAAAGAAAACATTTAAGTACATCCAAGAACAATGTCATTTTATTACACTAGGGAGATGGACGGACTGTCAAAATCAATAATTTATTTTTTTATAATTTGGCAAATAATGGTCAAATCTTTCTAACATGAACTACATAATCTTTCAGTATTCACACAACAAATAGTGCTGTGAAATCCTGTACATGTGGCACAACAGAAACCTCTTCCATATACAGTGGGGGAAAAAAGTATTTGATCCCCTGCTGATTTTGTACGTTTGCCCACTGACAAAGAAATGATCAGTCTATGATTTTAATGGTAGGTGTATTTTAACAGTGAGAGTCAGAATAACAACAAAAAAATCCAGAAAAATGCATTTCAAAAAAGTTATAAATTGATATGCATGTTAATGAGGGAAATAAGTATTTGACCCCTTTGACTTAGTACTTGGTGGCAAAACCCTTGTTGGCAATCACAGAGGTCAGACGTTTCTTGTAGTTGGCCACCAGGTTTGCACACATCTCAGGAGGGATTTTGTCCCACTCCTCTTTGCAGATCCTCTCCAAGTCATTAAGGTTTCAAGGCTGACGTTTGGTAACTCGAACCTTCAGCTCCCTCCACAGATTTTCTATGGGATTAAGGTCTGGAAACTGGCTAGGCCACTCCAGGACCTTAATGTGCTTCTTCTTGAGCCACTACTTTGTTGTCTTGGCTGTGTGTTTTGGGTCATTGTCATGCTGGAATACCATCCACGACCCATTTTCAATGCCATGGATGAGGGAAGGAGGTTCTCACCCAAGATTTGACAGTACATGGCCCCGTCCATCGTCCCTTTGATGCAGTGCAGTTGTCCTGTCCCCTTAGCAGAAAAACATCCCCAAAGCATAATGTTTCCACCCGCATGTTTGATGGTGGGGATGGTGTTCTTGGGGTCATTCCTCCTCCTCCAAACACGGTGAGTTGAGTTGATGCCAAAGAGCTCGATTTTGGTCTCATCTGACCACAACACTTCCACCCAGTTCTCCTCTGAATCATTCAGATGTTCATTGGCAAACTTCAGACGGGCCTGTACATGTGCTTTCTTGAACAGGGGGGCCTTGCGGGTGCTGCAGGATTTCAGTCCTTCATGGCGTAGTGTGTTACCAATTGTTTTCTTGGTGACTATTATCCCAGCTGCCTTGAGATCATTAACAAGATCCTCCCGTGTAGTTCTGGGCTGATTCCTCACCGTTCTCATGATCATTGAGGTGAGATCTTGCATGGAAACCCAGACCGAGGGAGACCGACAGTTATTTTGTGTTTCTTCCATTTGCGAATAATCGCACCAACTGTTGTCACCTTCTCACCAAGCTGCTTGGCGTAGGTCTACAATCTTGTCCCTGACATCCTTGGACAGCTCTTTGGTCTTGGCCATGGTGGAGAGTTTGGAATCTGATTGATTGATTGCTTCTGTGGACAGGTGTCTTTTATACAGGTAACGAGCTGAGATTAGGAGCACTCCCTTTAAGAGAGTGCTCCTAATCTCAGCTCGTTACCTGTATAAAAGACACCTGGGAGCCAGAAATCTTGCTGATTGATAGGGGATCAAATACTTAGTTCCCTCATTAACATGCAAATCAATGTATAACTTTTTTGAAATGCGTTTTTCTGGATTTATTTTTTGTTATTCTGTCTCTCACTGTTAAAATACACCTACCATTAAAATTATAGACTGATCATTTATTTGTCAGTGGGCAAACGCACAAAATCAGCAGGGGATCAAATACTTTTTTCCCTCACTGTATATCTGTGTGTAGTTACAGATCACTGCTCTTTAAAGGAAATCATGAGAGGGTACTTGGAGATATTATGAGCTATTTGCATCAGGCTTAATGTGTTCTTTAATCTCATGCATGGCAGAAATTAGTGAGATATTAAACTGCTGGTGACCATACCATTAATTGAATACAATTTATTCCAGGAGCATATGGACAAACCGGAAATCTGTACCAATACTAATGGCACTCTCGTTTTCTTTTTTTAAAGTGCTCAAACAGCAGAGTAGACTGGAGAACTTCTGAGACAGGAAAAAAAAAAAAATGGACCAAGAAGGATACGATTTATAACAAATCAATCTAAGGAACAGCAGGTTGTTAATAATTTGGAATCCCACAAATACAAACACACACACAATGCAGGAGAACTCGGGAAAGCTATGGCCCATGCAGAGATGATCAGCTGATTGAGTACAGACCTGCAGCACTGCTCCCTGGCTCACATGTGGCTTTAATGTTCTTCACCAGCAGCCTCCAGTCATGCGCGCGGGGGGGCTTGGGGGGAGAGGTCACTTGAGTCGCAGGCCCCTTGTTCCTCATTTCCTGGAAACGGAGAGAACCAGTTCTGCGTCACACCACAGTGGACCCTGCCTCCCTGAGCTCAGACAAACTTTAAAAGCAGACCTCCTCACTAGAATAACATTCGATGACTATTCAGATTTGATTACCATTAGATATCATGCAATATTGAACCGTTTGGAGACACCAACTGCTAATCCTCTCTGCTGTACTGTATCCCAGCACTAGCCTACAGGAGCTGGAGATGACCACACACACTCACACTTCCTACTGTCATCCTAGGATTCAAGGCCTGGAGCTTCAGTACCCAAAAGACTACAGGTACAGAACTGAAGTTATTTCCTCAAGGATCAGGCCAGTGACAGCAACCCATGAGGCGACTCAACAGCCCAAGCCCAGGCCGACTACTAATTGCCACTGGGAGTTCCTGATGCTCCTCAGTGAATGACATAGCCAGTAACTGAACCTGCAGTTTCCAGGCTAAAGGACATCATAACCAGTTTGAACACTGTATGCAATAACATTACATTTGCATTGGAATAGCTTTATAAAATATTGTTGGCTTCTTGTACCTATACAACTTAAACTAAGTCTTTTAGGAAAAAAAGGAATCTAAAATACATCAATAAATAACCACTTTAGTTGCAAGTGTTGAGGCTTTATATGACAGCTTATCTAATTTTTTCAGTCTTTACTTAAGTGTTATTCCTCATTTCTAAATGGAGCTAAATTTATGCTGCTATTCTTAGCAAGAGAAAGATCTAGAAGAATGTCAGCTTATGACATTTGCAAAGAAACATCAGAATAAGATAGGGCACTTCCTATAAATAAATCCTTCCTAGCTAGCTTCAGACCGTCTTTGTGAGGGAAAGATAAGGAGGTTTAGAGTAGTCTTGATGCTAACTTTTGCAAAATACACAGGAAGTTGTACTTGTCCTCACCAGAGAACGGAAGTTATTTGTATGGAGAACAGGACAGAGCTCAGGGGGGATGGAGGTCAGACTGCATGCATGTCATCGGCAAAGGCTATTGTGGAAGTCATTTGATTGACCAAATCTTTGAATTGCTCAGCCTCAGCGCTGCAGTTTAGCAGAGAACAAGTGATTGGGAGGCTTAGAATTAGCTGTCCGGGCACAGCAGCTGCCTTGCCCCTTGCGTACGGGGGTGGGAACCCCCACAGGGGCGGAGGGGAGGAGCCTCACTCACCTTCAGGTCTGTGCCCTGAGCTGGCCTGCCGCTCAGGAGCACCGAGGGCCGGGCTGCACACAGGATCTCCTGCACGCGGCTCCGGACAGCGGCGACACTTGGAAGCCCCGGTGCCTGCTGTGTAAGTGCCAATAAAACAGACGTGGGTTAGCATCACAGCAGCTCCACATGCCTTCCTGGTCTGCATCGGAGCAAGATTCTCAATTCCCTCCCTTACACCTGCAGCTGTTCCTTTGCCTTGCTGTGGACAACCTAATCCTAGACACCCCACATCCTGCATGGCACTGAGTGGCTGGAATGGACCCAGTTACTTAGAGCACCAGTTCTCAGTCCTGGTCCTGGAGGAGCCCCCTACCCTAGTGTTTTTTTTTTTTTTTTTACCCCAACCGAGAATTGATTAATGTATTAAGTGTGTAGTTTAAAAAAAGTTGGAGATTACAATTTCATACTTAACATGAACTCTACAATGGTTTAAAATAATTAAGGATCTCAGATGAAGTACCCTACTAGCAATTAAGTAATTGAGAGCTCCATCGGAACACCAAAGAGAAGGGTGGGGGTCCCCAGGACCAGGATTGAGAACCACTGACTCAGAGAGTTAATTCTAAGGCTGATTTAAAAAAAAACACATCTGTAATATAATATTACCAAAATAAGAGTTAAATTAGAGCAATTAATTTAAAAACTCATTATATATAGTCCAGTGAATTGAGAATCCATGTGGCCCGCACACATATGGATTTCTGATCAAGTGGCCCACTATTGAAAAACCCCTGATCTACAGTACCCTGATTTAAGACTTACGGACAGACCTCCTGTCTGGAGCTGGGAGTGACCCGCAGGTGCCAGGCCTCCAGGTGTAACAGAGTCCAGCTGATGTGTACCTTCCCCACCGCTTCCTTCATCTGGAGCTCCAGCTGCAGAGGCAAGAACAAGAACACGCACACCGTCACAAACAGCGCATCCTGTGGCCAGGCCACTGCTTCACACTGCAGAGAAGAGAGTCACAACAGGTGGAGGGCACTTCAGAAATGCAGCCCAACCCTTCAGTACCATAGCTCTGCGGAGTAGCAAGCAGGGATTCATGAATGGAGGGTCGTGGGTTCATTTCCAAGTGGGGGACACTGCTGTTGTACTCTTAAGCAAAGCACTTTACCCAGAATGCTCCTGTAAAAACCAAGCTGTATAAATGGGTAATTGTATGCCCCAGATACAGGAGTTTAATATAACTTATTAGTATTAGTTATTATTGATTGAGCTCCATTTTTGTGTCAATTGAAATGTTTAAAGAAATTGGATATTGTAGAGAAATTTTAAATACTGATGTACTTTACGTGTGCGAGGATTAAATATTGAAACTGCTTCCATTTCAAAACTTGTTTTGCTGCAATCTTCACTGGGTCAAACATAAGAGGGCAATATTTTGTAATATGTTGTTATTCCCCTGTATCTGTTAGGCCTACATGTAGTATATACATTATGTATGTAGTACAGATAAAGGATGCAGAAAGGGATATTAAAACAAAAGCCTTTAAAGAACAATTGTTGTCTCTTACCATGTTTTTAATAGTACCATATTCAAACCAGAGAGGAAAGAGAAAAGTTGCTCTATATAATCAACAGATATTATATAATAGATAAATATACAGCGTTTACTACGAGTCATAACGGAATTTATTTACCAGTGACTCTGCAATACATGTGGAAGGAGTAGACTAAAGCTGATCCATCACTGGAGTCAAAGGAGAATGCTTGCCTATTGCACAATGAAGCATTATTAACAAAAACACAGCTACAAATGCACATGTCCACATGCACACACTCATACAGGCATGCATGCACACATGTACACGCACATAAGTGCATGCATACACTTAGAAAACAAAAACAAATCACAGGGACTTTTCTAGTTTCATTTAGAACATTTTTTGTCACTGTCCAAGACAAATCCATACGTTTGGACACCCCATATTAGAGTCTAAAGCACAGCACGTCAACAAACCCACAGAATCTTTAACTCTTTACCCTGTAGTACCTTAAAACTCAATGGTAAAGCAATTAACACATCGGATTTGACAAAAACAATCATAGCAACACAATTTCTATCCCAATAAAGTCTTAATTCAATTAACTAAGCATCTAGAAAGACGTAAACTCAACCCTAGATGAAAGATGCGAGCTTGTGAGGCCATGAGCAGACAGGCTGACCTACACACATTCGTGTAAGAATGTGAACAGAATAACAATTTGCTTCACAGTGTTTATGTAATCCTTCAGTAGGTTTCACCATAGATGCTGTTCTGTTGTGTCCTGAACCTTTACACACAGAAGCTAAGCAGCAAATGGAGGCAGTTCACCGATTTGGTAAAATAACAGAAACGCAAATAAAGTATCCATTGAGTGACACAAACAAATTACTTCACCCGTTTTGAACACTTCTGTGGTTTAGACCCATGTCTCCCAACTAGCGAGCCATAGCAATCTTATTTTAGATATTCAATTAATGTAAATTAAATAAAGTGAATTTGTTCTAAAGCATTAACATCAGTGAATACAGATATAGCAATTCATAAGTCTAATACCTCAATATTCTGAATCTTTAGGCTGAACAATGAAATGATACTGCATTATAGTGCAGAAAGAGACTTTTCACTATAACTCAGTGGGTAACATCAGTTTAAGGCCACAGAGCAGCCTGAACACAACCCACGCCAACACCATATTTCAAGGGCAATCCATACAAATATACACAAAATCCAGAAGCAAACCTGACTTTAACCAAATCCTAAGTATACTGGGGACCCAAAACCTAAACTTGACCCTAATGCAAATCTAGCTAAATTACTCAAAACAATGCCCTCTAAACAAACTCAAGTAACTATTAGACTCTTCCTACCTTCATTTGTATAGGTAATTAAAATTGAGCTTGGTAAATATTTCAAATTCAGAATTTTCCCACTTATTTTTTAAATTGTTCGCAATTTTTTTTCTTAAACAATTAAACAACTTGTCAAATTACAAGCTCCACTGAAAGCAAGGCGTTTTAGAGTGTATAATGGGGCAGGACAACATTTTATGATAAGTTGCAGAGGCTGGGAAACACTGGTTTCGCCAGTCCCATTCTGACTGCATCTCAGATTACAGTGCATTAACCAGACCTTTTTAGACTGTGAAGTCAATGCAGACAGCCTGCAGCTGAGTGAAGCGCACTAATTCTCAGCATTATCCTTAAAATGATTCAATTGATATTTATGAAAACATTACAAAAATGTTTGCAAATATTTAAAGCAATATATACATTTCATATTGTTCAAGAGGTCTGAGTACATTCAAAGGTTTTGGTCTGACCTCCTCTTTGGAAACCTTATGTGATCTAGGCTAGAGAGTGAAAGGGAAAGAAAATGACAAGTAACAATGCAGGTGCTGTGATAACAAATAGGATACGTTTACATAACATGCTTCAGCTGATTACATCATTTGCCATGTCCTCTTTTTAGCTGGAAATCTGATGCTCATGCAAACCTGTATGAGATGGTTCTAGTTGCTCTGCAAGCACTGGGCTGACGTTAAAAGACATTTCACATTATTAAGAGCAACAGACAAACACAATCAAACTTACATGATATTCAGTTTCATTTGATAGAAAATAGTCAAAAACAGATCAGATCTACAGTTTTTTTTTTTTTTTAATTTATTTATCATGTATATCTTAAGAGCATGTCGCAATTCTGGCACTATTTGACTTTGTGAAGGGCACAGCTGGATTATGGGGGGGTAAGAGGTTTGTTATCACATTAGCCAGGGAAGAGCGACTGCACACATCCTGACAGCGCCGGTTTCTCTGCAGACTGGGACACCTTCCCGGAGCTGGAGAGCATTTCTGGAGATCTCTGCTCAGCTGACAGTGACTTAAATAATGCCTCTGGGCCATCCCCCTCCCTCTGGGACCTCAGCATTTAATCCGATTCCCATGGCAGATAGAAACTGATCATGAAATACGTCACGCTCAATAAATCAACTCTCCGGACGGACATTAAAATAAAGCAGAGGAGTTCTGACATTTAAGAGGGGTGGAGGGAGAGTATGCCAGATAAGTCATCCTGCATATTAAGATATTGGCTGCAAAAGTTTACCGCACCTTGGTATCTTTGCACATTTATGGTTTTCCAAAAACACTGAATAATGTTATTATTTCACCACTTGATACTTGAAGGGCAGTTGATATCCTATTTGAATTTATGCACCGAAATTGCAAGTTGGTTTCTTCTCCAAGTCCTTATGATCAGAGACCTTGTAAGTGGATTGATCCGGTGCTCATTGCTCTTGTACACATTTAGATCTTTGAGCTACCCGATTAAAATGCACACTGGCTGCAGTAAATTTCTCTAACTCGGCCCTATTCTGCAGTTCCACTAAACTGAAGGGGGCATGTGAAACAGTTCACCTTTAAACCTCTATTGGCATCAGCAGAGGGGTAACAACAGGTCAGAGAAGAGTCCAGCAAAAGGAGGTTCAATCATAATCGCTGTGTTGTAGATTTAAGGCTCACAGTAATCAGTTCAAATGTTCTCAGAAGCCCAGAGAATGCCAGCGCTTGTTGGCAATTCGCTATGGTCCTGAACCCCAGACAGTGATTACAGTGTTTTCCCACCATATCCTGCGTTGGACTGTGGTGGTAACAGGGAGGTGGTAATATCATCGGACAGGAAGTGGGGCACATGACAAAAATCACTGCAAAGTCCTTGAAAGCAATAGGAGTGACCTTTCGAAGTGTTAGCCTGAAGAAATATTTTCGATATCCTTCAATATTATAAAAAACAACACCTTGTCTGTATACATCAGGTGCTGCTCAATTGATCGGGTACATTTACCAGCATTATCACAAATCATCAAACCACGATTACCAAAATGATTCAATCACTCGCTTGCAAAATCATACGAACACTTCATTAACACATATGGCGCAATATCCCAAATGCACTCTACAGATCTCTTCTTGCAATTGCATTACTAATACTCATCGGCTTGGAGTGCTTCGTCCCCAATATGCAAGACTTCTCTGCAGCTGCCAACAATCAACACTCATTTAAACAAATAATCCATCCACTCAATCAACACCCATTATTTCCATTTGAGAATGATGCATAAGAGGCCTGTTCAAAAGGTAAAGCTGTTAGGAGATGCAAGTTGAAAACACTGAAGATACAATGATGGCTGCTCATCATGTTACAATTATGAACGCTGCTATTTTTAGGCAACAATCTGTCATTCAATTTTCAGAACTGTAAGAAATGTCATACACTGTCGAATCTTTGAGGTCATGGGACAGATAGGACTGACAAGAAATATTTGTAAAATGCATCGTTATAGTAAAAGTACAGGCCTAGTCTATAAGGACTGGAATATTGTAATCTATCCGACAGCCCTGCACGGCAAATTTGACCTTGTATATCAGTGTGCACACCACACCACAACAATTGCTCAATTAATTAAGAGTCTTGAGTAAGATTACCTGCATCTGGAGAGGAGAGATTGTTACAGTGAAACTCTGCCGGTCTGTGGGTGCTGCTGTCCTCTGGGTGACACGGAGGGAAAACTGCAGACTGTCTCCAGACACCTGGCAGCACACATTCTATGGAAAAACATGGTGTCACACTCCAGTTTGTACAAACATTTCCGAAAGGAAGGAAAAGACAGACACATGGCTATGGGGAGGACTAATCTACACTCACAAGCACAGCTCCAACACACAATTTAGTAATTCTCAGTGAAGCTTATTTATATTTTTACAGCAGATAGCTTTATGCCACTCACTCAAGATATAGGTTAGTATTCACTGAGTACATCGGAACCTGGAGAGAAGTATTAAATTAATCCAGTTAATCGTGTAATTAGAGCAGCTAAGCAGATGAGCACTGGGCTGGGACAAAATCCCAAAGACATTGCAGTGCTCCAGGAACTGAGTGTAACAGCCCTGGCAGAGAGCAGGAGAAATGTAATGTTATTTCCATTTCATTAAATAGGTAGGTGGCCCAGGTACGAAAGCTGAACTCAGTGTGACTTTCCTCATTCACATTTTCTTTATGAGGTCTAACACTGTGAACCTTTAGTTTATTCCACCTTCACTATCTAAATATTCCCCAGAGCCCAGATTGTGAAGTCATAATAAACCAAAGGTTCATTATGTACAATATTGAAGGATGTTTTTATCAGGAGCTGACACAATAGGAAACACATTGACATTATCCGTTTCAAACTTCTGTGCCGCTTCCTCCGTAAAACCGCACACAAATGCGGCCTATTTACAACCGAGAACAAATAATGTATGCATAAAAACACCACATGAAAGAAATGCATACAAGTAAGCCTTGAATTAACATAGAACAGGCCATCTGTTGTGTAAAAGCAGCCCGTATCAACAATTCTGATGCATCCTTTAAAACTACATGCCAACTTAATAATATAATTCCCTTACACTTCCCACTGCAAGAAAGAGAAACAAATGCTTGCTATTCATGAGCATTTGGGGAATAGCCCTATCTCTTTACAGCAGCTCAAAGTAGAGTGGAGAAGGTGGGATTACAGAGCTAGTTCTTGTGGTAATAAGTTACCAAGCTGATATGTAAAAGTCAATATGTAATTTCCTTGTTTTGCATACCACACAAGCACTTGTGCCAAATAAATATTTAACCAGCTTCAAAAACACTTTGTTAGTTCATAGGAACAATTCTCAAAATATGTTGCAATAATGGTTCTGATAGTTTATGTATTTCCAACTTGAAATGTATGAAATTATCAAAAAATACAAATCAGATCTAATCATATTCTTCCTGTATTAATGGTCTATATTTCCAGTCATTTCAGAGTGTAACTTTACTGCCAAGAGCAGAAGTTTCCAAGCACCACTGTCTAGGAGCACTAATTGACTCTGCATGACTCAGATGCTGGCTAATGCACTGCTGAAGTAAAGTGAAAATGCTGCTGAGAGAGAACAAGACAGCTTTAAGCTGCTCTGAAATTGTACATAAATCTACTGTAATGTGCATAAAATCAGTGGCTGAAGTTGTAATTATCTAATGTATTTAAAAAAAATTACAAGAATCATGTGAAGGCCTGTACCACCCACACTGAAATTTGTCCTCTGTGGCTAAATCTTTTTTTACATTTTTAATTACTATGTTATATTGTTCTTTTATTGTATTAAGTGCTCTATTGCAACCTTGCAAAGTAGCCTCTTCTGAGAGCATGTTCCCTTTTCCTATAAGAATTGATAAAATTGTATAAATGGACAGATACCCTATTTTTTGTACCTTTCCCTGACATTCAGTTAATCACAAGTACTGAACATTTCTGAAAATAAGAACCTCTCATGCAACTTGTGTGTGTGCTTACCAAGTCATAAAAAAGCCACTCGCTTTTCAAAGCAGACACACCCAAAGTGGTTTGAAACAGTAGGGTTTGAAGACTACAATTTACACAATCCAGTAGATCTGAATCACACTAGCAGCGAGCAGCAGCTCAGTGGGAACAGCTCACTCCAGTCAGTAAGAAGTGAAATATGGTTAAATTAAAATTAAAATAGGTTAATCCACCCTGATTAAATTATAACTAAAAAAAAAAAAATGTAAATTAAAAGTCAAATATTCATTCATGCCTGAAACAAAAGGTGTGAACCTTATTATTTCTGGACTAGTCTGCATTTGCATCAGCCTGCGGACCAACTGGAGAACCATCGTGGACCACACTTTGAGAACCACTGCTCTAATTAAAGCAGTTTACCTGAACAAATGACTGTTGAAATTATTAATTTCCACAGTGAACTAAGATTAACTGAACGAAATACTTTCTGAGGTTAAAAAGTTGCATTGCAAACAATGCTGTTCATACCCACTACACACTCTGTAAAATCGAACAGATCTGAAAAGACGGACCACCCACTAAACAACAGCCTATTATTATTATTTTTTTAAATTCCCATAGCAAACCAAAACAGCAGCCTGCAGTGAACAGGATTGTATCTTACCTTATGTTCAGCTGATTTTGTATAACTGGAAACCTGGCTGACAGCCAGCTTGGACGGCTGGAGTCCATCTTCTTGAAATGTAAAGTGCAAAGGACCCTGAGTCACAAAAATAAAGAAACTTTAAGAGCACATCATCAATAAATAAATAAACTTCTGTCCCATGACTGATACTTAAAATACATTAATGAAGCACAAAGCTCTTTATAGTTCTGTATCATTATCTTATCCCATTTTAGGATTGGCAATCCAATTTCTTAGGGAGATGGGAATGTATCAAAGATCATCTGAAAAACTACTCCCCCACTTTCAAAGAAAGCATTTATGTATACATCAGCTAACTGTATGTTAAGGTTTTTACTCTACTCTATAATTCCTTACTTTACTTTGTGTTGGTTTTATCTCCTACAATCGGTCTGGTTGTGTTGCTGCCTGCACTGCAATCAACCATTTCTTGCAAATACAGTTAGAACAGTCTGACGCACAGCTACTGTGAATACTGCACACCAAACCTAACCGTTATAGTGTATGCCTTCCTTTTCCAACTCTGACAGGTGTAATATCAATGTTGCTTTACTGTTAATCAATTCAAGTCTTCTATTGTAAAGGATGATGTTTTTAAAACGTGAGAACAATGGGTTATGTCATCAAGATGAACATGCGTCGATGTCTGTGTGAAAACAGCGGTGACAGCGGCGCGCATCCCGCCGCTCAAACTGCGCAGGTCAAAGTGCAGGAGTCTCTCCCGCGCAGCGCGTCGCACCTCACCTGCCAGGCATCCGAGTACCCGACCCGAGGCGATTCCTCCCCCCGTGGGTTTCTCATAAAAACAAACTAAAACAACAGTATTGCGGATGGCAGGCTGCAGTATGGGCACACGGCACATTTTCCACAAGCACCGACTGTTTACCTGTCGGCTTGTATTACACGCAACTTTCTTTTTTGTGCGATAGGGTGACCTTGAGCAATATTGCTGGCAAAATAGCAGTTTTCTTTGTCTTTCTAGTCTCGGAAAAGAAGTCAGACAAACTGTAAGGCTGGGGGAAATAGATGACATGTTTTAGACCACATTAAAGCGACAGGAGGTTAAAAAACATCGGCGCCTGCATGCACGGGATGCGCTTGTATCGTGCAAACCCAGCTGTGCCCCATACAGGGAGCAGGCACTGAACTGACTAAGTGACAACGCTGCATGTACTATACACTTCCACTGCTGAGGCACTCACCCCGGTCCGTCTCGCCTGGTCGTTCAGGGCTCTGCACCAGGCACTCTGCCACTCACACCTCCAGCTCCTCAGCGCCAGCGCCCAGCTCAGCAGCGCGTCCGCCTCGGCCGAGAAGGCGCCCGGTTCCGCCCGATCAGCCGCCCGGCCGCCCGGTCCCAGCGCCCACTGAACCAGATACACCAGCACCGTCACCACGGAGGCGACGAACAGCGTGACCAAGCCCAGCCACTGCAGCTCCCCCGGGGCGAAGTCTGCCAGGACACTTTCCAGGACAGACATCTTTAAACATAATATGGAAGCTTCCTTTTTAAAACGTTAAAACACCGGGGTCCCTTCAGGCACGGAAAGACGGGAGAGGAAGCGGCATCCCGACTCTTCACTTCGGTCTTCTTCACGAATAAAACTCGCCAACAACTCGACTTCTAAACCCGTTTAATGGCCGGAGACGTGAACTCTGCTCGGGTGCGGAGACTGACGTGTAAGTTGCAATGTGTTACCGAGCAGCGGAGGAGGAGGAGGAGGAGGAGGAGGACTGTGTGCCAGTGAGCCGCGTAAACAGTGCGGATCCCACAGCCTCATCCGCGGCACTCAGGCCTGCTGACCCAGCAAACCTGCCAGCGCCGCTACCGTGCCGTAACTACCACAGGCTACCCGGCAAAGTTGCTGCCGTCGCCCGGGTCGCTGTGCATGGTTCAGCGCTATACTCCCTTCACACCGACAACAAGTTCAGCCGGAGTTACAGGGCGGCGAGACCGGCCTCAGCGAGCCCCGGTGCAGCCCATGAACGGAGACTCTTGTGACCCGCTGGTGCTGCGCTGCGCCTCGACAGCTGCCTTTGAATGCGCTGAGTGCGGCAGGGCGGCCAGCACAGCCTGTCCCTCCCGGCATGCAGCGCGCCGCCCTTAAAGAGCCACGACATCGGAGTCAAAGACAGTGAATGATACCAATAACTCACATTTCAACTAAACATAACAATAAAACTAGTTTATTCTCACTATAACATACGGCCATGTGCTGTTTGTGACTTAATAATATGTACTGCTTATGTGCATTCTTATACCAATAATGTATTCATTATATGTGTGTGTACTTTAAATAATAAACATCTTACGTGTTTTTAATGTATAATCCGAATTATGTACGATTCAATGTATATTTAAATGATACACACTATATATCCAGTAACGATTTTTTTATTCAAGTGACTGTGAAGTACAACGACTACCAAAAACGCCAACATTTACAAACGCAATCCTAAATTAGACCCTTCTGCTTTCCGTTCCTGCCTGGTGTTTACAGTTCTCCGCTCCGCCCTCCAGTAGATTCTTTACTGCGTGAAGCAGCGAAACTATAACAGCAACACTTCGACATTTTATTCCTGCAAGATGTGCGTTTTCGCTTAGGACTGTATACATTGACAGTCGTTTACCCGATATCACCCGCAACACCGAAACTGTAATATACAGAAGGCCGTAGCTGGAAGACCACTGTGGCCTGAGGTTTGTTTACAAAACATATGTCCGTGTTGTCATATTAATGTCACTTTGACCTGCTGACCCTTCTGCCGGGGGTCCGGTAACCACATCGAAGCGAATTAGTATTTGTCCTCGAAAGCTCGGTTCCTGCAGCTATAAGGGTAGCAAGCAAATCGCCATGAACTGCCGCTCGGAAGTGCTGGAGGTCTCGGTCGAAGGTAGACAGGTCGACGAGGCCATGTTGTCTCTGTTGCACACCATCCTCCTGCACCGCAGCACCGGGAAATTTCACTACAAGAAAGAGGGCACCTACTCCATCGGCACCGTGGGCACCCAGGACATCGACTGCGACTTCATCGATTTCTCCTTCGTCAGGGTGTCCTCTGAGGAGCTGGACAGGGCCATCAGGAAAGCGGTGGGGGAATTCAAGGTAGGGCGAAGATGAAATGTGTGTGTGTGTGTAGGGGACTGAGAAGTATTTGGGTTTGGAATAACTAACAGAAAATATCCTGGTCCGCCTTTAAATATTATCATTGATGTAATTGGAAGCTCTCTTAGGATCTCACTGACAACTTAAACCTGAAGTAACTGTCTTTCATAAAAACATCACGCAATAACGGTTTACAATATCATTTACTGTCATTTACAATATTTTAACCGTCTCATAAGGGTCTCATTAATTGATGTGTGTGTGTTCTTCATACTTAAACATATTAATTTGTGCCATAGGAAGCTCTGCGCAACTCTGGCAGTGATGGGATGGGCCAGATCTCCCTGGAGTTTTACCAGAAGAAGAAGTCCCGCTGGCCCTTCTCGGACGAGTGCATCCCCTGGGAGGTCTGGAGCATCAAAGTCAACGTGGTCAACCTGGCCAACGAACAGGAGCGACAGATCTGCCGGGAGAAGGTTGGGGAGAAGCTGGGTGAGAAGGTCATCAACATCGTGGAGGTGATAAACCGGCACGAGTACCTGCCCAAGATGCCCACGCAGTCCGAGGTGGACAATGTCTTCGACACCAGCCTTAAAGATGTCCAGCCCTACCTGTACAAGATCACATACCAGATAACCGACTCGCTGGGCACCTCTGTGAGCACCACCATGAGGCGGCTCATTAAAGACACGCTGGCGCTGTGAGAGGGGCAGGCAAAGCAGTGAAGGTGTAGACAGAAGCTCAGAGAAATTATTAAATCACCCACTTCCTCTTTCTCTGTATCAGCCAAGGAGAGGTGTTGAGGACCGCCTCCCTGCCAGAATGCTGTTTCTGTCTGGTAAAGGGGTACGGTACTGTGTACTGCATCTGTCTTTATGTCACTAGCCCCCCCATTTCACTGGAGCACTTTAACTGACCCACAAGCTCCCAGAAAACAACTGACTTTTTTTTAAACAAACTTCTGCAAGTGATTCTTTTTTGGGGTATGGTATACTTAGTTAAGTGATATAGCACTCATAGTCCGTACCAAGATAATAAAATCCTTGGTTTCCTAATTGGTGGGAAAACAGCAGTTTCTTAGGCAACCTGATCACCGATGTAAGATATGGAAATTGTGAAGTAAGATATAGTGAAACTCGGCTACTTTGAATCCAGGTTATGCATAGATACACAGACACACTTACAGAGATGTTAAGAGTAACGCAACACATTATATATATATATATATATATATATATATATATATATACACGTGTGTGTGTGTATGTGTTACTCTTAACTGTAATGTACTGTATTTGTTAATAAAGTTAAACTCTATAAAGAACTCAATTTCAGCATCATTTGGAACACTTGTAAAATCATCCCTTCTAACTGATTCAGCCTGCTGCCGCACAGTCATGTCACTGAAGAGCCCTGTGTGAGAGGGTACTGCCCAGTACTGTGTGCTGTAACCAGGGGTTGAGTTTCCCTGTGTTGTGATCTAAATGCCTTTTCCTTGTCACTCTGTTTGTTTTTGTGGAGCGCTTGTGCAGTGCTGTGGAATCTGTGCAAATGCTCCAGCTTTAACCCCGAGGTCTAATGGAAAGCCCATGATTTCCAGTCTCTCCGAATCCCCCAGAGCTGCATCAGCACAGTCAACATTCCCAAAGTCATTTCCTGATTCGCAGCCAAGAAATTAGTCATTTCTGTGCAATGTGCTAAAATAGTTACAAAAACATCTCGTGACCCATGGCAACAACCATCTGTCAAATGGGGCCGAGCTTTATTTAGTTCTCTTTCTAGTCTTTCTGATATTAAAGCTAGTTATTGTTCCATCATCAACTATTGGAACTCCAATCCAGTATGGAAATGCACTAACCATTGTCCCCAGATGGCAGTGTTGCGCTGTATCTTAGGCCTTCCTTTTCTGCTCAGGAGATTCGTGTCAGTCACCAGCGTTGCCCATTAACCCTCTGTTGGATTACATCATACACACATCACAAAGCAATACTGAATACAGTAACAATGAGTATAGTCTGTGAAAAGAGGCAACGTGTGGTTGGTGGGTTTGGATATGACCCTTCATATAAACTCCAGCACTCAAACAGGCTCATGTTTAGAGACTAGAGTATTTTCTGATATCTAAGGATCTTGACAACATTTTACTTTAACATTTCACCATGTTTAGACAGAGGTTGGCAATTCAAGCAAGTTTTATAACCTGTCCAAGCAGGTAAACACTAAAGTGCAAGTAAAAAAATAATTTGTCATTAATGTATTTCAAGTGGTAAGTTACAGATAATGAATGCTATTTTTTTTTTTAAGTAAAAGAAAACCCCATAATATGTTAGGCAATATTGGAACAGATATATCAACATTTCTCAGGCAAATAAAATGATTTATCCATGTGCAGTCATATACAAAATCTTGACTTTATTCATTATTGCTGGTTTGTATTCCACTTTGGAAATAACATTAGAAGTAGAACATCAGTGAGCTAAAAGCTAAGGGAATTGCTGTATATGCAATATTCTACATTTTCCTGTATTTTGAAATACTGCTCTGGACGGTACACATTATGCCCTTAGTTACAGATCAGCATAACTTTAGAATCAGAACATGTTGCTTAATTTATTCCCATTCATAAAGCTCGAGCTGATTTTATTTCCTTGTTTTTTCTTGAACTTAATTTTTAAGATTGAGTAAATTGGGTTAGCCTATGTTAAAGATATATATTGTAGATAGGTCATAATAAATACATTATTGTTATGCATCATTTTATTTTGCCTTTTAAAGTTCAAATTATATTATTTGGAAATCAAATTCTAAAAGGAAACCAGGATTTAAATGTGCTGTTCTAGTTCCAAACATGAAACGGTTGCATTAATAAGTTTGTTTCCCAAAAGTATAAATATTGACCTACAGCTTCAGACTAATATGGTACGGAGTTGATGTTTCATTGCATATCACAGTTCATGGTGTTTGTTTTTTCAAATTAATTATTCTATTGATTTCACTCCCATGAATGCAAAGTTCAGTGCAGCCAAGTATGTCAAAACAGAGCTTCAGAATTAAATGTTTATTTTATTTTTTCAGTAGCTAAGAAACCAGGGAAACGAACAGTAGAAAAAGCACTAACACAAGAATGCAGTTTCTGAAGCCACATTACCGCAATCCATATTGTTACAAGGATCAACAGAGTTATTGCAGTGATACCACAGAAAATACCAAATAGCATTTTATGTTTTTTAGAGAAACAGGAAAAACATTACAAAATGCAACAAAGGTCTTCAAAATGCTAACACATTTGTTGTACATTTATCTATGGAACGCATTCTGTGTCTTACAATCTTTCAAAATATTCATGTTTGACTGAGAATATAACCGAAGAAATCCTTTATAAAAATGTTAAGTCCTTAGTATTGTTTTATTAAATTAAACATATAGAAGGTTAAACTCTTAAATCTTTTTTTCTCTCCAAAATTATTTTCAATATTGTGGTCCCTGCAAAATGTACAATTTGACTTGCACAGGCAATATACTGTTTCAGCAAACAAAAAAATAAAGTTTAAATTATAAAAGTACTTTCCTTCTTTCATCAACTGTGTATTCCAAAGCAAGCAACCCTAGCAAAGAAAAAAATATTCCAGGTTGCTCCCGGGATGCTGACCTTTAAATGAGATGGATAGATAAAACAAGAATGCAAGATCCCTGCCACCCAGAGAGTTGGGATTTATTTTTTCCCAAAAAGGAGAAAACTAAAAATCTGTATTGGTATAATAAAGCCTGTCATTTTGTCAAAGCTCTGAAATAAATCAACGAAAGAAGGAAAATATGACATGCATATCACTTGCCAATATTCAGGACTCAAGCCTAATGAAGATCCCATGTACTCTTCCAGCTATGGTAAGACTCATTCAATTGCTTGCGAGGGTCTTGACAGGCTTAAAGAGTACTGATACAGTACCCCTTTTCTAAGGCTTAAATTTAAACACAATACGCCGACTACTATTATACAACTGTGGGAGACAAAAACAAGTCTCCTTTGTGCAATATTTAAGTATAAATTCAGATAAAGGAAAGCAAAATGTTACCTTACACATTAGGAAGGCTGTAACAAGGCTGAAGAACTCAGATTAAATATTCAAACATCTCAAATAGTACAAAGAAATCCCACCCCCAACTCCGTGTTGCACACACTTTTCCTCATACTATCTTCTACAATCTGAAAAAGTATTTTCCTTACCTAGATGTTTAAGTATCTTATCTGCCATCTGCCTTTATCATATATGCAGTACTAAATTAAACATTAGTTTGATTGCTTTCAAGATGCCTGTGGTCAGACATTGTGTTTTTTCAGTTTGTGGTGCTGTGGCATCCCCCCTCTGGGGAGACTTTGACCCCCCACAAGATAAAGATCAAAACTGAAAGGAAAATATGGCCCATTTGAATTTTCGGTTCCCTGGAACATCATGGGTCATTACTGCAAGGATAATGGCAATAATAATAAACCAAATTATAATTTATATATACACAAATCCACCAATATAGAACAACCAAATTATTATTACATCTAGATTCAAGCAACTGGAAACACCTTAGGCAGACCTTCATCCAGCAGTGGATCAGAATAGGCTGGTGATGACACTGATGTCCACTGGGTTATTTTTATCATTGTGGAAGGGGTTAAGGAGTTTACCAGAAAAGTATGCAACACCTCCCATACCAAGTTAATAACCCCCCCCCCCAAAAAAAAGCAAAAGGCATAAGAATGTTGAAAATGGAGAGGAAAAATCACCGCTTTATGACAGTATAATGCTAAAGAACCCTGATATTTGCTCAAGAAACAGTTTTCCAATCCACAATATATATATATTACTTTAATCTTCTGCCAATGTTTATATTAACTAGCTTTAACTACACCACTAATTGATCAGCAAAGATTAGATTTGGGGATTGTTTTTTTTCTTTTCATAGAATGTTACAATTTAAAAATGGTCTATAGTTGATGGCGTAATTTTGTTTAGGTCAAGAGCTGCACAAGAAAAGCTGCATCGTCTCGAACATTTGCAAACCAAATCCTTTGAAGCCATAAAGTTGGTCTCCTGCAACAGACAGTAGTAGATCTGCTTTTTGGTTTCTAAAACGCTTGGTTTCTTTAGGGAAGACATCAATAACCTAACACAGGCTAATAAATTGACTTACTGTTGTGGATCGTAATGGTGCAGTTGTGCCACTAGAAGAGCCTGCCTTTAAGCCTATGTCAGAAAATTATGAATCAATGCATAGAACTTTAAGACTGTGCTCCTTTTCATCAAAGAACTAAGAGTCACTTTCTTACACAAGTCACTTTCTTGTGTTTTACAAGAGCACTTAATGTATATATTATAGTTGAAATATGTATGCACTTTTTTCTAACAAAATGCTATTAATTCAAAAGAAAGTGTTAAATATATTTAAAGAGTGTAAACAAAAGAATAAGGGGAAAAAAAGTGAAAAATCAGGCGCTTAAATTCCAAGATCACCAGGCAAAGCAAAACACTAAGGAGCTTGTAAATAGGGGGAGAAAAGCAACAACTTTTGAGATACATTCATTTGCTTTTTCTAATACAAATTTGTACACACCTGTATCAAAATAATTAAATCATGCCAACAATCCTGCCTTTTCAGCAAAACAGGGATAATATAAAAGAAACAACAATGAAAAGGGTTACTCTAAACATGTGTGTCAATTATCTGCTGATTTAAATATACTTTGCAAAGAAAACCAGCAAAGAAAATCATTCAGCTGAAAGTGCACAAGAATGTAGATAATCTTTCTCCACATATGAAAATGTCGTTTATAGATTATACCTGGGAAAATACTAGTTTCCTTAAAATAATCCCCTTTGGCTTTGACTTTAGTGTAATTTGATTACCAGCAAAACATGATTACAAAAGGTCAGCATCACCTCCTTCCCTGAAACCTGTCTGTGTGTGTGTGTGTGTGTGTGGGGGGGGGGGTTGTCTGTTTCTTAAATCCTGTTCTAGGTTTCTTACATACTTGGTAGATTTGCTGTCAATACAAATAACTCACCTACAAGATTATGTTTCCTTTATCCCGACAGACTAGAATATAATTGTGGAGAAGATGAGAAAGTGTTGCTAGATCATATTGTGTGATTGCAAAATTGATAAAGACTACGTGGCACCAGGTGCAAAACTTACTGTAAACGTTTCCAAGATGAGGTTTTAAATTGGCTCTATTCTTATTGCTATACATGAAAATCTTAACTCTGATCTTGACTACAAAGTTACATTTTGTTATGCACTTATTAATCCTATTTTTGCTAGGCAGCTGACAATTTGAAGCGTTTTGGAACAATTCTTGCAAAACCATTGCCATTAATAAATTATGACTTTACTTTGATTTAGAAAAACAATTACAACTGATCCTCTTCCGCTTTTAAAAACTGTATGCCGTATCGGGCAGCAAAGCACACCAGGACACATCAACTTTCAAATCAGCCAAGATGTGAGGTGGTCACTTTCCCCCTGGCTATGCGTTTGTGTGGCTCTGCTCGTGGCTCCACAAGCTGAAGGCGGTCTTGAAGGTACGGTGGCAGAGTTTGCACATGTACTGCCTTTTGAAAGTGAGGGCAGAGAGTGTGGGAGCATGGTAGAAGAGTGTGTCCGATTCCTGAGGAGTGAGAGGTGCTTCGGCAGGTTCTGTCTTGGGAAGGAGAGGGCTGGGAGATTTCTCCTGCTCTGGTTTCTTCAGCTGGGTGAGAGCTGATGCAGCTGCGATAGTTGTTGCTGCTGCTGCTGCTGCTGCTGCTGCTGCTGCTGCTGCTGGTGGCGGAGGCTGTACTGGCGAGGCTGCCCGTGGAGGCGGAGGTGGTGGCCTGGCAGCAGCGATGGCTGGAGGCGGTGAAGGAGAGGCCGAAGAGGGACGCAGGTCACCGTCCTTGGCTCCGGGCTCCTCTGCGGTGGCCATGTGGGACTGGAAGTGGCTCCAGAGGCGGAAATTGGTGCGGAAGGCTTTGTTGCAGATGTGGCAGATAAAGGGCTTGATGTGGCACAGCAGCTCCTGGTGGCGCTCCAGCTGCTTGTGCACGGTGAAGAGTTTGCCACACTTCTCGCACGACCACACGCTGGGTTCCTCAGGGCTCGCCTCCGCTGGGGGCTCCGACACGTTGTCCACAGCGGTTTCCTCCGGCGGCTCCTCTTTCACCTTCACCTCATCCAGGGGCTGGGGCACGCTCAGGTCCTCCGGCATGTAGGAGGAGTCTTCTGAATCGAACTGCATTTGCTCAGAGGAATCGCTGAAAACCAGCTCTTCTTTAGAGCTGCCAGGGCCCTTGGGCTCAGACCCCAGTGGCAGGGGATCTGAGAGGTCTGGCACCTCGCCATTGTGCTCCTGCAGAGAGAGCGACAGCTGCTCCTTCGTGGTCATTGTATTCTGGTTGTGCACCTCCACCTGATGGCGCCATATACTGAAAGAGGACTTGAAGGTACGCATGCACTCCAGGCAGGTCAGCTTCTTGTACTCGCACTGAATTTCGTGCTCCTTCTTGAGCGAGGGAGTCGTGAACCTCAGGTTGCAGTAGGGGCACACAGTGGCGTGCCGGCACTCCCTCTCATGCTCACCCTGCTCCAACAGCGACGGAAGCTTCTCATTGCAGAGGCGGCAAGGGTACGCCTCTTTGCTTTTGTTTTCTTTCAGGCTAGCGGGCTGGTCCTGCTTTTTTGAAAATCGACCTTCTCCTTCGGCCACAGCGCTGGCTTTCTCCCCCGGGTGCATCTTCAGATGCTGTCTGTACTGTGACTGGAACCAGAAGACTTTCCCACAGTAAGCACAAGTGTACGTCTTAGATCTCGTTCTTAAGCTCCTCTTGCCAAACTGCTGCGATTGCAAACCTCCAAGTCCTTGTTTATTTCGTCTCAGCTTCACCATCAAGGCTTTCTTTATTTCTCTCTCTCGCACAATGTCTATCAGCTTCCTCTGAAACTTTTCATCCAGCACTGAGTACGAGCTAGAGGCAGGAGCCGGGTTTTTGACCACTCCATGTTGCGTTTGACAATGTGTCCAGACTTTAAAGTTGGTGTGGAAACGCTTGTGACAAATGTCACAGGAGTAGGGTTTTTCTGGGTTGTGATACATGTTCACATGCCGGTACAGGCCAGTGTTCGATCGGAATATCTTTAAACAGCTCCAGCATTTAAACATCCTGTTCTGTCTCAATTCAGCTGTATCTATATCGTCGTCCGAGTCAGAATTGTGGGGCGTTACGCTTCGCCTATTGTCTTCAGTTTCAAAATCACGCTCTTCTATATACCTGGACTTTTTAATAGGAGTTCTTCTGTGGTCTAACCTGGACTTCCTTTTAAAAGAATGCTTATAACTTGCTCTGGGTGCTTCGTCAATGCTGAGATGGAAGTCTCTGAAGTTTACTGGAAGGTTATCTCCGACCGTAACCCGGATTATCTCTGAAGGATCAGCAAGGGGGCTACTAGGTTCAGTTTTCACATGGACCTCTGGTTTGCGACTCTCTACTTCACTGTACCTGTTGAAGATTTCAGGACGGAGGCTCAGAGGCTGGATGCCTTTTGATTTGTCTTTAAAATGCTTGTGTTCAACAGGCTCTGCGTCAGTGCATTTTTCAGACCCTGGTTTTACAACTGATTCTTCCCGGCTTTGCACAGATTTTAGTTCAAATGCAGGGGAACACACAGGGACAGGACTGTCCATGGACAAAGATCTACGCAGGAGACTTTTAATCAGCGGGCCACTCCTATCGATGGTCTGCCTCTCTTCTCCTGCCCTGGCTTGAAATGTGTGGAGTCCCTGCTTGGAATTATATAGAGGGCTCTGACCTTCACTCTGAGCAGCGCTGTTTGGCAGCTCTCTTTTCTGTATGCAAGAATCATTAAACGAAACCGAGGTCGTCAATTGTGGTCTCGTAGGCGATGTCTGTAATGTCTTTCCCTTCAAGAGGGCGCTTGCTGGACTAGATTTGCTCTCAAGATTTACAGGCGTTTCAGTGGACTTCCTCAGGGTGGAGGGTGCGTTTCTCTGGGCCTCGTTTGACAAGCCATACACTAGTGAACTGCTGCTGTCTTTTGCCCAGCTCTGACTGGATTCTCTAGAAGATTGAGCCGACAAAACCTCTTTAGAAAACTGCTTTGAAGCCGCTAGTGATGCCGGATTGGGCCCTTTGCTTGGGACAGCACTGGTACCAGGTTTGTCACTGCGACTCTGGCACACAATGACACTCCTTTGCTGACAGCCATTGTCGTCATCCTCTGAAAAGGATGTCCTCTTTCTGGAGCCCGTGTAGGAAACGTGTGGCTTTTTTGACAGAATGTTGGTGAGGTATGGGATTCCTAAACTGTACCCCAGCTCCTGCACTGCAGCCAGGCCTTCTTTCTCCACAAAGAGAGAAGAGGAGTAAATATAATTCAGTACGTTCTCAAATGCATCAGGCTCACAGAAATCCAGCTGCACAGCTCCCTGGCCCACACCATCTTTTCTGCTAAAGAGAGACTGGAAATACTCGCTGCTTGCAGCCAAGACACACTTGTGAGCGCGGAACTTCTGGTCCCCCACGATCAAGATGACATCACAGAGGTGCCCTTTCAAGCGCTGCTCGTTGAGGGCGCTGAGCAGGGAGATGGCATGTGCAGGGTTAATGTAATGCAGCAGACCCTCCATCCTGTCTGGTTAGGAAAAGAAATAAACAGAATAAGGGTCTATACATTTCAGATGTGTAAGCATACAGTCATTCTCCTCCTACTAAATTTTTTTCAAATGATAAATCTGATTAAATAGCAATCATAATCAACTATATTTTATATTAGTAGAAAAAATACTTAAAATAAGACTAGTCTAATTTAATCTCAAACCTCAGCATAATGCAACTTTTCAGTATTTCTGTTGTTGTTCTGCATTGCTGTCTTATTTCACTTTGTTGTATATTGCACAATCTGTTCTGTTTCTGGATTACATTTTACAGTATATATATGTATTCCTATCACATTTTGTAAAATACTTAACTTCATAACTTATTAAAGCTTAATTTTAACCCATTCACATGAACTTGGAAGATGTAAGTCAAATGTATTATTAATAATAGTAAAATATTTGTATTAACTCCTTATACTTGTACTACTTATGTGTCATATGTATAGCATCTGAATTATAATGTAAAAAACAATACATTACTAATTAATGTCAACATTAGAACATTTTATTGTGTGTGTGTGTGTATATATATACGCTTGATGGGTATACTCACTGAAAACACCACATTAAATTAAAAAACACACATCCTGATTATTAAGCATAATTCTGTATGAAACCAGTTTGGAGAAATCAGGATTCCTAGTCAGCGTTTTAACATAAGGCCGAATATTTAAACTACAATTGAATAACAAAGATGAGATATAGAAAACACGCCTTCTGTTTGAGTGTAATTTCTTTTTAGACTTGTAACCTTAAATGCACACATCCATAACATATACAAACATACGCGTGTATATTTTCGATGTGTACATTTAAATTACATTCTGGCAGGAAAGACGGTGCAGGTTTAACCAGTCTGCATAGTACATTTCCGAGACAGTGCCAAACAAACAAACGGTCATTTGATGATTAACATTATGTACACTACGAGAAACAAATAGCACTTCAAACTGTCTTTATTCTCATTATAACCTTCAACCAACATATCGGCCGCATCGAGAGGGAGATGCACGAGTTTAACTAGGAAGTCTGTTGTTATTCACTTGCAAGCAGCCCAACTACTTCTGATTTAAAAAGCTGGACGGACAACATTTCAAATAAAATTACATGCAATATAAACATTAACCGTGCCTCTATATTCTTGGTAATTATATCTGCAAGTGGCACGTAACTTAAACGAGTTGAAGCTATACATGTACAAAAACCCTGAAACAAACAACCCAACAAAATAGCAATGCAATCACTGGGCTCTTTCGGGCACTACACATGCGCCTTCGTGTATTCTGGAGCCTGACATGACATCTGAAGCAGAGAATGGGCAAACCGCATGCGCGCAACAGACAGCCGGACTACGCGCAGGCGCACTTGCAGCAGAGACACTGCAGAGTCGCTACAGAGAGGGAGAAAGAGAAAGAAATCACCTCAGAGTTACGTCAGGAAAGGACGCTTTTCTCAAACCGAAACTGATAGGATAACGGCGTCAGCGGTTCAGATCCCGAGTTATTTCCAACTTTAACTCACCTTTTCTAAGTATTCAACTTTCGGCGTCGCCCACAAACACCACTTTATTTCAGAATTCCGTTGAGCGTGTGGCTGTCGTGATTCCATCCATCTTGAATTTGACGTCATCCCACACTAGGGATGAGGTCATCGTAAAGAACGCTCGTCACGTGCGCCGCGCTGCGATTGGCTGCTGGCGGTAGTGGGCGGGCCTCCAGCGCGGTGATTGACAGGGTTGTTACCCGCAGCGCTCACCCATCCGGTCCGCCTGCGCTTAAAGGGACAGTGCGCTGCTTCTGGCTGGGCGATGTAAACAAATCATTCATCATGTGGAGAATAACACCGAGGACAAAGAAACCAGAACGTTATTATGGTTAAAGATACAACATATTAGCACTGATTTACTTACGCTCACATATCTCTTTAGTAATAAACTTCACTTTATAGAAAGGAGTGTGCATTTTAACGCAGGAGATTTTCTCTCACTTATCCTAGTGGGAAACGTAGTCTTGGTCTCGTACACACATGGCATTCATGATGGCGGTATTATGTTACGTCCTCTTTAACTTTTCAAATTGGTTAGCGTTACTACATTTCATCTGACCATTTCAAACCAACTGCTTTATGTGAGAAACGCACACTGTTTATACGTACAAACAAACACCATTACGCGGTATGTATGTATGGTTTGCTTGATTTAAAGACAATAATGCACCCAGTTTTCAAGATGCCTCAGCTCTAGTGTTGATCTGCCTTGGGGAAAGGATTCAACACGGTATCTCTTCCACACAGCCTTTCTGTGTTGGTTCCTTTTTCTCCAGCAGTCTTGTCTTAAAGGTCCCCGTGAAATTAATTAAACCATATAATTAAACACGGTGTCGGTTGAGCCCTGTGGAGACTGACTGCCATCACCACGGCCGCGCAGCCGCAGTAGGCCCTGTGTACAGAGCGCGCCGCCGTGTGCGCGCCGCCCGCCAGGCCCCGCCAGCGCACTCCCGCGCCGCCCGCAGTGAACGCGCCCGGTGCGCAATAATGTGCCCATGTATCTCAGCTGACACACAGCTTTTTGTTACGCTATATCTTTTGTCAGCTTGATGGTGATTACCTTAATTGGGTAATTGTAAGGGCTTATCTTCACGCCACGCTGGCTGAGATTTGATGTTTAAGAAATGAAGGTAATTGCCAAGCATAATATGGTGATCTGGTAGTGTATAGTGTTGCAATGACAATATTAAACATTAAACATCTCAATTGGCAATTGCTCAAGGAGGGCTTCTGAAGTATGCTGATGGACCAGATACACCTGTGGTTTGCCATTAGACAATAACAAGAAAGACTCAACTGACTACTAGAGATACATTATAATTCCTAAAGGGTGTGTTTTGATTGTATAAGGAAATATTATATGTAATTTAAAGTGTCAGCCATGGTTCCTCATCTTCCCCCCTGTATTGTTTTTCATCATCCTGTTTCTGCCAAATTATCGCCAGACTGCCTAACACTTTAGCATACAAAACATTGTCTTTCTTTATACAAAAGTCTATCATGCCAGAATAATGCAGCATACTAAATTAAATCCCTTGAGTTTTTTATTAATTTATTTCTCTAATACTACTTCAACTGTTTTATGAGACGTAAACAAAACTAGATAAAAAGACCCATGAAAAAATTAGTAAATACACTCTTGCGATTTTTTGAAGTCTTTCCAAGAGCAATTATTCCAAATTTAGCAAAGCATTGCTTATCAAATGAAAAGACTGTTTGATTTGTCCACCAGCGTTTGCGAGAATGTGCTTTTTGTCAGCAAGGTTATAGGTGACGGGGCATTTCAGTCTGTCCAGGTCATGATGAGGCATTACTGGGGTATTTGTGGTATTTGTGCCCAGCAGAAAAAATGCCTCGACAACATTATAGTAACTGCTGGAGGCTTTAAGAGAAAAGCACAGAACCAACACTCCCATGGTTACCGTGAAAAAAATGGTCAAGGTAATGCATCTGGGAAAATCACATCCCTTGCAGCACAAGATTTTGTCTGTCCTGTTTTCCATGTTCATTTCATCGTAAAACATCAAAAACATTTTTTTTTTAAATCCATTCCAAGGAGAATGAGTATAAAGGCATTTATTTCACCATAATGATTAATGATACATATTTGAATACTAACAATACAATCCTTTCAGACTGTTTGTAACATAAATCTGAAATCTTCTGTAACGATAACAATCATTTGCAAACAGCTGAACGTATACAGCTGTACTCCAGGGATGTCACAGCTCAGAGGACTGCTCCCATGATAACTCATGCTGTCTAGGAGTTGAGTGTTGCTATAGCAAAGCCCTGTACTGTCTTAGGTTGTTTATGTGTTCCAAGAGCAATGATTTTACAATATTTAATTCACTGCCCAATTAGAGCTTATTCTATGGACTTTAGGTGACACGCACTTTTTGAAGATAAAGTCACAAAGGTCAGCATAACATAAATAATGCCAAAGTCCTAAAGGGAAAGTACATAGTATAGTATAAATGCAACAACCTGCTTTACTTGATTGTTTGTTGTCATCTGGAAAATATTCTCATAAATCTGCTAGGAAAATGTAATATTTCACAAAATTAACAGATGACACCTAAAAATCGATCATTCTTACTGCACACACAGATAATTAGAAGTGACTTGCTATAACAGATGGCTCAGAACTAGTTGGTGTACCTGGTGAGCCCCACAGGTGTGTCTGAGATCAACAGAATATTCTGTGAATACAAGGGAGGATGACCCGGGGGAATCCAAGAGGGAAAGAGCTATAGGTGGGTGAACCTAGAACAAGACAACGACTGAACAAAAAAACAAATAGTCTTCATCTGACGGAAATACAACCAGTGGGTTATACTGTCCGTTTAGAGTCCGTTGATATATCGCAATGACCAGGGTACCATCTTTCTGGATAATCTTCCTTTTCCTTGCAGACACTCTGGGACACAACACCTTATTTGACGGTAGGCAAGTCTGCAGACAACATAGGGGATTGCATTTGACATTTTGCCATGCTGCCTGGCTTTCTGCATGTAAAATAATGTTGATAGCAAGAGAATTGTATAAACTTAACTGATTTATTAATTGCCATTATTTGATTAAAAAAATATATTTATAAAAGAGGTTGCGTTTTATATGTAGTGTACTGGAGTAATATTATATTCATCCTTATTTTAGCTTAATTATACTGACTCATTAGACTCATTTTTAGAATAATCAGATGTCCTTTGTGGCATATATACATTCAAGGAAGTATATTACTTATATATATATATATATATATATATATATATATATATATATATTTGTATGCATGTTGTACACCTTGCAAAAGACAGTCCTGGCTGACACAGCTGGTGATGTATCAATGCAATCTGGAATGACTTTTCAACCATTTTCTTCCTCTTGTTTTAGGATATGATCTGTCTTTATCAGGCTACCACTTATGCACCCAAAAAGTGACCCAGACCACCAGCAATGTGGTGGCTTACAAAGCCTCCTACACTGAGAGGGTGTCATGTGGAGGCTGGCTTCCCTGGAAGACTTGTCAGAGGACAGTGTACAAGACAGCGTACCGAACTATGCATGTCAAGGTCACGAAAGACTCAACCAGCTGCTGTGAGGGATACGAGCAAGTTGGCAGCTATTGCGCTTTACGTAAGCAACCATAGCTGTAACTCTGTACTTGTAGTATAAAGACAGACTCAAGGTGGCACTCTTGAATAATGCAACACAGTCCTGGAATCCAGAAAAAAAATTAAGGTTACAAAAGGAAACTGCAATGCAAAAGAACAAATGAGGTGAATTTTCTCGGGTGTCTATATGGCAGCAGTTAATGTTTGATGTTGATGTTTTACAAACCCTTTTCTTAAACCCTTGTAGCTCTAAACAGAAGTATGGAGTTCACCTCCAAGCCTGGTTCCTGCCCTGAAAATGGGACAGCAATGTCAAGTTCACGGTGTGAGTGGGACATGGACTGTCCAGGCTGGGAAAAGTGCTGCAGGGTGGGTGGAGGCTCCTACTGTATAACCCCACACAGTACAGGTGAGGGGGTGGTGGGGCATGTAGTCACTAAAATATTTTACATGATGGGTCATACTTTATAGTAATTGGCAACAATTCTTAATGTATTGATGCATGAACACTACAGGAATAACACATGAATACCTTATGCACGTCATCTGAGTTTTGCTGTTAATCACATTAATAATAAAGCTAGGGTCCAGGTTAGTGTTTCAGACTATAGGCTGGATTAAATCAAAACTTTTACCCATCAGAATTCAGTGGAAGTGCATGAGGCATTCATATGTTATTCCTGTGGGATTCATACATTAATCCATTAAGAATTGGTACCCATTGTGTTACAACATGATGATTAAGCATTATTGTGTTATCAATTAATCAATTGATTTATTTTTATTTTTATAAAATAACATTTTTAATCTATGTAATTCTGTAAATAGATTACTTGTCATAATCGTACAAGAATTCCAGAACAGTGTCATGAATATCTATACTGTACATTAGACACAATCTAACTGAAAACAGATGGGATGTTGCTGTAGCTAATATTCAGTATTTTCATATTTGGGTTTGATAGATTTGAACATAAATTAAACATCTTAGTACTATAAGAACTATAAAAGCATTCAAATTGTTGTTTGTATTTAAAGTGACATCACAGCCCACAAAAATAACAAAAGAGTTCTATGTTTTAGCTGGAGAAAGAGGCTGGAGTTTCAATGTGACAATCACAGTTAAAACAGATTATCAGCAACTTCATGCTCTGGAGAAAGGACTTCTGAACCACACAAGGCTGATATACTCTATGGTAAGTATGTTAGCTGCTGCACTCTTTGTTATTGTAAGGTAGCAGCTACACTAATCTTTACTACTTTGTTTCTTTGGTGTCTTTTTATCACTATCTCTAAGTGAGGTCAGAACACAATAAAAAACACTGTTTATTCCAAATAGCCCAGGTGGGTCTAGGTCAATGGTCCAATCCTGATTCTCGGCACCCAGTGTCCTGCTGTTTTTGATCCAGCTGCACCCTCAATTAATTAACTGAAACCTTAAGTTAATTAATAATTTGCTTTATAAGAACATATGAACAATAGAAAGTTTACAAAGGAGAGGAGGCCATTCGACCCATTGTGCTCGTTTAGTGTCCATTAATAACTAAGTGATCCAAGGATCATTTTTAAATGTTCCCAAATTGTCGGCTTCAACCACATGGCTGGGGAGTTTGTTCCAGATTGTGACAACTCCTGTTTTCCATTTTGAATGCCTTGAAGCCCATTTTCCATTTGTGTCCCCGGGTGCGTGTGTCCCTGCTGATCTGGAAAAGCTCCTCTGGTTTGTTGTGGTCGATGACTTTCATGATGTTGAAGACTTGAATCAAGTCCCCACCTAGTCTCCTCTGTTCCAGGGTGAAGAGGTTCAGTTCCTCAGTCCCTCAGTAGGACATTCCCTTCAGACCAAGTCTGGTTGCTCTCCTCTGAACTGCCTCTAGAGCAGCGATATCTTTCTTGAAGTGTGGAGCCCAGAACTGCACACAGTATCCAGATGAGCTCTAACTAGTGCATTGTACATTACTGCCCTTGACTGTAAACATTTAAATTACTAAATGGTAGAGAATTTGGATACCTAATATACTTTTATATTCAACCTGACATCTCTAATGGTTTAAAATTCTTTATAAGCTCTGATTAGGCCAATTATTGGTTCAATTAACGAATTGATAGATCAAAAACTAGCAGGACATTGGGTCCCCAGGACCAGGGTTGAGAACCATTGGTCTAGGCTGGAAGGATTGTTATGTGTATCTTCATTGTAAACAAATATAAGTAAAAGTAAAAATACTGATAATTATAGAAAATCTTTATGTGTTTATATATTTCTGTCCATCTTTCCACCTGTGACTATACAGTGAAAGTGAAATGTAGGGTTGTTATTCACACATATGAGGAGCAGTGTGCTGCCCTCTCCATCTCACAACCGCAGAGTTGGTGGAGCTCAGATGATTTGGGACTGTGTGTGTTTTGTGTTGTGCAGGTGACCGGGGTGCTGAAGTCTCTGGACACGTCTGTGTATCACATTCACTCATATGACGCAGGCCCTTTCAAGACAGCCTCCCAGCTCCTGCTCAGAGTGGGCCAGCCCACCTCGCTACACACAGTCACCACAGAGCTGCAGCCCATCCTTCGGTCAATCGAGGAGGTCTCCAACGTAGAAGTGCAAGGTAAAGGACAATGACTAAAACTGGTTCAAGCTCACGGGAGTAATCAAGTACAGCATTGTGGTGATTCTTTGATCCTTCAGACAACAGCCAAGATGAGCAAAATGGACCAGATTACTTATTCATACCTGCTGCCTTTATTTTTGTTACCAGTAGAGGTTGCATATTTCCATGAAGCAGGCCTGAACCACCAGTCATCTCTGTACTTGATGTGTTTATGTATCAGTGCTCATCGTTTATAATGGGTCTGTTACAGTGTCAACACTCCCCTTGGTTTTCAATAGTGTACAAATCCCCCCAAACAGGCACTCAGCTCTTTGGTGCTGTGGGCTTGTCTCTAACGTCCCTCCTGTGTGGTTCAGATATTGCTGTGCGTAGAGACTGTGTTTAGAGCCAGGTGACACAATTAATATCTTACGCATATAAAACACTGCGCAGCAAAGAAATGATCAGTCTATAATTTTAATGGTAGGTGTATTTTAACAGTGAGAGACAGAATAACAACAAAAAAATCAAGAAAAACGCATTTCAAAAAAGTTATACATTGATTTGCATGTTAATGAGGGAAATAAGTATTTGATCCCCTATCAATCAGCAAGATTTCTGGCTCCCAGGTGTCTTTTATACAGGTAACAATCTGAGATTAGGAGCACTCTCTTAAAGGGACTCTCCTAATCTCAGCTCGTTACCTGTATAAAAGACACCTGTCCACAGAAGCAATCAATCAATCAGATTCCAAACTCTCCACCATGGCCAAGACCAAAGAGCTGTCCAAGGTTGTCAGGGACAAGATTGTAGACCTACACAAGACTGGAATGGGCTACAAGACCATCACCAAGCAGCTTGGTGAGAAGGTGACAACAGTTGGTGCGATTATTCGCAAATGGAAGATACACAAAATAACTGTCAGTCCCCCTCGGTCTGGGGCTCCATGCAAGATCTCACCTCAATGATCATGAGAACGGTGAGGAATCAGCCCAGAACTACACGGGAGGATCTTGTTAATGATCTCAAGGCAGCTGGGACCATAGTCACCAAGAAAACAATTGGTAACACACTACGCCGTGAAGGACTGAAATCCTGCAGCGCCAGCAAGGTCCCCCTGCTCAAGAAAGCACATGTACAGGCCCGTCTGAAGTTTGCCAACATCTGAATGATTCAGAGGAGAACTGGGTGAAAGTGTTGTGGTCAGATGAGACCAAAATCAAGCTCTTTGGCATCATCTCAACTCGCCGTGTTTGGAGGAGGAGGAATGACCCCAAGAACACCATCCCCACCGTCAAACATGGAGGTGGAAACATTATGCTTTGGGGGTGTTTTTCTGCTAAGGGGACAGGACAACTGCACTGCATCAAAGGGACGATGGACAGGGCCATGTACCGTCAAATCTTGGGTGAGAACCTCCTTCCCTCAGCCAGGGCATTGAAAATGGGTCGTGACAACATGACAATGACCCAAAACACACAGCCAAGGCAACAAAGGAGTGGCTCAAGAAGAAGCACATTAAGGTCCTGGAGTGGCCTAGCCAGTCTCCAGACCTTAATCCCATAGAAAATCTGTGGAGGGAGCTGAAGGTTCGAGTTGCCAAACGTCAGCCTCGAAACCTCAATGACTTGGAGAGGATCTGCAAAGAGGAGTGGGACAAAATCCCTCCTGAGATGTGTGCAAACCTGGTGGCCAACTACAAGAAACGTCTGACCTCTTTGATTGCCAGCAAGGGTTTTGCCACCAAGTACTAAGTCGAAAGGGTCAAATACTTATTTCACTCATTAACATGCAAATCAACGTATAACTTTTTTTTAATGCATTTTTCTGGATTTTTTTGTTGTTATTCTGTCTCTCACTGTTAAAATACACCTACCATTAAAATTATAGACTGATCATTTCTTTGTCAGTGGGCAAATGTACAAAATCAGCAGGGGATCAAATACTTTTTTCCCCCACTGTACCTGTGTATCTATGTATAATCTCTCCCTTTATGTGAAGTCTATAATTTACTAGAAATGAACATCTACATTATTTCCCAAAAATTGAATAATCTAGAACCAGATCTATTGTTTATTTAACAAAAAAACAGGAATAGCTTGTTGGTACCAGTGAATGGGAACAGTTGAAATGTTTATACTTTTGTTGTATTGTATATACTTCCTCAAACCGTTTTCCAGTGAGAGTAGAAAGCAGTCCTGTGACACACAATTTTCAGTTGTTACCTTGATTAATCTCCTCCTTCAAAAGGTTAAAAAGGTTATGGCTGAATTAGATTTTTTACCCGACATAAATTCCTAAACTTAATATAGGAGATCCTACCTTTCCCCTCTTTAGATGTACTATATGTAAATCACAGAAACATACATACCAACTTTTACCCATGAAGTGGAAAGTAAATTTGACTGTTCTGGGTTTACCCTGAATAATGATCTTGTATTTTACTAGATACAAATGAATGTGCCCATGCAGAACTCAATAGCTGCTCAACAGATGCCCTCTGCCTCAACACTGATGGTTCCTACAGCTGTGTATGTCGTCCAGGATTTACTGATCCAAGTCCCAACTCAACAGGGACAGTTTGCATAGGTAAAGCTGGGTCTTAAATACATTCCTTATTGTTCTTTTGGTTTGTCTGTGGTAACAGAGAGCTCGGCATCATTTCTCCTTACTGAATGTTTGAGATTAATACAGACTTCCATTTAAATCTGTACCATAAATTACTGTTCCAATGGACTCAATTCTGTTTATAATGTCATTTGTATACAGAGGCTCTTGCCAATGGGACACAACTGCCCCTTACATACAGCACAGTGATGCCATGGACACCAAACAGTACAACTGGTGACTCGCATAAGGACACACTGACACACAACAGTACCCTGATTGACAGATATTACCATGAAAGCACAGATGCAACAGCCATAACTGACAAAGGATGGCAGTGGCTTACAGATGTGCAGGACAATTTGACCCTGTCCCTGCCAGCCAAAACAACACATGCAAGCCTAAAGACAACCGCCTGGGACAATCCTACCACCATTGCAAGGACACATCACCAGTTCATCACAGAAAAAGATCTTCTAGACAGAACAGTGCAGAATGTCCTCCTCAATGTTTCTACCACTTCTGAAGACACAAAACCCAGTGCCAAACCCATAGACACAAAGAGCAGTCTTTGGAGCTCCCCGGAACCTCTTACGAGCGTCACGCAAGTGGGCCATACAAATGGCACCATGCCTCACAATACCAGTTCCACAGTCTCTCCCTACACATTGTCAACGGAGCTACCCTGGAACCCAGCACCTCCCCAGGTCCACTATTCCAGTGTCCAGTACCCCAGCACGGCACCTCCTGCCACGGCTTCCAGAATGGGGTCTGGAACCACTTGCTGTGAGTAAGACTGAGTTGCGATAAATGATGGTACCATTTCAGACTCCTTTGGGGAATCGGTATCAGGCATATCACTGTAACGCTGATCAGTTCTGAGGTGGCACTTTGAGACCAGACTAATAAAAATTTTCACCTGCCCTCAAGTCCTAAATTACAAGCCTGTACTCCATCGTGATGTAATTTGTTGTCAGAGGCCACTTTCTCGACCTTACAAATCAAAAACAATAGGGTAGAAGTATTTAATGTGTGATTTGTGTGTAGGGCAAAGTTGTGATCTGGTACAAGACTTAACCTTGGTACATTTTATATGGGCTTACCTACTGGGACTGCTTTAGTTTATTGGAAGCAATGCTTGTGTTTATTCCCTGCTTTCTGCTCAGCTTTCCCAGGAAGATTTACAATCCACATTGAAGTCTGGATTAGTGGGTAAATAAACCTGAAGGAGGATAAGAAATGAAGTCATCTAATTCATGTATAAAGACGACTCAGATTGTCATAAATTAACATTCAGTACCTGCATTGCACCCCAATTCTGTTTCTGATTTTAGAGCAAGTGTGATTATGTAGTTGCCAAGTATGATTTATATGGTGTCCCGAACTGAGTGTTATTCTTAATCTGCCTCCACAGCCCCTGCTCCCATTATTAACCTGGTAGTGCTTAATGTCACAAGCTCTGGTTTCTCTGTGCGCTGGTCTGTGGACTCCTCGGCTGGTCAGGAGTTTGAGCTGCAGCTGCTGAGGGACCTTATTATAGTCATCAGTGAAAAGATTCAGCTCACTACCTGGGCAGCGACAGGACTGGAGCCAGGAGTGATGTACACTGTCAGGGTGGTCTCCATGTCCTGTGGAAACGAGAGTGATGCCGTCTTTCAGGATGTGAAGACAGGTAGGTGCTGGGGGGTGAAGGAAGGACCCCTGCACTTTCAGCAACATTAGCTTTGAGTCTTTTTGGACAGCATACCACCCCACATGTGAGTGGTTTAAACCTACATGGTACCCAGCTTACCCAATAATGTTTTTGGAACATTGAGATGAAGTGAACACAGTACAAAGTAAGGGGGCATTGTCAAAATGCTTTAAAAAAGTTATAGATTGGCATATATACCTCCTACATAAACATGAAAAAATATTCCAAATGACAAAATCTAAATGCACTGAATAAACAGTTAAAGTAAATTGAAAAAACAACAACATATTCTGTATACTATATATATATATGAATGCAAAATAATACAGTTTACTTAATATGTATGGTTCCCGAGGGAGACATATGATATGTGTCAACAACATAATTGTGTAACAGTCAGAGAATAGTGACTTCACGTGGTCAGGGTACTATGTCTGTGCAACATTTTCTCACATTGTACACAACCACACACAATGTGCCAGAATGACATGTGCTAGCTGCGGAATTACATGTTTAAGTTGCTTTTATATAAAAATGTAATGCTTGTCAATTGTATAATGTGCATGAAAGAAGATTGCAATGGGACTTTAAAATGGGAGCTTTCTCTGACAGCACAGTAGGCATCACCTCTTAAACTCTGACCAAGATGTGGAAACAACCTATGAAACAATGTGTAATATAATCACTTTTGATGTCTCTCGTTGTCCACAGCTGCACAGGCACTCGAAGCGGAAACCCGAATAACAAATGTGCAGTTCACAGAGGCCTTGAGAAACACCAGCAGTGCAGAGTATTTGAATCTGACTCAAGAAATCCAGAAAGAGGTCAGTGTGATTAAACAATTTTTGCATAAAAAAGTATTATGGGGTGTAGGTTTCATTTTAGAATTGGGTGGGATGCTGTCAATATTGGGGGGGGCGGGCACAATCAATATTGTAGGGGGGTGTCCACTATGCCTATGGAGCCGTACATATATTATTGGGGGGGAGAATTTAATTTTCTCTCAACATTGGGGGGACGTGTCCCCTAAACCTACGCCTATGACAGTATTTACTCTTCTCTGAACAGGATGCATTCTACCCAAATTGCAAATTGGTTGCAAATTCTATTAATCTATAAACTGGTTCAGCTCAAAGGTCTATTGGTAGTTTCATTTGAAGATTAGTCATTAAGGATCCCAACATGCCCACTTCTTTGCATTCTACCGACAAGAGATCTATTTATAGTTGTAACACTCCAGTGTTTGGTAATCATTAAATTTCAAAATAGTTCCCCAAGGGATTATGGGACATACCCTTTCACACGGAAGCATATGAAAAGCCTTATAGCAAAGCAGCTGACAGGCCCCTGCATGTAGTTACCCACTTGGCCGCCCCCTGCTACAGCCCACATACACGGCACACAGGCAGAACGCCTCTTCTGCTTTTTCACAGAGAAGCTGTTAGTGTGTGTGTCAGATTGTTTACATCCCTCCTCACTCAGCCTCTTATAGCAACTCACTTTCTATATAATAATAATAATAATAATAATAATAATAATAATAATAATACAATACTGTGGTATTACATTATCTATTCTCTATATAGAGACTGATTATTATTATTATTATTATTATTATTATTATTATTATTATTATTATTATTATTATTATTATATCTTATCTATTGTTCGTGATCCCGTGGTCTTCCAGGGTTTCCACGAACAGCGGCGCAATTCACTTTAGGCCCGGGACTCCAGTTCCTTTGTACAAGTACATGAAATGAGCAGCTGCACAGTTGCTCCAGATTAGTTTTGGTGTTCAGTCCATCTTCTGCTCTCACTCCTGTAATATAGCTGCTACTTCAGTGCTTTGCCCTTGTAGTGTGCGCTTACCTGTGTCTGTAGACCCTGCATCTCTTCATGGTGTGGTGTGGTGGACACCCACCCCCTTGACTCTACTCGACATCGCTCTTCAGACTCAACGTTGAGAGCTCAATTTGGTCGAGAATCATCTAACTGATCTCTAAACTTGAGGTTCTTCATCGAGAGTTACATCACTTTTCTCAGGTCTCAAGAGCTCAAGTTTTTCTCTCGAGAGCTCTAGATTTAGGGCATTTCTGCCGGGAAACATCCTCACTGCTCCTGCTCATCTTCTGAAACACAGAGATTTCATCGCTGTGGGGATTGCCTTGCCAAGCTGCCAGTGCAAGACCCTCACAAGTTCTGTGCGGCGTGCTTAGGGCCCCTCTATGACCCTGGAGACTGTGGCTTTTGGTGCTGGTCCTGGTCCTGGGTGGGGAGCCTTGGCCGATTTCACAATGAATGTTGTGGCACCTGAACCCAGCTGTGATGCAGCTTTGGGTTTGGCCCCTGAGAGGGATTGTCTTTCAGTGTCGGGGCTTTCAGTCCATTAACATGGAACACCACAATAACTAAAACTAAGGAATAAGATAACCTGCATTTACTAAACACACATGGAAGGAAAGCATTCACCTGTTTTTCTTACACAGATCCGTAAGTCTCTTGCTGCAGACATTGGAGCCCTGATAGACTCTGGGAACGTAAGAATCGTCATCTGGAACCTGACCAGTGGCAGTGTGAGAGTGAAGTTCATCTTGCTGTTTTCAACAGACATGAGAGAAGACATCCTGAACATCTCGAGAGCTGTGCTAAACGCACTGAAGGACAGCTCCAAATATGTTGTTGATAGCAACAGCACAAGTATAGTTGGTATGTAACTTAATTATTGAGTCGCAACAAATACTGAAGAAAATCCTTGGCTTACAATTTCCTCTCAACGTGACTGTATAATACATGCTTTAAAATGCAGATATATAGAAAAATAGAAATGCAAATATATAGAAAAATATTAAGAATTAAGTTCTTGCTGGTTTTCAGTCAACAAAATAAATAAACATGAGTATAACAAGAACAAAAAACTGTCAGGTTGGCAGCATTCCTGTAAAGCACCGTTGTGTGTGTTCTGAGAGGAGGAGGGCAACTTTCTGTCTTTCAGGTGAATCTGACACACTTTGTTGTTTGTTATTGGACAGATTTTGATGAATGTGCATCTGGGGACGAGGACTGCTCTGCTCACGCGCTCTGCCACAACACGTGGGGCTCCTTCAACTGCTCCTGCAAAGATGCCTTCACAGACACCAACCCACACTGGCCTGGCCACAGCTGCGAAGGTGGGCCTACCTTGTGCTGACCTACAGGAGCCTCACACCTTCATTCCTGCTCCTCAGCCTCTCACACAAATACAAAAGTTACAATTGGGATTAAATATCTGGACCTTTTTAGAAAGTGAATTTAATATACTTTAAGTGATGCTTACCATTTAATTGCTTATCTTTTCAAGTCAGTCTATCTATCTATATCTGTCTGTCTATTTGTCTAACGATATGTTTTCCAGACATTAATGAATGTGAAAATGGTACCAATACCTGCGGCCCTCACGCATCATGTCAAAACACCATCGGCGGATACGTCTGCTCTTGTAAACCTGGATTCTATGACACCAACCCTGGTCAGTCAGGCAGAAGCTGTGCAGGTACAATCCAGTAGCCAAAACAAAAACACCAAAGGGTTTTAAGACTCTAGTGCTACTTGTTGAGATACAATACGTAGCTATGGCACCTTAGTTACATTGTCCTTCAGGGACACAAATGTAAAAAGAACTGTGGAAAATACATGATTATGTCGAATGTGCTTAAAATATATACATTATAACATACATCAATTATTGTTCCTATGAAGATGTGGATGAATGCTCGTCAGATAACATCAGGTGCCATCCGAACGCCACCTGTCAGAACACTGTGGGTGGATACGGCTGCACCTGCAAACCTGGCTTCAAAGACAGTGACTCCGCAAGGCCTGGACAGTACTGTGAAGGTACTGTACAATACTTTCACAAGTGGTGTTATATATACTTCTCCTTCTTTTCCATTCATGTCTATCATAGTTTTTCTTATTTTATGATATTTTGTATGCAGAATGCTCTCTCTGTGAAATCAATAGATGTTTGTGCTTTTGTTGTCTTTTTAATTTTTTTATTCTGGTGTTGCTTAACTAGCAGAAACACATGCACGTGAGTCATTACAGCTTCTTTTTTTTTAAGAGATTAGTGTCAGGTTTCCACAGAATGCTGGGGGATTGAAAAAATGAGCCAGCTTGTGATAATGGTGGTGAATTTGTATGTTCTTCCTTGAGATTTCCTTGAATGTATCAGCAGACAAAAAATAAAAAAGACAAAAACTTGCTGCTAGGAAATGAAACAGCACAGAACAACATTCATTTTCAAATGGGAGTCAGTCCACACACGACCTAAGATATAGGTGACACCACCATACCGAACATCTCTGCTATCACTAACATTATTTTTGAATCTAGAAACAACCACACAAGGGACTGCGTGTTGGTACTTATTTACACGTATGTTCCCTTTGTGTTGGAGATATATCAGTTCAGTCACCTTCCCTTGGCTACTGAGGTGTCTGAAATAATTGCTATAGTAGGAGTTTATGAGTTCAGCAGTCTTTTTAAAGGCAGAATGTCATTCAAACATGCCTTGCCCAGATTTCAATACCGTTTTTAATGTTGAAGGATTATTTTTTGTTTCTATTTTGCTGCTATGGTTTAAAGGCAAAATGAGTGCACACACAGAATAACACAACGGAAAATATAAGAATCATATATAAGCCATGTGCTTTGGAGGAACCTTTTTCTCTGATCCTTGTGACATGCTTCTGTTGAGATGTCAGTAGTGCCTGGTTTACCGCTGCCTCCAGTCTTGCCTTTCAATAGCCAGGAAACAGCAACCAGCAACAGCAACAGCATTAAAACAACCTGGGGGGGCTTAATGAGCAATCCTGCCTGCATGAAGTTTATCAGACTTTGACATTTAACTGTCTCCTTTGTTTATGATTGAAGTGTTTTGAAGTGATTGATGGGTAAAATCCACTTGCAACACAATGCACAATGGTAAATTACACAGTAGACAGTAATATAATACAAGACAAGAAGCAGTTTTTCACTGGTGCCTTAAAAGTCCATTGTAATATCAAGTTCTATGAAAAACACTCTGAAATGCCCATTACAGGTACTCATTAGAAGTACATGATTTGTGCTGAAAGCTTTTCTTTGTTCTTCAGATATAGATGAATGTAAAACGAAAGCGAATTCCTGCCATCAAAATGCAGTATGTCATAACATCATTGGAGACTATACTTGTGTCTGTGGAGAAGGATTCAGTGATATCAACTCAAGTTACCCAGGAAGAAACTGCACAGGTATCTGTCTTAAGTGACAAAACAAATATCTTGGGGGAGTTTGTGACCATTCCCTGAGGTCATTTAGAAGAACGTATTCTTTCCAGTGAGCTGTTGCTGGGTAATTACTCATTACGGTTATTCCACAACACACCCACTGTCTTTCTTATATCTCACCCTTTAAGTGCTTGTCTTTCTTTGCATCAAGCAAACCAACACATTCCATTGCGGGTCTCCGTCAGTAGTATTCATAAGTTGATAGAAGGATCAGAGTGTTTTTTGGATATAAAGGGACTAGAAATGGCCAATGAAAAGTACTGTCAGTAAATAGTATCAGTATAAATTGTTCCAATGTTTCACTCTTGTTCTAGAATGATACCTACCTTAATTCCATTCTCAATATTCTCCTTTTCTATAGCAGGACACATCTATGTAGGTTCTGAATATGCTTGAGTCTACAATGCATCTCTTGCCTTTTTGATGCTAGCATGTGGTAATGTTCAGTGTATGACCCATAAAAGCATGCTGGGATTGCAGTCATGCTTGGGACATTGTGTAGTACTAGGAAAATAGATGCGATCAGAATGCCTTTCTGATTCATATCCATTTCTGTAATGAGAAACCTGAAACCATGACAGCTATTGAGTAACATTATGATGCACATATAGTGTGACTAGACTTAAACTTTTCAAATATTTACTATTCTCCCATCAGATAAAAAATGTATTAAAAAAAATCTAAAGTAGTAAACCCTATACTGAAATATCACAGGCTTTTAAAACATCCAATGAGCATTTGTCATTATGTGAGTATTTTTCCCTTAACATCAACTCAGTTTGCCAATGGTTGTATAACTACAGTGAAGAGGACCAAAGTAAAAACATCAGCGGTTTTACCATTATTTAGCAATTTCTGACCTTGTTTTTCACTTTAAACAGAATCACTGCAAACTAAACCTCGTTTCTGTTGTGTGCTGTCCTGGAGTTGTTTGGTTACTGTTTCATGAAATATTTCCAGGCTGGCTGTGACGCTATATGATGTGATGCTGCTGTTTTGCTTATTCACAAACTTCCTTAGTTTGAATTCAGGATGTTCTGGTACTGATTTAATTTACTTCTCAACCATATTTGGTGATGATTCAGTCATGATTACATATGTTCATATTTTACAGTAATTATTATTATTGTACGAACATGATACATGTATCAGAAAATTGTAAAGCATTGGGCAGTAGTAAAGGAGAAACTAACAGGGAAAATGTAGAAGAAGTGCAGTTTTAGAACTACAGTGAGGGAAAAAAGTATTTGATCCCCTGCTGATTTTGTTCGTTTGCCCACTGACAAAGAAATGATCAGTCTATAATTTTAATGGTAGGTGTATTTTAACTGTGAGAGACAGAATAACAAAAAAAAATCCAGAAAAACGCATTTCAAAAGTTATAAATTGATTTGCATGTTAATGAGGGAAATAAGTATTTGATCCCCTATCAATCAGCAAGATTTCTGGCTCCCAGGTGTCTTTTATACATGTAACGAGCTGAGATTAGGAGCACTCTCTTAAAGGGAGTGCTCCTAATCTCAGCTCCTTACCTGTATAAAAGACACCTGTCCACAGAAGCAATCAATCAATCAGATTCCAAACTCTCCACCATGGCCAAGACCAAAGAGCTGTCCAAGGATGTCAGGGACAAGATTGTAGACCTACACAAGGCTGGAATGGGCTACAAGACCATCGCCAAGCATCTTGGTGAGGAGGTGACAACAGTTGGTGCGATTATTCGCAAATGGAAGAAACACAAAATAACTGTCAGTCTCCCTCGGTCTGGGGCTCCATGCAAGATCTCACCTCGTGGAGTTTCAATGATCATGAGAACGGTGAGGAATCAGCCCAGAACTACATGGGAGGATCTTGTTAATGATCTCAAGGCAGCTGGGACCATAGTCACCAAGAAAACAATTGGTAACACACTACGCCGTGAAGGACTGAAATCCTGCAGCGCCCACAAGGTCCACCTGCTCAAGAAAGCACATGTACAAGCCCGTCTGAAGTTTGCAAATGAACATCTGAATGATTCAGAGGAGAACTGGGTGAAAGTGTTGTGTTCAGATGAGACCAAAATCGAGCTCTTTGGCATCCAATCAACTCACCGTGTTTGGAGGAGGAGGAATGACCCCAAGAACACCATCCCCACCGTCAAACATGGAGGTGGAAACATTATGCTTTGGGGGTGTTTTTCTGCTAAGGGGACAGGACAACTGCACCGCATCAAAGGGACGATGGACGGGGCCATGTACCATCAAATCTTGGGTGAGAACCTCCTTCCCTCAGCCAGGGCATTGAAAATGGTTCGTGGATGGGTATTCCAGCATGACGATGACCCAAAACACACAGCCAAGGCAACAAAGGAGTGGCTCAAGAAGAAGCACCTTAAGGTCCTGGAGTGGCCTAGCCAGTCTCCAGACCTTAATCCCATAGAAAATCTGTGGAGGGAGCTGAAGGTTCGAGTTGCCAAACGTCAGCCTCGAAACCTTAATGACTTGGAGAGGATCTGCAAAGAGGAGTGGGACAAAATCCCTCCTGAGATGTGTGCAAACCTGGTGGCCAACTACAAGAAACGTCTGACCTCTGTGATTGCCAACAAGGGTCAAAGGGGTCAAATACTTATTTCCCTCATTAACATGCAAATCAATTTATAACTTTTTTGAAATTTGTTGTTGTTATTCTGTCTCTCACTGTTAAAATACACCTACCATTAAAATTATAGACTGATCATTTCTTTGTCAGTGGGCAAACATACAAAATCAGCAGGGGATCAAATACTTTTTTCCCTCACTGTATATTACTATTCGTTTGTCAATATGTCTGTTGTCATGGTCCTCCTTCGCAGCGTTGGCCCCTGCGATCACAGTGATGTCCACCTCACCAGAAACCGAGACTTTGGTTAACATGGTAACGACTCATTCTCTGGAAGACAAACGTGAAACATCTTCGGCTCCGGTGATTTCCCAAGAAGATGCCATAACAGTCGATTGCAGGATTTTTGAAATCTCAGTCACTGTGGCAAAGGCTTTTCTGACCTCGAAATCCATAGCCATTAGCTCTCTCTACCTGGGAAAGATGGAGTGCAATGTGAGCAGTGTAACTGAAACTCACGTCAGACTCAGAGTCTTGTGGGATAACTGTGACACACAGCTACTGCAGGTAAGTACTAAGCAGTGTCTGTGGTTTGTCATGGCCAGTTTATACCAGACAGGGGTCCAAGTCCTTGTTTTGCAAAGTCGAATCTTAACCTTCGAGTCTCGAAGTTGATGATGGAAAAGACTTGAGTCAAGTCCCATGTTACAGGGTTTACATCAACTCAAGTCCTGAATTGAGGCTTTCAAGTCTTCAAGTCTTAGTAATAAAGTATAAATATATTATTACACTGAATTTCTGCAATATTAATAATAATAATACGTGGAGAAAAGTTATGTGCCAAAAAATAAAAACTCTCACGGTTGCATTAAGAACTCATGCTTCCTCTCTTTGTGAGATTTTAAATGACAAACGGAGTTTGAAGTTGTTGTCTGTGTGTCTGTGATTTTTATTCCACAGGTTTTTCAGTCATCAACTTGAATTAAATCTTTATAATTAAATACAATTACTTTTGGAACATGTTTATCAATATTACAAAGGCAATTAGAACTGAACTTATGGAACTGGTCCAGACATTAACTTGCTGGTTGGGATGTTGCGTGTAGCTAACTTAGCACACAGTAAATGGAGCATGAGTTATCAATTACATCACAGAATGCCATGGTGCAATGTTTTTCGCCCACACGTCTGATGCTTGCCTAACAAAATCGCGGCACGTTGCCAACAGAAAGCAGCTAGGCAGAAACTCAGTCTGTGAATGAATGACTCGTCTCAAGTCATTAGCTCAAGTCCAAGTCAAATCACAAGTAATTGTGATGAAGTCAAAGTTGAGTTTCAGGTAATCTAATATTCAGTTCCAAATTGTAACATCGAAAAACAGAGTTGCTGTCTGCAAAACCTGTGGAATAAAAATCACAGACGCACTGACAACAACTTAAAACTTTGTTTGTAATAAATAACATTTATTGATTACTGTTACATTACTAGAAAGATTGAATATGTTCCCCCCCAAACGCACACAGCAATAAGGTGTTCGTCGAGCTTCTCGGTTCTCTTGATCTGCTCGTTGAACATTTTGCATAGGCCTACTGCTGAGTAGTTACTCTAAACGCCATTTTTCGCCACGCAACCCAGACAAATACATGGATAAAAACATGCCAAAAAAGTGTATTGTATCAATCTATCTTACTAGTAATGTATAGCTCTTAATTTTTCAAAATGGTAATGCGCAAGATTTTTCATATGAAAAAAGTGTTGACCGAAACCAGTCCTGCTAGCAAAACCGGGGTGGTAGCGGGTGTGCATAGCATGTAGAGACTTGAGAGATATGGTAATCTAATTGTCATCACCAAAAGTTGATTTGTCTTAAGTCATTCAAGCAATTCAATACAGAAGCTTAATTTATTTTGTTTTGTTGGGGTTCAACAAGCACCATCGATACCTTCACACGCAGTGTAATTCGCAATCAAAACAAAACCGAAATCAAAGCACAATTCAAAATCATCCCCATCGAAATGGTCACCTCAATTTCATTTCCTTTGCCATGCTTTTTTGCTGGTATGCGGCAATATAGGGGGTGTTTTGCAATGAGTAGCACTGATGTGCACCCCAACCCTCGCCAGTGCCTGCTGTATCCCCCTGGTCGGCACTTCATCAGAAAACCTCTCCCCGTCGGCACTTCACTAGCACCCTCTTTATGTCCTGTCCACGTTACTGATGATTAGTATGTGTACATCTGTAAAAAAAAAAAGCAGACGGTGGCCAATAGTAATGCAAGTGTTTATTAGTGTTGTGTTGAATTTGAGGCAATAAACCTATGAACTAGTTTTAGTGCCTTGAATAATACTTGACTGCTTGACTTGACTTAATATAAACCCAGTAACTTGGGACTTGACTCAAGTCTTTTCCATAATTTCATAAGACTTGATTTGAGACTCCAAGGTTAAGACTTGAGACTTGACTCTGACTTGCAAAACAATGACTTAGACTCCTGTCAGGTGTCTGGCTACAGATCCAAATAAAAAGTATGGCTAAATTTAGCTTTCCTTTAAACTGCTCCACTGGAATGTAAGTCATTACAAATTCCAGAGTGTATTTTGTGTTAATCCAAATAAATTGGTGCCCTGTAGTTAATTTTCTTTAATTTGACCCATGCCCCCCCAACCCACACATTGTCTTTATAACAATAAGAAATTCACAAGTGCGGTTTTTCCTTTCAGAATCATACCCACACTTATGCTGGGACAACTTTGTTTAATGACCGTACATCCACTTCTTTGATTGCACCTAAAGTTAATCTTGAAATACCAGTCAAATGCTTCTACAGCAACAGCTTCCTCATATCCACTGGATATGCCCCCACAGGGTAAGACATGATTTTTATTGTTTCATTGTTTCCTTCGCAGTTTCCTTCGCAGTTATCAATACCTTCTAGGACAGTGGTTCCCAAGCCTGGTCCTGAAGGACCCCCTACCCTGCTGGTTTTTGTTCCAACTGAGCTCTTAATTACTTAATTGAACCCTTAATTTAACTTATAAATTTCTAATTCAGAGCCTTTTAATTATTTTAAACATTAGTGGTTTTAAGTCAAGTAGAGAATTATATAAATAACGTATTAAAGAATCAACTTTTTTATTACACAAATCTAGTCAAAGTCAAATCTAAGAAGATTATTACCCCAATTAAGATTCAATTAACTAATTGAGAGCTTGGTTGGAACAATAACCAGCAGGGTAGGGGCTCCTCCAGGACAAGGGTTCACTGTTCTAGGACTTGTTTCTTAAAAGGTGTCACTTGGCCCTGAATGAAGTATACAAACCCGTTTTCAAGAGGGAGAGAGCTGGGATTGTGAATTTATATAATTACCTTTATCAATTAACTGAGAAAACCAGCTTAGATTGAGTTATGTAAAAGGCTTGATGTAAAAGGATATTTTGGGATACAGCATATTAACTGGAGACCTTCTACTTTACTTAAACAGTTTTTTAAAGGTTTGTCATTATTTTATACGCACTTTCAAATCAAATGTGCAAGTACAAATAGCTATTACTTGAATAGAGAGGGTACAATCTTTTCCTTCAAGCACCCCATAAACATGTACATTTCTTTCAAGATTAACTGTTTCTTCAGTTAAGAGGCTACGTTTGTAACAAAACCTTAACATTCTGTGACATAAAGTAAGCATTAGACTCTTCTAATCATTCACATCTTTCTCCCATGCCTAATTCTCATAGAGTTGACATGATCCAGGATATAATTGAAGGATCTGGAAGTTTTCTGGCCACCATTCAGCTGCTGAATGGGACCGATCCATTCCCGAAAAATTACACACTGTCTCCAGATGAAGAAGTCTTTATTGAAGTGGGGATCAACTCAACCACGCCCCAAGTCAAGCTCATTGTTAACGAGTGCTGGGCTACACCTACCAGCAGCGCTTCTGACCCAACAAAATACAAGTTCATGGAAAACAGGTAGACAGACCAGATGGTTTCTTTCTTTTTTATGAATCTGTAATTTTGCAAAGGGATTAGTATTTGTTGGTCGGGTTATCTGCACCATCAGTGCAACTATAGAGGTAGTAGAAAAAATCACCTGTTATTATTAAGAACTAAAGACCCACTTTCCTCACTAAAACTTCCTCTGATTGTACACAGATTCTCGTCATGGTTCTGCTTCAGTTGTCTCTTTCCAAATCAGTGTAGTGTTATAATACAGATCTAAACCCTTTAACAAGTGAATTGCCTTATTTTAATGATAGAAATCCCATTACCTCTCTCCTTCAGCTGTCCCACGGCCAACACCTCCACCAGGGTCATCGAGAATGGAAACTCCACTAGAGCACGTCTGGCCCTGCGCATATTTTCCTTTGTCGACCACAGTGTCATCTACCTGCACTGTCAAGTTCACATCTGCATTGACAATTCAAGTACTAATTCTAACTGCAAACCTGTGAGATGTTTTATTTTTAAATATGAATACATTGTGTTTGTACATATTTTACTTTAAACAATAAGACAAAAGTCAAACTAACTGAATGAATACACAATAACTCACCAGGTAAAACTTTGTAAAGGTGTATCTCTCAGATAATGACATTAATTTCGTTATTTTACATCAGGGTTGTAATCTGCGATCAGTGAGATCTACTCAATCTATTGGAATAGGAAAGGCCTCCTGTGGTCCTATTTTTAGGAAGCAAGAGGGTAAGTAGGAAAACTCCTGCCATGGTAAAAAATGTATAAAATGTTGAGTGGGGATATATGTATTTTAATGTATTTGCCTGAATGGAGAGAGCAGTTGATGATAGTATGATGGCCATTTCATAGGGTACTCCAATGTTCTGACACACATCGTAAAGAACACAGAGTTAGTGGTCTAAGGCAGAAGGCCCGTGCTTTGTTGTAACTGGTAATGCTTCTTGTTTTCCCACAGCGCCATCCCAAGACAAAGGGAGCTCCTATTATCAGACAGGCTTCATCATACTGGGGGTCGTCCTGTGCCTGCTGCTCCTGGTGGCGGGGGCCAGCGCAGTCTTCTTTTACAAAAAGTACATCGGCCACTACGACTTCAGCTTCAAGCCCAAACAGGAGAACTTCACCTACCATGTGTTCAATACTTAACTTCGCCTGTCACTTCTGAATGAATTGTAGCATTCGTACGTCACTGCCTGATGAGACTGCTCCCAAACATATAATCAGCAGAACCCAGCTGGCTTTCTGCTTTAGCTGCCTGAGAAGAGGATCGCCTGTGTGGAGGTTGTGTTGCTGTGAAGAGCCTTGCTTTTACACGACAGGCTTCCTTCACAAGTACTCTTTTGCTTGTCTCCTTCACTTTGAGTTAAAATAGACTTTCTGTTTTTAATGTAGAAGTCTTAGAAGAGGAAAGTATCATTCAAATAAGTTGCTGAGTGATTTAGAAGACTGAATTGAAATACATTTGTATATGTACAAAATGTTTGAAGGGTTTTTTAATTGACTACAATTAATTTAGTAAAAAAAAAAAAACATTATTTATGGCCTCTTCTTGATTAAAGTTTTATTATTTGTAATAGTTCCAAATTCCTGAATATAATCTGTGTTAAGTACACTGAGATCTCTGCCTTGTTTCTAAGTTCCCTATTACACAGTGAGAATAGTGATTATAAGTTGAAAATTAAATAATGTAACCTTAGTCTACATTTTCAGCAAGAAATACATTGAACAGACATGACAAAACAAAGCATTATTTGTGTAATTTAAAGATAAAAAGGCAATATGCATATAATTTAATCAGGATATGTATATTATATATGTACATATATAATATTTTATGTATGCATAATATATAATACATGTAAGGTAAATGTTAGACATGCTGTAATTTGGGGATTTATTTTATTAAAATGACCTTTTAATTTAAAATAACAATATAAGTAATGTTTTATCTGGATTAATAATTAAAAGTTTTAACTATGTCCCAGATCAAGTCCAACCTTCAACCCACCTGTCTCTTGCCAATTACAAATGCAGTACTGGGTTTTGTAATATGGCAGGTGGGTAAATTTGAGTGAATCCACACCTTAATCCTGTCTGCTTTTTCTATTATGGTGAAAGTTTTTTAGCCCTGTAATTTATTTCTAATGTCTTCCTTGTTGACTATTAAAAATCACCAGACTACCTTCTGAAATAAAACTGTTCATCAACCTTGAGATACCTGATTGCCCCCACCTGATAGAGGCGAGAAGGGTGTGACTTGGCAAATACAATAATATCATGGTAATGGTAATCTGAGAACTGTGTACCAGAGACAAAATATGCCACACATTCGACTCAGTTTAAAGGCGACCATAGGAGCCCTAACATTTGGCACAGGTTGGAGTTAAACTAAAATCCACAAAATTTCTAATTAAAAAAAAAGAGAAAAGAGAACTTAAACTATCTATGCGCACAGTGTAAGTAATTTGTTAATGTTTAAACATTAACATTGTGTCATTATTTTATAAAAGAGAACACAACTAGATAACAAGGACGTCAATTCTACAAAGTCTGAGGATGAGCCCCTTATTAAAAATAGAACAAAAACTTTTCTTCACATGTGTGATGTAAATAAAATACCAGACTTACCTGTTTCTATCTTTCCCTTAGTTGTTGTGACCACCTCCATCACCACTCTTCCAGTTCCATCCTGTGAAAGCCTGAATCCCTTCTGTCACATTGATCTCCAGAGGTCATGCTTTGCTCAGCCAGAAAATCTGCAACCTTCAGGATAGACCCAGTATCCCACAGAAACAGAGACCAGAAGATGAAAGCAAATATCGAATGTCTTATGAATTTCTGCAGGTTCTAAATGGTTTCATGCAAACTATTGAAACTCACTTTATCTTACTGGTGAATTTCATCTTTTAAAAAACAAGGCACCACAGTTAGTATAAATCCTATCCAGTGATCTGGATCGTGCGTTTATTACTTTAACACACATGCAAATGTTACATCATTTACCAGCTACTTAATTTCAGTAAAATCAGATGTAGAAGACAGGTACTGCTAAATAATGCATTTAGGGTCCATGTTTATAGTACATATAATCAGCAGAACCCAGCTGGCTTTCTGCTTTAGCTGCCTGAGAAGAGGATCGCCTGTGTGGAGGTTGTGTTTATAGTATTGCAATTCTGCCAAGTTCTAGCAACATGTAAAACACACACACATGTTGTTTTGCAAGTTTGTAGCACCTGCATTGTCTGTAATGCTGAAAACCAAATCAATGGCTGTTTTCAGAACTGTGATTGGCAGATGGCCCATATAATAAGTAGTCTTTAAACCAATTTACAATTAAAGTAAATTTGTGGTTAGGTGACATAAGAAGACAATATGTGTACAGTAAGCTTCCCAACAACAAGTGGCATGCTTTAGAAACTAGTATCGTTTGACCTCTTTAAAACATAAGACAATTAGGCAACTGCATTAGATCATATTTCAATACAGGATTGGCCCATTTCTGGGAAAAAGTGACTCATCAATGTAAAACAAAGCCACACACTCTTTTCTTGGTTTTTGTGTAATATGTCAACAATCACAGAGTCATTGTTATTAAATCTCATATTGCCTGACGACAGGGATGACAGAGTACCTACATTCCAAATGTTTATACTTTAACGTCGTGTGTGATTGCCACGGTACTGGGCTCTTTGAATCGGTGGGGTCTGGGAAACAGATACGCAGAAAAGCCAGGGATATGGTGAAGGGAGGGTCTATTTATTATTTACAGTGATGCATGAAAGAATCCAAATATAAACGCCTAGCTCTTCTCCTCCCAGGTCCTTCTCTGTAAACACAAAACAAACAAACACAGACACACACCCCAAACAATCGAAATTGTGATCTGCAATCAAGTCCAAGTCAAAAAACACAAGGTCACAGCCAAGATCATTAGCCCTTTGGGGTCTGTTCCCTGTCCCCATTTCATCTCACACTTGAAACTCCAACCACCTCCAGCTCCCTTCAACAATCAGGAATCTCATCTTCCTGCTTTTATGTGGTAGCTGGAGCAATCCTGGGAGCACTGTAGGTCATGTGCTCCCACACACTGTTCATCCTCCCAGGGTGTCTGGGTGACGCAGTACCTTCTTAGTTATCATTTTGTAACACAGCAAAATGTAAAAAGTCCAAGGGTGGTAAATACTTCCTTTTGCCACAGTCAATTTATTTCAGTACTTCAACAGATGATTAACTTGCCCCCTTTCAAAGACTGCCTAGGAGTATTTAATCGAAATACAGAGGTAAAGTAAGGTCAGTCATTTGCGTTGTCTTCATCATTTGCACTGGCATTGGTATGGTCAATTTCAGAAACATTATTTAATTAATAACCAGCCATCTTCTATATATCTGTCCCTAGAGTCTGTTTTATTCTGATTCTGGTTTAGGGGTGGGGGGCAGGAAGCTTCGCCTGCCACCCTTTATGATTTCCTATCTAACAAAATAAATATTTTCCCCACAAAGGTAAGAATGGAAAAATGTGCAGTACAAAAAGACACTCGTTTTGTGTAGCGCTCCAACTTTCACTCTTAATAAGAATCATTTCAAACTCCACCAGTCTTTAGTTGCTGGGATTCCTTTCTTTCACGGCTGAGGTATAATAATTCAATTAAAGAGAATGACTGAAATGGAGAATATTAAAATAGTATTAAACTGGACACACACCCTTTCTTTGATTTAATCTCAGAAAAATCAGGAGGGGAAATGCCACAGATTCCTTGATTTTACTTCCACAATGCTGTATTGTTCAACAATGAATCAAGCTATATTTTACCACAAGAAAAAAAAAAAAAAAAAAAAAAAAATCTGTGATACATCCCCAATTTGACACAATATGACAGATGCATTACCTTTTTAAGATTTTATATTTAATCATTATACTCTTTAGATTAAATTGTGTTCTCAATTAAATGTAGCCCTTATCATTGGTGTATGAAAGTATGGTGTAACTGAAAAACTAATAACACCTCTGTTTTACATATATGTATCTACTGCAGAGACAGTTCCGAAAAACAAATTACATTCAAATTATTCAAATGAAGACAAGGAAGGGTTTGTGTAATTTTATTTTTTTATGTATCTGAAAAATCATCATCATCATTTTTATTCTCATCAGTATTGAGTAGTAGTAATAGTAGTAGTAGCGTATAATCCAACTGAACCTGCAACGTCACCTAGCAAGAGAAGGTGGGTCTGTCTCGGATGAAAAGGAAACCTACCTGTACATAAGTGCATAGGCACAATACCGCACCCTTATACCCAAACGAGCAAGTCTTTCAAATGGGATGTAGCGGATTATAACCTACCCTATTCAACATGCAATGTGCCTAGATAAAGCAGATAGCAGCCATGAAGAGAGGAAAAGGCTTTTGGATTTTAGTTTTAGGTAAGTCGAATTTATGTTTTGTCTATTATTAATATTATTATGTTCTGTTATTATATTTTTCCCCCCAACACGTTATTATACTCAAATAGTAACAACATTAATTTTGGGAGATTTTTCTGGAATATGTTAATAAGAACAATAACAAACAAAAAGTTATATACATTTTGAAAGAAAGCAAATGCGCGTCCAAAATAAATTACAACAAAGTGTATTTAGGTTATATAACAATGCATTTTCTCCCCAGAAAGTTTGAGAAAACAAAAAGTGATCGTATATTTATAAGTAACATAGCTAACATTATATTATTATTATTGAAAACTAACAGGACCATCGTGAATATAATCTATTCGTTTTTTTCCGAGTCAGTTGCTATTCAGAATTTGTTATGTTCGAAACAAACAGTACAAAAATAAAGAATAAATTACTTTACAATTATTTTAATTGGAACACCAGTAAATCCCCCCCCCCACCCCACCACACACACACAAATAAACATGAAAATACAAATACTATATATATATATATATATATATATATATATATATATATATATATATATATGTGTGTGTGTGTATGTATTACCAAAGATAAATAATAATAATAATAATAATAATAATAATAATAATAATAATAATAATAAACTAATAAGCAATAACACTGGAGACCTGTATCTGATTAATACATAAAAAGCCTATTTAAGGACAATAATAATAATAATAATAATAATAATAATAATAATAATAATAATAATGTGAATCCAAATACAAATAAAACACCAATTGATTTATATAACACTATTATGAGTAATGAATCTGTGTTATTATTTGTCATGTTCACAAGAAGACTGAGGCTGAACTTTTATTACAGAAAGGCACGCAATTTGGTTTCTCGTCCTCGTTTTCAGTTTTGCTTATGGATGTACAAACTCGTTTCTATCAGTGGGATACAGCCTCCCCTACTGTTGGCTTTGGACATCATATCAGCTCCACCAGAAAAGACTGAGGGGAGGACAGAAGGTATTGCTAGAGATCCACCTCGTGTTTAAACACAGGATCTTTGGTATTGCAGGCTTTTATTATTATTATTATTATTATTATTATTATTATTATTATTATTATTTTACAATTGAAATAGCGCTATGTCCGTGCATTCATGACGTACAAATGACTCATGATGGTGCGAAGAACAAGTGTGCAATTTATGTGTCGTTACTGTGAGGCATAATCGACCTCAGTGGTTCCGTTGCAACACATTCGACAGCGGAGCAAAATCATTCACGACACTGTCATGAAATAAGTTGTATTAACAAGTTGAAGAACACAATATTCACAAGAGGATATTAATTAACTAGAAACAAACTATATATTGCCAAATGTATTCTCTTGCTCCCAAAATAAGTCAAAGACTAAAATAAACCAAACATAAATTGCTTTCTTATTTTTACATGTTTTGATAGTACCTCTTCTGTATTTAAAATCATTTGGAGTTTGATTTGACCATTTTATGAATATGGTATCTTCAACGATTGAATAATAATTATGTAAGCTAATTCCGGTTCTATATTTGTCTATAAAACAAAGCATCAACACCATCAAAACGATCTAATTTCCTTCAAATACAAAAATGCATATCATTCCAAAATATGTGGGTATAGACAAATAAATGAGTCTCTTTTTCCATATTAAATTTTTCATCAATTTCTACTGTACATTTGGCTAAAACATATTTAACAGGATAGATTCTATGAATTATTTTAACTTTATTGGTGAGACAATACCCAACAGAAATCTTCCAAATTGTCTTCCAATTTATATTGTTACAATTGCATTCCTTGAACATTTTGCAGGGGGAATAGTAATACCCCTACCTTAATTCCAAATATCTTATTTAATATATCCACATCCCCCAGAAATAAGGATGATGTCTGAATAACAGTATATGGTGTGCAAACTCTCCTATATTCTTTTAGCAGCAATGAAGCTGCTCTGGGAATTGCATCAAAACTAGTGCAAATTCTTTAGCATTAAGTGAAATTTTAAATGCATTTAAGAATTCAGCATAATTACATAATTGTCCATTATCATTTAATAATTGTCTCACCAATACAGTATTATTTTCATACCATTTTTGAGAGAAAAAGTTTTATTTTTATATTTTATATCTTTGTTATTCCAAATAGTATATAGTTTTGGGGACAATTATGTTTATTATATCAATGTCCAAGTCAACAGTACAGTAGTGTGAAAAGTAGCAAGTTAATCAAAAATACATTTCAATAAGAATTCAATCACACCAACCTTCCGAAAGAAACATCTAAGGAATACATTACACATACAATCTTTATTTTTAATTTAGTTTTTCATCCAATTAGTTATAAAAATAATATTTGAAGTCTTAAAATCCAATGCATTAAGTCCTTGTTCTTGTGTGATAGAAAGTATATTTTTCTTTAAATAATATTAATAATAAAAAAATTGTTTGTTCTCTTGCAATTCACATTTTCCATAAGTCTTTCAGACTTTGTGCATATTTTACTTCTAAATATATTCACACAGTTGTTGTGTCTTTATATTTCAACAAAGTGAATGTGTTCAAAACCAATTATGCACATCATATAGGCAACATACTATTGTTGTAGGCTGCATTTGTTCTAAGGCTGAACTGATTAATTAACGCAATTTTGTGATTGAACACATGGAATGCCTAATCCTGTTGTTTAGTACATAAACATAGGCTATAACTGATTACCCAGTAGGCTAAGACTAATATAGGCCTATGGGTTTGTGAAAGAGAGTCGAAATAAAAATAAAAGGTTTGATGCAAAGGACACACTTCAAAGCAATGTGTTGTATTTAACACATAATGTGATTAGAGACAATGCATCCTTTTTGATATAATCCGTATTTGTTATTACCGGTGTCAGGGTCTGAATGAACTGTGAAAATGTGTTGTCCTCTATTGAAAAAACACATTTCTTGTAAGAGCGTAATTTAACAATTGTAATTGTAATTGTGAATTTATGTATTTAGCTTCCTGCAGTTTTTATTGTGTCCCTGGAAACAATACTGAATGCTTTAATTATACAGCCAATCATGTTTTATTTTTATTGATTCATCATGTTGATTGGACATGTTGTGAATGCACAGGCTAAAAAAAATCTGCATTATTCCCATTATAAGAAAAACTATTCAGTGATTGCATGTTGTGTGATTTTTTATTACACAGTTAATAATACAGAGCACAATATACAAGTACACTGGGTACAGCAAGGCAAAGAAAATACAAAGACTTGATTTACAAGTCAGTCTTTTATGAGTTGAACCTCTGTCCAACTCCACTTTCCAGGTGAACACCTCACCCAACAGAGTAGCCAATGATAGTTGCCTATTAGCATACAAGATGACAATGGAGCCCTCACCACCTATCCCACATACCAGGGTAACGACTCTGCTTCCCCATACCTGTTCCTTTCTCGAAGATGATTAAATCATCTCTCCCCAAAGCTTGCTGGACAGACTGTATCCTCACCAATCCTTATCTATGGCCATTGTTATTCTATTGACACAAGACATTCAGAACCCCCCCTCAAGGACATTTGGAGAGACTGGATTTCTCAAAACCTGTGGATTCTTACCAGGATAGAATTTCCCCAGTTTTAGACTGTTTTATTCCTTTATTCCTTACAATTGCAAACAATTTGAATGATGCCTAAGATGGCTTAAACTACAAGTGATTTATAAGCACTAATATGTATCAGTGCAATATTTTTACGAAAACATGTATAATTGCTGTCTGGTATAAGTATAAGACCAGGTATGAGTGGTTTTGCTTCTGGATGCTTATGCTTTCAAATTGTATGGTGTTGGGTGGTGCTGGTGGGGGGTGAAGCATATAATATCAAATATCATGCAGTATTCATATTTATTAAACATTTATAAAACAGCTTTTAAGGGACTTAATTAAAAGTTGAATACCAACTTAGGGAATACTGCCATGCATATACAGAAATAGCTATCTAATGTATAAACAACTGTCAGAGTGCATTCTCCACAAAACTCCATTCTAATTTCAGTCTTCAGGGTCTGTTATGTAATTCATTATGATATGGACACAGAATCGTTCATATGCCTTACAAGACACATTACAGAGTAAATATCCATCCATCCATCCATCCAACCATCTTCAAAACCGCTTATCCTGGTGAGGGTCGCAGGGGAGCCAGAGCCGATCCCAGCAGGCATAGGGCGCAAGGCCAGAGTAAATATGATGTCCTTAATTACTAATCACTAGTTAAGGAACAGTTAAGTATCAGACCTTCTGAATACATGTTATGTTGTGTGATGTAGTGTGAGTTAAATATCAGACAAAAATAACACTATTAAAATGTCTAAAGTTTTAGAACACCCACATTTTTCAAGTTCTTATTGAAATTATTTGAAAGTCCAGTGAATAACCTGAAAGCGGTAAACTGCCAGAGGTTCAAAACAAAGTTTAGGTTACCAAAAACTGAAAAACAATGTACATTTCAGAGTTATATACTGTGTTACTACACCCTCTTAATCATTATTTGGCAGTATTACACACAGCTCCTGTGCATAGAAGTTACACTGTATTCCTACAATGCGCAGATTGTTTGAAAGCTTATTCTCTTCTCTACCAGCGTGTTTCATTCTCAAACACATATGATTCACAGTTTCCGTGTCGCCCGCCTTAATTCAGAGCCTGGAGGGTAAATGCACAGTCTGCACCTGGGGGGGTCTCATTCAGATAGTCGCAGATCACTCAGTTTTGATAATATTTTTGCAAATAGGCTTATTTTGTTCAGAACAACCTAACAATTAATCCAGTATATATTATTTGATGTTCTGTCAAACGCAGGAAAGTTCAGATCCAATTGTGTAAAATCGTTGTGTACTGTAAACAGAGTTTCCATCTTGACATTCTGAGCTCTCTACGGGTGTGTGTAGCTTCTACCAAAATGTGAATGCTCTTGTTTTGATTGGTAGACTGTCTGGTTCCAGAATATGTCATAATTGAAAATATTTTCTGAAATTTTGTATTCCTACTCAGACCAAGTATCCCCCCAGCCCCCATTTCAGAATGTGTACTGCGTACAATAAACTGTTTAAAATTCAATACAAACTGGGAAAAATTGGAGTGTTCTAAAACTATTGACAGGTAGTGTATAAGTTAATGTTAAACTATTAAACTGGAATGAAGTACTTATGGATAAACTTTAAATATTACAATGATTTGTCTATTATTCACAGGGATAATAACAGCAAATTCCTCACAAAACACTACTGAAACCACAAGTCAATCTTCATCCTCCACAACATTGCAAACTACTGCACCATCTCCAACATCTCTAATTTCACCTACAACTGAGTTTTCCACACATCCTGCCACCACCACAACTGGAACACCTGAAACATCAGTAAGCAGCCAGCCAATGACAACGAACATGTCGTCAACCTCAGCCATGCTAGAATCCAGCACAACAGCTACAGGTTCCACTGTAACAAGCACCATGTCATCTCCTGACACAACCGATCACTCAACATCTTCATCTTCCCAAACAGAAAGTGTAATGTTATTAACATCCACCGTCACTGATTCAACTATTTCCAGAACAACAGAAACCATTAGCAATCCTAACACAACTGTAGGCTCATCAACAATCACTACTCCAGTCACAACTATGTCCTCTAACATGTGGACCGCAATGAGTGCAGAAACAGAATCTACAAAAAGTGGAACTCCAAATGCTTTAACTAGTACTCCTACTCAACCTGCAACAGATGAACCGTCATCCTCAACTTCCACCACAATCACCACAGCTGAAGGGACAACATTGCAAACTACTGAACCATCTTCAACATCTCAGAGTTCACCTACAACTGAGTTTTCCACACATCCTGCCACCACCACAACTGGAACACCTGAAACATCAGTAAGCAGCCAGCCAATGACAACAGAAATGTCATCAACCTCAGCCATGCTAGAATCCAGCACAACAGCTACAGCTTCCACTGTAACAAGCACCATGTCACCTCCTGCCACAACTGGTCACTCAACATCTTCATCTTCCCAAACAGAAAGTGTAACGTTATTAACATCCACCGTCACTGATTCCACTATTTCCAGAACAACAGAAACCATTAGCAGTCCTAACACAACTGTAGGCTCCTCAACAATCACTACTCCAGTCACAACTATGTCCTCTAACATGTGGACCGCAATGAGTGCAGAAACAGAATCTACAACAAGTGGAACTCCAAATGCTTTAACTAGTACTCCTACTCAACCTGCAACAGATGAACCGTCATCCTCAACTTCCACCACAATCACCACAGCTGAAGGGACAACATTACAAACTACTGCACCATCTTCAACATTTCAGAGTTCACTTATAACTGAGTCTTCCACACATCCTGCCACCACTACAACTGGAACACCTGAAACATCAATAAGCAGCCAGCCAATGACAACGGACATGTCGTCAACCTCAGCCATGCTAGAATCCAGCACAACAGCTACAGCTTCCACTGTAACAAGCACCATGTCACCTCCAGACACAACCGATCACTCAACATCTTCATCTTCCCAAACAGAAAGTGTAACGTTATTAACATCCACCATTACTGATTCAACTATTTCCAGAACAACAGAAACCATTAGCAGTCCTAACACAACTGTAGGCTCCTCAACAACCACTACTCCAATCAGAACTATGTCCTCTACTATGTGGACCACAATGAGCGCAGAAACAGAATCTACAACAAGTGGAACTCCAAATGCTTTAACTAGTACTCCTACTCAACCTGCAACAGATGAACCGTCATCCTCAACTTCCACCACAATCACCACAGCTGAAGGGACAACATTACAAACTACTGAACCATCTTCAACATCTCAGAGTTCACCTACAACTGAGTCTTCCACACATCCTGCCACCACTACAACTGGAACACCTGAAACATCAGTAAGCAGCCAGCCAATGACAACGGACATGTCGTCAACCTCAGCCATGCTAGAATCCAGCACAACAGCTACAGCTTCCACTGTAACAAGCACCATGTCACCTCCTGCCACAACTGGTCACTCAACATCTTCATCTTCCCAAACAGAAAGTGTAACGTTATTAACATCCACCGTCACTGATTCCACTATTTCCAGAACAACAGAAACCATTAGCAGTCCTAACACAACTGTAGGCTCCTCAACAATCACTACTCCAGTCACAACTATGTCCTCTAACATGTGGACCGCAATGAGTGCAGAAACAGAATCTACAAAAAGTGGAACTCCAAATGCTTTAACTAGTACTCCTACTCAACCTGCAACAGATGAACCGTCATCCTCAACTTCCACCACAATCACCACAGCTGAAGGGACAACATTGCAAACTACTGCACCATCTTCAACATTTCAGAGTTCACTTATAACTGAGTTTTCCACACATCCTGCCACCACTACAACTGGAACACCTGAAACATCAGTAAGCAGCCAGCCAATGACAACGAACATGTCGTCAACCTCAGCCATGCTAGAATCCAGCACAACAGCTACAGGTTCCACTGTAACAAGCACCATGTCACCTCCTGCCACAACTGGTCACTCAACATCTTCATCTTCCCAAACAGAAAGTGTAACGTTATTAACATCCACCGTCACTAATTCCACTATTTCCAGAACAACAGAAACCATTAGCAGTCCTAACACAACTGTAGGCTCCTCAACAATCACTACTCCAGTCACAACTATGTCCTCTAACATGTGGACCGCAATGAGTGCAGAAACAGAATCTACAACAAGTGGAACTCCAAATGCTTTAACTAGTACTCCTACTCAACCTGCAACAGATGAACCGTCATCCTCAACTTCCACCACAATCACCACAGCTGAAGGGACAACATTACAAACTACTGCACCATCTTCAACATTTCAGAGTTCACTTATAACTGAGTCTTCCACACATCCTGCCACCACTACAACTGGAACACCTGAAACATCAATAAGCAGCCAGCCAATGACAACGGACATGTCGTCAACCTCAGCCATGCTAGAATCCAGCACAACAGCTACAGCTTCCACTGTAACAAGCACCATGTCACCTCCAGACACAACCGATCACTCAACATCTTCATCTTCCCAAACAGAAAGTGTAACGTTATTAACATCCACCATTACTGATTCAACTATTTCCAGAACAACAGAAACCATTAGCAGTCCTAACACAACTGTAGGCTCCTCAACAACCACTACTCCAATCAGAACTATGTCCTCTAACATGTGGACCGCAATGAGTGCAGAAACAGAATCTACAAAAAGTGGAACTCCAAATGCTTTAACTAGTACTCCTACTCAACCTGCAACAGATGAACCGTCATCCTCAACTTCCACCACAATCACCACAGCTGAAGGGACAACATTGCAAACTACTGAACCATCTTCAACATCTCAGAGTTCACCTACAACTGAGTTTTCCACACATCCTGCCACCACTACAACTGGAACACCTGAAACATCAGTAAGCAGCCAGCCAATGACAACGAACATGTCGTCAACCTCAGCCATGCTAGAATCCAGCACAACAGCTACAGGTTCCACTGTAACAAGCACCATGTCACCTCCTGCCACAACTGGTCACTCAACATCTTCATCTTCCCAAACAGAAAGTGTAACGTTATTAACATCCACCGTCACTGATTCCACTATTTCCAGAACAACAGAAACCATTAGCAGTCCTAACACAACTGTAGGCTCCTCAACAATCACTACTCCAGTCACAACTATGTCCTCTAACATGTGGACCGCAATGAGTGCAGAAACAGAATCTACAAAAAGTGGAACTCCAAATGCTTTAACTAGTACTCCTACTCAACCTGCAACAGATGAACCGTCATCCTCAACTTCCACCACAATCACCACAGCTGAAGGGACAACATTGCAAACTACTGAACCATCTTCAACATCTCAGAGTTCACCTACAACTGAGTTTTCCACACATCCTGCCACCACTACAACTGGAACACCTGAAACATCAGTAAGCAGCCAGCCAATGACAACGAACATGTCGTCAACCTCAGCCATGCTAGAATCCAGCACAACAGCTACAGGTTCCACTGTAACAAGCACCATGTCACCTCCTGCCACAACTGGTCACTCAACATCTTCATCTTCCCAAACAGAAAGTGTAACGTTATTAACATCCACCGTCACTGATTCCACTATTTCCAGAACAACAGAAACCATTAGCAGTCCTAACACAACTGTAGGCTCCTCAACAATCACTACTCCAGTCACAACTATGTCCTCTAACATGTGGACCGCAATGAGTGCAGAAACAGAATCTACAACAAGTGGAACTCCAAATGCTTTAACTAGTACTCCTACTCAACCTGCAACAGATGAACCGTCATCCTCAACTTCCACCACAATCACCACAGCTGAAGGGACAACATTACAAACTACTGCACCATCTTCAACATTTCAGAGTTCACTTATAACTGAGTCTTCCACACATCCTGCCACCACTACAACTGGAACACCTGAAACATCAATAAGCAGCCAGCCAATGACAACGGACATGTCGTCAACCTCAGCCATGCTAGAATCCAGCACAACAGCTACAGCTTCCACTGTAACAAGCACCATGTCACCTCCAGACACAACCGATCACTCAACATCTTCATCTTCCCAAACAGAAAGTGTAACGTTATTAACATCCACCATTACTGATTCAACTATTTCCAGAACAACAGAAACCATTAGCAGTCCTAACACAACTGTAGGCTCCTCAACAATCACTACTCCAATCAGAACTATGTCCTCTACTATGTGGACCACAATGAGCGCAGAAACAGAATCTACAACAAGTGGAACTCCAAATAGATTAACTAGTACTCCTACTCAACCTGCAACAGATGAACCGTCATCCTCAACTTCCACCACAATCACCACAGCTGAAGGCACAACATTGAAAACTACTGAACCATCTTCAACATCTCAGAGTTCACCTACAACTGAGTCTTCCACACATCCTGCCACCACCACAACTGGAACACCTGAAACATCAGTAAGCAGCCAGCCAATGACAACGGAAATGTCATCAACCTCAGCCATGCTAGAATCCAGCACAACAGCTACAGCTTCCACTGTAACAAGCACCATGTCACCTCCTGCCACAACTGGTCACTCAACATCTTCATCTTCCCAAACAGAAAGTGTAACGTTATTAACATCCACCGTCACTGATTCCACTATTTCCAGAACAACAGAAACCATTAGCAGTCCTAACACAACTGTAGGCTCCTCAACAACCACTACTCCAGTCACAACTATGTCCTCTACTATGTGGACCACAATGAGCGCAGAAACAGAATCTACAAAAAGTGGAACTCCAAATGCTTTAACTAGTACTCCTACTCAACCTGCAACAGATGAACCGTCATCCTCAACTTCCACCACAATCACCACAGCTGAAGGGACAACATTGCAAACTACTGAACCATCTTCAACATCTCAGAGTTCACCTACAACTGAGTTTTCCACACATCCTGCCACCACCACAACTGGAACACCTGAAACATCAGTAAGCAGCCAGCCAATGACAACGAACATGTCGTCAACCTCAGCCATGCTAGAATCCAGCACAACAGCTACAGCTTCCACTGTAACAAGCACCATGTCATCTCCTGACACAACCGATCACTCAACATCTTCATCTTCCCAAACAGAAAGTGTAATGTTATTAACATCCACCGTCACTGATTCAACTATTTCCAGAACAACAGAAACCATTAGCAGTCCTAACACAACTGTAGGCTCCTCAACAACCACTACTCCAATCAGAACTATGTCCTCTACTATGTGGACCACAATGAGCGCAGAAACAGAATCTACAACAAGTGGAACTCCAAATAGATTAACTAGTACTCCTACTCAACCTGCAACAGATGAACCGTCATCCTCAACTTCCACCACAATCACCACAGCTGAAGGGACAACATTACAAACTACTGCACCATCTTCAACATTTCAGAGTTCACCTACAACTGAGTCTTCCACACATCCTGCCACCACTACAACTGGAACACCTGAAACATCAGTAAGCAGCCAGCCAATGACAACGGACATGTCGTCAACCTCAGCCATGCTAGAATCCAGCACAACAGCTACAGCTTCCACTGTAACAAGCACCATGTCACCTCCAGACACAACCGATCACTCAACATCTTTATCTTCCCAATCAGAAAGTGTAACGTTATTAACATCTACCATTACTGATTCAACTATTTCCAGAACAACAGAAACCATTAGCAGTCCTAACACAACTGTAGGCTCCTCAACAACCACTACTCCAGTCACAACTATGTCCTCTAACATGTGGACCACAATGAGCGCAGAAACAGAATCTACAACAAGTGGAACTCCAAATAGATTAACTAGTACTCCTACTCAACCTGCAACAGATGAACCGTCATCCTCAACTTCCACCACAATCACCACAGCTGAAGGGACAACATTACAAACTACTGCACCATCTTCAACATTTCAGAGTTCACCTACAACTGAGTCTTCCACACATCCTGCCACCACTACAACTGGAACACTTGAAACATCAGTAAGCAGCCAGCCAATGACAACGGAAATGTCATCAACCTCAGCCATGCTAGAATCCAGCACAACAGCTACAGCTTCCACTGTAACAAGCACCATGTCACCTCCTGCCACAACTGGTCACTCAACATCTTCATCTTCCCAAACAGAAAGTGTAACGTTATTAACATCCACCGTCACTGATTCCACTATTTCCAGAACAACAGAAACCATTAGCAGTCCTAACACAACTGTAGGCTCCTCAACAACCACTACTCCAATCAGAACTATGTCCTCTAACATGTGGACCTCAATGAGCGCAGAAACAGAATCTACAACAAGTGGAACTCCAAATGCTTTAACTAGTACTCCTACTCAACCTGCAACAGATGAACCGTCATCCTCAACTTCCACCACAATCACCACAGCTGGAGGCACTACATCACCAACCACAGCACCATCTCCAACATCTCTAATTTCACCTACAACTGAGTTTTCCACACATCCTGCCACCACCACAACTGGATCACCTGAAACATCAGTAAGCAGCCAGCCAATGACAACGGACATGTCGTCAACCTCAGCCATGCTAGAATCCAGCACAACAGCTACAGCTTCCACTGTAACAAGCACCATGTCACCTCCTGCCACAACTGGTCACTCAACATCTTCATCTTCCCAAACTGAGAAAACAACACATTTGTCTACAGAAGTTGTGTCTACATCAGCCTCAACCTCTACATTGACTACCTCTGGTTCTACCACCATTTGTCGTAAGTTAAATTTATAAATGGAAATTATAAACAATAATACAGTCCTTGCAATTCACGTCTTATATGTTCTCTTTGGTCTTATTTACAGAAAGCAGTGCTGTTACTTTCATCCAACTAGAGGAAGTAACCAGCAATTCAATCAGTGTGAGCTGGAGTGGACTTAATCTCAATGCCCAGATCCAGTACAGAGTGATGCTGATTTCCAACACTGTACAAAATGAAACTATCACTAATGGAAATAGACTTCAATTTACAGATCTGTCTCCGGGAGTATCGTATACTCTCACTGTAGAAATGACCTCATGTGAAGACAGGAAAGACATCTCAAAAGTCATTACTACTGGTATGTATTTCAAATATATAGCCTACCTACTTTTGTCTACGCTGAAAGTAAATTCTTTACAAAAGATATTTCAAACTTGCATTTTTTGTATTATTACAACAGACAAAAAACAGTGTGTAATGAGAGTGATGCCCAGTATGAGCATTGCTAGGCATTTGCCTGCACAGTACACATAGAAAATATTTCTGTAACTAGTATAATGAATTTGAAGATATCTGCATAAGGTGCCTGATCAAATAAGGAAATACTTAAATACTAAACTAGGAGAATGACTAAATTGACATCCATCCATTAACTTTCTATAACCGGTTCATCCAGTACAGGGTCACGGTGAACATATCAACGTCATTCTTAACATCTAATTTTGCTGTTGAATTAAAAGGAAGAAGTGATATGCATTGTTCTATAGACTTAAACTGATGTTTTTCTTCTGCCATTTTTTAAACCCAAAACATTTTTTCTTTTTCTTGCATGAAGCTGCACGAATCTATAACTTAGCAGTATACATTCAAGAGGTGTTTCTCCCTGCTTATGAAAACACAAGTAGTCCAGAGTTTCAGAGCATGTCTGCAAAGTTCAAGTCAGAGGTAAGAGATTTGTCTCGCAACATCTACATATATGAATACATGAAGAATTGTTTTTAAAACACACCTTCTGTTTCAGATCGAGAAAAACCTTCCAGCGCAATTCCAGGCGTACATCAAGTCCAATGCAATGAGGGTGGTGATCAATGCCATTCGCCAAGGGAGTGTGATTGTTGACTCTGAAATAGTCACAGAGCTTGACATCCCCAGCAACACTTCCAGCATTGAGAACAGTTTCCTTAATGCTCTAAACAATTCTACACTTGCAGTGGACCTAAACCGGACATATATTGGAGGTAAGACTTCCTTTGTACACGGTCCAAATCTGAGGACTTTCCATTTCACAGTGCACCAAGGACATCACACAACATGTCATAATAGGTCATAGAAGAGTATGGCAGAGAACTGATCTATAAAACACAGACAAGTAATCCTTAGTTTCTTACAGAGGAGTGTTTCACATAATTATCTGTGAAGTTAATTTGGTATGTTTGGAATGGAAAAGAAAGTGTCCTGGAGACTGAATCTGAGTTACAGTGTGCAGTTTGTGTGTTGATTATTTGAACTTGGTGTTTTGCAGAGGCTAATGCTTGCCTACAAGGAACTGATTCCTGCTCAGCAAATGCCACATGTTCTACTGAAGGGGCCTCCTATACTTGTGCTTGTCTGGAAGGATTCACAGATCTAAGCCCCGCTCTTCCTGGGAGGGATTGCTATGGTAATAGAAAAACACGACAAGGGTAAACTGTATATATAAATGTGATTTTGGTGGAAGAAGCAGCCTTGTTTATGAATATTTATTAAATATTTTTCCCATTAATCACTTTTGTATACTATTAGAATATATTTTGATTAAGGATTTCCCTTTGGGACAGAGAATGCATTTAAGGGAGTAAACCATATTCAACCTTCATCAATATTATTCCACTGTCACTTCCCCTCAAATATTATTGGCTCACTGGCCATTGTCAATCTCAGCTCTCCACCCATTGCTATCAAATAATGTTACCATATAGTACAGATGTATTTTAATTTAAAAAAAATGTAGTATAAAAATGTTCTTCATCATCTATTGCTTTCACAGTCACCCCACCGGAAGGCATTACATTACCAACCACAGCACCATCTTCAACATCTCTGGGTTCAACAATAAGGGAATCTTCCACACATCCTGCCACCACAACAACTGGACAAACACCTCAAACATCAGAAACCAGCCAGCCAATGACAGCAGGAATGCCATCACCCTCAGCCTCGATACAATCCACCACAACAGCTACAACTTCCTCTGTAACAAGCACCATGTCACCTCCAGCCACAACTGGTCACTCAACACCTTCATCTTCCCCAACGGAGAAAACTACTCTACATTTGTCTACACAGGTTGTGTCTACATCAGCCTCAACCTCTACATTGACTACCAGAGCTACAACCACAGCAAAAAGCTCAGGTCCAACCACCAACTGTAGTAAGTTCAATCGTCATTCAATTAGAACACATACAAGTAAAAATCTAACAAAGTTAAACCCTTTTGCAATTAATTTTGTAATGATCTCCATCTTCTTATTTACAGAAAGCAGTGCAGTTACTTTTATCAAACTAGAGGAAGTAACCAGCAATTTAATCAGTGTGAGCTGGAGTGGAATTAATCTCAATGCCCAGATCCAGTACAGAATCAAGCTGAAATCCAAGACTGTAGAAATTGAAACTACCACTTATAAAAAAAGACATACATTTACACAGCTGTATCCTGGAGTAAAGTATACTCTCACTGTGGAAATGACCTCATGCAAACAGAGGAAAGTGATTTCAAAAATGATTACTACTGGTATGTATCTCACATATATCTTTTTTGTCTACACATTAAGTTAATTCTTAACAAAATATATTTCATTAAGGCATTTTTTGTATTGTTACTGCAGACAAAAAAATCTGAGTTAAATTAAAGTTATGCCCAGTATCTGCATTGCTAAGAATTTCCCTGTACACTATGTGTATAAAGTATACTTTATAACTATTCTAATGCACCTAATGCAGGGGTGAGCAACCTCAATTAATCAGTGCGAGTCCAGGTATCAAATAAGTGCCTGGGCTGCAAAACCAATTTTACCACCATTATAAGCACTATATTTGTATTTAATAAAGCAATATAATGCAATAAATCACCCGATCCTCGCGATTCTACATGCATCGAAGCGCCTAGTAGAAGAATTTGTTATGCAATTGGGGCGAGTGGGGGCCGCCACTGTAGCTCCCAGAGACAAAGGCATATGCACTGAGCTTTCACGATATAGCCCCCCATTGTAATCTATGGAACAACTACCGCAGGTCCCTGCCAGTGGCATAAAAACGCTGCTTTATCCTATGCTTTCCCTGCCCCCCAGAAACTGGCATTCACTTGCTTCAGCCTTACATCTCGCAGCTTCCTGGTGCCACACAAGGCATGCTTTAACCCACCTGCTCCACCCTTCCAGAAGCCAAATTACCATTGTTTAAGCCTTACAACTTGCAGCTTCCAGGTGCTGTACAAGGCATGCTTCATCCCACCTGCTATGCGCCTCCAGAAACCGATATGCCCTTGTTTAAGCTTTACATCTTGCAGCTTCCAGGTGCCACACACACATGCTTTAGCCCATGGGCTACACGGCCACAGAAGCCGCTTTTCACTTGCTTTAGCCTTATTCTCTCAGTTAAATGTGTAACAGCGCTGCATTTGTCACCTTTCATTTGATCCCATGGAGAGGTAAATGTATAGGCTACATTTTAAACGTGATGTCTTGAAGGAGCCTTTATTTATACATTAGTGTATTTATTTCTGTATGTATATGTAGTGTATTTAAGACAAAGTAATAGAATGAGGACAGGTTCATGTGCTCTGTATGGAAGCTATGCGCCGCCTCCAGAAGCCGCAATACACCTGCTTCAGCCTTATTTCACTCAGCTCCCAGGGGCCGCACATGGCATGTTTTAACCCTCCGGCTCGGCGCCTCCAGAAACCCATATTGCTTTAGCCTTACTGGTCTCAGTTTCGTCTCTTACAACCTCCATTTCTCGCATTTGATGTGATCCTATTGAGGGGAAAAATGGATAGGCTACATTTTACAAACACATAAGGAAATAATTACCCCTATTGCAAGTTAATTGAAGAAAAAACATGATTATTATTATTATTATTATTATTATTATTATTATTATTATTATTATTATTATGTAATTTATTATCCTACTTTGCATATTTTACATATCATTGTCCCACAGTGTTTGTTTTATAACCGAGTTGTCAAGCTGAGGATGTGGAGGGGTGGGAGGACATATCACAGAGTGGCAGGGGTGCGAATTCACCATGACAGCTGGGTGTGTGGGGGGGATGTGTGGATGAATCAACGGCAGCTTTACAACAGACTCTGGAAGAGGCACAATCGCAATGAGGGCATATATATATATATATATATATATATATATACATATATATACACTCACCTAAAGGATTATTAGGAACACCTGTTCAATTTCTCATTAATGCAATTATCTAACCAACCAATCACATGGCAGTTGCTTCAATGCATTTAGGGGTGTGGTCCTGGTCAAGACAATCTCCTGAACTCCAAACTGAATGTCTGAATGGGAAAGAAAGGTGATTTAAGCAATTTTGAGCGTGGCATGGTTGTTGGTGCCAGACGGGCCGGTCTGAGTATTTCACAATCTGCTCAGTTACTGGGATTTTCACGCACAACCATTTCTAGGGTTTACAAAGAATGGTGTGAAAAGGGAAAAACATCCAGTATGCGGCAGTCCTGTGGGCGAAAATGCCTTGTTGATGCTAGAGGTTAGAGGAGAATGGTCTGACTGATTCAAGCTGATAGAAGAGCAACTTTGACTGAAATAACCACTCGTTACAACCGAGGTATGCAGCAAAGCATTTGTGAAGCCACAACACGTACAACCTTGAGGCGGATGGGCTACAACAGCAGAAGACCCCACCGGGTACCACTCATCTCCACTACAAATAGGAAAAAGAGGCTACAATTTGCACAAGCTCACCAAAATTGGACAGTTGAAGACTGGAAAAATGTTGCCTGGTCTGATGAGTCTCGATTTCTGTTGAGACATTCAGATGGTAGAGTCAGAATTTGGCGTAAACAGAATGAGAACATGGATCCATCATGCCTTGTTACCACTGTGCAGGCTGGTGGTGGTGGTGTAATGGTGTGGGGGATGTTTTCTTGGCACACTTTAGGCCCCTTAGTGCCAATTGGGCATCGTTTAAATGCCACGGCCTACCTGAGCATTGTTTCTGACCATGTCCATCCCTTTATGACCACCATGTACCCATCCTCTGATGGCTACTTCCAGCAGGATAATGCACCATGTCACAAAGGTCGAATCATTTCAATTTGGTTTCTTGAACATGACAATGAGTTCACTGTACTAAACTGGCCCCCACAGTCACCAGATCTCAACCCAATAGAGCATCTTTGGGATGTGGTGGAATGGGAGCTTCGTGCCCTGGATGTGCATCCCACAAATCTCCATCAACTGCAAGATGCTATCCTATCAATATGGGCCAACATTTCTAAAGAATGCTTTCAGCACCTTGTTGAATCAATGCCACGTAGAATTAAGGCGAAAGGGGGTCAAACACAGTGTTAGTATGGTGTTCCTAATAATCCTTTAGGTGAGTGTATATATATATATATATATATATATATATATATATATATATATATACACACACACAGTACTGTACTGTACTGTACTAATAATAATAATAATAATCATCATCATCATCATCATCATCATCAAGTTTTTTCTTCAATTAACTTGCAATAGGGGTAATTATTTCCTTATGTGTTTGTAAAATGTAGCCTATCCATTTTCCCCCTCAATAGGATCACATCAAATGCGAGAAATGGAGGCTGTAAGAGACGAAACTGAGACCAGTAAGGCTAAAGCAATATGGGTTTCTGGAGGCGCCGAGCCGGAGGGTTAAAACATGCCATGTGCGGCCCCTGGGAGCTGAGTGAAATAAGGCTGAAGCAGGTGTATTGCGGCTTCTGGAGGCGGCGCATAGCTTCCATACAGAGCACATGAACCTGTCCTCATTCTATTACTTTGTCTTAAATACACTACATATACATACAGAAATAAATACACTAATGTATAAATAAAGGCTCCTTCAAGACATCACGTTTAAAATGTAGCCTATACATTTACCTCTCCATGGGATCAAATGAAAGGTGACAAATGCAGTGCTGTTACACATTTAACTGAGAGAATAAGGCTAAAGCAAGTGAAAAGCGGCTTCTGTGGCCGTGTAGCCCATGGGCTAAAGCATGTGTGTGTGGCACCTGGAAGCTGCAAGATGTAAAGCTTAAACAAGGGCATATCGGTTTCTGGAGGCGCATAGCAGGTGGGATGAAGCATGCCTTGTACAGCACCTGGAAGCTGCAAGTTGTAAGGCTTAAAGAATGGTAATTTGGCTTCTGGAAGGGTGGAGCAGGTGGGTTAAAGCATGCCTTGTGTGGCACCAGGAAGCTGCGAGATGTAAGGCTGAAGCAAGTGAATGCCAGTTTCTGGGGGGCAGGGAAAGCATAGGATAAAGCAGCGTTTTTATGCCACTGGCAGGGACCTGCGGTAGTTGTTCCATAGATTACAATGGGGGGCTATATCGTGAAAGCTCAGTGCATATGCCTTTGTCTCTGGGAGCTACAGGGGCGGCCCCCACTCGCCCCGATTGCATAACAAATTCTTCTACTAGGCGCTTCGATGCATGTAGAATCGCGAGGATCGGGTGAATTAATACACATCAACACTGTAATCAGGGAGTAACATGTTGATACAAAATAAGTAAATATATACAACTTTATTGTTAATTTGTATTTGTTTTTGGGGGGTGGGGGGAGTGATTGTGGGCCTCAAGTGGATGCATTTTGGGCCATAGGTTGCACAACCCTGATCTAATGATATCTTCATAAGGCACCTGATCAGTAAAATAAATACATTTTCACTGCCATTTCATGAACTGAAAACAATTGTTCTTTTTCTTCTATAAAGCTGCACGAATCTATAATGCAGAGGCATACATTCAAGAGCCGTTTCTGCCCGCTTATGAGAATACATGTAGTCCAGAGTTTAAGGAAATGTCTGCAAAGTTCAAGAAGGAGGTAAGAGATTTCTCTTGCAACATCTGCGTATTTAAATCCATGAAGATTTGTTATAAAAACCACCTTCTGTTTCAGGTAAAGAAAAACCTTCCAGAACAATTCCAGGCGTACATTAGGTCCAAAAAAATGAGGCTGGTGATCAGTGCTATTCGCAAAGGTGTGATTGTTGTCTTTGACATAGTCACAGACCTTGACATCCCCAGCAACACTTCCAGCATTCAGAAAAGTTTCCTTAAAGCTCTACATAAATCTACACTTGAAGTGGATCTAAACCAGACACATATTGGAGGTAAGACGTCCTCTGTACACGATCCAAATCTGAAGACTTTCCATTTCACAGTGCTGTTAATTCTCTGCAGCCCTTTTTTCATTGTGAGGAGCATCACCAAGCACGTCGTCACACAACATGTCATAATAGGTCATAGAAGAGTACGGCAGAAAACTGATCTATAAAACACAGACACGTTATCTTAAGTTTCATACAGATGTGGAGTTAGCATACTTATTGGTGAAGTTGGTATGTTTGGAATGGAAAAAAAAGTGTCCTGAAAACAGTCCTGGAGACTGAATCTGTGTTACGGTGTGCAGTTTGTGTATTGATTATTTGAACTTGGTGTTTTGCAGAGGCTAATGCTTGCCTACAAGGAACTGATTCCTGCTCAGCAAATGCCACATGTTCTACTGAAGGGGCCTCCTATACTTGTGCTTGTCTGGAAGGATTCACAGATCTAAGCCCCGCTGTTCCTGGGAGGGATTGCTATGGTAATTGAAAATTAACCAAACTATAAACATGTATATGAATGTGATGTTGGGGGAAGAACCAGATTGTTTATGAATATTTAATAAATATTTGTCTAATGTAGTACTTTTGTAAACTGCTGAAATATATTCTGATTAAGGGTTTATTTTTGGGACAAACGATTGTGGTGGAAGAGAGTATTTGGAGTAAGGAGTTCTAATCAGAATGTACTACGTTCACGGGAAGAACAGCAGACATACAACTCAAAAGATTTTAGGCTAGCATAACACTGTTCTTCAAAATTTTTGAGGTAATACAAGGCTTTAATATCCCCTCTGGCACATACCCTCAAGGGGTTTGACATTTTACAAACAGTGTCTGAATGGTCATTTCTAATAACTAGCAGTGATTTCATTGGTATTCTAAACTAAGCCTTCCCATCTCATCAACATTATAATAATTACTCATGAATAATAATCATTAACCTCTACATTGCCAATTGCATTGGAAGTTAATTTGCAGATAATACGTTGCAAGAAAGGAATGTGAGTTGCTGATCACAGAAGAAAGCAGTGATAGAAAAGTTAAGAGAAGAATGCAGGCCATTAAAGTTACTAACACAAACATCAGATTCATGGCACACAAAATACAAAGAAAGACTAGAATATATATTTTTCCCCCATACAATGCATTGAAGGGAGTAAACCATGTTCAGCCTTCATCAATTTATATTCCACTGTCACTTCTCCTAAAGTATTACTGTTAGAAAAGGCTCGCTGCTCATTCTCACTCTCAGCTCTCCACCCATTGCTATAAAATAATGTTTCCATATAGTACATACATATTGTTATTCAAGAGAATTGTAGTATAAAAATGTTCTTCATCTTCCACTGCCTCCACAGTCACCATACCTGGAGGCACAACATCACCGTCCACAGCACCATCTTCAACATCTCTGAGTTCAACAATAAGGGAATCTTCCACACATCCTGCCACCACAACAACTGGACCAACACCTCAAACATCAGAAACCAGCCAGCCAATGACAGCAGGAATGCCATCACCCTCAGCCTCGATACAATCCACCACAACAGCTACAACTTCCACTGTAACAAGCACCATGTCACCTCCAGCCACAACTGGTCACTCAACATCTTCATCTTCCCAAACACAAAGTGTAACATCACTAACACCCACCATCACTGATTCAACTATTACTAAAACAACAGAAACCATTAGCAGTCCTGGCACAACAGGAGGTTCCTCAACAACCACTGCTCCAATCACAACTATGTCTTCTACTATGTGGACCACACGAAGTACAGAAACAGAACCTACAGCAAGTGGAACTACAAATGCATTAACTAGTACTCCTACTCAACCTGCAACAGATGGACCTTCATCCTCCACTGCCTTCACAATCACCACAGCTGAAGGGACAACATCACCAACCACAGCACCATCTTCAACATCTCTGAGTTCAACAATAAGGGAATCTTCCACACATCCTGCCACCACAACAACTGGACCAACACCTCAAATATCAGAAACCAGCCAGCCAATGACAGCAGGAATGCCATCACCCTCAGCCTCGATACAATCCACCACAACAGCTACAGCTTCCACTGTAACAAGCACCATGTCACCTCCAGCCACAACTGGTCACTCAACACCTTCATCTTCCCAAACACAAAGTGTAACATCATTAACACCCACTATCACTGATTCAAATATTTCTAGAACAACAGAAACCATTAACAGTCCTACCACAACTGTAGGTTACTCAACAACCACTGCTCCAATCACAACTATGTCTTCTACAATGCCAAACATAATAAGTACAGCAACAGGGACCAGAAGTGAAAGTACACCTGGAATCACCATAACTTCTTCTCATGTTGCAACTGAAAGTTTGTCATCTTCCACTGCCTCCACAGTCACAGCACCTGAAGGCACAACATTGCAAACTTCTGCACCATCTTCAACATCTCAGAGTTCACCTACAAATGAGTCTTCCACACAACCTGCCACCACCACAACTGGAACACCTGAAACATCAGTAAGCAGCCAGCCAATGACAACGGAAATGTCATCAACCTCAGCCATGCTAGAATCCAGCACAACAGCTACAGCTTCCACTGTAACAAGCACCATGTCACCTCCTGCCACAACTGGTCACTCAACATCTTCATCTTCTCCAACTGAGACAACAACTCTACAATTGTCTACAGAGGTTGCGTCTACATCAGCCTCATCCTCTACATTGACTACCTCTGGTTCTATCACCATTTGTAGTAAGTTAAATTTATACATGGAAATTATAAACAAAAATACAGTTGTTGCAATTCATGTCTTATATGTTCTCTTTGGTCTTATTTACAGAAAGCAGTGCAGTTACTTTCATCCAACTAGAGGAAGTAACCAGCAATTCAATCAGTGTGAGCTGGAGTGGACTTAATCTCAATGCCCAGATCCAGTACAGAGTGATGCTGATTTCCAACACTGTACAAAATGAAACTATCACTTATGGAAATAGACTTCAATTTACAGATCTGTATCCTGGAGTATCGTATACTCTCACTGTAGAAATAACCTCATGTGAAGACAGGAAATACATCTCAAAAGTCATTACTACTGGTATGTATTTCAAATATATAGCCTACATACTTTTGTCTACGCTGAAAGTAAATTCTTAATAAAGATAGTTCATACAGGCATTTTTTGTATTGTTATAGCAGGCAAAAAGATCAGAGTTACATAAAAGTGATGCCCAGTATCTGCATTGATAAGAACTTGCCCGGACAGTACACATATAAAGTATTTCTGTAACTATTCTAATGAATCAAACGACATGCTCATAAGGCATTGAGCAAATAAAGAAATACTAAAATACTAAACTAGGAGAATGACTAATTGACATCCATCCATCCACTTTCTATATCCATCTCATCCAGTACAGGATTGTTCTGAACATATTAACATTATTTGTTATATCTAATTTTGCTGTTGAATTAAAAGGAAGAAGTGATATGCATTGTTCTATAGACTTAAACTGATGTTTTTCTTCTGCCATTTTTTAAACCCAAAACATTTTTTCTTTTTCTTGCATGAAGCTGCACGAATCTATAACTTAGAGGTATACATTCAAGAGCTGTTTCTCCCTGCTTATGAGAACACAAGTAGTCCAGAGTTTCAGAGCATGTCTGCAAAGTTCAAGTCAGAGGTAAGAGATTTGTCTCGCAACATCTACATATATGAATACATGAAGAATTGTTCTTAACACACACGTTCTGTTTCAGATCGAGAAAAACCTTCCAGCGCAATTCCAGGCGTACATCAAGTCCAATGCAATGAGGGTGGTGATCAATGCCATTCGCCAAGGGAGTGTGATTGTTGACTCTGAAATAGTCACAGACCTTGACATCCCCAGCAACACTTCCAGCATTGAGAACAGTTTCCTTAATGCTCTAAACAATTCTACACTTGCAGTGGACCTAAACCGGACATATATTGGAGGTAACACTTCCTTTGTACACGGTCCAAATCTGAGGACTTTCCATTTCACAGTGCTGTTAATTCTCTGCAGCCCTTTTTTCATTGTGAGGAGCATCACCAAGCACATCACACAACATGTCATAATAGGTCATAGAAGAGTACGGCAGAGAACTGATCTATAAAACACAGACACGTTATCTTTAGGTTCTTATAGAGGTGGGGTTAGCCTAATAATCTGTGAAGTTAATTTGGTATGTTTGGAATGGAAAAGAAAGTGTCCTGGAGACTGAATCTGAGTTACGGTGTGCAGTTTGTGTGTTGATTATTTGAACTTGGTGTTTTGCAGAGGCTAATGCTTGCCTACAAGGAACTGATTCCTGCTCAGCAAATGCCACATGTTCTACTGAAGGGGCCTCCTATACTTGTGCTTGTCTGGAAGGATTCACAGATCTAAGCTCCGCTGTTCCTGGGAGGGATTGCTATGGTAATTGAAAATAAGCAAAACTATAAACATGTATATGAATGTGATTTTGGGCGAAGAACCAGATTGTTTACAAATATTTTGGGAATATTTGTCTAATCCTTTTGGGACAAACAATGGATTGAAGGGAGTAAACAATGTTCAGCCTTCATCAATTTATATTCCACTGTCACTTCTCCTAAAGTATTACTGTTAGAAAAGGCTCCCTGCTCATTCTCACTCTCAGCTCTCCACCCAATGCTATAAAATAATGTTTCCATATAGTACATACATATTGTTATTCAAGAGAAGTGTAGTATAAAAATGTTCTTCATCTTCCACTGCTTCCATAGTCACCACACCTGGAGGCACAACATCACCATCCACAGCACCATCTTCAACATCTCTGAGTTCAACAATAAGGGAATCTTCCACACATCCTGCCACCACAACAACTGGACCAACACCTCAAACATCAGAAACCAGCCAGCCAATGACAGCAGGAATGCCATCACCCTCAGTCTCGATACAATCCACCACAACAGCTACAACTTCCTCTGTAACAAGCACCATGTCACCTCCAGCCACAACTGGTCACTCAACACCTTCATCTTCCCAAACACAAAGTGTAACATCATTAACACCCACCATCACTGATTCAACTATTACTAAAACAACAGAAACCATTAGCAGTCCTGGCACAACAGGAGGTTCCTCAACAACCACTACTCCAGTCACAACTATGTCTTCTACTATGTGGACCACACCAAGTGCAGAAACAGAACCTACAGCAAGTGGAACTACAAATGGATTAACTAGTACTCCTACTCAACCTGCAACAGATGGACCTTCATCCTCCACTGCCTTCACAATCACCACATCTGGAGGCACTACATCACCAACCACAGCACCATCTTCAACATCTCTGAGTTCAACAATAAGGGAATCTTCCACACAACCTGCCACCACAACAACTGGACCAACACCACAAATATCAGAAACCAGCCAGCCAATGACAGCAAGAATGCCATCACCCTCAGCCTCGATACAATCCACCACAACAGCTACAGCTTCCTCTGTAACAAGCACCATGTCACCTCCTGCCACAAATGGTCACTCAACACCTTCATCTTCCCAAACACAAAGTGTAACATCATTAACACCCACTATCACTGATTCAAATATTTCTAGAACAACAGAAACCATTAACAGTCCTACCACAACTGTAGGTTACTCAACAACCACTGATCCAATCACAACTATGTCTTCTACAATGCCAAACATAATAAGTACAGCAACAGGGACCAGAAGTGAAAGTACACCTGGAATCACCATAACTTCTTCTCATGTTGCAACTGAAAGTTTGTCATCTTCCACTGCCTCCACAGTCACAGCACCTGAAGGCACAACATTGCAAACTTCTGCACCATCTTCAACATCTCAGAGTTCACCTACAAATGAGTCTTCCACACAACCTGCCACCACCACAACTGGAACACCTGAAACATCAGTAAGCAGCCAGCCAATGACAACGGAAATGTCATCAACCTCAGCCATGCTAGAATCCAGCACAACAGCTACAGCTTCCACTGTAACAAGCACCATGTCACCTCCTGCCACAACTGGTCACTCAACATCTTCATCTTCTCCAACTGAGACAACAACTCTACAATTGTCTACAGAGGTTGCGTCTACATCAGCCTCATCCTCTACATTGACTACCTCTGGTTCTATCACCATTTGTAGTAAGTTAAATTTATAAATGGAAATAATAAACAAAAATACAGTTGTTGCAATTCATGTCTTATATGTTCTCTTTGGTCTTATTTACAGAAAGCAGTGCAGTTACTTTCATCCAACTAGAGGATGTAACCAGCAATTCAATCAGTGTGAGCTGGAGTGGACTTAATCTCAATGCCCAGATCCAGTATAGAGTGATGCTGATTTCCAACACTGTACAAAATGAAACTATCACTTATGGAAATAGACTTCAATTTACAGATCTGTATCCTGGAGTATCGTATACTCTCACTGTAGAAATAACCTCTTGTGAAGACAGGAAAGACATCTCAAAAGTCATTACTACTGGTATGTATTTCAAATATATAGCCTACCTACTTTTGTGTACGCTGAAAGTAAATTCTTAATAAAGATAGTTCATACAGGCATTTTTTGTATTGTTATAGCAGGCAAAAAGATCAGAGTTACATAAAAGTGATGCCCAGTATCTGCATTGATAAGAACTTGCCCGGACAGTACACATATAAAGTATTTCTGTAACTATTCTAATGAATCAAACGACATGCTCATAAGGCATTGAGCAAATAAAGAAATACTAAAATACTAAACTAGGAGAATGACTAATTGACATCCATCCATCCACTTTCTATATCCATCTCATCTAGTACAGGATAACATTATTTTTAACATCAAATTTTGCTGTTGAATTCAAAGAAAGGAAATGATTTACCTTGGTCTATAGACTTAAACTGATGTTTTTCTACTGGCATTTTTTAAACCCAAATTTTTTTTCTCCTTTTCTTGCATGAAGCTGCACGAATCTATAACTTAGCAGTATACATTCAAGAGGTGTTTCTCCCTGCTTATGAGAACACAAGTAGTCCAGAGTTTCAGAGCATGTCTGCAAAGTTCAAGTCAGAGGTAAGAGATTTGTCTCGCAACATCTACATATATGAATACATGAAGAATTGTTCTTAACTCACACCTTCTGTTTCAGATCGAGAAAAACCTTCCAGCGCAATTCCAGGCGTACATCAAGTCCAATGCAATGAGGGTGGTGATCAATGCCATTCGCCAAGGGAGTGTGATTGTTGACTCTGAAATAGTCACAGAGCTTGACATCCCCAGCAACACTTCCAGCATTGAGAACAGTTTCCTTAATGCTCTAAAAAATTCTACACTTGCAGTGGACCTAAACCGGACATATATTGGAGGTAAGACTTCCTTTGTACACGGTCCAAATCTGAGGACTTTCCATTTCACAGTGCTGTTAATTCTCTGCAGCCCTTTTTTCATTGTGAGGAGCATCACCAAGCACATCACACAACATGTCATAATAGGTCATAGAAGAGTACGGCAGAGAACTGATCTATAAAACACAGACAAGTAATCCTTAGTTTCTTACAGAGGTGTGTTTCACATAATTATCTGTGAAGTTAATTTGGTATGTTTGGAATGGAAAAGAAAGTGTCCTGGAGACTGAATCTGAGTTACGGTGTGCAGTTTGTGTATTGATTATTTGAACTTGGTGTTTTGCAGAGGCTAATGCTTGCCTACAAGGAACTGAATCCTGCTCAGCAAATGCCACATGTTCTACTGAAGGGGCCTCCTATACTTGTGCTTGTCTGGAAGGATTCACAGATCTAAGCCCCGCTGTTCCTGGGAGGGATTGCTTTGGTATTTGAAAATTAACCAAACTATATACATGTATATGAATGTGATTTTTGGGGGAAGAACCAGATTGTTTACAAATATTTTGGGAATATTTGTCTAATCCTTTTGGGACAAACAATGCATTGAAGGGAGTAAACCATGTTCAGCCTTCATCAATTTATATTCCACTGTCACTTCTCCTAAAGTATTACTGTTAGAAAAGGCTCGCTGCTCATTCTCACTCTCAGCTCTCCACCCAATGCTATAAAATAATGTTTCCATATAGTACATACATATTGTTAATTAAGAGAATTGTAGTATAAAAATGTTCTTCATCTTCCACTGCCTCCACAGTCACCACACCTGGAGGCACAACATCACCAACCACAGCACCATCTTCAACATCTCTGGGTTCAACAATAAGGGAATCTTCCACACATCCTGCCACCACAACAACTGGACCAACACCTCAAACATCAGAAACCAGCCAGCCAATGACAGCAGGAATGCCATCACCCTCAGTCTCGATACAATCCACCACAACAGATACAACTTCCTCTGTAACAAGCACCATGTCACCTCCAGCCACAACTGGTCACTCAACACCTTCATCTTCCCCAACGGAGAAAACTACTCTACATTTGTCTACACAGGTTGTGTCTACATCAGCCTCAACTTCTACATTGACTACCAGAGCTACAACCACAGCAAAAAGCTCAGGTCCAACCACCAACTGTAGTAAGTTCAATCGTCATTTAATTGTAACATATAAATGGTTATAATGAAGAAAAATACAATGCTTGCAATGAATCTTTCTATGTTCTGTTTCTTATTTACAGAAAGCAGTGCAGTTACTTTCATCAAACTAGAGGAAGTAACCAGCAATTCAATCAGTGTGAGCTGGAGTGGACTTAATCTCAATGCCCAGATCCAGTACAGAGTGATGCTGATTTCCAACACTGTACAAAATGATATAACCTCTTGTGAAAAAAGACATACTTTTTCACATCTGTATCCCGGAGTAAATGAAATTAACACTTATGAAAAAAGACATACATTTTCACATCTGTATCCCGGAGTGAAGTATACTCTCACTGTGGAAATGACCTCATGCAAACAGAAAAAAGTGATTTCAAAAATGATTACTACTGGTATGTATCTCAAATATATATCTCTTCTTCATAAAGGCATGTTTTGTATTATCACTGAGGACAAAGAAATAAAAGTTATGCCCATTACCCACATTGCTAATAATTTGCCTTCACAGTACACATATACATTTTACTTTGTAACTATTCAAATTAATGTAATGATATCTTCATAAGGCACCGGATCAGTTAAGGAAAATGTTGAATATTAAACTTGTAGAATGACCAAATGACATCCATCTTTCCATTTTCTATAACCACTTCATCCATGGTCACGATGAACCAATGGTCCTATTATGTTTAATATCTAATTTTGCTGGTGAATCAAAAGGTAATAAATGATCTGAATTGTTATCATGTAACATCAAGTATTAGTGGGGAAACTATTTTGGTGCTATTGGCAGATTTGATTCAATTGCCAATTATACTTCTTCCTAGCAAAGCGATCCCACCCTTTGAATACATTGTGGGGAGGAAAGTAGGAAATTGTTAACAGGGTTTAATTGACTGGCAATTTCTACATTGACAATGTCAATTTGCAAGTACCTTAAGTGGTTAGATGGTCTGCCGGTAGTGCTGGACTGTGTCTCTGAACAAGAAGGGAACACTATAAACACATTAGTCGCCATTTTCTAGAAGATTCCCATGCAGCAATCAGTAACGATCTATGAATATTCACATTAAAATATGTTCGAATGTATTTTTAACCAAAAGCAATATGTGTTAACTAAATAGTTCACATTTTATATTTAGTTTTTTTAATCGCCATTCGAATAACTTTAACATCCCTCAATGTAGCAGATACACCAAATTAAATACCAGCTACTATTTCCTGTTATATGTTATATAGAGTAAAATCTGTTAATTTTCATTGCCATTTTGTAAACCAAAAACCACTTTTCTTTTTCTTCTTTAAAGCTGCACGAGTCTATAATGCAGAGGCATACATTCAAGAGCTGTTTTTGCCCTCTTATGAGAATACATGTCGTCCAGAGTTTAAGAGCATGTCTGCAAAGTTCAGGAAGGAGGTAAGAGATTTGTCTTGCAAAATCTTAATATATGAATCAATGAAGATATGTTATTAAACACCCCCTGCACACACTTCTCTTGCAGATCGAAAAAAACCTTCCAAAGGAATTCCAGGCGTACATTAAGTCCAAAACAATGAGGCTGGTGATCAATGCTATTCGCAAAGGGAGTGTGATTGTTGTCTTTGACATAGTCACAGCCCTTGACGTCCCCAGCAACACTTCTAGCATTCAAAAAAGTTTCCTTAATGCTCTACAAAAATCTACTCTTGCAGTGGATCTAAAACGGACACATATTGTAGGTAAGTCTTGCCTTGAACACAGTCCAAATCTGAGGACATTTAATTTCAGTGCTGTTAATTCTCTGCAGCCCTTTCCTTCATTGTGAGGATCGTCACCAAGCACGTCACACAACATGTCATAATAGGTCATAGAAGAGTACGGCAGAAAACTGATCTATAAAACACAGACACGTTATCTTTAGTTTCTTACAGAGGTGGGGTTAGCATACTTATCTGTGATGTAAATTTAGTGTCTTTGAAAAGGGGAAAAAAAACAGTCCTGGAGACTGAATCTGAGTTACGGTGTGCAGTTTGTGTATTGATTATTTGAACTTGGTGTTTTGCAGAGGCTAATGCTTGCCTACAAGGAACTGATTCCTGCTCAGCAAATGCCACATGTTCTACTGAAGGGGCCTCCTATACTTGTGCTTGTCTGGAAGGATTCACAGATCTAAGCCCCGCTGTTCCTGGGAGGGATTGCTATGGTAATTGAAAATTAACCAAACTATAAACATGTATATGAATGTGATTTTGGGGGAAGAACCAGATTGTTTATGAATATTTAATAAATATTTGTCTAATGTAGTACTTTTGTAAACTGCTGAAATATATTCTGATTAAGGGTTTATTTTTGGGACAAACGATTGTGGTGGAAGAGAGTATTTGGAGTAAGGAGTTCTAATCAGAATGTACTACGTTCACGGGAAGAACAGCAGACATACAACTCAAAAGATTTTAGGCTAGCATAACACTGTTCTTCAATATTTTTGAGGTAATACAAGGCTTTAATATCCCCTCTGGGACATACCCTCAAGGGGTTTGACATTTTACAAACAGTGTCTGAATGGTCATTTCTAATAACTAGCAGTGATTTCATTGGTATTCTAAACTAAGCCTTCCCATCTCATCAACATTATAATAATTACTCATGAATAATAATCATTAACCTCTACATTGCCAATTGCATTGGAAGTTAATTTGCAGATAATACGTTGCAGGAAAGGAATGTGAGTTGCTGATAACAGAAGAAAGGAGTGATAGAAAAGTTAAGAGAAGAATGCAGGCCATTAAAGTTACTAACACAAACGTCAGATTCATGGCACACAAAATACAAAGAAAGACTAGAATATATATTTTTCCCCCATACAATGCATTGAAGGGAGTAAACCATGTTCAGCCTTCATCAATTTATATTCCACTGTCACTTCTCCTACAGTATTACTGTTAGAAAAGGCTCGCTGCTCATTCTCACTCTCAGCTCTCCACCCATTGCTATAAAATAATGTTTCCATATAGTACATACATATTGTTATTTAAGAGAATTGAAGTATTAAAATGTTCTTCATCTTCCACTGCCTCCACAGTCACCACACCTGGAGGCACAACATCACCAACCACAGCACCATCTTCAACATCTCTGAGTTCAACAATAAGGGAATCTTCCACACATCCTGCCACCACAACAACTGGACCAACACCTCAAACATCAGAAACCAGCCAGCCAATGACAGCAGGAATGCCATCACCCTCAGTCTCGATACAATCCACCACAACAGCTACAGCTTCCTCTGTAACAAGCACCATGTCACCTCCAGCCACAACTGGTCACTCAACACCTTCATCTTCCCAAACACAAAGTGTAACATCATTAACACCCACCATCACTGATTCAAATATTTCTAGAACAACAGTGACCATTGGCAGTCCTACCACAACTGTAGGTTACTCAACAACCACTGCTCCAATCACAACTATGTCTTCTACAATGCCAAACATAATAAGTACAGCAACAGGGACCAGAAGTGAAAGTACACCTGGAATCACCATAACTTCTTCTCATGTTGCAACTGAAAGTTTGTCATCTTCCACTGCCTCCACAGTCACAGCACCTGAAGGCACAACATTGCAAACTTCTGCACCATCTTCAACATCTCAGAGTTCACCTACACATGAGTCCTCCACACAACCTGCCACCACCACAACTGGACCAACACCTCAAACATCAGAAACCAGCCAGCCAATGACAGCAGGAATGCCATCACCCTCAGTCTCGATACAATCCACCACAACAGCTACAGCTTCCACTGTAACAAGCACCATGTCACCTCCAGCCACAACTGGTCACTCAACATCTTCATCTTCTCCAACTGAGACAACAACTCTACAATTGTCTACAGAGGTTGCGTCTACATCAGCCTCATCCTCTACATTGACTACCTCTGGTTCTATCACCATTTGTAGTAAGTTAAATTTATAAATGGAAATAATAAAAAAAAATACAGTTGTTGCAATTCATGTCTTATATGTTCTCTTTGGTCTTATTTACAGAAAGCAGTGCAGTTACTTTCATCCAACTAGAGGATGTAACCAGCAATTCAATCAGTGTGAGCTGGAGTGGACTTAATCTCAATGCCCAGATCCAGTATAGAGTGATGCTGATTTCCAACACTGTACAAAATGAAACTATCACTTATGGAAATAGACTTCAATTTACAGATCTGTATCCTGGAGTATCGTATACTCTCACTGTAGAAATAACCTCTTGTGAAGACAGGAAAGACATCTCAAAAGTCATTACTACTGGTATGTATTTCAAATATATAGCCTACCTACTTTTGTGTACGCTGAAAGTAAATTCTTAATAAAGATAGTTCATACAGGCATTTTTTGTATTGTTATAGCAGGCAAAAAGATCAGAGTTACATAAAAGTGATGCCCAGTATCTGCATTGATAAGAACTTGCCCGGACAGTACACATATAAAGTATTTCTGTAACTATTCTAATGAATCAAACGACATGCTCATAAGGCATTGAGCAAATAAAGAAATACTAAAATACTAAACTAGGAGAATGACTAATTGACATCCATCCATCCACTTTCTATATCCATCTCATCTAGTACAGGATTGTGCTGAACATATTAACATTATTTGTTACATCTAATTTTGCTGTTGAATTCAAAGGAAGAAGTGATATGCATTGTTCTATAGACTTAAACTGATGTTTTTCTTCTGCCATTTTTTAAACCCAAAACATTTTTCCTTTTTCTTGCATGAAGCTGCACGAATCTATAACTTAGAGGTATACATTCAAGAGCTGTTTCTCCCTGCTTATGAGAACACAAGTAGTCCAGAGTTTCAGAGCATGTCTGCAAAGTTCAAGTCAGAGGTAAGAGATTTGTCTCGCAACATCTACATATATGAATACATGAAGAATTGTTCTTAACACACACGTTCTGTTTCAGATCGAGAAAAACCTTCCAGCGCAATTCCAGGCGTACATCAAGTCCAATTCAATGAGGGTGGTGATCAATGCCATTCGCCAAGGGAGTGTGATTGTTGACTCTGAAATAGTCACAGACCTTGACATCCCCAGCAACACTTCCAGCATTGAGAACAGTTTCCTTAATGCTCTAAAAAATTCTACACTTGCAGTGGACCTAAACCGGACATATATTGGAGGTAACACTTCCTTTGTACACGGTCCAAATCTGAGGACTTTCCATTTCACAGTGCTGTTAATTCTCTGCAGCCCTTTTTTCATTGTGAGGAGCATCACCAAGCACATCACACAACATGTCATAATAGGTCATAGAAGAGTTCGGCAGAGAACTGATCTATAAAACACAGACACGTTATCTTTAGTTTCTTACAGATGTGGGGTTAGCATAATTATCTGTGAAGTTAATTTGGTATGTTTGGAATGGAAAAGAAAGTGTCCTGGAGACTGAATCTGAGTTACGGTGTGCAGTTTGTGTATTGATTATTTGAACTTGGTGTTTTGCAGAGGCTAATGCTTGCCTACAAGGAACTGATTCCTGCTCAGCAAATGCCACATGTTCTACTGAAGGGGCCTCCTATACTTGTGCTTGTCTGGAAGGATTCACAGATCTAAGCCCCGCTGTTCCTGGGAGGGATTGCTTTGGTAATTGAAAATAAGCAAAACTATAAACATGTATATGAATGTGATTTTGGGCGAAGAACCAGATTGTTTACAAATATTTCAGGAATATTTGTCTAATCCTTTTGGGACAAACAATGCATTGAAGGGAGTAAACAATGTTCAGCCTTCATCAATTTATATTCCACTGTCACTTCTCCTAAAGTATTACTGTTAGAAAAGGCTTGCTGCTCATTCTCACTCTCAGCTCTCCACCCAATGCTATAAAATAATGTTTCCATATAGTACATACATATTGTTATTTAAGAGAATTGTAGTATAAAAATGTTCTTCATCTTCCACTGCTTCCATAGTCACCACACCTGGAGGCACAACATCACCATCCACAGCACCATCTTCAACATCTCTGAGTTCAACAATAAGGGAATCTTCCACACATCCTGCCACCACAACAACTGGACCAACACCTCAAACATCAGAAACCAGCCAGCCAATGACAGCAGGAATGCCATCACCCTCAGTCTCGATACAATCCACCACAACAGCTACAACTTTCTCTGTAACAAGCACCATGTCACCTCCAGCCACAACTGGTCACTCAACACCTTCATCTTCCCAAACACAAAGTGTAACATCATTAACACCCACCATCACTGATTCAACTATTACTAAAACAACAGAAACCATTAGCAGTCCTGGCACAACAGGAGGTTCCTCAACAACCACTGCTCCAATCACAACTATGTCTTCTACTGTGTGGACCACACCAAGTGCAGAAACAGAACCTACAGCAAGTGGAACTACAAATGGATTAACTAGTACTCCTACTCAACCTGCAACAGATGGACCTTCATCCTCCACTGCCTTCACAATCACCACATCTGGAGGCACTACATCACCAACCACAGCACCATCTTCAACATCTCTGAGTTCAACAATAAGGGAATCTTCCACACAACCTGCCACCACAACAACTGGACCAACACCACAAATATCAGAAACCAGCCAGCCAATGACAGCAGGAATGCCATCACCCTCAGCCTCGATACAATCCACCACAACAGCTACAGCTTCCTCTGTAACAAGCACCATGTCACTTCCAGCCACAACTGGTCACTCAACACCTTCATCTTCCCAAACACAAAGTGTAACATCATTAACACCCACTATCACTGATTCAAATATTTCTAGAACAACAGTGACCATTGGCAGTCCTACCACAACTGTAGGTTACTCAACAACCACTGCTCCAATCACAACTATGTCTTCTACAATGCCAAACATAATAAGTACAGCAACAGGGACCAGAAGTGAAAGTACACCTGGAATCACCATAACTTCTTCTCATGTTGCAACTGAAAGTTTGTCATCTTCCACTACCTCCACAGTCACAGCACCTGAAGGCACAACATTGCAAACTTCTGCACCATCTTCAACATCTCAGAGTTCACCTACAAATGAGTCTTCCACACAACCTGCCACCACCACAACTGGAACACCTGAAACATCAGTAAGCAGCCAGCCAATGACAACGGAAATGTCATCAACCTCAGCCATGCTAGAATCCAGCACAACAGCTACAGCTTCCACTGTAACAAGCACCATGTCACCTCCTGCCACAACTGGTCACTCAACATCTTCATCTTCCCAAACTGAGACAACAACTCTACAATTGTCTACAGAGGTTGCGTCTACATCAGCCTCATCCTCTACATTGACTACCTCTGGTTCTATCACCATTTGTAGTAAGTTAAATTTATAAATGGAAATAATAAACAAAAATACAGTTGTTGCAATTCATGTCTTATATGTTCTCTTTGGTCTTATTTACAGAAAGCAGTGCTGTTACTTTCATCCAACTAGAGGATGTAACCAGCAATTCAATCAGTGTGAGCTGGAGTGGACTTAATCTCAATGCCCAGATCCAGTATAGAGTAATGCTGATTTCCAACACTGTACAAAATGAAACTATCACTTATGGAAATAGACTTCAATTTACAGATCTGTATCCTGGAGTATCGTATACTCTCACTGTAGAAATAACCTCTTGTGAAGACAGGAAAGACATCTCAAAAGTCATTACTACTGGTATGTATTTCAAATATATAGCCTACCTACTTTTGTGTACGCTGAAAGTAAATTCTTAATAAAGATAGTTCATACAGGCATTTTTTGTATTGTTATAGCAGGCAAAAAGATCAGAGTTACATAAAAGTGATGCCCAGTATCTGCATTGATAAGAACTTGCCCGGACAGTACACATATAAAGTATTTCTGTAACTATTCTAATGAATCAAACGACATGCTCATAAGGCATTGAGCAAATAAAGAAATACTAAAATACTAAACTAGGAGAATGACTAATTGACATCCATCCATCCACTTTCTATATCCATCTCATCTAGTACAGGATAACATTATTTTTAACATCAAATTTTGCTGTTGAATTCAAAGAAAGGAAATGATTTACCTTGGTCTATAGACTTAAACTGATGTTTTTCTACTGGCATTTTTTAAACCCAAATTTTTTTTCTCCTTTTCTTGCATGAAGCTGCACGAATCTATAACTTAGCAGTATACATTCAAGAGGTGTTTCTCCCTGCTTATGAGAACACAAGTAGTCCAGAGTTTCAGAGCATGTCTGCAAAGTTCAAGTCAGAGGTAAGAGATTTGTCTCGCAACATCTACATATATGAATACATGAAGAATTGTTCTTAACTCACACCTTCTGTTTCAGATCGAGAAAAACCTTCCAGCGCAATTCCAGGCGTACATCAAGTCCAATGCAATGAGGGTGGTGATCAATGCCATTCGCCAAGGGAGTGTGATTGTTGACTCTGAAATAGTCACAGAGCTTGACATCCCCAGCAACACTTCCAGCATTGAGAACAGTTTCCTTAATGCTCTAAAAAATTCTACACTTGCAGTGGACCTAAACCGGACATATATTGGAGGTAAGACTTCCTTTGTACACGGTCCAAATCTGAGGACTTTCCATTTCACAGTGCTGTTAATTCTCTGCAGCCCTTTTTTCATTGTGAGGAGCATCACCAAGCACATCACACAACATGTCATAATAGGTCATAGAAGAGTACGGCAGAGAACTGATCTATAAAACACAGACAAGTAATCCTTAGTTTCTTACAGAGGTGTGTTTCACATAATTATCTGTGAAGTTAATTTGGTATGTTTGGAATGGAAAAGAAAGTGTCCTGGAGACTGAATCTGAGTTACGGTGTGCAGTTTGTGTATTGATTATTTGAACTTGGTGTTTTGCAGAGGCTAATGCTTGCCTACAAGGAACTGAATCCTGCTCAGCAAATGCCACATGTTCTACTGAAGGGGCCTCCTATACTTGTGCTTGTCTGGAAGGATTCACAGATCTAAGCCCCGCTGTTCCTGGGAGGGATTGCTTTGGTATTTGAAAATTAACCAAACTATATACATGTATATGAATGTGATTTTGGGGGAAGAACCAGATTGTTTACAAATATTTTGGGAATATTTGTCTAATCCTTTTGGGACAAACAATGCATTGAAGGGAGTAAACCATGTTCAGCCTTCATCAATTTATATTCCACTGTCACTTCTCCTAAAGTATTACTGTTAGAAAAGGCTCGCTGCTCATTCTCACTCTCAGCTCTCCACCCAATGCTATAAAATAATGTTTCCATATAGTACATACATATTGTTAATTAAGAGAATTGTAGTATAAAAATGTTCTTCATCTTCCACTGCCTCCACAGTCACCACACCTGGAGGCACAACATCACCATCCACAGCACCATCTTCAACATCTTTGAATTCAACAATAAGGGAATCTTCCACACATCCTGCCACCACAACAACTGGACCAACACCTCAAACATCAGAAACCAGCCAGCCAATGACAGCAGGAATGCCATCACCCTCAGCCTCGATACAATCCACCACAACAGATACAACTTCCTCTGTAACAAGCACCATGTCACCTCCAGCCACAACTGGTCACTCAACACCTTCATCTTCCCCAACGGAGAAAACTACTCTACATTTGTCTACACAGGTTGTGTCTACATCAGCCTCAACCTCTACATTGACTACCAGAGCTACAACCACAGCAAAAAGCTCAGGTCCAACCACCAACTGTAGTAAGTTCAATCGTCATTTAATTGTAACATATAAATGGTTATAATGAAGAAAAATACAATGCTTGCAATGAATCTTTCTATGTTCTGTTTCTTATTTACAGAAAGCAGTGCAGTTACTTTCATCAAACTAGAGGAAGTAACCAGCAATTCAATCAGTGTGAGCTGGAGTGGACTTAATCTCAATGCCCAGATCCAGTACAGAGTGATGCTGATTTCCAACACTGTACAAAATGATATAACCTCTTGTGAAAAAAGACATACTTTTTCACATCTGTATCCCGGAGTAAATGAAATTAACACTTATGAAAAAAGACATACATTTTCACATCTGTATCCCGGAGTGAAGTATACTCTCACTGTGGAAATGACCTCATGCAAACAGAAAAAAGTGATTTCAAAAATGATTACTACTGGTATGTATCTCAAATATATATCTCTTCTTCATAAAGGCATGTTTTGTATTATCACTGAGGACAAAGAAATAAAAGTTATGCCCATTACCCACATTGCTAATAATTTGCCTTCACAGTACACATATACATTTTACTTTGTAACTATTCAAATTAATGTAATGATATCTTCATAAGGCACCGGATCAGTTAAGGAAAATGTTGAATATTAAACTTGTAGAATGACCAAATGACATCCATCTTTCCATTTTCTATAACCACTTCATCCATGGTCACGATGAACCAATGGTCCTATTATGTTTAATATCTAATTTTGCTGGTGAATCAAAAGGTAATAAATGATCTGAATTGTTATCATGTAACATCAAGTATTAGTGGGGAAACTATTTTGGTGCTATTGGCAGATTTGATTCAATTGCCAATTATACTTCTTCCTAGCAAAGCGATCCCACCCTTTGAATACATTGTGGGGAGGAAAGTAGGAAATTGTTAACAGGGTTTAATTGACTGGCAATTTCTACATTGACAATGTCAATTTGCAAGTACCTTAAGTGGTTAGATGGTCTGCCGGTAGTACTGGACTGTGTCTCTGAACAAGAAGGGAACACTATAAACACATTAGTCGCCATTTTCTAGAAGATTCCCATGCAGCAATCAGTAACGATCTATGAATATTCACATTAAAATATGTTCGAATGTATTTTTAACCAAAAGCAATATGTGTTAACTAAATAGTTCACATTTTATATTTAGTTTTTTTAATCGCCATTCGAATAACTTTAACATCCCTCAATGTAGCAGATACACCAAATTAAATACCAGCTACTATTTCCTGTTATATGTTATATAGAGTAAAATCTGTTAATTTTCATTGCCATTTTGTAAACCAAAAACCACTTTTCTTTTTCTTCTGTAAAGCTGCACGAGTCTATAATGCAGAGGCATACATTCAAGAGCTGTTTTTGCCCTCTTATGAGAATACATGTCGTCCAGAGTTTAAGAGCATGTCTGCAAAGTTCAGGAAGGAGGTAAGAGATTTGTCTTGCAAAATCTTAATATATGAATCAATTAAGATATGTTATTAAACACCCCCTGCACACACTTCTCTTGCAGATCGAAAAAAACCTTCCAAAGGAATTCCAGGCGTACATTAAGTCCAAAACAATGAGGCTGGTGATCAATGCTATTCGCAAAGGGAGTGTGATTGTTGTCTTTGACATAGTCACAGCCCTTGACGTCCCCAGCAACACTTCTAGCATTCAAAAAAGTTTCCTTAATGCTCTACAAAAATCTACTCTTGCAGTGGATCTAAAACGGACACATATTGTAGGTAAGTCTTGCCTTGAACACAGTCCAAATCTGAGGACATTTAATTTCAGTGCTGTTAATTCTCTGCAGCCCTTTCCTTCATTGTGAGGATCGTCACCAAGCACGTCACACAACATGTCATAATAGGTCATAGAAGAGTACGGCAGAAAACTGATCTATAAAACACAGACACGTTATCTTTAGTTTCTTACAGAGGTGGGGTTAGCATACTTATCTGTGATGTAAATTTAGTGTCTTTGAAAAGGGGAAAAAAAACAGTCCTGGAGACTGAATCTGAGTTACGGTGTGCAGTTTGTGTATTGATTATTTGAACTTGGTGTTTTGCAGAGGCTAATGCTTGCCTACAAGGAACTGATTCCTGCTCAGCAAATGCCACATGTTCTACTGAAGGGGCCTCCTATACTTGTGCTTGTCTGGAAGGATTCACAGATCTAAGCCCCGCTGTTCCTGGGAGGGATTGCTATGGTAATTGAAAATTAACCAAACTATAAACATGTATATGAATGTGATTTTGGGGGAAGAACCAGATTGTTTATGAATATTTAATAAATATTTGTCTAATGTAGTACTTTTGTAAACTGCTGAAATATATTCTGATTAAGGGTTTATTTTTGGGACAAACGATTGTGGTGGAAGAGAGTATTTGGAGTAAGGAGTTCTAATCAGAATGTACTACGTTCACGGGAAGAACAGCAGACATACAACTCAAAAGATTTTAGGCTAGCATAACACTGTTCTTCAATATTTTTGAGGTAATACAAGGCTTTAATATCCCCTCTGGGACATACCCTCAAGGGGTTTGACATTTTACAAACAGTGTCTGAATGGTCATTTCTAATAACTAGCAGTGATTTCATTGGTATTCTAAACTAAGCCTTCCCATCTCATCAACATTATAATAATTACTCATGAATAATAATCATTAACCTCTACATTGCCAATTGCATTGGAAGTTAATTTGCAGATAATACGTTGCAAGAAAGGAATGTGAGTTGCTGATAACAGAAGAAAGCAGTGATAGAAAAATTAAGAGAAGAATGCAGGCCATTAAAGTTACTAACACAAACGTCAGATTCATGGCACACAAAATACAAAGAAAGACTAGAATATATATTTTTCCCCCATACAATGCATTGAAGGGAGTAAACCATGTTCAGCCTTCATCAATTTATATTCCACTGTCACTTCTCCTAAAGTATTACTGTTAGAAAAGGCTCGCTGCTCATTCTCACTCTCAGCTCTCCACCCAATGCTATAAAATAATGTTTCCATATAGTACATACATATTGTTATTTAAGAGAATTGTAGTATAAAAATTTTCTTCATCTTCCACTGCCTCCACAGTCACCACACCTGGAGGCACAACATCACCAACCACAGCACCATCTTCAACATCTCTGAATTCAACAATAAGGGAATCTTCCACACATCCTGCCACCACAACAACTGGACCAACACCTCAAACATCAGAAACCAGCCAGCCAATGACAGCAGGAATGCCATCACCCTCAGTCTCGATACAATCCACCACAACAGATACAGCTTCCACTGTAACAAGCACCATGTCACCTCCAGCCACAACTGGTCACTCAACACCTTCATCTTCCCAAACGCAAAGTGTAACATCATTAACACCCACCATCACTGATTCAAATATTTCTAGAACAACAGTGACCATTGGCAGTTCTACCACAACTGTAGGTTACTCAACAACCACTGCTCCAATCACAACTATGTCTTCCACAATGCCAAACATAATAAGTACAGCAACAGTGACCAGGAGTGGAAGTACCCCTGGATTGACCATAACTTCTTCTCATGTTGCAACAGAAAGTTTGTCATCTTCCACTGCCTCCACAGTCACAGCACCTGAAAGCACAACATCAAAAACCACAGCACCATCTTCAACATCTCTGAGTTCAATAACAGTGGAATCTTCCACACATCCTGCCACCACAACAACTGGACCAACACCTCAAACATCAGAAACCAGCCAGCCAATGACAGCAGGAATGCCATCACCCTCAGCCTCGATACAATCCACCACAACAGATACAACTTCCTCTGTAACAAGCACCATGTCACCTCCAGCCACAACTGGTCACTCAACACCTTCATCTTCCCCAACGGAGAAAACTACTCTACATTTGTCTACACAGGTTGTGTCTACATCAGCCTCAACCTCTACATTGACTACCAGAGCTACAACCACAGCAAAAAGCTCAGGTCCAACCACCAACTGTAGTAAGTTCAATCGTCATTCAATTAGAACACATACAAGTAAAAATCTAACAAAGATAAACTCTTTTGCAATTCATTTTGTAATGATCTCCGTCTTCTTATTTTCAGAAAACAGTGCAGTTACTTTCATCCAACTAGAGGAAGTAACCAGCAATTTAATCAGTGTGAGCTGGAGTGGAATTAATCTCAATGCCCAGATCCAGTACAGAGTGATGCTGATTTCCAACACTGTACAAAATGAAACTATCACTTATGGAAATAGACTTCAGTTTACAGATCTGTATCCTGGAGTATCGTATACTCTCACTGTAGAAATGGCCTCATGTGAAAAGAAAAAAGTGATTTCGAAAGTCATTACTACTGGTATGTGTCTCATATCTATTTCTTTCTACACTCAAATTAAATTCTTAACAAAATATGTTTTATACAGGCATGTTTTTTATTGTTGAAGCACACACACACACAACAGTGACATAGCTAAGAATTTGCCTATACAGCACACATAGAAAGTATGTCTTTAACTATTCAAAGTATTCTAAAGTTATCTTGATAAGACACCCAATCAATTAAGGAAATATTAAAATACTGCACATGGACAATGACCAATTGACATCCATCCATCCACTTTCTATAATTAATTAGCAGTATTTATAACATCAAATTTTGCTGTTGAATTCAAAGAAAGGAAATGATTTACCTTGGTCTATAGACTTAAACTGATGTTTTTCTTCTGGCATTTTTTAAACCCAAAACATTTTTTCTCCTTTTCTTGCATGAAGCTGCACGAATCTATAACTTAGAGGTATACATTCAAGAGGTGTTTCTCCCTGCTTATGAGAACACAAGTAGTCCAGAGTTTCAGAGCATGTCTGCAAAGTTCAAGTCAGAGGTAAGAGATTTGTCTCGCAACATCTACATATATGAATACATGAAGAATTGTTCTTCACACACACGTTCTGTTTCAGATCGAGAAAAACCTTCCAGCGCAATTCCAGGCGTACATCAAGTCCAATGCAATGAGGGTGGTGATCAATGCCATTCGCCAAGGGAGTGTGATTGTTGACTCTGAAATAGTCACAGAGCTTGACATCCCCAGCAACACTTCCAGCATTGAGAACAGTTTCCTTAATGCTCTAAAAAATTCTACACTTGCAGTGGACCTAAACCGGACATATATTGGAGGTAAGACTTCCTTTGTACACGGTCCAAATCTGAGGACTTTCCATTTCACAGTGCTGTTAATTCTCTGCAGCCCTTTTTTCATTGTGAGGAGCATCACCAAGCACATCACACAACATGTCATAATAGGTCATAGAAGAGTACGGCAGAGAACTAATCCATAAAACACAGACACGTTATCTTTAGGTTCTTATAGAGGTGGGGTTAGCATAATTATCTGTGAAGTTAATTTGGTATGTTTGGAATGGAAAAGAAAGTGTCCTGGAGACTGAATCTGTGTTACGGTGTGCAGTTTGTGTATTGATTATTTGAACTTGGTGTTTTGCAGAGGCTAATGCTTGCCTACAAGGAACTGATTCCTGCTCAGCAAATGCCACATGTTCTACTGAAGGGGCCTCCTATACTTGTGCTTGTCTGGAAGGATTCACAGATCTAAGCCCCGCTGTTCCTGGGAGGGATTGCTATGGTAATTGAAAATTAACCAAACTATATACATGTATATGAATGTTAATTTGGGGGAAGAACCAGATTGTTTATGAATATTTAATAAATATTTGTCTAGTGTATTACTCTTGTATACTATTGAAATATATTCTGATGAAGGGTTTCCTTTTGGGACAAACAATGCATTGAAGGAAGTAAACCATGCTCACCCTTCATCAATTTATATTCCACTGTCACTTCTCCTAAAGTATTACTGTTAGAAAAGGCTCGCTGCTCATTCTCACTCTCAGCTCTCCACCCAATGCTATAAAATAATGTTTCCATATAGTACATACATATTGTTATTTAAGAGAAGTGTAGTATAAAAATGTTCTTCATCTTCCACTGCCTCCACAGTCACCACACCTGGAGGCACAACATCACCAACCACAGCACCATCTTCAACATCTCTGGGTTCAACAATAAGGGAATCTTCCACACATCCTGCCACCACAACAACTGGACCAACACCTCAAACATCAGAAACCAGCCAGCCAATGACAGCAGGAATGTCATCACCCTCAACCTCGATACAATCCACCACAACAGCTACAACTTCCTCTGTAACAAGCACCATGTCACCTCCAGCCACAACTGGTCACTCAACACCTTCATCTTCCCCAACAGAGAAAACTACTCTACATTTGTCTACACAGGTTGTGTCTAAATCAACCTCAACCTCTACATTGACTACCAGAGCTACAACCACAGCAAAAAGCTCAGGTCCAACCACCAACTGTAGTAAGTTCAATCGTCATTCAATTAGAACACATACAAGTAAAAATCTAACAAAGATAAACTCTTTTGCAATTCATTTTGTAATGATCTCCGTCTTCTTATTTACAGAAAGCAGTGCAGTTACTTTCATCCAACTAGAGGAAGTAACCAGCAATTTAATCAGTGTGAGCTGGAGTGGAATTAATCTCAATGCCCAGATCCAGTACAGAGTGATGCTGATTTCCAACACTGTACAAAATGAAATTATCACTTATGGAAATAGACTTCAGTTTACAGATCTGTATCCTGGAGTATCGTATACTCTCACTGTAGAAATGACCTCATGTGAAAAGAAAAAAGTGATTTCGAAAGTCATTACTACTGGTATGTGTCTCATATCTATTTCTTTCTACACTCAAATAAAATTCTTAACAAAATATGTTTTATACAGGCATGTTTTTTATTGTTGAAGCACACACACACACAACAGTGACATAGCTAAGAATTTGCCTATACAGCACACATAGAAAGTATGTCTTTAACTATTCAAAGTATTCTAAAGTTATCTTGATAAGACACCCAATCAATTAAGGAAATATTAAAATACTGCACATGGACAATGACCAACTGACATCCATCCATCCACTTTCTATAATTAATTAGCAGTATTTTTAACATCAAATTTTGCTGTTGAATTCAAAGAAAGGAAATGATTTACCTTGGTCTATAGACTTAAACTGATGTTTTTCTTCTGCCATTGTTTAAACCCAATTTTTTTTTTCCTTTTCTTGCATGAAGCTGCACGAATCTATAACTTAGAGGTATACATTCTAGAGGTGTTTCTCCCTGCTTATGAGAACACAAGTAGTCCAGAGTTTCAGAGCATGTCTGCAAAGTTCAAGTCAGAGGTAAGAGATTTGTCTCGCAACATCTACATATATGAATACATGAAGAATTGTTCTTAACTCACACCTTCTGTTTCAGATCGAGAAAAACCTTCCAGCGCAATTCCAGGCGTACATCAAGTCCAATGCAATGAGGGTGGTGATCAATGCCATTCGCCAAGGGAGTGTGATTGTTGACTCTGAAATAGTCACAGACCTTGACATCCCCAGCAACACTTCCAGCATTGAGAACAGTTTCCTTAATGCTCTAAAAAATTCTACACTTGCAGTGGACCTAAACCGGACATTTATTGGAGGTGAGACTTCCTTTGTACACGGTCCAAATCTGAGGACTTTCCATTTCACATTGCTGTTACAGTGAGGGAAAAAAGTATTTGATCCCCTGTTGATTTTGTACGTTTGCCCACTGACAAAGAAATGATCAGTCTATAATTTTAATGGTAGGTGTAGTTTAACACTGAGAGACAGAATAACAACAAAAAAATCCAGAAAAATGCATTTAAAAAAAGTTATACATTGATTTGCATGTTAATGAGGGAAATAAGTATTTGACCCTTTCGACTTAGTACTTGGTGGCAAAACCCTTGTTGGCAATCACAGAGGTCATCTCTTGTAGTTGGCCACCAGGTTTGCACACATCTCAGGAGGGATTTTGTCCCACTCCTCTTTGCAGATCCTCTCCAAGTCATTGAGGTTTCGAGGCTGACGTTTGGCAACTCGAACCTTCAGCTCCCTCCACAGATTTTTTATGGGATTAAGGTCTGGAGACTGGCTAGGCCACTCCAGGACCTTAATGTGCTTCTTCTTGAGCCACTCCTTTGTTGCCATGGCTGTGTGTTTTGGGTCATTGTCATGCTGGAATACCCATCCATGACTCATTTTCAATGCCCTGGCTGAGGGAAGGAGGTTCTCACCCAAGATTTGACGGTACATGGCCCCGTCCATCGTCCCTTTGATGCGGTGCAGTTGTCCTGTCCCCTTAGCAGAAAAACACCCCCAAAGCATAATGTTTCCACCTCCATGTTTGACGGTGGGGATGGTGTTCTTGGGGTCATTCCTCCTCCTCCAAACACGGCGAGTTGAGTTGATGCCAAAGAGCTCTATTTTGGTCTCATCTGACCACAACACTTTCACCCAGTTCTCCTCTGAATCATTCAGATGTTCATTGGCAAACTTCAGACGGGCCTGTACATGTGCTTTCTTGAGCAGGCGGACCTTGCGGGCGCTGCAGGATTTCAGTCCTTCACGGCGTAGTGTGTTACCAATTGTTTTCTTGGTGACTATGGTTCCAGCTGCCTTGAGATCATTGACGAGATCCTCCCATGTAGTTCTGGGCTGATTCCTCACCCTTCTCATGATCATTGAAACTCCAGGAGGTGAGATCTTGCATGGAGCCCCACACCGAGGGAGACTGTCAGTTATTTTGTGTTTCTTCCATTTGCGAATAATCGCACCAGCTGTTGTCACCTTCTCACCAAGCTGCTTGGTGATGGTCTTGTAGCCCATTCCAGCCTTGTGTAGGTCTACAATCTTGTCCCTGACATCCTTGGACAGCTCTTTGGTCTTGGCCATGGTGGAGAATTTGGAATCTGATTGATTGCTTATGTGGACAGGTGTCTTTTATACAGGTAACGAGCTGAGATTAGGAGCACTCCCTTTAAGAGAAAACACACCTGGGAGCCAGAAATCTTGCTGATTGATAGGGGATCAAATACTTATTTCACTCATTAACATGCAAATCAATTTATAACTTTTTTTAAAGGCGTTTTTCTGGATTTTGTTGTTGTTATTCTGTCTCTCACTGTTAAAATACACCTACCATTAAAATTTTTGACTGATCATTTCTTTGTCAGTGGGCAAACGTACAAAATCAGCAGGGGATCAAATACTTTTTCCCCCTCACTGTAATTCTCTGCAGCCCTTTTTCATTGTGAGGAGCATCACCAAGCACATCACACAACATGTCATAATAGGTCATAGAAGAGTACGGCAGAGAACTGATCTATAAAACACAGACACGTTATCTTTAATTTCTTACAGATGTGGGGTTAGCATAATTATCGGTGATGTAAATTTAGTGTCTTTGAAAGGCGAAAAAAAAACAGTCCTGGAGACTGAATCTGAGTTACGGTGTGCAGTTTGTGTATTGATTATTTGAACTTGGTGTTTTGCAGAGGCTAATGCTTGCCTACAAGGAACTGATTCCTGCTCAGCAAATGCCACATGTTCTACTGAAGGGGCCTCCTATACTTGTGCTTGTCTGGAAGGATTCACAGATCTAAGCCCCGCTGTTCCTGGGAGGGATTGCTATGGTAACATTTTGTTTGTTTTTAATACAGAAATGTATGAATGTGTTTTTGGAGGTAGAACCAGCCTTGTTTATGGAGATTCATGAAATATACTTCTCATTCACAGCTTTTGTAATGTAGTTTGATTTTTGGTTTCAGTTTTGGGACAGACAATGCATCAAAAGGAGGAAACCATATTTTACCTTATTACATTTTTATTCCACTGGATTTGACATTTCCCCTCAAATGTTCTTGTGTTAGAACATGCTTGCTGTCCATTCTGACACTCAGCTCTCTGCCCATTGGTATTCAATAATGTTAGCATATAGTAAACATGGATTTTAATATATATATTTTTTGTCATTTTTTTATATTTACTGTGATATTACCCTAATAATAAAGAAAATGTACTCAGGGGAGTATTGGAATAACAATAATGTAATCCACTTCACTACAGGGGCTGTTACATCTGCTGTGATACCCACATACCTTACCCAAACCACATAAGAAATATAAATTAAACGAGATCTACAGTATGGAGCAGTTTTGATGTACAAGTATTTAAATGTCACACCAGTATCAAGTATCTTAAGTTTTTTATTTGTTGCGTTTGCATTATTTTTGTTATTTGTTTTGGGGGGGGGGTACATTAAATTTAGTATTTATTTCTTAATACTGCCAAAATAGCAACAAAAACTCTCAGTTTGATAATGTGTGTTGTTGATATTGTTAACCACCTCCTTACTCCTGTCTTGTGCAGCAACCAAACCAACAGAAGATGTCGATTCAGGCTGGAGAACAGCGGTCATTGTGCTGGGTGTTATCTTGGGCTGTGTTTTGCTGATCATAATAATTATTGCCCTATTTATCACAGAAAGGTATAGAATTAAAAGGCATTCTACATATGAAATACAGCAACGCGCTGAAAAATTTGTTCCGCCTGGAGTAATAGGAAATTTTTACTACAAGGGTATGTAGTTAATATATCTGTATGCTCTTTTATTCAACTCTCAGGGATTTATACATAAACATGTTGCAGCATAATTTAAAGTATATTTAAACCTGCTAATTAATAAATCAATGTACTGTATTGCATATTATACTGAAAACAAAATCACATTAATTAGTTTAGTTTACCATTAAAAGATTAATATAGATATCATTTATTATTTCTACTGTTATCTTTTTGGTTGTTTTAAGTAAATCTTACAAGCAATATTATCTCTATCTAATTTTAAGGCTATTTAGTACATTTTTGTTTTCCTTTTCCTTTCAATGTTTACACAATGCATTATTGTTTTATATTTATGCTAGATTTATGAGGAAAATAGTTTTATGATAACATAAATATGCCTATTTAGTCTAATTGCACAGTTGAATAGGTGTTATGCAGTCATCCCAGTATGCCACCAGAGGTCTTCCTTCCCCATATTCTAACCCTCACATTCCTCAGCAATATGTGCACTTGCTCCTTCCACCCTCTCCTCCATTGGTCCAGCACTCCCAGCCTCTATTACCTGCTTCCCTCTTCCCAGCTACTATATACCCAATTTTTCCACAAACACTTTGTGAAGTATTGTATTCTCTGAGAGTTGCATCACCAAGCACTGTTTATTTACCACTGACTCCTACATCTTTGACCCTTGCCTTCCTTTTTACCTATCTCCTGGATTTCCTGCATTGCTACGTTAGCCTGTGTACTGACCTTCCTGCTTGTCTAATTACCACGTCTCCTGGATTTCCCTCTGGACTCTGTTTGCTGGTTTTGACCCCTTGCCTGTCTCTGACTCAGCTCCACCCTGTGCTTCCGCACTTGGGTCCGAACCTCCTGTCCACTGCCCGGCTGTGACAATAGGCTACTACAGATTATTTTCACCCTTCACCCTGAACATCTCCTATACTTAAATAAATTCTGAATTGCTCTGGTAATTATATTACACTGAACAAAAAACAAACTGTGACTTAGACACAGTATATAATTGTAACTATGCAGTAGTATATAGCCTTTGCATCTTATTCTAATGTATCCACACAATGTATGGTAAAAAGATACACAACTGCACTTTAACAAAATTAATGTAATATTTTTGTGTATATGTGCATATGGTTATTTTTCTAATAAACACAGCTGGTGTCTCTAATATGTGTGTTTTGATATAGATTAAAGAAATGGTATCTTAAAAATAATTGACATTGATATTTAAATTGTTATTTTTAAATTGACTTTTATTCTGCCTTGCTAATATGAGGGTGTATTTATGTTATTTATGTATTTGTTACTCAGTGTTCTTTTGTGTCTTTCGTTACTGGGAATTGTTTCACGTTAAACCTTTTCAAACTAAGCCTACTGTTGTTTTTGTTATTATTATTGTTCTTATTATTATGCTAACATTATTTTTTATAAAAACAATAGTGGATAAAAAATTGCCTTTTCATGGGAACAGGCAGAAAACTCTCAATTACTACAATTTGATGGATACTGATAATATCAATGTATTAAATCCATTAACATGAGACTTCATGTTTACTGTTTCTGATAAATATATGAGTATATATGGCAAGCCATTGTGACATTTAATCCATAATTACTGATATCAAAAATACAATTGCTGATATCAGCAATTCATGGCACGTCGTTGTGACGTCCTTAACCAGATGTTAATTTAGTATGGATTTTTGATATCAAGAATACAGTTGTTGATATCAAGAATACAATTTCTGATATCAAAAATACAATTGCTGATATCAAGAATTAACTGCCAATTTTTGATATCAACAGATGTATTTTTGATATCAGTAATTATAGATTCAATGTCACAATGGCTCACCATGTAACATTTATTTTTACAAAGCCTATACATAGCCTACATGCATACATACATTACACACATACCATATTTGTAAAATACAATTTATTGTTAGGACTAGGATAATTGTTTAATCTATCATCCTGAATAGTGTATCATACCTGTACCAGTATTGCCAGAATACTTTTAAAATATACTGGTTGAAATCTCTGAGCTATATTCCCCCCTCAGTTATTATATATATACACTCACCTAAAGGATTATTAGGAACACCTGTTCAATTTCTCATTAATGCAATTATCTAACCAACCAATCACATGGCAGTTGCTTCAATGCATTTAGGGGTATGGTCCTGGTCAAGACAATCTCCTGAACTCCAAACTGAATGTCTGAATGGGAAAGAAAGGTGATTTAAGCAATTTTGAGCGTGGCATGGTTGTTGGTGCCAGACGGGCCGGTCTGAGTATTTCACAATCTGCTCAATTACTGGGATTTTCAAGCACAACCATTTCTAGGGTTTACAAAGAATGGTGTGAAAAGGGAAAAACATCCAGTATGCGGCAGTCCTGTGGGCGAAAATGCCTTGTTGATGCTAGAGGTCAGAGGAGAATGGGCCGACTGATTCAAGCTGATAGAAGAGCAACTTTGACTGAAATAACCACTCGTTACAACCGAGGTATGCAGCAAAGCATTTGTGAAGCCACAACACGTACAACCTTGAGGCGGATGGGCTACAACAGCAGAAGACCCCACCGGGTACCACTCATCTCCACTACAAATAGGAAAAAGAGGCTACAATTTGCACAAGCTCACCAAAATTGGACAGTTGAAGACTGGAAAAATGTTGCCTGGTCTGATGAGTCTCGATTTCTGTTGAGACATTCAGATGGTAGAGTCAGAATTTGGCGTAAACAGATGAGAACATGGATCCATCATGCCTTGTTACCACTGTGCAGGCTGGTGGTGGTGGTGTAATGGTGTGGGGGAGGTTTTCTTGGCACACTTTAGGCCCCTTAGTGCCAATTGGGCATCGTTTAAATGCTACGGCCTACCTGAGCATTGTTTCTGACCATGTCCATCCCTTTATGACCACCATGTACCCATCCTCTGATGGCTACTTCCAGCAGGATAATGCACCATGTCACAAAGGTCGAATCATTTCAAATTGGTTTCTTGAACATGACAATGAGTTCACTGTACTAAACTGGCCCCCACAGTAACCAGATCTCAACCCAATAGAGCATCTTTGGGATGTGGTGGAACGGGAGCTTCGTGCCCTGGATGTGCATCCCACAAAACTCCATCAACTGCAAGATGCTATCCTATCAATATGGGCCAACATTTCTAAAGAATGCTTTCAGCACCTTGTTGAATCAATGCCACGTAGAATTAAGGCAGTTCTGAAGGTGAAAGGGGGTCAAACACAGTATTAGTATGGTGTTCCTAATAATCCTTTAGGTGAGTGTATATATGCACTGGTTTTTACAGCACTGTCTAGCCTTTGTTCGTTGTGATTGTTGCAGTTTATACACCCCGTTGTGATTGGTTTGCTGTGTATTCATCCCGTTGTGATTGGTTGTTTTACTGCACGTCTTTGTGTGAAGAAGTTAGAGTTCAGTTCAGTTCGGAGCGGCAATTAATAGAAATGTCTGGTTTGGAATATTACAATAGAGGTATACATGTGTAACTGTATGTAACAGCACATACAATTACAACCTTTGCTTTTTGAATAATCATTATTGTTTGTCTATATGTTATGATACACATTTTTAAAAATAGTTTATAACCTGTCTGGAAACAGCACCATAGTTTGGCTTCGCTGAGCATCTGTCTATCAGACAACCCTGACACGGATGTACTTAGAACTAACCGTTTTTAACCGTTGTATTGAATGACCAACTACAGTCAAGAGCTATTAAAAATGTGTGTATATATAACATTTCACACTACATATTCACTTACCGTACACTCGATCTATGTACACACATAGCACAGATAGTTTTGGTTAAAACATAATGAATAGCCTACTATTTATTGCTAAAATATGAACATATTTCATAATCTAATACAGCCCGATAATAATCTATACAATCAATAGAACAATAAAAACATAAAAATAAAATGTATATATTCAAATATTATGTATAACGCTATCATATTTAAATAAAATAGGCAGAATTTAGAAATAAAATAATAATAATATGACTTACCTGCACTACCTCTAAACTGCTTCTTCATCTGACACGCGCGTTACCTGGAGGTGACAACACAACACAACACAACACAGCACAGCACAGCACAACACAGCACAGCACAGCACAGCACAGCACAGCACAACACAGCACAGCACAGCACAGCACAGCACAGCACAGGTCCAAACAACCCAACAACCTGACACAACACACACAACCTTATGATTGGGTTACAATTGCAACCCAGCACTTTTTAGAGTGTACAAAAATACATAAATACATCAAATTGGATTGTTGCTGACCTTTGTGAAGAACCCCCCCGACACACACACACAAACCTATTTCAGGTACAGACCAACTGGTGCCCAATTCCTAGACCCTTTAAGTGCAATAAGGTGCTGTTCTTCATCTTACACCTAGTCACCTAGAATAATCTTTCCAATGCATAATAATAATAATAATAATAATAATAATAATAATAATAATAATAATAATAATAATAATAATAATTATTATTATTATTATTATTATTATAATTCAGTTATTCATTCCAGTCTTTGTGGTATGCCTAAACCTGAAATAAAGGTCAATGTATTAGTATTATATTAGTAACCTACTATGAAAAGACCTAAGACTAATACTAACCTCATTATTCCTGATGTTTAAAAGCACATATTCATGTTTTTGTGTATTTATATCATGTTGTATTATTGACTTGCCAAAACTGTTATAATTGAATGCATTTCACTGATTAATTTCCGTTGCATATTCTCTCTGTAGAAGAATCTGTCTCGGTTCTTTGAAATCGTTTCATAATAAACCCATCAGGGACTCCCAAGGGTAAACCAGGCACATTTCTGTTCTGCACATGAGGTCAGAATGTACTGCTTTTGCTTTAAAGGGATTCCTCATGGGGCCTCCTTGTACCATCTGTGTGGATGGGAGCTTTCTCAACCTACACCCTCTTAACCAATACCTATTCATCCTCATCACTGGGGCAGTGGCGCCACGTTTCTATAGCAACCAATCACGGAGGCCCGAATAAACAGGCTAAAGCAGCTCTCTGATTTCATTTAAGTGTTTATAGAACAAATGCAAAGGCAAGATTTTCCTTTTACCACAACTATTAGAAATGATATCCTTTCTAAATCCTTCTGGGCTTAAAAATTGTCTGCACCATTAGAACCCCTCCCCTATATGATTGTTAAACCATCTAAGCTGTCTTGGACAAAGATATCAGTTAAATAATAATAATAATAATAATAATAATAATAATAATAATAATAATAAGCAGAAACCTTGAGATAAATTGTAATCTTTACAATCTTTTATAATTAATTAATAAGCTATTTATAATTGAAAGGCGCTCATTCATTAGAGAAACTATTAATAATAGCATCTAAGGCCTTACATGTCTTATTTAGATATTGGGCACCTAATCATCTGCTAAAAAGTCATCCAGCGATGCTCCACTGCAGCTCTGGAAAGATCACTTCAGGTTTTTAAATGTCTTTTTCTGAATGACTAAAAATGAATGATTTCTTATCTTATTTCAACGTACAGCTGAGCCACTACAGAAAAGCGTGCCACACCATTTGATTCACATGTGGTACTCTCTTTACCTCACGGCGACTGTCTCTGTGTGTTCACTCGTATGACCCGACAGAGACTCCATTCATCATGCTAAAAGCCTGTATGCTAAGTCCTCTCCTGGGGCCTTCAGCCCAGCTTCTGTGCAGTATTATTAATTAATGGTCTTTCTCTCTTCTGAGCATATCTTCCATTAGGAGAGCTCCTGGCTTAGCACTTCTGGCATATAATTACCATCGTAAGAGGGTGTGATCCACTATCGCTCAGCTCATGTCTGACTTATGGCTTTCAGAAATGCATCCCTGGATACTTGTTACACTCTGTATTTGTCTCTCACTGCTGTGGTCAGGCTTATTTGTAGAAATATACAAAATAGCTATGAATTAAAAATAAAAGCAATGTGACTGTATAATTTGGGGGGGAAGCAGTCTTTATTTTAAAGGTTAGAGCAAGAAGGAGTGAACGGCTTTGGTCCTTGAAGTCTTCTGCAATGCATTCATCTCCAGATTGCCTAATTAGAGCTGCGATTTGCTCATTTGCTGCTCACCTCAGCCTTCCCTCATCAGATCTCTCAAAGAGCAGGAAGCCTCATAAGCTCCCAGGGACAATGAACATAGACGACTGAATGTTTGCACCAGAGGAACAACAGTGTGGTACACTGCAGGAACTCTGTAACTAATCTTCGTGTCCTGGGCTAGCCTCTTGTACCCATTTATGTCTGTCTTAAATTAAATATAGTATTACACATCCCCATGCACTGCCTCTGCTTTTAGAGTCACCTGTCTGTTATGTTTCCTCCCATTGTGCCAAGGCAATCACTATCTAGGGTTCAGCTTGCATTTGTGAAGCAGGGGTGTGTTCTCGAGGCAGCTGTCTGATGTCTGCCAGCTCCTGTCACATCCTGGTTCCAGACGTTGCGTACGTAGGCTTGTTGGCTTCAGATATAATGTATAAGCGTATGAACAACACAAAGAAGCCCACACAGAAACAGCGTGTCTTGCAAAAGGAGAGAATGGAGGGGGCTTCCCCAGAAACTGGCTTGTCCTGGTTTTAAATGATTGAGCAATTTGGCAGAGATCAATAGAGCAATTAACCGCTGAGTAAAGCATGACACAGAAATAGATGTTTGGAAATCCAGTGACTCACCCCTTTTAATAGTGAGGGATGGAGAAAAAAATAAACAAATTGCATTTGAACCATCAGGCTCTACTTCCCAAAGAACTAAACAGACATTATTTGTGACACTTGGTTATTACCCTTATTCAGTTCCTTATTGAACGGAGATTAATGGTTGTTGTTTTACTGATTGCTTTACCAGTAGTGTCACATAGTGGAAAGTCCAAAGAAAAGCACTTCCAGTAAAGTCTGTGTTTTACTTCATTAATATGCACTTTGTGTTTGTTGTGAAGATGTTTCTTGTAACATTGTTCTTATCATGGTGTAACCTGATTCGTGCACCTGGTTCATTCATGTGAGACAATTCACTTCCTACAGTGAACAATTCTAATGCATGTACAGATACTTTCAACAGCTTACATGCCCCTGTACGTGTTGTAAAACAGACTTTTAAGTACCACCGATTTAGTAACTGTGAGAATTGTTGTAATTATGAGACAGCTCAGGGACAAACCACTCAAAGGCTTTCTCTCCCAACATGTATCTCCTGGGTCAGGAGAGCAGCAGGGCGTTGAACAAACCGGTGCTCCCTGCCAACAGGAAGATGTAATAAGACCCCGATGAATCTTCTTGCTTGCAGCTGAAGAAGGCTTACACAAATCAAAGCGATTTTGTTCAGGAGCAAATCTATAGGCTACTGCTACATATTTTATACATACAAAAATAAAATGTACAGTAATGAAAGTTAATAACTTGACATATCTTAAAATATGACATAACCTCAGGTCTTGCATATAAAATAAAATTAAAGTTCGTAAATAAAATATTTCCCTCATGGGATTGTTATCATGGTTTTGCTTTTGCACATGCCACTTCTCGGGGGACAGGGAAAAACAATGGCATCTTAAAGAAGATTCCTAATTCTTATTTCCTGGGTCTTGCATCTTGAATATTAAGTAGCAAAGACAATAACTGAAGGGTTAGATGTGAGGGTTAGATAGTAGATGTTTCAAAGAGAATTATAAACACATCAATCTTTAAATCTGCTTTCAGTTCAGTGACATAGAAGTCCTTTTGTGGAAATTGTGTTTGTTTGATTTAATTCAAATATTTTTAAAATAAAAAAGATGTACAGGGTGGAAAATTCTTGTTCTTTTGTATTTTCATCCATTTCCAATTATTGTGCTGCGAGGAGTCCGATAACTGAGCAGTTGGAAGCCTAGGGAACAGGCTTTAAGGGAGTTTATTACATTATTCAACAACTGATTGTTCTTTTAGATTAACAATACAAATCATAGGCAGGATGCATCATTGCCTACTGTTTATTTGAAGCCTATGACTGATTGACTCCTTGCAAGTTCATAATTAAAATAATAATTTGAAGTTAATATGCTTCAATAGATTTTCATGGCTGACAGGACTACATATTTAGTGTACTGTCTGATGCATCAGTGCATTCGCAAGCTACTTGCTAAAGGGGTTGTCGGAGTTTGGAAAGTTCTGTGAAAGGAGTGCAGGCGGGACAATGAGTATTAAACTGAATTTGTGAAAACTGGAGAGTCACATTTCACATTTCACTAGATTACAGATGTAGATAAAGGCTACATTGCACCAACTTGAATACGTTTTTAAGTTTAAAAGGTTAATTTCCCTCTGTTGTCATGTTGCTCATTAAATAAATATATGTTATTGTGTGTTTTATAGTTCATGACCAGAATGACAAACACAGTCTTTTTTATGCAGTGCATTAGGAATTCTGTTCATTTATTAATGAGTACTGAGATGACAGGGGATTTGACATGTAAATTGAATGGACATAATAATAATACAAATAATAATTATTATTACTATTTCATGCTATACATAATTAAACCTCTGCTGACAGCAATGATGTGAATGAATACAGTGAAAGTTAAAGAATTTAACTGCCAGCTTTCTTGTGAGCTGACAGGTTCCAGACACAACACAAAAGAATACACAGGTCTGTCTATTAAGGAACTATCTCCAGGGAAAGCTATCATGGAAAATCAAAAAAGCACCACACACGTTGAAAAGGGAATGGAACAAATATATCAGGGGGATTTGGAAGGGCAGGCAACCAGATTCAGTTGCTGCTATGGTAATGTATACCAAAAACACCCAAAACAATTTGTCTTCATTGGGCTTTGTTCCCTCTTTTAATTTAGTTACAGTAACAGTCATTTATTTAAAATACGCAACGTGGTATGCTTGTCTAACCTAATTAAGAATATCGCAAGTAAGCACTAAAGGATAATGGAACGTTATTGATTTCCATGGTGCCCAGGACAATGAAAAAATCTTGCAAAAGCAGAGTGTTTCACATGCCATTCTGTGTTGTATTTCGCTACTTGAAAGGGATTAAACCAAGCCTGCCAAGAATCAAGATCTTGTGTGACAAAAAGTGTTTCTGTTAAATACGCCACATCCTTTTCAAGTTTCAAAGTCCTAGCATTGCACAATTCATAAAAAGCATTCCATTTCATTTAAAACCAAAACAATGATGTCAAAAACCACAACCAGGCAGACAACATACAATTAAAATAAGTAAAAAAAAAAAAAAAGAAACTATATTTATGTGATGCAGAGACCTATTTGTTCTGAAGGATTAATAGCTCACAAATTTGATCTGTATTTTTAAAGGTGTAACCCACCTTGCATTTTTAATGATGAATTTCCTCACACGATGCAAATTAAGGCCACGATAATGAATGAACAGACAGAAATATGGGAATTGCAGTGGGGAAATGGCTTTGCTTGGGCGGGCAGCCTATTCACATTAAACTCTCCTTTAGGCACTCAATATTTTATAGAGGCTTCTAAACATAGTGGGGCTCTTTGAGGACTGAATTATTTAGGATTTTTATCTTGACGACCAAAGCGCTCATAAGAAGTGACAGTTAGTGCTCCCGTCTCCTTCATCTAATTGTGGTGTCTGTGTTTTTGAGATATTTTTTTTAGAAGCCTTATTCACAATCTTCAGGTGATGTTTTATATTTAGACAACCTACTCACAGCAATTAAGCTGGTTTATTAAAAGTTTAAATCATGGTTTCTACATACAGTGTAAAAGCAGGGTCATGTACCACAGACAAAGACTGGAATGTACACCGGCAGTGGAATCGTAGCAAGGGCAGATTCAGCACAGACAGATTTACTATTCCTGGGTGATATTCAGAGCAGTCTACTTCCAGGTGTAGCCAATACCCCTGTCTACTTATTCTTTTGGGAAGAGACTTCTTTTGTGTTTATTCCTTTCTGGAAATGTATATTTCTCAAGATACATCTAAAGGGAAAAAAAGCCCTGTGTCTGACAGTGTAGTTTTAATTTCATATGTGCTGTTAATTGTTGCTTTTCTGTGACCAGAGCACCTCCCTATACAGTTTCCATAGTGGGCTCTTACATAGGAGAATCATACAATTAAAAGTTACCTAAAGAATACATCGCTATCCGAGTTACAGGATCTGAGTGTGACTATAACACCCAACAGACCTCAGCTGCTCCCATGATCCTCCTCCTCTGAGGAGTGAAAGCAGGCTGAGCTGGGGGGCTCTCTCTTGATTGTTTGAACTCTTGACATCAAAGCTTTGTAGAAAAGATTAGAAGGAAAGGTTGTCATAATTCTGAGGGGCAGGTGTGATAGACAAAAGGATTAGTTCACTGCCATCATATTGTCATTTATTGTTTTAAAATCTGTCTGTGTATGTGAGTGAGAGAGAGAGAGAGAGAGAGAGAGAGAGAGAGAGAGAGTTTTTCCATTTATAGCAGATTATAAATCCTTTAAAGGCGGTTACTAAGTCAAAATTGGCCGGAAATTTCTGTTATCTAGTTGTAATCTTAAAATCAACAATGGCCGGCCTCTTGTGCATTTCTGCAGCAATTTGATGCAGCCAATATACCGATGCTGTTGTATTTCGTAAGGGAACAAAAGCATATACACTTAGATTGGCTAATCATCTAGAATCTAAGTGTTATCATGAGTGTTTCAATGATTAAATCTTGCATTCTGGCTGGATAGTATCTTCTGATTGAACAATGCTGAATGTGATGGACAATGGATCAGGGGTGTTTTAAATGAGAATCCACAGTCTATCTGACAGGTGAACATCTGCCATTTGCCCCCCCCCGCCTCCCCCCCTTGCGCTCCCAGCCCCCAACTCATCACTACACTGCACAGAGAGGATTAACAAAGGAGGCAGACCACATTCAGCCAAGCAAATATGACATCTCTCTGAAAATTTGATATCCAGATTAAATATTAATTTCCACTCAGGATGCTTTTTAATATGTTTGTGCTTCTAGGCTCAAGCCAACATAGTAGAGTTACACCAGCACAGTGTTTCCATTGGATTCATTACTTGGAAACATAACCTAAAAACAGAGCCCATGTGGCTGTCTGCACATAAATGTCTGTTTGGGTTCCAGAGCATTTGCACACCTAGTTGTAATGTTTGTAGTGACAGCTTTATAAAAAAATATATTCACTTCTTATTTAATTTTTTGCATAATATCCTATAGGGCTTTTTATATAATTAGAATAACAAGGAAGATCATGTCTTCTAAAGTTCTCACCGACTCTCTCAAAATGAGAGGCTTGGCAACTCGAAGCTGCTTTGTGTTGCTCTCCTGTGGGGATGATCATTAAAGGATTGGGGGGGAGACGAGGGACTGAGCATCTCCCTCTACAGATGCAGTCAGTACAGCCTGTTAGGAATACATCCAGTGTAATAGTCACTGTAGGGTATGAGAAGAAGATCAACATCTCAAAGACTAGTCCTTTATATTAAACTAAAATTACCACATTTTATGCCTTCCCATTCATAACATGACACAGGTGAGCAGTGGATTTATTTATTTTGTTTTCATTTATTGTAGTGTGTGTTTTATTTTACCATTTTATGGCCAAACAACAGACAGCCTAAACCTAAAACCCAGCCAACTCAAAATCTGCGAGCTAGGCCCATACAAATCTACACCTGATTCAGTTAAGTCAGAAGGTAAGCATCCATAACTCTAACCCTAGCTTCCATCATAATGTAATTGCTAAATTTAATGTATTCCTTATTTTAGTTACATTACTCAAAATTATGCTCTTTAAAAAACCTAAATATAAACCTTATACCATTACTGCCTTCATTTGACTCCCTTGGGCAAATGTTCTCATTTCAGATTTTTTGTGTGTCTGTGTGTGTGCGTGACATCGTAAACATCCACTTTTCCAGTTAATACAGATATGACAATGAATTGACCTAACATGTAACTAATATTCAGTCTTGATTCTGAACTGTGATACTGCATTGTAGGATTTTGACACACCTGAGACACACATGGAAAAACAAGAAATTAAATAAATAAATATTATCAGGATTACACAACTATGGACAAACACAGTTACCTCACTGAAGGTAAGTTTATAATGGGATGTTCAGTAGGTGTGTCTGGGACGTGTAAAGGTTAGGAAAGTGCTATACAGTACATCCTGTCACTAAGCATAGGGTTCTGTATCTGTCACCTGAGTGGTTCGAGACTTTAATGTGGTGAAGAGTGAGGACGAAATAATGGAGGTTGTACCTATTTAATTCTGCAAGCAGATGGCATATGTGGTCCTGGGGATGGATTTGATTAATTAAGCTTCCAGTCTTTCAACACCTATTAGCAGCTCCTAACGCAAGCTGCATCATTAAGATCATAACCCATTTTTCCGCACTAGATGTACTGCTGTTTTACTCAAAGGTTTTGGGATGGTGTGCTACCCAACATCCTGCAAAGCAAACAGCATTTCTAAAGGTCAGCTGGCCGACAGCATTACAAGTATCAGTTTCAGACATTTTCTTCACTGAAGAGGACAATCTTTTTAATCCACAAATTACCGCACTAACCCTATACAATATATAATTTGTGTTTGTTTCTTGTATAGGTTTTGATTCAAATATAAGAGTAAAGAAAATCTTTCCTATTTTATATACATCCAAGAAAGTGCTGAGAAGGCAAAAAAATACAAAAAAAATCAAAATAATTTAGACAATCTGCATTTATTTGCATTTGAAGTCATCGCTGTACAGTATTATTGATATAAAGAAGCACTTTACGGAAAAGCGTTTCAATCTAAGTCACAATAAAACGCGCTGTTTAATATAATATATATATAGGCCTATATGTAATATTTTTAAATATGGGTCACGCAATAAATTATACATAGCACCTTTTTATTTGTCATATTGATTGCCAGTGCAGTCGGCTCGGGAACCTAGTTAACACTCTTAGAACATGCGTGTTTCTGTGATGTTTAATTCAGTACAATGTCAACGTGTTTTTGCTCTTCATATTCCATTGCTTACACTGCAATATTTACAGCTAGCTCTGGCCCAGCAGGCTGCCGGGGGTCTATTGCTGGACGAGGGGTCATGTGCTGTTTACGGTTTCTGGGGGACAGTCTGCTTATTTTACATCAGGTGCAAAGCGCACGACTCCGCTACCTCTTCGCGGCCGCGGTCTTTCCACTTGTGGCTCTGGTTCTCCTCCAACGGCACTCGAGGGATGATCACTGGATCCACAAACCTCAACCTGGGGGCCTCTAAGAATCAACACAGAGTTAAATACAAAGGAAACACAAAAAAGAAACAAGATGAGGCATATTCAATGGACAGCATGTTGTACAGTACTCAGAGCAGTACTGAATACCCTGTGACTTCTCAGAAACAGTCTGGACGTCAGACTGAAGCAGTAAAGCAGCAGAGCTATAGATCTGTGCATCATGCAACACACGGGAGCCATTCGCATCAGCTCGCTTCACCATTGTGCACACTGTCTATTTCTGCTCTTGTAATTTAGCATGGATGTCATACCTTCATTAATCAAAGGATTCAAGCTCAACCAAGCATCGGTACCATCTACAATTTGCCTGGCAATAAGGTTTACATACATTTAAAACAGTCTAATTAAGTTTGGTCCTGTAACCTGAATTTTTTTGACAAGAAAATGAACACTTAAAATTTGGGGACGGGGAATTAACATGAGATCAGTTACTTGAGTCCTTAAATCTGCTTTTTAAAAATGGAACCAAATGCTATTCACACATATTCTAGGCTAGATACACTTTTTTGCACGGTTTGTTGTTTAAGACTAATAGTGAGAGCATCTTATAAGTCACAGGGTGTTCAAGAGGTCCTCTACCCATAATGGATGAAGGCATTAGGAATCCAAAATGAAATGTGAGTGCTTCAGTTTTAATTCTGAAGATGTTTGTCAAAAGACACTATAAAATATTGATTTACATTTTTAGGCGTTTTGCCTAACAAAAGCCCTAAAAAAAACATTTTGGAAAAGCACAGCTCTGTTCATTTAGATAGTCCAAGAAGAATCCAAATGATAATAATCGTTTTGACAGGAGTGCTTAGTAGCCCATTGTGTCTATGAATAGTTTGCTTTTTCAGGTTTTACTTAGATGAACTACTCTCTTTTCAGACTTAATCAACATTTAAAGACATTAAAAAGTGGAGTGAAATGAGTTTAAGATTTCTTTGTGTTGCTAAGTAGTTTAAAGACATACAGAAATAGAATGCTGGCTGAATGACTAATTTAAAAGGAATATTTAATAAAGCCTAGAGAGCTATAAGGAAAGGTTTCCACTAACCTAGTTTTACCTCTAGCAGAAGCTTTTTTTCTGAGTGTATTAAAATCAAATGAAAAACAATATATTGCAAAAAACCCTTACAGAGAAGGATGCTGATAAAAGAAAATGCAAGCAAGCGAGCAATTTCACAGACTATGATGCACTCTCCTAATTTCCATATGGAAGAGAAATACATAAAAAGATTTCTGATGGCTCTGTGAAATTATATAGAAGGTGTCAATTCAATCAGTCAGAACAGATTGTGTACTGTATGGCACAAATGGAAACAATTGCCATATACAACCTAAAATAAATTTTGAAGGTGACATTTGTAAAACTTACTTTTTTCAGAAAAGGCAAAGTTGTACATCCTAAATCACACAAAAAAATGTGTTTCCTAGCTGTTTATGGGCATTAATTTGCAACATCTAAAATCTTCGGTAAGCATCTGAACCTAAACGAAACCTTTGCTGTCTGGCAAAGCTGTATGTATTGGTACTATTTTAGCTCAACCCTTAAATGCAGACACAGTTCATTATTCAATAAATTATCAATGCAGTGAAACCACAAGAAGCCAAAAGGTAATTTATATGATTAAACAAAATGTAAAAACTACATAATATTAAAAAAATATATCATTTTGTGGTTCGGGTCAAGATGTTTTCCCACAGATTTCCCACAGATATAATAGGAAAACAGATAACACAGGAAGTCACAGATTGACCGCAATATGGGATGTACATTTCTGGAATAGAATCCTACACATCCTTTAAAACCATATTGTGACATACGTCAGTGGATTCCAGAAATATATTTGATACGGTGCGTATTATATATTTCCCATGTCTCACTGTGATGAACTACAATATGCAGCGCTTTGAAAGGATGTTAGAATTTATGCCAGAATATATTGCATTTTGGTTTGGGAGCAATAACTTCGAACCCAATGGAGTTTATTAAACATATATAGACAAGTATTGTAAAAATTGTAAGTCACCCTGGATATGGGCGTCTGCTAAGAAATTAGTATAATTTAATAATAAAAATACAGACTTCTCTTCCATGTGGATTCTCTTTTGGAAATATTCTCCACTCCGCTAGCACAGGATGTCTTTGACACAAGGCAATCAGTCACCCTGTATCTCTCATTACCCTTCTTTAATAAAAGAATCAAGACACTCTTTTTATTCTGCTTTTGCATTTATTAATAATTTCAATAAATAAGAGCAAGCAGAGAACACAAGCACGTCACAATCAAATATTTGCAGTACATTACTTTTTTCTGTCTTCTTTTTAAATAATTCTCATACTAACAGCATGAATGGGAGATAGCACCAAGTGTGGTGTGCTCAGCACATTACATGGACAATCCGTGATACGCAACAAGCCCACAGCTGCAAAATATTAATTAGGCGGCTCTCACCCCCTGGAGACACAGTCGCTCGAGGCTGGTTTGACTGTGAGGACTCAGATAAACAGACAAGAAGATAAGCTGCCACTCCCAAGCAGGTGGGTTCAACTATAACAAAAGGTTTGGTGCTGAAAAATGGAGGTCATGAAATGCCATGCAAATCCCACAGAATACATTGGTTGGGTAATCTACCCAGTCATACTGGCCTCTGATGGTGGAGTGAATTCAGACTGTGTACAGAAGCGCAGTTCTGGTTCAGCCCCCCTCTGATGCTAAGAAACTGTGGTCAGCTACAGCAGACATCTATTGTTAAGAATAAGATCTGCACATATGAACAGGGAGGCACAATCTTATATAAATCTGGCTATTCATTAACAAGAGAAGGTGTGGTCATCCAAAACACACCTTCGTTTTGGTGTATGTGTAGCGTTTGTTGGTGCATTTGCAAAGCATTTGTAAAGTATCACTTTCAAATGTCATGTGCCTAACAGTAATTGCCTTCACCAAGAAAGGAGTCTGGAGCCCGTGGCCTGAGAGCAACAATATATCAGTCTGAAAAAAAACAATACACAAATACAGCATTAAATACAGTAAATACAACTTTACCACTAGGCCACAGGGCTATTTGAATACAGCAAAATAAAGAAGAATTATAAACAATATCTGCAAAATAAAAAGAAAGAAAGAAATTTAAAAACAAAAAAGATGAAATGCTTAACCCCAAGCTTTTGATCCTAGACACCAAGCCCTCTAGACCTCTCTAATACACTGTATATGTTATGCTTGTTATGCCGTTTATTTGACAAGTTGTCCGCCAGCCTCCTGTAGCATGCTGCTGCTGTCAGATCTATGAGGCTTGGCAGATGATGTCTACTGAGCCCCAGATGGGCTCCCAAGGCCTCAGGGTATAACTCTTCATATGCTGCTACCAAGAGAAGACGCACTCAGCTGGCTGAGTTCATCGCAGAGCACTCCCACCTTCCTGATGCTTTCTCATACTCCTTGCATTTCTGTTACTCGATTGTCACTCCTACTTTGACATCCTCTTCACAATCAGTGTGAATGTGTTAACTTGTCAGATCCTGCTAGAAAACAATACGTTTGGCTTTCTTTTCAATTCAACAGCATATTTCGTCATCTTCAAATTATCATTTTACTGTCTGTTTATTGTTTAGGCCTGTTGTCTGTGGGATTTTCCTTTTGTTGTTGCTTAATGCATGAATCATTACCCATCCAGATTCTGAAGAAATTAACTTATGCTACCATTCTTTGCGTGTTTTAGGCTTTAGAGATGTCGATTTTGAATGTACAATTGAAAAGCTTTGTGTGAGAGATAATATTAAAGTAATATTATAGTGTTTAGGTATCAAGTGAGCAACTTATTTACTTTAGTGGGCATATTATTATTATTATTATTATAGGACAGGAAATGCATTTAAAAGCAAGCTCTAAACTACACTGCAATACCCTCACATGCAGTAACAGGTTATCTTATTACTGTAACTCACTTGGTTTCTTAGCAACCAAATTATCAGAACCAGATACCCTCCATTAAGTCTAATCTTTGAGTGACCTTTCCTACAATTCAATAAATCCAAGTCCAGAAAACAGAGGCAACTACAAATGACTTTTCGGGCGAAGCAGCGCAGGTGCCTCTGGATTGGGGAAAGTGGTGTTGCACATTCTGATGGACGGGGAAGGAGGCAGGCAAAGAGAGGATGGGGATTGGCGGGAATAGGGCAGGTGTTTGGGCACTTGACAGAAGCTCAGTTACAGTGTTGGAAAGCAGGGTGACAATGTTCACGCAGTCTGACTAACATTTCATCACATTACAGCACGCTGGACGACACCTTAAACACTAACAAAGACATACGTGTTGGTTTGTTTCTTAAATATCAGGCTGATGCCTCAAAGGGTGCACTGAGATGTGTGTGTACCACATAAAGGCGCGTGTTGTTTGGGGGGTAAGGATAGCAATAAACCTACAGTGAGGGAAAAAAGTATTTGATCCCCTGTTGATTTTGTACGTTTGCCCACTGACAAAGAAATGATCAGTCTATAATTTTAATGGTAGGTGTATTTTAACACTGAGAGACAGAATAACAACAAAAAAATCCAGAAAAATGCATTTCAAAAAAGTTATACATTGATTTGCATGTTAATGAGGGAAATAAGTATTTGACCCCTTCGACTTAGTACTTGGTGGCAAAACCCTTGTTGGCAATCACAGAGGTCAGACGTTTCTTGTAGTTGGCCACCAGGTTTGCACACATCTCAGGAGGGATTTTGTCCCACTCCTCTTTGCAGATCCTCTCCAAGTAATTAAGGTTTCGAGGCTGATGTTTGGCAACTCGAACCTTCAGCTCCCTCCACAGATTTTCAATGGGATTAAGGTCTGGAGACTGGCTAGGCCACTCCAGGACCTTAATGTGCTTCTTCTTGAGCCACTCCTTTGTTGCCTTGGCTGTGTGTTTTGGGTGATTGTCATGCTGGAATACCCATCCACGAACCATTTTCAATGCCCTGGCTGAGGGAAAGAGGTTCTCACCCAAGATTTGACGGTACATGGCCCCGTCCATCGTCCCTTTGATGTGGTGCAGTTGTCCTGTCCCCTTAGCAGAAAAACACCCCCAAAGCATAATGTTTCCACCTCCATGTTTGACGGTGGGGATGGTGTTCTTGGGGTCATTCCTCCTCCTCCAAACACGGCGAGTTGAGTTGATGCCAAAGAGCTCGATTTTGGTCTCATCTGACCACAACACTTTCACCCAGTTCTCCTCTGAATCATTCAGATGTTCATTGGCAAACTTCAGACAGGCCTGTACATGTGCTTTCTTGAGCAGGGGGACCTTGTGGGCGCTGCAGGATTTCAGTCCTTCACGGCGTAGTGTGTTACCACTTGTTTTCTTGGTGACTATGGTCCCAGCTGCCTTGAGATCATTAACAAGATCCTCCCGTGTAATTCTGGGCTGATTCCTCACCCTTCTCATGATCATTGAAACTCCAGGAGGTGAGATCTTGCATGGAGCCCCACACCGAGGGAGACTGTCAGTTATTTTGTGTTTCTTCCATTTGCGAATAATCGCACCAGCTGTTGTCACCTTCTCACCAAGCTGCTTGGCGATGGTCTTGTAGCTCATTCCAGCCTTGTGTAGGTCTACAATCTTGTCCCTGACATCCTTGGACAGCTCTTTGGTCTTGGCCATGGTGGAGAGTTTGGAATCTGGTTGATTGATTGCTTCTGTGGACAGGTGTCTTTTATACAGGTAACGAGCTGAAATTAGGAGCACTCCCTTTAAGAGAGTTCTGCAAGGGTTTTGCAGATTTTGATTCGTAAAAGCAGATATGATCTTTCAGCTGAGATCTTACAACTGACATCTAATATGTATGTATGTATATATATATTTATTGATTTTTGACATGCACAATTTAATTTTACTGTCAAAGACCCTGATAGATCACATCCAAACAATCTCCACAGTTGCTCTAAGGCAACATGCAGATTTGCTTTGCCAGTTCATGCTGAACATGCCAGTTTCAGCACAATTGATCACTGGTTGATGAGTCAGTGAGTAGCCATGGAAACCTTAGCATGTAATCAGGCATCCATGGTCAGAGCTGGAAGCGGGTGCTATAGCAGATGTACAGTCTTTCACTGGTTAATGGAATTTGCTGTGCGTGCTGTGGTAACGCAACAAGTAATGCTCAAATCCGTCATTTAGCAGAAGTGACTCAGCTATCAAAAAGAAAGAAAGGAGCAGAGACAGAAAAAGAGAGAGGGAAAGAGAAAGAAAGAGGGAGGGACAGAGATAGAGATAGAGAAGACGAGAGAGATGTGAACCCTCTAATTAATTTTGCAGCCTTTCCCTCCCCCCCAAAAGAAAAAATAAAAGTGCAATGATTTTTACTCTTTAGCCTCAGCCAGTTTGTTGTTCATCTCTTTACTTTTCTCCTTGTCCCCTTCCTCTGGCTTGGAGTCGGGGGTGTTCTCGGAGGATTTCTTCTTGGTGCTGTGGCCCGAAGTGATCTGCTTCTCTTTGGCTTTTTTCACAGGTTTGCTATGGCTTGTTGTCTTTTTTGGTTTTGAGCGCTGCACGGTGGGCTTCTCAACCTGGGGAGGCAAAGCAAACCCTTGTTCAACCCCAATGCCCTGAAAGCAAAGCAGACAAGACCCCAAACTGCACAAACACTCAACTGCAAGGCAAGGACTGCAAGGACTGAAATATCAACATGATTTTGAATGTGAAATGCATTTAAGGAAACATATAAGCACCTTCGGCTTCATCAGCTGACATTTTTTTAAATACTCACAGCATAGCAAAATACATAGAGACTGAAAGCCTTGCTATTTTATTTTAAAGTTGCTATTCAGCATGTATGAAACAGCAGCATGTTTAAGAACACACAGTACATAAACAGGACACATGAGAGCGAGCATTTACTGCAGGGCAGTGTGGGATCCGCAGTGAGCCAGGGAAAGCTGTCTCAGGGTCACAATTCCCTTCCTGATGTGTTTCTTTGGCCATCAGTCTCATTAATTATAACCACAGAGCCCTACTGGACTGTGGAAGACCCTCAGATTCACATCATACACACCCAAACCATTTCACACCTTTAACGGTTGTATTTCCTGCTGAAACACACCCTGACTTAGAAACTGGATAAGATTCAAGTATTCATATTCATTTCACACTTTATTTGTCCATTATAGATGCCCATCATTTGAATTTGCGGGTGAAAGTTTACATTTATCTTTGACTATTGCAATGCGCTACTTGCGTCTCCTACTGTTGTGACATCCAGCTTGCTAGCATTGTCATGTCCAATATGGCTGATTTTTAAATGCTCTTTGCACTACACAGTGATTTATTCTCCCAAACCACATGGCATCTAAGTGTATCATTGCTGGGCTCAAGGCAGAGGTCAAGGACATTAGCAGGGAACTTTAACTCCGGTTCAAATGCATCAGGCCTCTAACATAAGTGGCACTGAAAACTGAAATCCCATATACTGAAAGTAATATCACCTGGCAGTAGCAATCAGAAATGATAAACTACAAAAACATGCTGAGAATAAAACCATTCTTTGTTTCAGTTCTGTCTAAACAAGCTGGCATTTATCCAACCTTCATATAGAACCTGAATAGAGAACAGATACAAAACAAGCAACCAGGGACATGTTACAAAAGTCCATATTTGCACGTTACAGAAGGGGAGATTAATAAACATCAAATGTGAATTCTCTCCATGGGAAATGCACATGGCAAATCTCTCACACACTGATCCTTCTCATAAGGCATTACTGATCATATTCACTGGATTTGCTATGGCTGAACAATACAATGTCCAGGCTGGGTCCCTGCTCTACCAAAGAAGAAGGAAAACACACCTTTCTCTACAGTAGATCTAGATTAGACCTGCTGTCGCTCTCAGCAGATTCCTATAAGAGTGAGAGAGGGGCTACATGAACACAATGTGCACACACCAAAGGACACTTTTCTTCTTGATTTTAAACATGCACTCCTTTCTGCAGACACTTATAAGATTAAACAAATGAACCTGGCAGAAAAACCTTATAGTAGTGGGGAATAGCTTTTGTACTGAGGGTACAAAATTATGAAACTGGGATGAAGAAAATGTGGCATCTATGCAAAAGAAAATAACGTATCAAACACTACGGACAACTATAGAGCTCCAAAGCAAATAGATTGCAGCTACAGTGACTAAGAATCCCTCAGTCATGCAATGCTTGGTCAGTGCAATGTTCATGAAACAGGAGGGATCTGAGAATGTGATGAGCTTGTTTTTATTCTTTACCACACAAAAATCAACCTATTGACACCCTATTGAATTTGTTGTTGAGATGCCCTGTCAATCACACTAAAGCAGTGGCGGCATCATAGCCACCATTGTTAAAAGAGCCCCTTGTATTTTTATTTTTTTAAATTTATTAAAATAGCCTTTAAAACAATCGCCATTCTCATACTGATGTGTCATGTATGTTGTTACTTCAGGCAGAGCACTGGGAATCAGATATAATTGGGCCTTATCTTTCAACAATTCTTCCCCAGACATCTATGCATTTGTACAGAAATGAGAACAGGCTTCAGATGACGTGTTAGCAATCTTGCTGGCTTTAAATCCAAGTTGAATACACTGGAACACTGCAGGCACTTACGATACAAACGGTCTGTGTATTACAGGATGTTACAGCCGAAGCAAAGTGAAGAACACTGAACCTCTTGGAAATGTTTTAAAAGTGATTTTGCTCTCTGGTCCTTTCTCTCTGTGGCAGTGCCATGCTACTGTTGCATTTGTACAATCAGTCTCTCTCTCTAGTGGCAGCTGCACAACAATAACTAAGAACAGCCATCCATTGTGTGAACATGTTCACATTTATCAGAAATTACACTGTGCATAATTAGGCTACACCTAATTGCACTAAACTCGAGAAGCAAGACTCTATTCTTGTCAACTGGGTTGCACAAATATACACAAAGTGTCATTCAAAATGTACACTCAATTTGCAAACTTAAATACTCTAGAAACATCAAGTTATAAACTATTTAAAGCCTCAAATCAAAAGATTTTTTTTGTGCTTTAAAAACTCAAGAGTTTAGGGGATTTCAAAACAGCATCAGGAATGCAAAATGTCAGAAAGCCATGACATTGGGTATGCACTTTAATTTAATATTTTGCCTTATAATGTCTCGCTTTACAGCAACATTCACCTACCACTCTCTGTCAGTGACAATCACACATAGTCATGGACAGCATGCATCTCATGCTAAATAATCTGGGCTTGCCTTGGAAAGCAACTGGATTCAAGTCTTATTTGGAATTGCTGCTACTTCATTATTCTGTCATTGCATTCTGTTAGTTCTGCTTGCCATTGAAAACATCTGTGGAATGTTTTCATCCTCAAAGTAAACCTCTGGCTTAGTGTGTACCAAAAAAAGCCACGGTCAAATGTTAGTTTTATGAAATAAGCCCAGATCCAAGAAATTTTGCTTAGTAACAATAATGGAAAGACTTGGAATACAGATGAATCCTCCATAAAACAAGCAATAAGCACTAAAAGTATCAACAATCAGTGAAACAAATGCCTTCTAAATGGGGCACAAGAAGCCATTTTATGAAGTATCGCAGAATCGGTAGCACAATAATCAACTTGTTCCCCACTCTTTACAGAGATTTGAATATTTAATATTAAAATTGGTTTGCACACTATAAAATAAATAAGAATTACCCATTTCAATTCTTAAACAAAATAAATAATCCAATGTATTATGCAGAGAAGCACACCTTTCACATTTGCGAGCCACATACACCTACATAATAATATAGTATTTTAAATCCATTCAATAGTTAGCTCAATTAATATATTGCTTCATTGCTTCAGCCATTGCTTCAATGCACTACTATTGTGTTATATTTGTATATGGGGTAACATCAGCTCTTGCTAAACTGAATAGAGAGGGGGTGCATTGAAGCAAGTTCGATTAATCATATGATAGGAAGGGAAGAGATACAGAATGAGGTGACAAGGAGAGATGACATGAATAATGTGAAGTTTACAGCCAGAGGGGTGGTTGTAATGAGTTTACAGCCTTTGTAATGCTCTTCACAGGGAATACAGGAAAAGAAAGTTGTCTGGGCCTACTGGGGGAAAAATTTAACAACCCCCCCTGGCAAAAGCAACACTGACTTTGTCCAGAAAAGGCATAGTTAGTGAGCTGAATTACCCCAGCTATCTCTAACTAACACTTTAACTGCAAATCTGGGATAGCTGTAGCAGAAGACAAGAAGGTCCTCCTGCACAATGCACTCCTGTCTGCTGGGTTTCAAGAAGCATACCGAGACATTTTGTGGCGCTCCTACCTTGCTTGATTCTTTGTAGGGTTCGCTGTATAGACTGCGTATTCTTCTGCGATCCACTACTTTGTTATCTGCGGGTGGACGTTTACCCTGCTCCCCTTTGAAGGTGGCACTGTAGCTGGTCTCCACAGAGGTCTTCTCGTCTGGGGGCTTGTACAGAGACCGGGCTCTAATAGCTTTCACTGGCTTCACATCCGTGTAGGCTTTGAACTCGTTCCTGCCAGGAGATAACCAAACCAAGACTTGTCAATGTCTGTAACGCAAATGCAGGAGGAGAAAAAAAAAATTTAAAGAGCTGAATTTGTGAAGGAATAGTTGAAGGAAACAGGATCTTGCTACACCTACAGTACCTCCATGTCCCACCACATTAAATTGAAATACTCATTTTCCATACCTATCTAGATACCCCATTATTAACTCAGACAATGGCCAGAGCCCCAACCATAGCCAACACCAAAACATGACATTATACCCTATTTGTAACCCAATAACGGAATAGAAATATAACCCTAACCAATGGGAATTTGAATCCTAAGCCTAGCCAAACCCTCCATCTCCAATAAAACCTAACCACAAGCTAAATCCTTATTTCCTAATAACTAGTGCAAAGCATAAGCTTTAATAGAGGGCAGCCATTGGGTTATGATTTGTGTTTATATATTTGATTGCAAAATGTATTTCAAAAGGGTGGCAGGACATAAGTTATCCTAGTTATCCTGGTTTTTCTCTCCAATGTACTTTATGGGTATCTGTCATTGTGTTCATTATTCTCCTAACAAAAACAATCCTCTACAAAGTTCTCTGCACAAAATCACACAACACTCACACCTCTCCAAAAATAAAGACAATGGAAATTGAGCTCTGTGAATTTCCACCTGAATATGGATAAGGCCCTGGATAAGGTCGTCTGTTAATAAATGAATAAATAAATAAATAAATAATAATATCCACAGCCAGAACTAAAGGCACAGAAAATATTGCTGCCTTTTTTCCCCATTCACTGATTTAGTGGGCGACAACGTGTATTGATTCGGTAACATTATAGGCGCATGCAGGCCGTGCAAAATCGATACAGTGATACTACAAAACCTACAGTTAAGATATTAGTCTGAAGATCAAGATCACGGTCCACTGAGGCAACAAAGATGTGGAAATTAGTCTTCCTGTACATGCAAATCCTGCCTCTGGTCTTGTCTGGCTATATTTATAAAACTATATAAAAAGAGTACAACAGACCACCAATGAGCATCTGCAGTGTTGTATAGTATAGCCTAATTTTATTACGTTTTCTGAGCAATTTATATCTGCTAAGTCCCGACTTTGCTTTATCACCAGAATGAATAATTGGATTACAAGCAAACAGCTCTGTGGTTACTGCTTCGCATCCCTTAACTCTGTTTTGAAAGCCTGACAAGGATTCCAGTGGGAGCAGAAAATACTGCATTTCTTCCATCGGGTAAGCCATTGTTCTCTAGCAGCATAGCTGTGGTTAAGAGCTAAAATTTAATCTAAGCTTCCAAATATGTGATGATACAGTGCTATATATGAATAATAGCACAAGAGAAATGTCATCATTTATCTGTGGTCTAAGTGGCAGTACTGTTTTTCTGGAGCTCAGACATTTTCTGTGATGGTTTCTCATCCTGTTTGGATTTTTGCTGCAGGTAGAAATTCTATTTGCTTCAACGAACTGTACTTAATGAAATACTGTATAGGTGTAATAATCAATACCAAAATGGGGGTGGGGGGATGCCATCTGGAAAGTTAAATAGGTAATTACCAGTATGATCTATGATGGTTGTCAATAGCCACACCAAGAGTTATAGCAGCAGACTGCTGAGAAACACGTTTAATTTCTCATGGATCAAGTGCTTTGGTAAGAGGGCTTAAGCAGGATACTATTTCTGGATACTGCACATTTTGGATAATATATTTTTTCCCTATTGGTTTTTTAAAGAAATACAGTACACCATCAATGAATCAATTAATAAACTAAATTAAATAATGTTCTAAATCTTCATTAAAACAATACTAAAACAGCAGTGCCTGTATATATATATATATATATATATATATATATATATATATATAGGCCTAGGCTATTGTTTTAGTTTTTCTGCAGGAGGGGGGTTAAAGTTAGCTTAAACATCTGAATTGTCATTCTCTTGCGCAGTAATGTTACCAGGCCCTTTTACCAATCAATTCATTCATAAGCATTCATGTCCGAATATTACAAAAGCTAATATTAAGAAAACGTGCGGAAGTATTGTTAAAAAAAAAAACCACAATTTTATATATATGGCATAATAAAGAGCCATTGTCAGCTTGAGAATATATGAAAGTCTGTTAAAATTACATGTATTTTTGAAGGTCTCAGGCTGATTCACCCTTCTTTTTAAATCAGCGCGGTGTAGCTCTGATGCCTGTTTTAAACACTGCTGGAAATACTGCACTATTGTGAGCTCAGCACCTTGTGATAAAACACTGTGTACAAGGATGAGGCTACACAGCACATCAGTGCTCTTCCCAAAGTGATTGAATTGGACACTCCTAGCAAGTTTCATTAGAAGAAGAGAGGCACTGAAGATTATGCAATGATGACATATATTACAGTTTAATTCAGTACCGTTAAGTATGTGATCAGCCTTCCCTAAACTGATTAAAGAAAGCATAGTGACTGTCACAGTAAAACCAAGACACAGCGTGCGTTACTACAGCGTTAAGGGTCGACAGGCTGAATAATGGAGGCTTAAGAAAAAGGCATAAATTCATGTGGGCAAACGAATAGCACTGCTGTGGATAAACTAACACTTTAGCTGCTTTCTATCCTCTGTAATTACTGTGTTTCATTGCTTCCACTGTACAGATAAATAGCAACACAGTAAAAGGCAACTGATTCACATTCACTGGATGGAGACTATTGTATCTGCACGTCAGAAGTGACAGTCCTCTGAAAGGCTTCATTGAGGGCCCGCACATTGTCATAATAAATAACGTCTGCTTTGCCTGCCAACACATGACATCTATGACATGTCTGCACGTACAGAGCTGTAGAGAGATCTCACATAGGTAGAAAGAGCAGTTGTTTACATAGTTCACATAGCTCCCCAATACCGTTTTTTGTTTTAAACTGCTGTATCATTGCCGCATTTTTTTTTATATCAAATGCCTCCTCCTTTTTTAAACATAAGCAATTCAGTGATGGTCATTTAATCTCAGAAAACAGCCTAACAGAGAATTACTGCAGCCAGGAATGCACTTATCCACCATACAGTGCTGCTACAGAAAACACCAGATCATCATTTATTTAATCTTTTGCTTTTTAATCAAGAGAAGTCAAAGCTCAATACAAAATGGAGGCCGGGAGTTTAACACAAGGACCGAAAGGAGAATAAAAATGTACCCAAAGACACACAAACAGTAGCATATAAATTGTAACAAAACAATGTTACAAAATCAAAAAAAAAGTAATGTAAAAGAATAGAATGTGGGCTCTGAGATCCCCTTGACCTCCCAAATAGGTACATCAAAACCCTAACATGAACATCAGCATAAGAAAGCCTGAATTAAATCAAAATGTTGCCCCACCGGCCTTAGAAAATTAGAAACCCAGGATGCTTCATGATTCTTCTCACAGGGAACTTGCCATCATGCTTTTTTGGTACTGAATCTTAATGTAAACAGCCTCCATTACAGAGCATTCAGAAAGATATCAAATGGAATGGGGAAGGTTCAGATCTCTCTGATTATGATTTTCAGATGCGTTCACATCAGTATTAAAAATTCTAATCCCGGCATGTATCCACTTCCATTCCTGGCAGAAAGCACACATCAGTTTCTATATCTGTTCAGTCATCTATCAGGATCCAATAACAATAAGCTGTAGATCAAGGACTCTGTCCTTCACGTACTGAATTTAAATGTTCCGTGAGTTCATAGATTGTCTTTGTTCATGGGAAGAGTGGCTTGGTTAAACCAATATTGATTTTAATTTCCATGAGTACAAACCGACAGATACAAGGGTATAACCTACAACTACACATGCATGGCACACACGCACATGCATGCGCATACATATAGGAAGTAGTACATGTCTAAATATTTTTTAAATCCAGTGTCGCTGGGATGAAAAAATACCCTTTTAAATCTTTCATTCCCCCAGACCAAGATAATAGGCATGACAACTGGATTCTTGACAACACCATCACTCAGTGTTGAAAACATGATTTGCTTACAGAACCTGAACGTTGAACACTGACAGTTTGAATGCAGAGGATAAATGGCTGCTTGTGTGAAAGTAGTCCAAATGAGAAGCATCACAGAACTCTCCCTTCGAGGCAGTGAGATACATTAGGTGTGAAGGGTTTTGTGGGGAAGGCATTGCACACACACTAATGAAAAGGTTCAGAGGGTCAGTTGACTGAACTGCTGATCATTGGTTTTCTTTTCACCTAACGCAATATAAACAGGCTCTCATCTAGCTGTAAAGCGCTCTTTTTGTAATGACCTTGCTGGACAGAATCTGGGGTCTTTCTGCCCATTCCCCTCGAGATCACACAAAAGGTACCATGAAACTCTTAAGATGGACCACAGCAGAAATGCAGTTGATACACTCCCAGAGCGCATTGCAAGTCTTTCTTTGCATCAGGCTATTGGATCTTAGTGGTAGAAGCCTGAATGCTAGAATTAATTAAGTGGATTAATGTCCTGCCTAGACATATCCTTCTCTCTCCGTCTTTCTATCTGAGAAGACTATTATCTTTGCTCTGCATCAACATAAACCCAATGGCCCCATGGTTGTCCTCGTGGGGGCTTTGTCTCTAGTTTTTCATCTAGAGCCGACACAGTGTTCAGTCCATCTCAGATGCACAAGCCTGGCCAGAGATACTGCTGCAGGTGAATCTAAAGTCACATTAAAGTAACTCTTTTCTATTCAATTTGGTCTCTAAGCTAGCTAGCATATAACCCATTATCAGTGCAGAATACAGGTAGGATAGTAACCCCTGAAACAATATAAGTTGAATACAATGTAGCCATTCTTCATGCTGCTATTCTCACCACGAATCTAGGAATGTTTTTCATCCTCATAAGCAAAATGGTGGATACTGACTCAATAACTATGCTTTCTGTTTGCTCATGCAAAAATAATTATTGCACCAGAAAATAAGTAATTCTGCGGTGGGAATTCTGCCAGATGGGAACGTAATAAAAGAATTATAAAAAGTCTATGCATCTAGCAACGAGATCCAGGTGAGGCTATTGTATCTGACTGATAAATGTTGGATATGAATTGCAGGGACCCTGGAACCCCTCTCACACCCTGACTGTCACAGTCAATACACACATACATGTATACATTTTTATTTTTATTTTTTATTACACTTGGAGGCAACACACAGAATGCACTTCTTTCCAGGATGTGCACTTTGAGGACAATGTAGAAAACTGCTATCTGAAATTTCCCCTGCAACACTGTAGATGTAGAACACAACACAATTCTATTCCACATAATGTGTCAGCAGAAGTAATTCCCTATAGCTGTGCTGTAATGTACAATCCTTCGAATAAATACGGCTTGTCTCCTCTGGCCCCATGGGGGGATCAGAGTATATTGCGGCTGGATTCACTCATTTCACCTCTAAACTCCACAAAAGTTTTAGATTCAGTAACATGCTTTCCTTTGTCTTTTTAATGGAGTAATTGTATGCTATACAATGTTGGCAAATGAGTGATAAATGTGACCATCGCCCTGAAGACGTAGGCATCCAACCCTTTTCATGTTACAACCTCTTCTGTGATGTCAGGATATGACATAAGGAAGAAGTAAAGGGCACTAAGGACAGAGTTTAACCAAAGACATACCAAGAGATACAGCTAACATATGCAAAGAAAGTCATTCCTTTAAACAGAACTGGGAAAACCGTGGTTTATATTTTCATTTGTAGAGCTACTCGGCAAAGCTAAAAGTCTAAGCGGCATAGCAAAATGTAGGATTTCTATGGCAATTTCTAAATGTACTTTTAAATAATCCTATCAATTTTATGTATGATCAAATTCCATCGATTAACTGAGTTACACGCCAAAAATGTCCTAAACGTTGAAAAAAATGACATTAGATTTGATTCACGTATCAGTTTCTTCTAAAACAGAAAAACACAGTTACAGCAGTCTTAACTTAAGTGTACAATTATTGCGAATTACCCTAAACACAACATCAAACCACAGTACCATCCTATGTCCTAATATTCATCCACATCTTCAGTTCATACAACTAATCAGCCTAAACTGTAAATAATAATTGATGCTTAATTCTGAACTGTGACAGTGTGTTGTAGAGGGACTTTACAGTATACCGTTGTAATACTTTCATAGATTACCTACAAAATTTTAAGCCCAAACAACCTGAACCCCAACACTAGCCAACACAATTGTTTGAAGCTAGTCCCATGCAAATCTACACCCGTTCAGTTAACTCAGTAGAAATACAATCCTAACTTTATTTAAATTACCTAATTTGATCACAAAACAATTTAATTACTGAAAATGTTACTCTACAAATAACCTAAATGTAACTGTCCAAGAAGGGGGCAAAATCCTCACTTACTGACAAACACATCAAAGAACATCTATATAGCACCTTTTATTAGCAGCCTTAAGGAACCCAGAAGACACAATAATGCTTCAGCTGAAGTAATACATATACCCCGAGCAGGAGACCACTCAGTGCTGGGGCATGGTAGCCATTTTGTCGTAGTATTATACTAACCCAACAGCTGGACCATGAAAAGATCTTAAAAGTGGCCATTGACAAAAAGACTTTGATATACCACACAATGCAGGTTAAGCTATAGCAAGTGCAGGCTTCATGAGCATTGTGTTTATGTTAAAATGACATTTACCTAATGAGTGACAAGTGAAGCAGAGTGGCAGCTATGGTGACCTTTCAATGGAGCTCAAGCTTCCATGTCAAGAAACAGAACAGAACAGAAGCCAATTAGAGTCAGATTCATTCTGGTTCAGACAATAGAGCACAAAACAACAGCACACCAAGGAAAGGCCAGCTCTACTGACCCATCCTTGAACACAACCGCAGGCCAAACAGTGTTGGATATAAGTGATATTTCAATGCATATGTCATATTCTGTTGATGCTGAAAATGATGCAACTACAGCTGGTTAAATACGATTGTGAATTCAAAGCAATATGCAAAGTTTACCATATTTCAAACTATGGTGATTAATAATAATAAAAAAAGGTCTCAGGAAATGAAATCTCATTGTCTGTCTTATTTATCACAGCTCATCCTAAAACCTTTTTTCTCTACATACAGAAAACATTTGGTGCTCAAATAAATAACTGAATAATTTCCTTTCACCTCTATTAAGCTAGCAAACAAATAATATGAAGAATTTTGACAGATAGGCGTCCTTTATGTAAAGAAACTATCACAGATGGGGTGATGGGAATGTTTTAAACCTTAAGTTTATATTAGCCTGTGTGTAAAGTGAAAAATACTATTTGTGATATTTTGTTTGAATCTGATTTTACCTTTCTTTTTAGTCTCAAGTTTAGTTTCAAGTTTTTTTTCAACTTCACTTAATCCTGTGAATGTGAAATGGAAGAGATGCACTGAGCAAGGACAACACTCATATGTCACATTTTGTGAGCTAATAGGATGTCTAGAACAAAGAAAACACACACAGAGCACAAACATGTATGGTATGTTATCGACACACTCATTATTCTTCTGAAATATGTTCCTGTCTGCAAAGGGTTCCTTTAAATTTTATATTAGCTGCTTCAAGTGTTTGTTCAAAGAACCCCAAATGCTTTTCAGCCCAGCTACCAAAGTCCACCCAAGATAGACCCCTTGGAAAATTAACTAATATTGGTTCAGACACACAAACCTCAGAATACCAATATATCAATGGCAGATCAAATTTGTAGAGGTTAACACTCTCAGTAAACATACTCAGCAATCTCTGCTGTACGTTTTGTTCTGATATTTTTGAAAACACAAGCTGTTCTATCACAGCAACTGAACAAGACCATGCACCAGGGAATGATATATGCTGCTGCAGTATTGGTTCTGCATCCTGCCATTGCTCATGGTCCTTAGTAAAGTGTAAAAATCAAATATATTTTAAGACCACTTGACAGATGGTGCAGGAGGCATTTCTGATGAGGCTCTACCGAGGAAGGAATAATCAGGGAAGGAGACCAGCAGCAATGGGCAGAGAGTTCCTTGTGCTCAGTGAGGGGGCTGCTGTTAGTGCGATTTCTGTCCCTTCCCATAATTCCAATCCCATTCTCCAGCGCCCGACCCAAACCATCTGCACATACAATTTCACCAGCGCACAGGGAGATTAACCCACAGCTGACCTGCTTTCTCTCTGATCAAACACAGAAAGTCACTGGCTTCCAGTTGTCACAAAGCAACCATCCTGTGCCATGCCATGCTGTTTAATGGTGCATCTGTGTTTTGTACACACAATCACAATACTCCTTTATCTTTTGCCTGACAATTGCCAAACTGCTGGGAACAGCTGCCACACCTGTTGCCCCACTCCTCTGTTCACGAGGAGTATCCATCTATTGCTATGAGGTGAACAAGATGTGGAATCTGTATTTTATCACTTCCTCTGTATAGTGATCTTCATAATACCAAATGCTCAATTAAATACACCCCACACAAACACAAGGTCATCACATTCTGTAATTTCAATGCAATTGTTCAATAATTAGAAATATATATAAACTAAAACACTATTTGGGCAAATATATCTACTAAAAAAACATCAACACCAACATTAGATTCTGGAGTGAGGGTATAAAACAAAATTGAAAAAATTGAAAGATTTAACATAAACATTCACACACACAAAAAAAAGTATTTCTTTGAACAGATTGCTTAGTTTTACAGACCTGCATGGTATGTGAGGGGCAAATCTCCAGTCCACAGCCCTTAATAAGGAAATAAACTAAGATATAAGGGCACTTTCACAGTTTATTGCACATTGCTGTAATGAATAGTGGATGACAGCTTCAATTAATAAGCAGAATATGACATAGCATGAAACATAAAGCAGACCTTTGTGCACATAGCATGTCTGCAACAAACTCCCAATCGTGTTAATTATGCATCTGTGTGGTTTGCACTTAAAGTAAATAAGTGACCTTCAGGATTTTCTCCTTTAGGAACCTGGACTACTGACAGGTGTGTCATCTTAACCGGTAGAGGGAAATGACAGACCGGCCTGGCAGCGCTGGGTGTAGGGCAGTACTGTCCCCCTGCAGCTGCTGATCCCTGCTTACACAGAAACAAGAACACATCCCTTCACTGAGAGGGGACATCTGAGAAATACTGCTTTTTTCTTACTATCATTTTCTAATTTCATTATTCAACCTACAAAGAAAGTCATGCAGAAACAGAAGCGCTCTTACCTGTACGAGCTGCCAGCTGACACCTCCTGCTTGATCTGCCGGTTTAGCGCATCCGCAGCCGCCCTCCCGCCGCCCTCTGAGGCGAGACCTGCGGCCTCTTTTTGAACTTTGACCACCGCTTTCTTTTCGGGCTTCTCGGCCACAGGGGCTTTCTTCACCTGCTTCTTCATCTTCTTCTCTTCAGACAGGATCTCCTTTTCTGGCACTCTGTCGGCTATTTCACTTTTCTCCAGACCACTTTCCGCCTCGGCCACGGCAGGAGCAGGCCCCGGCTTTTCCGGTGCGCGGTCGCCGGCGACGGAGGACGTCGGGCTAGGTTTGGGGATCCAAGGATGGTCCCCTCTTTTGGGAATAGGCCATGGCTTGAAATCCTTCTGGTATTGGGTCTCGTTGTTGAAGGGCGTTTCTGAAGGGTGGTACTCGCTCTTGGGCTTGCAGCTGGGCTCCGGGCGCACTTTCCAGGGCTTGTAGTCCTGGCGCATCACCGAGCCGCCCGGGCTGCCCTCGGCTCCCGCAGCGGGCCGCGCCCTGCCACCCGCCTCCGGCTCGCCGAGGCAGGGCTGGGTCTCTACGGCGCCGGCGCGCTGGGGGGCCGCGGGTCTCTGCTGCTGCTGCTGGGCGTGCAGGTGCTGCACCTCGGCCACGTCCGAGTACTTCGTGAACACCAGCGGCACCGCGATGTCGGCTTTATCCAGCTGATTCCAGAAGCGGGCGATACAGCACGCCCTGGTGATACAGGGCCATGCCATGATGACGGCGATGCAGCACCACACTAATAGCAGACGGCGCTGAAACAAATCTATATCTGATCTGCGACGCAAATTCGAGATGTCGCTGCGGGAACAGTGATCCTCCTGCCCGGGCCTTCAAAGTCCCCGAAGCGCGACTAATGTCGGTGTGTTATTGTATCAGCTTATCCCTTCGTTGTTCCGCCCGGATAACAGAGTATCAATCCATGATGGATGCAGTACATTTGAAAAAGGAACAAACCTTTCTGTCCGGTTGTCTTTTCAGTCCAGATCTGAGCGGTTCATCGGCGTCCAGCCCGCACAGTGACAACAGCAGTGGCTGGTACCGCAAGAAAACAGCCCCGCCCGGCCGGCCTCAGCATCCACACAAGATGCTCGGGATGCGAGCAGCACCTGCGCCGTCTGCGCGGCGTCTGCGCCGGGGGGGCTCCCCGTTTAACCCTTCGTTGCCCGCGGGCGATGGGTTATCATGTGCACAAAACGCATTTCATCTGCACATTCAAAGGCATCAGGGCTGCAGAAACAGAATTGTCCTTTCGTCCATACATACATGCATACATATAAACATACGTGCATGTATAAATAAAAGTAAGTTAGTATACAGCATGAATTAGGTCAATCAATCCGATGTATCCCCACCTCCCCAATATGTTTCAGTTTTACGCTTCTCTCATTAAATGTGTCATTTATTATACACATTTCGATACGAGACATACGTTGTTTTTTTTTTTTTTTTAATATATTGTAATCGATTTCCCTTAAACTCACAAAGGAGTCACATCTGTCACTCGCATTCCCTGTCAAAAGCCTGCAAACTGTGTCTGCTTTTTTTGTTGCTATTTTTTGCATTAATGGGAGAGGGTCATGTTTTTGGTTCTATGCAATAATTGTGTGTTTTTGTTTATTCAGAATTCGCGAAGACAAATTGCCGCGCATGCTCCCTCTGCAGTCAAATTAGATGTGATGTGAAAGCCCATTTGGTCTTATTTTATTTGAGTAGAAAGATGCAATCAGCTTTCAGTTGCAGCGCATGCTAATGACTGTCCATCTTTCCAGCTGTGAGCAGATGGTGGTTTGTATGCACTCGCCGAGAGCCCACTCCTCCGAATAGCATTAATGATAATAATCTACTCTCTTCACTAGTGTTTTTCACGACGATGCCTTGATGCACAGCAGAATGTATATATTTTAATCTTCTTTCAGTAGACAATGACAAAATAAGGTGTTAGTGTAATAATAATTACTATTATTAGGACTGGGCAGACTTGCATACAATACACTCACACACACACATTCCTATGTCAGGTTAATTGGGGCCCCTAAGAAATATAGGTCGCATTCTTGTAGCGCAGATGTGCGCAGTTCTGCACGGGTCTGCGCGGCTCCACCAATGGGATGGGTGGGATTCTGTAGCTCTGTGCAGAACTGCGGGAATCTGCGCTACAACAACGTGACCATACATTTTTGCCTACTGCAATATAACGTGGGTCAAAGGTCTGAGGGCAGGAAGTTTCTCTTGCACAATCAATCTGTACATCAAAGCATTGCAAAATACGTCTGCAGCAGAAGCAGCCAGGGCGACTGAACTCCGTCTTTTCGGCTGAGAGCGGTGTTGCCCCTCCACTCCAACCACAGACCACCATGAAGGTTGAATTTGCTCCAGCGAAAATCCCCTTCACCCGGAGACTGCAGACTGCTGCGGTGCTGCAGTGGGTGTTCACCTTCCTCGCCCTCGGTAGGTGTTGCTGGTTTGTATCTTTATCTGAAAAGTTGCAACAGTTGCAGTTGCAGAAGACTTTGCTTGGTTGCCTGCTTCCTTTTGGAAATGTCTGGAAACATGCACCAGGTGACCCTCTGATGGCACCAAGACCTTTTAACATCAGATGTGGCTTAGTGGCATAATAAATGGACACTTCAGAAGTACTTTTTGTTTTTTGTTAAAGCTGGGCCTTTACAATGTTTGATCTGTGTCCAGCAGCAGTTTCTGCAGAGGTTTGTTAATACACACGGTTAGGGCCCTTTTCAGCTTCACAGGAGCCCCAATCACTCCGCAATATCACAATGCAGAGAAGGTTGAGCAGGGGACAAACGCAGCAAGTGCACTGTGTCTAATAATACATTGTGAAGAATTCTGATTTTCAGACTTTCTAGGGCTCAAATGATATTTCCATTTAATCTTTTAGTTTTGTAACCCGCTTCACATTGTACTACCTATGTGTCATTCAGTGCCTTGCTGCCACATTTCTGATGCTTCGGTGGGCAGTGAGATGGAAGTAGTGGTCATAGTTTAGGTCAGGCCGGACACACTTGCAGCCCCACAGTCTGCTAGCAGGCTCTCCGGCTGCGGCCAGGGACAACCAGGCCTGCCCTCTCTATTTATGTCTATTCCTGTCATATCCCAGTATTGCATTGTCATCAGTGTCTTGATTTTAATTTAATTTAATCTTTTTTTATGGAGGTAGGTGTCTGTTTTCCCGCGGTGTCTTCCAAGTGAAATCCAATACCAGAGAGAAGAATGTCCCTCTGTCTGCACAAACTAACCCTGTTTTGACACAGACTCAGCACACGGTTCACACACCGTTTTACTGAATCAGGAGTAAGCACTGCATTGACTTTATTAAACTTACAGAGCTGATGTTGTTGTTTTTTCCAGCGCAGTGCTGCTGTGTGCTGTTCATTGCCCTGCTCTTCACCCGTTTCTGGCTGATCAGTGTTTTGTATGCCACCTGGTGGTTCATTGACCGTGACACACCATCGCATGGAGGCCGGCGGCTCAGTTTCATGCACAAATTGCCCATGTGGAGGTACCTGCGGGATTACTTTCCTGTCAAGGTAAGAAACACAAGGCACAATAGTTCCTTGCCTAGGGATTAAGACAGCAGGGGGAAAGTTGTGTTAGTGTCAGCTAAAGGTAGACCTTGTAGTAACTTGTGGTGTTATTATATATCTCCATGATGAGGGAAGCTTTACCTGTAATACAGCATCCTATTCTCCTAAGCTGTTTTGCTATTATACACTTTATTTGACGATGCTGCCCTAGGCTCATGTACTTATCCGTTGTTAGCACTTCTACTGTTTTACAGCAACTTCTCCTATCTTCCCCTCCCTTTAGCACATACCTAGGACTGAACTGTATAGGTCTTCACTTCAGCCTCATTGTACGAGGATGAATGCATATTGTATTTTGTACTGATTGTATTACTGCAAGTTTGTAATGCATTAAATTATACTTTGTATTGACTGTATTACTGCACTTTTGTAATGCCTTAAAATGTCACCCTGGATAAGGCTGTATGCTAAGAAATAAAGAACAAAACAAACACAAATAAATAGTTTTCTTAAGTTTAGGAGAGGCTTAGAGTTAGTGGTAGGTCTATGGTCAGCTTTAGGGTAGGGGAACATAAGTAAATATTGTTAGGCTATGGTATCCAAGAGAATATGCTTAGTGGTTATTAATAGTTTTAAATTTATATTTATAACTCAATTTGAGCAGTGTAGAGCTGAACTGCCTGTTGGGGTGTGGAGTGAAGTTGAGAAGATGGTGTATGATGCAGCTATAATCCAAAATCATTCATGGGAACTGTCTTAAACGTACACTAGTATAGGGTTACAACTCTCTGAGCAGATACACCACGATTAGGTACTTGTTCAATTAACTTTCATAAATACACACTGCTAGGCCTACATATCACCCTCTGGGTACCTTTCTTCTCAAGGTTTAACTATTTAGATTTTATATATATCTATATAATATATATATATATATATATATATATATATATATTACACACACCGATCAGCCATAACATTATGAATACCTGCCTAATATTGTGTAGGTCCCCCTTTTGCCGCCAAAACAGTCGAGGCATGGACTCCACTAGACCTCTGAAGGTGTGCTGTGGTATCTGGCACCAAGACGTTAGCAGCAGATCCTTTAAGTCCTGTAAGCCGCGAGGTGGGGCCTCCATTGATCGGACTTGTTTGTCCAGCACATCCCACAGATGCTCGATTGGATTGAGATCTGGGGAGTTTGGAGGCCAAGTCAACACCTTGAACTCGTGATTCATCAGACCAGGCCACCTTCTTCCATTGCTCCGTGGTCCAGTTCTGATGCTCACGTGCCCATTGTAGGCGCTTTTGGCAGTGGACAGGGGTCAGCATGGGCACCCTGACTGGTCTGCGGCTACGCAGCCCCATACGCAACAAACTGCGATGCACTGTGTGTTCTGACACCTTTCTATCAGAACCAGCATTCACTTTTTCAGCAATTTGAGCTACAGTAGCTCGTCTGTTGGATCGGACCACACGGGCCAGCCTTCACTCCCCACGTGCATCAGTGAGCTTTGGCCGCCCATGACCCTGTCGCCGGTTCACCGCTTTTCCTTCCTTGGACCACTTTTGATAGGTACTGACCACTGCAGACCGGGAACACCCCACAAGAGCTGCAGTTTTGGAGATGCTCTGACCCAGTCGTCTAGCCATCACAATTTGGCCCTTGTCAAAGTCGCTCAGATCCTTACGCTGCCCATTTTTCCTGCTTCTAACACATCAACTTTGAGGACAAAATGTTCACTTGCTGCCTAATATATCCCACCCACTGACAGGTGCCATGATAACGAGATTATCAGTGTTATTCACTTCACCTCTCAGTGGTCATAATGTTATGGCTGATCGGTGTATATATATATATATATATATATATATATATATTTTAATATTGTGGTTTCTTCCCCATTACAGTGACATTATTTTAATAACACTGACTCCAAATCACTGGCTAAACATCCTCTGAGTCTACATGCAATTTAATGTTTTGATAAAAAAACATTAGTCTACTGAGAAGCATTTTAAAACTGGATGTTTTAGATCTTTAGATTTTTTTTTTGTGTCTTTAAGAAATATTCCTCTGTGGCATTATGTTTTCACCCTCATTTTCTTCACAGTTTATGTAGCATAATGCCACAGACTTAATATAGATATATTCGACATGATGCTGGGTTCTTTCCATATCCCCCCTAATCCATTTCTGTTCTGTATCAGTTTCTCCATGTCCTGGGCTTTTGTGAGGCTCACTGAAGAGCGCTGATAGCTTTGTCCTTTGAGGGAAAGCCGTATCTTTCAATCTCCCTCATAAAGATGTATCCTTGATGGATATTGGGGACCTTTGTATCTTGGACTCTGGAGGAGAGTAGATCGCAGTGGCACAGTGCCGCTCTCTGACAGCGCACTGGCACAGACTGTGCCTCGGCCTCTTTGCCAATCCCCTAGGACACACCGGGACGCTGATAAGACTGAGCCGAGGAGTAATCACGGCAGCTCAGTGCTGTGTGTTGTGTAAGCGTTCAGCTCAAAGGCTGTATTTACAAGCCTAGGGTGGATTTCACTCTGCGCTCATTGGCTGTTGCAGTCCCTTTGTTGTATTGTTGTTTGTTATCCTCCCACCGAGAGACACATTAATAGAACTGATACATTTCTTTTTGCCATCCAGACTGCCCGTGATATTGTAGCTCCCTGGTTGCTACTTTTAAGCGAGTGTTCTGGTTAGCTACAAGGTTAATCTTTTTCAGTGACATGCTTGAGCCAAGAGCTGAATTCCTGAACTGGTGTGGAAGAGACCACTAGTGAATATAGTGCTTAATGTACACATCCCAAAATACCTCCAGTACATTCGGTTAGAAATTGAAATGTTCCCACACACTTTCATCTTGCTGTCATAATGTCGTTTGCCTTTTATTATTTCATAGATCAATGGCACTTGCTTCATAGGTCTGTCCTGTTGCTTTGTAAAATACAGTTTTCAGTAGCTTCATAGCAGCACCAAAGGATTCAAAAAATGTCTTTGGGAGGTACTTTTTGACAGTAACTAGATATCTGAATTTGTATCAGTGGTTAGGCATGCAAGCTCATTTGTTTTTAAATGGAAAACTTGGCTGTGACTGATGAACAATTACCATAGAAACTAGAGGCTATCATAAGACTGCACAGCTGCTTGATTAAAATATTAACCATTGAGTTATCGGCAGGATGTGTATATATACATATGTATACATTCAAAGGTATATATTTTGAAATGTGAAAATCATGTTTGTGAAAATGTCGGTGATTATTGAGATAATATTAAAGGCACAGCATTACACTGTAATGTTTCTCTCCCTGTTGCTAAGGTGGAGTGTGGAGTGGAAGTTGCAGAAATTCAGTTTCCCATGTAACACAATTCTACCCCCTTCTGGTTTTAAACAGTACTACTGCCCAATCTCTGAAAGGACAAGGCTATGTTTTTCAGATTACAGAATATGCAATGCGGTGGAATGAATGTGTTTTATTAAAGGATCCTTATCTTATTTTCATCATGTGGTTTTTCATCATATTTTATTCAGCATATTTTGGAGGTTACAGCGGATCATTAGGATTATAAAATAAAGGTGGCGGGGGACTAGTATATTATATAATTTATTATACTTTTAACTTTATAATTTTTTGTGTTTTTGCTTTATTTTTAGTAGAACACATGGGAAATGTTGATTTTGTATTGAAAGCTGTTTCCAGGTATACGGTTAATTGGTCTTTTAAAAGAATACAAATTACTGTAAAAAATGATGGAAAAATGTGTTGGCCATTCTTATCTTTGACTATTTTCCCGTGCACCCTTCATGAGGGTGTTGGTTGTGTTTTTCTTCCTCTGGATGCATGTTGTTCTGACCCTTTCTAACCTTTGTCTCTCACTATCTGGTCGCTGTAAATATTTTCCAAGAAAAAGCAGACGTATCCCAATCTGCAGCAAACAAGCATACTATGGTGTATGGTGAAATGGTGTCATGTCCTATGCACACACACACAGACATCTATAGTGTTTATATGGATAAGGGTGTCTGCTAAGAAATCGGGTAATAATAATATTATTATTATTTATTATTATTATTATTATTATTATTATGATACATCGATTTAAGTAGAGCCATTGAAAAACTCACAGGGATTTTCAGGAGCTATCTGTGGATTGTCTCTATCTAATCGGTTCTCTTAGGCACTGATTGAAGAACCAGGTCCGAAGGGCGAGGTGTTCAAGCCGCTGTACCGATGCAGTAGACTGTCTAGATGCAGTTATTAACGGCAATAATAAAAAAAAGTGCAAACCACCCTCGTCTCTCTAAATTATCCAGTGCTTTCAGTAGATTACCGCGTTATCTTGTGAACTTGGCGCAATGTGTCACTAACTCTCAGTTTCCATCCTGTGTTGTTTGTGGTTGTGTAGCTTTTCTGTGATTGTAGTTGTAGCACATGCTTCAGTGTGGGAGGAGGTCTCCCAAAGTCATGTTTTTTTGCTGAACTGTGGATACATACGATTACATTGGGTGTTACCAGGTCATGTTATGCATCATTAGATATTTTTGTAAAGGTCCAGGATGAAGTGAAAGTTATGACTTTTTTGTATTGCTTACAATTTGTGATTAATATAACTTATATAGTCTCTTCAAAATTATGTGAATGTCATGGGAAAGTGCCAAACTAAAGCATGTTCTGAAACATTGATTTCACTGCTAAAGATTTTTAATAAGCAGTTTGTGTGTAATTATTCAGTGGCATTTATATATGGTTTATATGTTTGCCTTACATAAATTCCCATCTAGTATTTTAATTTTCCATCTTACAACGTGGAATGTTGGTTCATTCAAAAAGATACTCTGGCACTTAATTTTGTACAATAAATAAGGCTGAGATAGATGCGGCGTATTGGACTCTTTGACAGATCTCTTAAAAATAAGTACTAAGGAATTTTCCAAATGCCTTCAATGGATTTGCTAACCTTAGAAAACATATGACCTTTTGCATCATTGAAGAATGTGTACAGCAGAGCAGGGGCTGAAGAACACAGCCATGTTGTTCAAAAGCCAAAATCAATTTGCTAGAGGTTTGTTCAGCCTGCGGCCATCTCTGAATAGGATCCCATTGTTGCAGTCCCTTTTTCAGAAAGGCTGTTTTGTGTTTAGGGTGTCTGGTTACTAATTCCTGTAACAAATGCATTTATGTAGGGATATCAGATGTGACAATTACTGTTTATATGTTGAAAGTCTAGTTATAGGAGGTTGTTTTCATATATTCTCTCTGTGTGATAGCGTGTATTAATATTTCTGTTGAAATGGTCTCTTGCAGTATTTCTAGCATATACAAAAGGATGCCTTATTCTTGGAATATTTTGATTAAAAGTACAAAAGTTTAGATTTTACAAAGTCTACTACTACTATTGGCAACCTCGAGTTCTGCTGATTGGAAATATTTGTGTTTTCTGAGAAAAACAAGCACAGGGTTTTGGCGTGGGGGTCTGCAGTGTTTGTAAACGTTAAGAGGCCTGGGTGAGGAACACCAAGCAATAATTAACCCACAGTTGGCAACTGGCACTGGACATGAAAATACCTTGGAGCTGGCTTTCAAAAATGTGTCAGTCAAAGACTTCTTCCTAGCACATACACTTGCTGCCTGATACCATGATATTAATTTGCATTGGCGATATTGGAAAGATTGAGTGAGGATTTTAAATAAGTACATCATTACTTTCTTTGCATAAATGTAATTTTCTGCATGGCGCTGCACAGAAGGAGGACAAGCTTGCCCCTAGAAACTTTCCAGTAGCTCAATATTAGTGTTTAACCACTGCTTGTGAATAATTTGTCTAAGGCTGAAAGGTATTAGTGTGATCCTACCAGTGCCAGTGCCAAGCGCCTGTAGCGTATCTCTAGTCATGTATATTAATTAAGTCAAAGAGTTTACAGATTTACATTTATCATAAACATCCCACGGAGGGAGACCGGTGTTTGTGGTGTGAAGCGCTCGGAGGAGCACCCGTGTCGGTGCGGTTCGAATCCCAAGTGGGAGGCTGCGACCGGCACACACTACACATGGAATCGTGTAGTTATCTCCAAGGTTATTTGTATTTAGGTCTTTGACACTTTCCTTTTTTTGGCCTTTTTCTTACATTCCTACATTCTAGAAAGTAAGCAACGCATTTTCTTTGTGATATTTTTTTTCCCTCTGTATTCCCATGTATTCCCCTGCTAATTTCTTCTTGTTTTTTTCTTCTTCTTATCAGCCCTTGAAGTTGTATTTTTTAGGTACATAGAGATAACTCAACAGGAGGTGGCATATTGATCTTATAGCCCACTCTTTCTGACCTCAAACACACTGGTCACAAAACAAGCTGAAGCCTTATGTTGACAGAGATCCCGCGTTTGGTACATTGTTGCACATGCGATACACATGGGAAATCTGCTCCTAATAACTTGTCCTTGATACTTCCCACTGACCTGTGAGATTGCACAAACCAAATGCTTATCTCTCCCTGTGCTCCCTGCGACTCAACAGTGGAGGAAAAACATGTTCAAACTACCATAAGAAAAGCAGAAGCGATAGAAACACTGATAAATGAGGCTGATAACTGAAAAGAACAGCATGTGTGTGGCATAGTTTAATTGGGAGTCATGGTATCTTCTCTTCAGAGTTCTTTGAGGCGCCTCAGTCATTGAGATACCAGAGTGTTTTCTTGCATTTTTGTTTCTCTATTGTTCTGTCAGTTAATGCAATCTTTTCATATACTGGTTTACAGCTAAACCAGTAAGATGAGATACAGTGAACAGTTACTATGTTTATTTATTTTCATTAGTGGAAAATAACTGTCTACACTGCTAACCCACAACGTGTAGCTCATTAGTTGAGAGCTCTTCAGTATCTCTTGCTGTAACATTATTAGACTGATTTGTGGCTGACAGACAGTAAGACCTCTTAGCTACCGTGTAAAACAGGGTATTGGCTATTTATTGATTAAATGAACAACCTGCTTTCAGCTGGTGAAGACAGCCAATCTGGATCCAGGGAAGAACTACGTGTTTGGGTTCCACCCCCATGGGATCCTGGTGGCCGGGGCCTTCGTGAACTTCTGTACCCTGACCACCGGCTTCATGCAGCTCTATCCCGGGCTGACCCCTCACCTTCTCATGCTGCCACTGTGGTTCAGAGTGCCCTTCTTCAGAGACTACATCATGTCTGGAGGTGAGGAGAACACGTTCTGTGTCTCGGAGGGTATTATGGGAAGGGGCAGTATAGTGAATTTTCAGACCGCTGTGTCCTAACAACAAAAAACACTTTAAAAATAAAGTAAAACAAAAAAAAACCCTGACCTATGTCTCCCAGGGCTGATCCCCTCAGACAAGGAGAGCGCCCGGTACCTACTCCAGCGTCAGGAGGGGGGCAATGCGGTGGTCATCGCAGTGGGAGGGGCTCCAGAGGCCCTAGACGCCCATCCAGGGGCCTTCACCGTGCTTCTGGCCAACAGGAAGGGCTTTGTCAAGCTTGCAATAGAGAACGGGTAAGAACAGCACTTCAAATGACTACTGTCATTGAGAGCCAGACACCGTATCGGTAGTGACTGCCTGTGTCCCTGTGCTCTCCTTGGGATTCCTCAGGGCCCCACTGGTGCCGGTGTTTTCCTTCGGGGAGAATGAGGTGTTCGACCAGGTGGAGAACCCACGGGGGACCTGGCTACGTTGGGTACAGGAGCGTCTGCAGAAGCTGATGGGTGTGTCGTTGCCACTCTTTCATGCTCGAGGTGTCTTCCAGTACAGTTTTGGCCTCATCCCCTACAGGAAGCCCATCTTCACAGTGGGTAAGCTGGGCCTGAGTAACTGCCACCTTTGACTTCAGCGGAGACAGGGGTGCACGGAGAACCATCAGATTGTCTAACCATCAGGACTAAAGTATGCTCGTGACTCTAGCAGGTGTGCCTGTAGGGAATTTAGAGACATCACATCCTTCTGTTTACATGCAGCAAAAAATTCTACATGCCTCCTATTCAGTATGCTGTTTATGAATCCAGATTATAATTATTCATGGTAGAAGCCATTTTAGCTGTGTCAGTGATGTGCTTAATAGAATTATTCATGCAAAACCTTTCACTGGTATCTTTTTGACCTTCATCTAAGCAAAGAGCATTTTCAGCATTCCATTTCCCTGTTCAAGGTTTTGTCCCTCCAGATGGTAAACAGCACTGGTTTTCACTGTGGCCTGTACAGTTATATTGTAAAAACTGCTGTCACATGCACAATTTTGGTAGAAGTTTAAAAGTCATGTACATGACTATCGCATCACATTTTTCTTATGGTTCTTCTCTCAACCTAGACTACAGTTAGAAATAACTCTATCCAAGGACTTGAAGTTAAAATGAAGTTGAAGTGACTGAATACAGAGTGAGCAAGCCTTGGCCATTAAGCTTGGCAAACTGTGGATAGAAGTGTATCATTACTGCTGACACATTATGACAAGCCTGTTAAATCACCATCCTGTTTATTACGTACATTAGTAAGAAGGGGGAAATCTGGTACAGGATAGAGCTGGTCTGGTCTGGTATCTGGTCCTGGAGAGCTACACGTTTCTTCTATTTCATGTTTTACCCAAACCGTAAACTACTTAGAAAGGGCAAACTAACATTCACTGCCTCGTTTCCTCATGCAGTTGGGAAGCCAATCCCCGTGGAGAAGAATGAAAGGCCCACAGAGGAGGAGGTGGATGCCCTGCACGAGCTGTACATTGAGGAGCTCTGCAAGCTCTTTGAGGAGCACAAAGGCAATTATGGGGTGCCAGAAGATAAGCACCTCACTTTCGTATGAACTGTACTATGCTGTGGCCGCTCCACTGTCCTGTTCTTCCTGTAAACCCTTGTGTCTCTTAGGAAAAGCTTAAATAAGGATTTTTTTACTGCTGTAAACTGTACAGTTACCTCCGTGGCTCAATACTCATTTTTCCCTGAATGTACTGTCACTGTTCTTCCGCATCTCTGTTCCGTAACCGTTCCAGTGCGTAAAGCCACACTTTTATGGGCAAATCATGAAATTTCACAACTGCAAGCAATCTGACGAGTGATGGTGAATTCAGAAGACAGCGGAAGCAGTCACATGCAGATCAAACTCTCGTGACCTGAGGACGTGGAACTACACACGAAAAAGGAAGTAGAAATTACCCATGCTTCATTCATATGCAGAGTTTGCTGGCCTGAATTCTGTCTCTCTCTCAAATAAAGTGTAAAATTGAGAACTCTGATGGCATAACTCCTGATCCAATGCATTACACTATACTGTACAAAAATGTACATAACTTGTATGGCAGCAATACTATTTTAGTATATTATATTAGTAATATAATTCTGTATTTTCATAAAATGTTTATGTCAAGAGAGGCATGCCCAACTCGCAGAATAATAATGACAGAAAAAATCCTCATTGATAAGAGCTATAGAATCCTAAAAATATAAAAATATATATAAAAATGTTGTAAGTGTTCCTGTGTGATGTTTCAATTAGTTTTTTTGATTAAACATCCAGTAAGACACTATACTTTTTTGAATAAATGCACAAACCTATACATCTTCCACCTCAAATGTATTTATATATGAAATGATGGTTTGCCTTGACTACAGCAGAGCTGAAGTACATGTATGTATTTTAGGTGGTTCTAGTGCATTTTTATTTTTGTGAGATAATGGCTCTCTTTTATTTGGAACATTTCCAAACAGAATGGCCTTCACAGTTTTGTAATAATCTGTGATTTATGGAAGAGGTCAGTCATTACAAAACGGCAGAATATCTTGCCAGGTTTTATCTTCCAAAAATGTAAAGAGAGTGCCCAGGTGATATTTCAACAGAATTCGGTCACTGGAATGAACTCTGGTCATGCTGTAATATTGGTAATGTCTCGGTAGCGTTTTGATGCTATGTTGGGAAATGCATTGGCGTGACCATTTCGAATGCCAACTGGACCGAGGGTCCTTATTTCACATTAATGGGTTTTTATCTGGGAGCAACGCAGCAGAAAACCACAGGGGGTTGGTTCAGCATGTGGCAGAGCCAGGAACTCAAACCTCCAGATCTCCCACACAGAGAAAGTTGCACATTTCCTAAACTGGTGACTGGCTATAGCCTTAACATTTGTAATGAGTGTAGGCTAATGATAATGGTGTGTTTAACTCCATTTCTTTCTATAGAAGAGAGAAAATATAAAATGTACTTAACAAACTGCAACAAGGGTTCTAGCATAAAGAATTTAGCGATTTTACGGCAATTGCCTTGATTGATAAGCGATTAACTTCTCCCTAGGAACGCTATATAAATGCTTATTGGCCCTGATGACCTACCCCGTTCACATATGAGTTAAGTGTGAACAGGGTCTAAGTGTAAGGACTGGATGAATTAATTCAATATAGAGTTAAAATGGACACCAATATAGACACCAAAAGTCTACCCAGAACCTGGTTGTGGGTTGGAAAGCACATCAAGAGGGCCCATAACAGTGTATATGTTTAGATTCTTCTACACAATCTAATTAAAATAAATAAAGAAGCATCTCTGTGAATTACAAATGCTCACTTGCATAGATGAATGTCACAAGAGGCAAGACCAAAACATGATTTAAGTTTCTGTTTTTTATTGAAAAGAAGCAAACCTGGAAAGCTCGTAGAATGAGGTCCACGAAATGTCCTGGAATTCAGTAAAAAGTAACTTGAACCTTTCCCTACTGAAATCTGAAATAAATCTGTACCAAGAAAGCCCAGTCTACTCTTTGAAATCTAGAGCTGTGTTACTGGAGGAACCACAGGTGAGGACTCTCCTCCACGTAGGTGTGCACTTTGAACCCATAATGGATAGTGATGTGAGGCTGAAGGAATACAATTGCATCATGTATTACAACTTGCTTCCCACTGAGTTAACAGATCACGGGGATTTTCTAATTTCTCTGCAAAGTTAGTATAATTTTCCAGTTTCACTTAAGCTGGCATTAGGTTCCCCTATTTTTAACACTGACAAATATAATAATGAAAAACACACTAGAGAGTTTCTTCCATTTACTACCCCTATACACAATGGTTTAATAACTCTTCTGAAGCCCATGTTTTAAGCATCTTAACTGTCACACTAAGAATTCTGACCATACACAGCAGCAGAGCCTGAGACATTTCTCATTCGTATGTCCTTTCAGACGTGTTCAGTGTCGGCTCTATGAATTGGTATAGTGCTTGCTAAGGAAATTCCAGCCGTCCTGAAGTGACACTAAAGCAAGCGATGGAAAAATGTTGAATAAAAAGGAGGTGGTGTGTGTAATCTTTATCAATTGATATTCCAAGTGTTTAAGAGCTCATATGAAATCCAAGCTTTCAGACACAAAGAGGAACCTTTACCAAGCATTTAACATTATCCAGACTTCAATTACAATAGACAGGTCTTTTAAATTGATTAAAATCACACACCCTCCATACATCATATACATGGCATATGTTTATTTATTTACACAGAAGCTATTGGCATAAAGGTCTAACCATTCTCATATAATCTATAGAGTTCATCTGATTTTTGTACCTTTTACCATGTTCAGATATAACACTCCAGTGAAAGTTGAATTACTTGTTACAACATGATAAAACATGATTTCTTAATTTCTGATCATGAGCCAGTTAAGACAGACTCATATCCATCTGCCAATGTCTATGCCAATGCTTCTGTATCCTGACCCAAATTATTTCAGCAAAACTGAATTTAGTCAGTTGCTCTTGCTTCATCTGTGTCTGCATGGCACCTTACCAAATGGGCATGTAAAAATGCTTAGATTTCCTTTTTTTATCCTGAATAAATTACTCTTTTTAAGCATACACATTTCTTGTAAAATTTTTTCCAAAAGTGAGCATTCAAACTTAATGAATGGAATAAATGAAAGAGGTCACTCTGCAGACTCTCCATCCTTGCTCAATCAGCCCTGTGCCAGACAAACTGAACTAGAGGGGAATATGGAGGTCAAAGCTGGATGCAGACCTGGCGAAGGCTCACGTGGGCCTTGAGCAAACTCAGGCTGGACAGTTGGCAAAGAAAGACCCACCTATGTCTGGCATGCCTTCTTGGCTTTGTAAACGAAACCCTATCCTTTCAGTGATCCAACTTCTTCTGTAAGAGATAGAGAGAAAAAATCTGGATCTAGTTCAAGTGCAGAAAGCAAAGTCAGCAAGGGCTCTGATGGCTTATGTTTTACATTATTTTAAAATGTACTGTTTCTATGTATATATATATATATATATATATATATATATATATATATATATATATATATACATGGAGGATTTAAGAAAAATAAGCACCTTTAATGATCAGAGCAGTTCAAATAATACATATATAATAATAATAATAATAATAATAATAATAATAATAATAATAATAATAATAATAATACATCATCCAATCACAAAACACAATGAACAAGAACACGTCGACCCCTTTCCAAGTACAACCTCTTTCAATTAAACAACACAATACAATGCAAATATCTGGTGATTTGATTTCATGGAGGAACTGGCACTGAAATGATGTATTTTGTATCGGGGCTGGTAGTGTGAACAAGGCAATCAAGACACCGCTCACCTGCGGGGCATGGAAGCGAGGACTGACTGTTCAATGGATAAGCTGAACCATTTGCCTGGAGGGGGTTGGCAATGGTTAAACTGGTTGGAGGCTACGCTTTTGACCTTTGATGACAGAGATTTTATTACTGGAGATATACTAGTATCTCGAAATGGTGGTGTTGTCATTTAAAGAGCTATGATTACCGCACAGGACCGAATCAATTGCGCGAACAGGCACTACCGTCTCCCGAGCCCTCCTCGATAGCGCAGCTCCGCCCCCGCCGCTTAAATGTGCGCCCGGAGGCGCCCGGGCCAGAGCAGGCCGGCGCAGCGCTGAGCGGCACACAGCGGCACACAGCGGGCTGTTATTTGGGGGGCAGCATTTCTTTTCTTTTGCTGTATGTAGTTGCATCCCACGCTTCAGTCATGAAGACCATAATCGCTGCCTATTCCGGCGTGCTGCGAGGTGAGCTTTCCCAGTCGCGTCTGCGCTGCGCTTTGCTCGCTGCTTGTGCTCGTGTGTGGTTTAAAGCTAAAGCGATCGATTCGATTATAAAGTATGACTTGTATTTAGTGTGCCATTCGTGTTGCATTATGTGATCGGGCTGATCAAGCTAATACAATGATAATATAGCCGTGCGTCAAATAGCATCTGCGCAAGACCATGGATGTGATTTATATGCCGGACTGTAGCTTTACACGGTAGTCCATGAGCAGCCCTGATGGTTTTATAAGGTGCTGTAAAGTGTTTAACGCCACCTGTGTTGTCGTTGGATAGTGCTGCCGAGGTTGTGTGCCTGCAATACGTGCGTGACGTGAAAGTCCAATTAATGTCAATTAATGTTGCGCATCCAGAGCGACAGCTGTGCGTAACTGGGCAGATTTGGTATCATGCTGTACCTCTGGTTAGGCTTTGATTTAGCTGCACTGGGAAACCACCTGTATGGATTGCATGGTAAAGTTTGCATCCTAGAATAGTATGATCGCCATTTACAAATGTATATTTCGAGACAAAATATATGCAAAAATGGGAGTCTTTAACGTTGCAAGTTATGGACATTTAGGAACCATATTGGCTTTATTCTTTTAAGATAACACGTAATCACATCCAGTTTAGTTATTTAATTGCATTAAATCATGTTTGAATGTTTTAAAATCTTTAGACCTTGTCCCTCCCCAGTTCACTGATGAGCTTTGCTTACTCAATTTATATCCATCTCTCTCTTGATCTATATTAATGGTTTATGTCCAGTTGACCTTAAAATGCTTTTGTAATCTTAGATCTTTTGATCCCATTATTGGTGAAGAGAATTAAGGTTTGTCCTGCAATTGTATGAAGAGGTTGGATTTGGGGGGTGTTTTAAATGAGTCTTCACTTGACTCTTGTTGGTTTCATAAAGCATAACATCAGGGGGGATGCTTTTATTTTTCACCTTTTGAATGACATCCATTTGTGGTTGGTTCCAGTTTGATCTTCAGAGTGTGCATCACATGGGAGCTCGTCCTGTGATGGTATTGGCGTTAAATAAGCGTGGTCTAAATGGTAGCCTCGTTGTTTTTCTTGCGTATCTGTTGATGTCATACCACTATGTTAGGGGAACTGGAGATAGACTTCAGAATCAATTTTTTCTGGTGGACTTGTGGATTGTATAAAAACTGGTTCATACTTTGACTCTGGTTACTTTTTCCTGGATAAAAAAAATAAAGTACAAATCAATAGCAGTTGGACTGCTTCTCTCCACATGGAGGGGGTTACAAGTTTATAATCGAAGCAAGAGTGGATTTTTTTATATAATGGGTTTGTATTCATTGTCCACCTACATTGGTAGCAATATTTTTAAGCTTTTGTCCTGGCAGCTCATGTTTTCCATGATGTGGAAGAATCCTGAAATGGTTTATAATCTAGTCTTTAAAATCTACAATAAATCCTGCATTTTCATGGAAGAATTAAAGAAGGGCTTACTGAGCTACAACAAAAGGAACAATATTGTAGGTTAGAGGGGGATCAGGGGATTGGGGGAAGATTCATGCTGTGCTGCCTTGTTTTAGTGGAGTGAATACTTGATGGGCATCTCCAGCCCTTTTCCCTGGGGTTATTTTCAGTCGTTTAAGACTGGATTATGTAGTGCTCTAGTGAATAGGATCTGCCCTGTGAGCCTTGACCGGAAGTCTATTCGCTCGGTGGTGCTTCAATTGTCCACCTGGGTGGTTAAATGCGGTCTAATGTTAGCTGTACCTTTCTGGGAAGTTGTTTTTTTGGCTCTATTTGATCTATCCTGAAACTAATTTGAATACCGTGTGTGTCACACTTTTTGGAGATTGTTTGGTTGGGGAAAATAGGGACGCAAATCACTCGTACATGTTTTATAAAAGATGGAGATATTTGCCCTTTGTTATGGAGACGAAGTGGGATAAATGGAGTGCAAGAAGGTAAGCAGGCTCCACAAGTTATACAATGTGTTAAAGCTGTTAACTCCCTTTGGTCTGTGAGGGGGAGTCGTATAATCCTGTTTGAAATCTTGTAGATCTGGTCTTTTATTTGTTAGTGTTCAGGTCCTTCCTTGAATAGTTGTGTTGAAGGAATTTGTTAGTTAGGGTATTTGTTTGTGATTTGATTGTCAAACCAAAAACAATGATCTGGTCATTAGTGGCATGTCTTGTTGTCCCTCATTTCTTTCATGACATTTGTTTGATGACAGACTTAATTATTTAGGTAGTCTCGTGAGGTCCTAGATCAAAGTGGACTAAGGAGATTATTCTAATTGTAACAAACAAAGATTACTGTAAGAGCTATTTTCTTTAGTCCTCAGACTCTGAATGCATTTTGTTTCAATGCAAATTCCATATTTTTCCTCTCAAAAAAGGGCTGTATCCATGGTGATGCGGACATTGGCGCATCAATATAAAATGGTGAAGTGCTGAGGAGACGGAGGTTTCTGGAAAGAAAATGATATGGATTAGAAGGGCGTCTCGGTGGCCGTCTTATTGCATTTCTGTTCACACATGCTTGGCTTCCCCCTGTTCTGAATAGAGGGATGCCTCAATGTTTGTGTGGGTTGAATGTAGAAGAAATCCAGACGAGATTCTCTCGGCTTTGGAAACCTATGGATAGTGGCACACTGTTACCATGGGGGAATTTGAAATGCTGCAGTGTCTGTCATTGGTTAAATTTCTAAACATTTTTTATATTAGATGTACCTGAAGACCTCTGAATGTTGTAATTCGTGAGTTCTCTAGGGTTGACATCACCAGCATGGCTTTCTGTGCCCTCTCACTTTGTATCATGTGATTAACAATAGGTTGCAATCTTTTCTATCGGAAGTGATCTAATTTAAAATCCAGTTGTACTGGTTTCAGTTTACCACATGCATAATAGTCATTAATTAAGTATCCAAAAGACAATGGTTGGTTAAGGTAATTGTTCATTGTTTCTTGAACTTTACACATTAAGGTGGGGGCAGGGTAACATGACTTTGGTAGATTTCAGTAGCATACTTAGTTTGGTAAGAAACTACAGATGAAAATGTTTCAGCAAACTAATTAAAGTAGCTCCCAGAAAGGAGTAAATACAAACTAATTTACATAGACAAAACTGAATTAACGACATTAAACCATTAATAATATAAAGAGTATAAATAAAATAAAAGTACATTTTCCCACTACAGGCTTTTGGCATTGCAGTTTGTCTGTATGTAGTCTGAAGCATTGAGTTATCCAAGAACATACTGATGGCACAGTGGTGTCTGGGCTGTAGGGTGCTGCAGTCTATGGAGTTGGACTGGAGGAGGGGCGACACTGGGACCGCTTCATCTTCATTGCAGGCAATTGTCAGAATGGAACATTTTAAAAGGACATTCCACTAAAGTACATCACCTTCCCTGAAGTCACTAACCTGATGTTGGATAGAATAAATACAATTTTGATAACCTAGACATGACCTTGGTCGATTTTAAAACCTGTGCTGCCATTAAGAATGTAATCTATAATAAAGCCCACCTGCCCCTCTTCCTCACAGGGACTGGCTCCAGTATCCTGTCTGCCCTGCAGGACCTACCCTCCGCCCCATGGCTGTCGCGCTCCAAAGTGGAGAGGCATCTGCAGATGATCTCGGTGATGCAGTGGGTCCTCACCTTCCTCATCATGGGTGAGAACATTTAGAACGAAGCACAGCCTCTCTAAGTCAAGGAACTGTCTCCTGTGGGGCTTGTTTGGAAGAAATTCGCTTGCCTATAATACATGTCCATGTGACACCAGTGTATCCAAAGAAAACAAGGATTTGTAGCAGTACGTGATCCTTAATTAAGTACTGTATGTGAAGGAGGATTGCACAGAGAGAAATAAGATGAAACAACATTTTTTGCTTCAGGTGTTTAAGTTAACATTTAATTTTTTTAAGACCACAGATGCTCAGACACAGTAACAATCTTGGTGAAGGCTTTCCCACCATGTGATTTGGGATCTGTCATCTTAAAGAATTGCATGTTAATCTAAATATCCACAGCTGTAAAATACAATGTTTGACTTTATTTCCCAGAGTGTGATCCTTTTCCCATGTAGTACTTGGAGATTCATAGTCTGCAGGGGTAGTGATTAAGGATGATCAATTTATTGACCGCCTACAAATTTCACATTTTTATATCCAACACTTCTCAGAACTTTCTTCATTCTTCAGAACAAAGGTGAACTGATTGATTTACAACTTGATGTGGTTTGTTTTTCTAAGTCACTTAATCTAAAGCAATCAGAATTTCTAGATGGTTCTGGAAATAATGAAATGCTTGGGTATGGATCTCTGTTGTTCATGAAATTCACAATGTTTTCCCGCAATTCTTGAGGTTTATCGCAGCTTCCTTAGAAAGCAACTGGTTAACATCTTCCTTGTTTCTATAGGTATTGCGTGCACAGTGGCCCTGATGTACTTGTTCTGGACAGACTTGTGGCTGATTGCTGCGACCTACACTGCATGGCTGATCTTTGACTGGAATACGCCAAAACAAGGCAAGCTGCTCAACACAAACATCCGTACAGAGTTGAGCATATTAATAAAGGCAAGATTACAAATCCCTAGTCAGCGGAGACCACATACTTGAGATGTACCTGAGGTCTACAGGCTGAGCTCTGTCATTTATCAAACCTATAACCTATTTTGTGGTCTTGTTACAGACTGGTTCAACAGACTTTTAAGTCCATGCATAGTACAGGTCCTTACAGTGCTGAGAACAACAAGCACAGTAAGAAAAGGGTAACTGATAATAGGTCATGAAACATCTTGCTCGTACAGTTTGAAGGTGTTTAGAGCACTGGAGTGAATTAACTGAGGTCTATGCAATTAAATGGAAGGGTTGATTTCACAATGAAGTTTACATCTGTGTTACACGGCTTCTCTTTTACCCGAGGCGTCTCTTTTCAACTCCTCTGTCTTTCTCTCTGTGTATGTATTAGGGGGGAGAAGATCGTCCTGGGTCAGGAACTGGACGGTGTGGAGATATTTCAGGGACTATTTTCCTGTCAGGGTAAGTGATTTTGAAATGTAACTTTATTATAGAGAAATTAATCTGCAGCTTTAATCTGAATTACTTGGTGGGAACAACCTTTTCAAAAAATTAAGTGTAATTGTTTAGATTTTCGTTCTTGTTACACCAGCACAATATTCAATCTACGATCAGTGAATCGGACGTCTAAAGAAATAAATTGAGGAAGTCTGGGAGGGCGGGAAAACAGTGCTATTTTTTTCCTGATTCTGATTGAGACATTTGTCACATTGCCCCTTTTTCTGATAAGGCGAACGCCATGCCAGAGTTAAGTAGCCCAGGTGCGGTTTCACATTATCGGCAACCAGGATTCATGTAGGTGATGGATGTGTATCAATCTGCAAGAGGAAAATCTGTAGGGGATTGTGTGTTGGCCATGTTCCCAGCAGTAGATATGCTATCTGAGCCTCTGTGCTGTCTTTGCCCCATGCTTGATTCCTGGTATATCAGTCTGCCAAGGATCCTGGGTGTTTTGATGTGAGAGCAGGTAGACTTTGTTCAGCAGATAGTAGAAAGGTGCCTTGCTGTACAGTGCAGTTTTGCACATCTTGCTTTGCTCCGTGGTTGATCGCTTCAGATTTGCACAGGAGCATCTTGCCGGGGAGGTGGGGTTTGGAGGGTGACTAAGGGATCTAACTACTGACCGAGCAACCTGCACCGTCTGATTACATTTGATCCTGACAGGCAAAAGTCAAGGCCAAACATGCGGCAAATATGGAAAAACCTGTTTGAAAGTGATAAATGTCCGTATTGTTCTGTAGGGCATGTACATGTTAAACCGATAAAGATTCAACGTTTGCATTTTGCTTGCATTAGGGGACTGATTTTACAGTTACAAACTTTGAGATTCTTTCCCCAGAATGAATACAAATTCTTGCACAACTTCATTTCGACTCTATAATTGACCATGTACTTTCTTAGAATGGCCAGTTTATTTGATATTAAACAGTTTTAGCTAAACATACTTGAAGATGCTGAAGATTGGACTTGTTTGTTTGGTCCCCTCTCATGATCATGAAGTCCACTTGCACCTATCTGGGCTGTTTTCAGTGGCTAGAGTATTGACTGAAGTTGACGTGGGTGTGGTGTTCTCCATGACCGCTTTTAGGATATAAAGGCCTGAAGTAAATTCTTTAATTCATTAAATATCTGTCCTGACCCAGAAACCCAACTATATTTATTTGGCTTGTCACTTGGGGCCAGTGGATTCGCTCTGCTCTGCCAGTGAAATCCAAAATGATCACACAGATTTTTCAGCAGTGCGTCTTGCCCAGTGTGTGGCTCTGGATATTGCAATCCAAGATCTCCCCTTGGCCACAGAACAAACTCAGCCAGCTGCAAGACCAAATCATGTTCTGCAACAGGATCCAGGATGTTTTATGTTGTATCTGAGCACTCTGTCACTTTTATCTATTGCTTTTACTTTTATTTGCCAAGATTAAAATATCCCAGTTGTTCACTCGCACTAGAAGTCTATGTGCTGTTAAAGCACTTTCACAAGCTTAAGTCAGCAGTATTTTTCATTAGAATATTTAATGTAATGAATACCACTGTTGGTGGGGGGGCAAAATAAATCATTCTTGGGATCTGGGTGAAAAGTCACCTGGCCCAGACGATGAGTCGCTGCTTACTGACACTTGTGGTATTGTCACCACAGCATGAACTTTTGCCTAGTTTTGGTACGTGAGCCTAATGCACTTCCTCTGGCTTCTGCATAATTAACAGGTAAAAGTTTACCCTTTGAGCATGTCTGGCTATTACAATGTACATATTTGTGTTTATTCACCTTTTAAGATTTTGTTAACTTTTGGATTCCTTCCCTGAAACTTAAGTTTCTTAAGAATTATTCAAGTGAGTGTTTTGCCTTTAGTTAGATGAATGTCTGAGGCTAAAATACATGCTGTAGAAATGAAATGATATCCACTCTCTGATTAGGAGGTGTCTTTGAAAACCCTATATTGTTTTCTTGCAGGAACATATTCTCGAAATAGTCTGTAAATGTGTTGATGTTTTATTGAGGTTTGTTTAGCTTAATGTAAAATGGGATGGATGCAACATACGTTTAAAGTGAAAGTGCTTTTAATTGAATGGGCATCACTCCAATCTATTATTGTGCTGAAGAAACCTGCCAGCTGTTCAGCTGTATTAAACTTATCGGCTTAAGATTATAAACTGAATCTTGTACTTTTTTTTTTATACTGTGATAATGAAATGATACGTGCATGTATTATAAAAATGAGATTGTAGGACAGCCTTTACTCAGAGTACAAAGACTATTAACGCATATCGGGTGTGGCATTGCGGGGGTTGCATATCGAATGCCACTTTACTGCTGGGCTTGCAGATCTGGAGTAAACTAGCTTGATGAAAATCCCAGCAGTGTAGAAATACTCCAATTCATGATTAGGAGGCAAAGTTCAGAGCTATGAATCAAAGTCCTCCATTGGCCGCTGTGCAATTGTGGGAGTCTGGTCCAGCTGGCTGAGTCTCGGGGATGGAGCAGTGTGTGGACAGCGGCCTGAAAAGCTGATGCAACCCGTGCTCGGGAGGGCTGTGCCGGACAGGTTTATGTACACGCTTGTGTGCCGAGTTTACCCTTTTGTTACAGCACTGGCTAGTCTTGTATTTAGTAAGAAATCTTTGCATCTTCACGTGGTGGGAACACTCTGGTTAGCTCAGTATGCCACCCCCCATATCTTATTTTGTATGTTTTATGAAAGCATTGTATGCCCATTATTGTCTTGACCGTTGGAAAGGGACGGAACAGTGAAGGAAGTGCACACGTGCAGAGGCACTGGAGTGGAGCTGTAGCTGCACTGAGACCTGTTCTGTCTTGGATTAGATGCTTGGTGCAGTGAGTCTTTACAGTGGCTGCAGTGTGAGGCCATTGGAGGCTGGTTTTCTGTTGTGCTTTGCATTGTTCGACTGTAGGGCTCACAGGCGCATGTCTGTGATTTGGGGCCAGAGGTTTCCTATCCTTTGTGCATAAGGTTTTTTTTTTTTTTTTTTTTTGTTCTTCCCCCTCTGCAGAGATCTACTCCCGCATATAAAACCCAATTTTCATCTGAGAAATGGAATTCTAATCGAATAATGTTATGTAAAAGGCTTAAAGACGTGCTATGTGGATTGTATACATGTGCCCATTGGTCCATTTTCAATGTTTATTTTTCAAATTTCATACTCCAGTTAAGCAGGTTTTGTTCTTTTACCTTGTATAAGCTAGCAAATGTTAATTTACACCTTAAACATTTTGCCCACAGTTGTAAAATTTGTTCATGGCATATTTGTCATTTATAGTGGAGATGTATTCAACTTGACCGTAATATTCGCCTTATTTATTACTGCTTAGATATGCTATAAGAAAGTAGGTCATCACTTTAATTGCATTGCTAATCAGTGTATATGTAAAACCCTCCCCTCTCCTTTATTTATTGCTCCTTTTTAGTGTTTTACCAAAACCCATTAAGATGGCAGACAAACATTTATAAGCATCTTAACTTTACACAATCTTGCATGTGTTTGTTCATAAACCATTAGCATGTCAATGAATACTGCAGGCTTGTTGGTTAATTTTGTCCAATGACCAGTTTCAGTTCTGCCTGCCTGCATTTTAGAGACCTCCAAGTTGTTGTGACTGCTCTGGTTCAGTGCACTTTGAATGACTGCCAATGATCATTTTTCTCTGTGTAGATTGGTAACAATTTACATCCGTGTTTCCCAATAAAGGGAACAGATTCTAGACTGGGTTCAAGAAGATACTTTTTTTGTTGTTGGTTAAAATCAAATTAAGTTAAATGGGCAATTAATGAGTGTTGAGGGGATTAGACTTTTGACAGCTCTTAGATAACAATGTTATGCAAGTTGTCCCTCCCTTCCAATGTTCAGTGCCTGAAGGAATGTCTCTTCTATGGCCCTGCAATTTAACTTTTTATTCTTGAAATCACCCCAGCAACAACTCCAGTACTAAGAATGTGATTTTACTTCTGCATTTATAACAGATGATTCAAACAATGGGACACTGTTAGGGAGTCTTTCTGCAGGATCATGCCAGAACTTGAGGATGAGACCTTGTCTGAAAAACCACAGGGTTGTCTTTAAAACAAACCTTTCAATAGAAGGGCATACATGAAAAAATAGGTCTTCCAGTGCTTGGAACTGAAGCAGCCTTTCCTTGTGGGACACAGAACATATTTAGATAAAATCTTCTAAATATGATTGATTATGATTTATATTTAGATAAACTCATCGTGTGCTCTTGTATTCTTTAAGCTGTTTAACAGATCTAGAAGTGTGGCTTGGTGGTGTAATTGTCTTGTTTTGGTTTCACAGCTGATTAAAACGCACCCCCTGCTGCCCAGCAGGAATTACATCTTTGGGTACCATCCCCATGGCATCATGTGTTTTGGAGCATTCTGCAATTTTGGGACAGAAGCCACCGGCTTCTCCAAGAAGTTCCCTGGTATTCGGCCTTACCTGGCCACTCTGGATGGAAATTTCCGGATGCCAGTGCTGAGAGAGTACTTAATGTCTGGAGGTGAGCTGCTTAACCATCCCTATATAAAAGACCCTTTAACACCCTGATGAACAAAAATGCAAATCGCAATTTAAAAACATGATGGAAACGTTGAATGCAAATGCACAGGGGCAAATTGACATGTTCTTCAGTAGACAAACAAAATGCAACTGGGTCAGTTGGTCATTTAAAAGGATTGTTTAACTAATCGATCTCTTGCTCAATCTTCCGTTATTGATACAGTTGATGTATAACTTAACTCCTATAGCACCTCTTTGGTCTGGCAATAACAAAACCGTGACTGATATAAGCTCCATGTGGATTTTCTAATGATTTTATAAAAAAAAAAACCTGCTGCATCAACAGACTGTAATCTAGCAGGGAGCACTGAGCTTTGCCCCCTTGCACAGCTGATGTAAATACTGTGGCTGGTTGCATGCTGTTGCTTAAGCTTGTCAATTTTGATTGCTCTCCCTTCTGCAAGAATCTGGTTTCTGTCCACAGTGCAGTTGCAGTAGTTTTAGGCACTTGAAGTGGGATTTGGTCTTGGCTGCACTGTAATTGTATGGGTGTTGCCCAAGACCTAAAGAGTGTGGTTCTAAGAAGAAAGGTTATTATTGGGGCAAGGGAATGGAAGTCTCGAATCCCTATATGTATTCTCCATCTCGCATCTTTGCTAGCCTGTAATAACTTCAGATTCTTCATATCCCAGGGGTCTAATTTCTAAACCTGCTCTTTTCCCTTCCCAGGTATCTGCCCAGTGAATCGTGACACTATTGACTTCATTCTGTCCAGGAATGGAACGGGCAATGCAGTAGTCATCGTTGTCGGGGGAGCCGCAGAGTCTCTGGACTGTGCTCCGGGTGTGAACGCCGTCACCCTGAAGAATCGCAAAGGATTTGTGAAGCTGGCTCTGCAGCAGGGGTAAGGATAGGTGGCAGTTCTCTATTACTACCCAGGCTTAACATCCTGCCACACCCCTGACAAAAAACCTTCATGCTTCTAAATAAGAGAACGCTTAAACAGAAATCAGTGATTCCACATGAGTGGTGCAGTCCGTAGAACAGTCTGTGATAGAAGTGCTGGACTGGTAACCCAAGACTGTGGGGAAAAAGAGTGCAGAGCCCAAAGCACCCATTGGCTCAATTTGGCATTTTGTCTGGGCCAAGTGCTTCCTAGAACTCCACATTGGCAGTCAGCAGTTGAATTAAAGGAGCAGAAATCCATTTGTGCAACTTTGTAAATCCTGAAGGTTCTTGCCTAAAGAAGCTTAAGAATTTTCCAAGCACATTTATTTAATTAGTCTCTCCCTCAGAGATCCGTAATGGTAGTCTCTTGAACATTCCCAGACATCTTATTGTGTTGGGTGCAGGAAAGCTTAACGTGTCAGATGAAGGTTGGGAGAGGAGGCACCTGTGAGAAGTCTTTTATAAAAAAAAAAAAAAAAAAAAAAGAAAAAAAAGAAAAGAAAAAAAAGTCTTAAAAATCAAAATGATTTCTTATTACAATTCCAAGAAAATTGAGCAGTGTGGTGAAAAACAAAACCATAGTCTCGAAGTGACAACCAGGCCCAGTCATCTGCAAATCACTTTTCAGTTTCCTATAGAGCACTGTTACTTAATGTTTTTTGTTAATTTGACTTGTTGATCCCTTGTGCTGAAAATAGGACTCTTTACTTGCTCATGTTCATGCTATTAACTGATCTTCTATCCACTGTTTTCAAACAAAAAAAGCAATGGAAACTGTGACTCCCCAGGCTGATGGCTGGCAATGACTGGCTTATTAGGATCTTCCTGCAGTCCACACATAACAACACAGACCAAACTGTCTGTGGAGAGGTTGATTTTAAAACTGTGGTTTGATGGATTTGTATTCTCCTTCAGTGCCGACCTGGTGCCTGTGTATTCATTTGGAGAGAATGAGGTCTACAAGCAGCTCATTTTTGAGAAGGACTCCTGGGGGAGACTAATCCAGAGAAAGATCCAGAAACTTCTGGGTTTTGCCCCCTGTTTGTTCCATGGATGTGGCCTGTTCTCTGATGACACTTGGGGCATAGTGCCATACTCCAAACCCATCAACACCGTGGGTAGGTACACTCTCCCTAAAGGCACACTGGCCGTGCCTATCCTCCTGTACCCTGATTGTTGTGGGGGGTCATCCTACCTTGTGAACTAAAAGGCGAATGGTTCTTTTTAGTTTCACTTTATGGAAATATTAGTTTTGAAGGCCATGACTTACTAGTTACCAGTTACTATACAACTCGAGGGTTCCTCTGATAACAGTCATGCTCTAGGTCAATAAATGACCATGCAGAGAACGGGGTCAATGTTTACAATCTTTACTAATGTTTAACGCCTTTGACACAGGCTTTGTTTACTTCTTTCAAACTTTGATGTAGGCAGTTAGTTTTTTATAGATCCAAAATAAGAATTGTCACCTATTTTTAACCACACAAATCAAAACCGTTTTAATTTCACCCTTTTGCTTTTATTTAATTTTTACTGACGTTAATTCCAATGTATTCTTCAGAAAATCTACCAATTCATAACAAATGCTGGCCACTGACAGGCATACATATTGTGGTGTCTGTGACGACTTTTTTATTTTTTTTCCTCAGTCGGAGAACCCATCACCGTCCCCAGGATCGAAAAGCCGACCGAGGAGCAGGTCGGTCAGTATCACGACATGTATATCAACTCCCTGCTGAAGCTCTTTGAAAAGAACAAGACCAAATTCGGCCTGCTGGAGAGTGATGTCCTGCACGTCCACTGAAGATCCTGAAATCTCGTGTGGATCGGCTCGGTTTCACCCCTGGACAAGTGCCTGGCTCTGAGATTGGCTCTGGATCGATTGTATTTATATACCCCATACTTACAGTATCATTCCAAAAATGTAGCAAACAATTGCAAGTTTTGGGTGACGACTTAATTGGTGTATGATGCTTTTTTGTTTTTTGTGGAGAACATTTGCATACTGTGTATAGCTTATGTGAATGTACAAAACGAGGTTGGCTTTGAGCTCTCGTAGACGCTGGTTTCATTAATCCAGTCTGAAAAGTATCCTACAATTCAAAAATTTGAGGAGGGGCGCAGATCTGTGTCTCGGCCATAGCTAGGAGCTCCACCGTTGGGTCAAGTGCAATAGATGGTCTGAATGTGTTAATATGTTCCACCACTAGGTGGGACTATAGCTCAGTCTTCAGGTAGGTTTTGAGACTCATTTTAAAGCAGGGGTGTCAGACTCCAGTCCAGGGGGGCTGCAGTGTCTGCTGGTTTTTGTTCCAGCAGGAGCTCCCAATTTCTTAATGTCATTATTTACTCCAGTAGGCTTATCCAAAACTTTATTTTATTTTTTATAGCCACTACCTTACAATGTGTTGATGACTCTCAACATTGAACCCACAGAACATTTCAGAGTCTGGAGATAAGTGTTAAATTAATCCAGTTAATTGATTTAATTAGATTAAGTTTGGCTGGAACAAAACCCAGCAGAAACTGTGGCCCCTCAGCACTTGAGTCTTGACACCCCGGTTTTAAGGGATCTAGATTTGTATTTATTTTTTGTTGCTAAGAGTTTGAAAGATTTAAACTCTGGTTTCTTTTTTGACCGAAGTATCCTAGAATGACTTGCACATACCCAGAGTTCCCCTAAGGTGTCATTTATTTTCATACATGGAAATCATGTTGTATACCCTGGACAAAGACCATAAGCTTTCATTTAAGATTTGTTATATTTTTTTGTATGCACTTTTAATACTCCAACCACTTAATTCAAATGGTTTAATTTGCATAGTTGTGGATTGTTCCATTGAACTAGTATAGGATTTTAAAAAAATGCACAAACAATGCAATTTAAAGGGCTTTTGCCCCACAAAGTCACACTTTAAATGGGTTAGTAAAAGGAAAAAGAGAACAAAAGCCAAAGAACTTGGGTGTTTGAATCGAGATGTACAGTCTTTTGTCCTATGCCTTCATTCTCCCTACTGGTGATTGTTGCCATATTGTTCTTTCATGCAGTATTTAGAACATTTCGGCAGAAGTAAACTTAAATGGGTGCAGATGTAGCCAAATTGTATTAACCGAAGACTTAGACCAGTGGTATGTCTGTGATTCAGTGATGCTATCTGAATGTTGAAGAGATGTATTTTGTGTGTCTGTGTATAGGGGGGGTGTCACTATAGAAAGACGTCCTCTTATTTGTGCTAATTCTTATAGTATGATCTTTATCTTGTGAAGAATTTGCAATAATTCAAGTGTTTTCATCCACGGTGTGCATATAAATAAATGGGTTGCATTGTATAAATAGCCCTGTAATTCCAAATGAATCTTGTGAATGTACATGTATACCCAGATCTGTATTGGCACATTTGTGATGTTTTCTAACTGTATTCCCGTTATAAAAAATGTTTACACCTCTTAAATGGATTGTTTAATGGGAGGTTTTAATTTCAAATTTTGCACTTTAACTGCATGCTTCACCATTGTGACCTTGGCTTGGTGGATTATTGTTTGAATTAAGTGCAATGAATACTGCAATTACATTAAATGTCTTGCATATGCTGTATACTTTTTACAATCTGCTTTTCTAAATAATACTGTTCAAATGTTTTGTATATGTTTAGAAAATAAACTTGTAAATAAAGTCTTATTTCTTTTATATTTTTACATTATTTTTTTCCTGCCTTATTCTTTTCTTCCCCAAACTGTATACAGTGTCTGTAACTACTCCACAAAACCACAACCCTCTGGGATTGGTTTCCTTTTGCACAGCAATGAAATTATAGCTGATTTCCGTGTCTCTCGATTTGAGAATACAATGCTCTGTATATTTACCAGAACACTTTAAATGAACAGGACATGGGTTGTTAACTACAAAAAAACAAACCCATCTAGAGTGAATTTGAAGGGTAAATTGCATGGATTACATGTTCCCATGTTTGGCAAAGAAACAGAGGAGAATGTACCAGTATATTGAAATGTGGCATGCAGGGATTTAGAAATCCCACTGTATAAAAGGCTTTGTATTGATTGATCTCATGTGAGGAGTCATGTGTGGGCAGTAGGGTTTGTTCCTTTAAATGCAGTGCGCAAGCCATGCAACCTGTCTTCCAACTCTCCCATTCCACTTTTGCTCTGAGCCTGTTTAGAATTCAGCTTGGTACCCATCTAATCCGATTTCTAAGTCTCGGGCTTTTGATCATTCGCTACTGACTGAAGTGTGACGCTATAGGGCCCGAGGTGTGCAGTGCAGTGTTCAGTCCCTGCTACACCTTGTGGTAGCTCCAGGTGACGGATTCCTCCAGCCATGCATCACAAGGCCGAGTGAAAAGGCTTGTGCAGCCATGAGGCCCTTAAAGGCAAACCTCATATTTCAAATCTGTGTAATGTTAATTGATCATATTTGTTGTACTCTCTAATGGATCATATCAAGAAAGCATGCATCTCTGCTTAACAAATGTTAAAAATATGCGTTTCACCATTGACCCTCTCCCATTCTTGATGTTACAAATAAGGTACTGATATTAATGAGGTGACCCGTTTCAGAGGGGCTGCTCTGATGCAAAGATCTTACATTAATGCAATCTAGTTCTTGTATGATCTTTGCATCAGAGCAGCCCCTCTGAAACGGGTCACGTTATTAATACCAGCGCCTTCTGCACCGCCTTCCTTATGACAGGAAAACAACCCGACACGAGTTCCTGCTGCACACGCACGCCCCTCCCCCTCCACTGTGATTGACGGCCCCCCCCGCTAATCACCGTGCTCCGTCCCCCTGCGAGTCCTCGCTTGACCAAATGATCGGCGTCGCAACCGACCAATCAGGACCCGCCCGGGGCTTGACGCAGGACGGGGGGTGTAGGGTAATGGCTTCCTGAGCGAGTCTCACTTTGTTTATGTCGTGCCACAGACAGCTGGGCTTGAAAAGAGAAATTAAACTGTCTACACGCACCGATACCCCCGCCGCGGACCCAGCCAGCGGGTACCAGGCCGGTGACCAGCCGCCGTGGCTTGCCGGAGTAATGCGCCGTTTTCCTGAATGAAGCGAATGCCCCTGGATCCGTCAGGAGGATGAGCTCGGTTGCCGGTCGGGATATCGTTGTCTCTGCCGCCGCTGTCAGCAACGCCGGAGCCGCATCGTCCCGGGCCCTGCACGTCGAGCTCACGTCCCAGCAGGTAAGGAGAAGCGGGGCGATTTCCCGCAGCGTTGTAACCCGCCGAGGTGGACGATGACACGGAGCTGCAGGCTACCAGCACGTCCTGGTCTGAAAGGGCCTGGGCGACTCCGGGTTCTTGGCTGCATTGAATCACCTGCAGGCGGGAAAAGAAGGCATGCTAGTTAACCTTCCTTTCCTGTCATATGAATGCCCACTCGATTGATCTGTGCACAGGTCTGCAAACGAGGGCTGAATAACGTGACCCACATATTAACGTCAAGCACCAGATCTTGCAGCAGCTTAGTCCCATGCCTGTGACCGCTCTCTGCCCTGTTGACAGGTCTGCACTGACAGCACAGGCACAGACGTGAAGACTGGAGCAACACCAAGACTGGGCTCACACCCAGCATCCTTAACCCTAATCAGAGTTGCATCAGCATGCTTTTCTTTGCTAGACATTGTCAGTGTATCATTTCAGTCTGTGTGCTGTTTATCCAGCCTTATTATCGTCTATTCAATTGATAGCCCATAACGTGCTAGTCACATATTAACAGACGCTTCGTTTTGATTATACAGCAGTATGCACACTAATTTGTGCTGACTTTGCAAAGTCAATTGTGCCATATTTGTCTTCTATAAAGCTCCCACTTCTAGGATCACACTCCTGCTTGCTTCCCTGCTGTCATCGGTGCAGGGCAATGCTGTGCATCAGATGGATGCAGCACTGAGCAAGTCAAATGGTTTGTGCAAAGTCAAAGCAACCCTGCACTTTTAGACCACCATAGACAGCGAAGACCTAATGCTGTATGTGGAGTGAGTCCTCTCTACCCCACTCGGGCCCTTTAGGTCTGGTGGGAATGTGCTGCTTTTCTAAGAACAAGACAAATCGTAGACAGTCCCTGCAGCAGCATTCACTGTTGCTGTTATTATTTTTAGTTTTGTTTTTGGTTCGTAGCAGCTCCTCTCAAATACAGTTCAACATAGGCATGTCTAGCCATGTGATAGGTTGCCAGCTGTTTATCTTTTTGAAATGAAACTCGCCCACACAAAGACACAGTTCAAAGCACTATGCCCAGTTTTGGCTCCTCTCTCTCTTAACGTTTCTGTTTTAAGTTCTCCCTGTGGTATAACGTCCGTTTTGTTAGCTTTTTCCTTCCCCTTCTGCATTACCTCATTAGGCTGGTGAACATTGGCAGTTCCTTATGTAATTGGCTCCATGAAGCTAAAACTTATTTAATCAGCGGCCGTGACAGAGCCGGCGCTGTTACGTGGGCTCTGCTGTCAGGAGACTCCACAAAGGCAGCCTGTAACAGCTTCACAAAAAAAAGAAAGAGGAGAAAAAACAGTGGTCACTCACACAATAAGTCAACGTGAGCTGTTTGGCACGCTCCAAATCAATGCCCGACTATACGTTTTACTCAGAATGGCTGAACCAGCAAGTGTCTAGAACTGAGATGCATATAAACTCTGCTCTGTTGACCTGGAAGCACAAGGCCTGACAGCAGCCTTTATTTTGTTACCCATTTTAGTATTGTCCGAAATTTGTTGATACATATTTTCTGTTTGACCAATTTATATGCAGTCCTGTTTGTTTTCCTTTCTGTTGTACTTTTGGAGCATTTGGTATCCTCCGAAGTGATTATTTTTTCTCCAAATAGTCTTGCATATTAAGTGAAATTTACTCAGCTTGTTCTTTATACCTAGCAGTATATGTTTAAAAGCCAGAGCCCCGAGCTGAAGGATGTAAACTATTCGTCGTTGATTTGGTGATCCGCTGGAATTCTGGCAAGTTTGGAGTCTGAGGTTTTACTGCTGCAATATACATAATTTTTCTCTTATTCCTGACGCTTATCACAGACGTCTGAAGAAACCCCAGAACAAATGTGATTTGTGCAAAGGTTTAATCTCATAGGGAATCCCATGACTTATGTTAATGCCTGCAGTAACTGCTATGGTACACCATGTAAGACTTTGGCTGAAGAATCTTGAAGTTCAGCCTGAAGGTATGCTGTAGAAATGATTTCATTTTTTTCTTCTTTTACTTTTTTGTCTTGTGTAGTTTACAGTAAGTGGGGATTCACTTCTTTCTCCAAAAACAGAACTAAAAAACAAAGAAGGATTTGTTTCCTTCTGGATTTTTTTAAAATAATCTCTGAATTAAAACCTATTTAAAAAAAAAAAATGAATTGAGGATCAGTGTTCTGCTGAACTAGATTTATCAAGGTCAGGTTTTCTTTTTAAACTAACATTGATACAACTCATTTGTAAAGACTAAACACCAGTGCTGCTAAATTGAAAAAATAACTGAATGTTACTTGTTTCTTTTTGGCATTCTGTACAAAGATCTGTCTTTACTTCCAGGGTCATGTGACACCTTAAAAATGTGGGCCTATCTAACCGTATGCTATCTTGGATGGCAAAGGAGAATTTAATGTTTGCGATCTTAAAATAATCACAGATATATTAAAAATACATCGTTACAGTTTGCTTCTTATCCTTACAAATGAAGATTGTTAGGAGTAAACAGAGTTCAAGATCACTTCACTGACAATGTGCTTTTGGGTGGTTCTGTGCACTGTAGCGTGAATCCTGTATCTCAACATGTTCCTTTAGCTAGTATATTTTCACAAATCTGTGCTTTCAAAACATAAGTCAGTCTAAGTTTTGAAATGCATAAATAAATAAATAGATGCATACATACATAAATAAGTAAATACCAGCTCTTTTAAAGGCTTTTTGTAGGTTAGTGCCTTTTAAAGGGGTTGTATTTGTTCTGTATTAATTATTTCTGTGTTTGCGGTTCATTTATTATTATTATTATTATTATTATTATCATCATCAAATTATCTGAAGTACAGTTTCCTTGACCAACGTAGGCTTAAAGGGAACAAGGTGGATTTTAGTGGCTGAGCCTTCTTTGGAGTATGAATCATCTGTCTGCATTTACAGTTTTGTATTTCTGGTGTCTGGTTCTGTATCACACTTAATGCACTAACAACATCTGCACCACATCTGCCTGTCCCTTCCAGCGCCGCCTCCGTCACCTACGCAGCATCGCCGCCCGCAACATCGTGAACAAGAACGGCTCTCCGCTGCTGGACACCTACTTCACTCTGCACCTGTGTGACGACAACTGGATAACCAGAGGTGGCCGCTTGGCTCTGCATACCCACAATGCAACAGGACCACGTTCAGTGCTCCCCTTGATGCACAGTTAATGCTAACACTTTTGACACCGTTTTATTTTGCTGCACAGCTCTTGGATTGCATGTTTCTGGGCATTGATGTAATTTTATACTGACTCAAGACTATATAGTCATTTTTAAGATAATCATCTGTAATCCTAGATTCGAATCATATCCTCCACACTGCCAAACCAGTGATGCATTTCAACCCAAACCAGAGCTCACAGCGGATGTTCTGATGCATGTGTTTCTGTTTTTATTCCCTCCCCCAGACTTTTACAAGAGCGAAGTCATAAGGGACTCATTGGTAAGTGTCAGTTTTAATAATAAAGTATATAATGTAGACTTAAAGCTGTTTATTACACATAGCCTAAAATATCTATATGATTGCATATACCTTTGACAGTTAAAAAGTGGGTTTCTTTAGGCCCATATTAGTGTCGGTAACTTAGTAGTGAAGCCGAGCTGTAGTGACGTGTCTGGGAGCTGGAAGATAACTGTATTTACCAAAGAAAACACGTGAGTGAGCTATTCTATACAATTTAAATAGGTTTAGCTGATTGAGTAAAGTCTAACTAATGGGCAAAGACCAACGAGTCCTGTGACAGCTGCAGTCGAATGCTCTGTGGTTTATTGTTTTAGCTCTGGTTCCATTATATTGCACCCTACTTGAAAACGGGAAGCTCTTGGGACACATTGGTCAAGATTTCACTTACTCGTACCGCACAAGCGCACTGCAACGCTCGCACTTTGCATTTATGCTGTAAGACACCAAGCACTTCCAGTTTTATGTTACCAGTCATAACAGTTTGGGAGAAACTGAAACTCTCCATCTCAGTAGGCAGCTATAATAGGAGAAGTTCAACATAAGATCTACGCTATCTATAATCTGCTATAATTTTAAGATAGCAGCTGCGAGTATGTTAGTGCAGTAGGAGTGAAGTTATGGTCTTTATCATTATAGTAATACCAGCTTATTAGTGTGCCCTGCCACCATATTCATGCCGTAATGTCAGCCGACACAAAACTAGCATCTCTAAAGTTGAATTTCCCAAAGCCCAATACATGTCAGTTAGAGTATTTTGTATTGTGTGTAGTAGGATTGGTGTGGTTTCCTGTACTTGTCCAGCTATACAATATACTACAGTCACAATAGACTCTTTAGTACAGCATTAATTAATATGAAGTGTAGAATTGGGGTGGGGGTGGCATTCCTGCCCAATGCAGGATAAAAACTTTACATAATGAACAAGTGAGTACAGAGAGCAAGTCTTTTTTCCCAGGAACATGGCATCGCAGATAAATCTCAGCTTTTTTAAGGACAAAGGCAGTATGCTTCAGTTTCAGTTTTTCAATGTAAATGTTTCTACAGGTAATTAACCATGGAGGTGCACTCATAAAACTGTACTTTGGTGTGAAGTTTCTTTTGAGGCCTGAGATACTTTGGTACAAACACTGCCCTTTTAACTTGGTAATACCCTCACGGTTAAATACTCATTAAGCCCAGATGAAATCCGTCTGTGAAATCTTCTTAATCGCACAATCTCTTTATTCCTCGCTGCAACAGCAACATGAGATTTACACACAGATATTCTTAGGGAAAGATTACGGTCTGATTTTTTTTTTTTGGAGGAGAGCAGGCCCCAAGTTTCTTTCGTTTTTCTTTTCCAAGAAAACTTGCAGGGGGCATTTCCTGGTAACAAATAAAAACGTCTTGACCTTTATTGGGCCTTTAGATCATGTTGGACTTCCTGTGTCATGGCCGCTCAGAGTTTAGGGAATGTGAGCCAAATATATAATACAAAATAGAAAAGCCCCCCCCCAGCCATCTTGTTTTTGCAATAGATAATTGCATGCATGCCTGTGCCAGAGTAAAAACAGTTCACTTGAGGTATTTTTCAGCATTATACATATTAAATCAGTACTGTAATTGATTTAATGATCGTGTATATTTCATCCAATATACCAGAAATTGAAGGCTGCTTGTTAATGGATTGTTTTACAGTTGTTTTCTCTCTGGAACGTTTAAAATACTCTGTACAATGCTGCTGCTTGAATACCATCAGATGCCTACGTTTGCAAATCCGTGTAATCGTTAGATTGATCCTAATCTCATCATAAATTAATACTTTACAAATCACATTTAAGACCCATGAGTAAACGTGTCCTTTGGTATGTGTGTCATGGGTGCGCATGTGGTGAGTTAACCTAAATGAGATACATCTGTCATGGCAAGCGGTCATATGATCAGAGTCCCTAAATACACTCTTGCGGTGGCTGATGTATTGTGTTTCTGTGATCATAACCTTTTTCAAGTTCGGTTTGGTTTGGTTGCTATAATAGGTTCTTCAGCAGGTATAGTCACGCACTGAGCAGGAAAGCAAAAGTGCCTTGCAGACGCACTCTCTCCTGTTCAAAACGGCTCTGTCAGGCCCTCCTGGGAGAGAATTCCCTGTAGTAATGCTGCAGTCCAGGTGTCTTTATTTAAAATATGAGAAGTAGAGGCCTACATATCCAATGAGAGAGACTGGAGAAATAATTAGTTTTCCTTTTGTAACTGAAACGATTTGACATTGTCTCAGTCTTTCAGTCAGTGTGAATGTAATGTGAATGTTTGAGCTGCAGCACCATGCATGTTTTTCCCAGAGGAACCTGAATCTTTCCTCGGGCAACATTGATGGGAAGTCTCAGCCCTCTCTGAGCGGTCTTGGCACGGCCATCCGTCACGGTTTCCTCTGCACCTACGATTATGTCCATTTCCTCCGTGTTTTTCAAACCTGTTCTCCTTCCAAAGACATGTATGCTCCATCCCCCCCATTTCCTGTTTTCCTCTTAGGTCTGTCTTTCTATCTGTCCCACTGCTGAGTGACCCTAGGTCCGAGCCCTGGGTATTTTATCAGCTGCATATCCGTTTGCAGGAAGACATGCATGGATTCCTTTTATTAACTTTTATTATTATTATTATTATTATTATTATTTAAACCATGCGTTTTTCATTTCTTGTGTCCATGTGTAGGGTACATAACCACATACTGCATCAGTAAGGAATCAATACCTAAGACAAACCGTATTATTATAGTGAAGATACCTAGTGTTTTGTAGACCATTTACAACACTGTAGACTGCTTTACAACACTGTAAATGAGCCGCTGTCATACACTTAAACATGCTATTCTTGTACAATAATGACTGGGACAATATGAGTTTACACAAATATAGTTTAAAAAGCTGATTTGAATTACTTTGCAGTAGTTCTTCCCTGAGTTGCTGTGATGAGAACAGCGCGGGTGGCGTGGGTTAGTTTTACAAACCAAATCTGTCACCAAAATTAAATAAAAGCAGATGGCATACTAGGCAGATTGGATCTTATATTGGAAAGCTCTTGTTTTTTTCTTATGAGCCATTTATAGTATTGTTTAAAAGTAAAATGTTTATTTGTCATTAGATTGCAGGTACTGGTTGAAAATCTGATTGCTCTGAACAAAAAGAAAAGGAGAAACACTTTGCTTCTTGTCTCCTGGATTTTGAGCTTAGAAAGAAGACACAGTATCATTATTATTTATAATAATAATAATAATAATAATAATAATATCTTAAAAGAATACTATGGTCTCTCATGTGAGCTGGTCATGTGAGTGGATATAGGGAGCGCCTGACGGGCCCAGTAGTGTTCAGATCATGGCTCTTGTTTAGCGACAGCCGACCCTGACAAACCTGACTCGAGACCCTCGGCCGAGCCTTTGTGACTGATCTCGATTTCTTGTTGGTTTTTATTCCCCCAGAACCCAACATGGAGGAGTCTGGACTTCGGCATGCTGCCCGACCTGCTCGACATGTCTGTCTCATGTTTCGTGGTGCGGATCTGGGGCGGTCGGAGGGAGCAGTACCAGCTCCTCATCGAGTGGAAGGTCAACCTGGACGGCCTGCGCTACACCGGACAGCAGGTGAGCGCACCCCCTCTGTATCGGAAAAAGGATCAAATGTTTAATTCTCTCAACCTATTCTGAAACCTTTCCCCAATTCACTCTCAGTTACACACACTGACAAGACCCCCTCTCTTTTTGCTTCCTAATAGATTCGTTCCCGTAATTCCAATGAGATCATATTTGGATTGAATGATGGCTACTATGCAGCCCACTACGATCAGAGGGTAAGAGCAGATACGGAAACTGTCGCTTGCAGGAGGTGTTTGTGTGCTCTGTGGTCAAAGTAAGACCTGTCTCGTCGTTTTCCCAACTGCCTCAACGCGTATCGTTTCCACATGGAAAGTGTAGGGAAGATAACTAACTGCTGAGTGATTCAATCAGTGATTCAATCAGTGATTTAATCATCCTCGTTTAATCGTTTACCACTTAATACTATTACGAATGCCAAGTTGAGCCATTACAGCCTTCTTTCTGTGGGTTGCCTGGTCTGTAATACTCTCGGTAATAAACCCCAGTCGCAAACGTTTGCTGTGTTCCAGTCCTAAATAATCCATCTCTCTGTCTAACCACTTTAACACAGAATAAGAGGGTCGGTTCATCCAGGTTGTTCTCATTATAGAAATTAATAATAATAATCCCCAAAAATTTAGAGAAACCATAAAAATAGAATAATTAAGGCTCAACCCAAATCGAGTTGTTTGAATACAAGTGTAAAGTGTATGTATGGATTTATTGACAGATCGATTTTGTTTTAGGATCACTCCGAAAGGAAGAAAAACAGTTTGCTTCAAGTGGACCAGAGTGCTGTCCGGAACTCCTATAGTGTCTTTTCTCTGTTGAGGTGAGAGCACATTGTTGTAAAGAAGGATTTTGGTATTTTAGCAAATAGGAGCACAGGCCACTTTGTCACTTAACCAGCCATGTTATACGTAGATTAAGTAATATCAACTATGTTATATAAATATGTTAACTATTAAATAGTTTGTAAACTGTTTTATGAGTGATAGTTTAAAAATGCTTTTCGACTTTCAAGAGGTTAGAGGTGTATTTATATAATAATTTTATTACAGTATTTTGCACTGCCCTCTGGTGAATATTATTAGAATCACAAGGATGATCTATTAAACTTTCATTACAGACTCCTTCTGAAGGCATCACAGTTTAGGGCAGGGTAAATAAAAAAACCCGGTATAAATCATTTGCAGAGCGACAGAAGTTCATGTGAAAGTTACTTTGAGATTAGAAGTGGTTTAAAATGTAATCTAGGTAAACCATAAGAACGGGTCATAATCCCAGTGGACTGTTTGGCATTATAAAGCTTGTAAAGATTTGTTGACACTTGCGATTGACGCCACATGGTGGAGCCATTACACCACTTACGTGGGCTGTGAGGACTGTTTGCAAAGACGCTGAATTTATAGCATTTCAGTGCGTTTTTATTAATACTAAAATAGCATATATATGTTATATATATGTTTTTTTTCGTATATAACAGTGAATCAAAATCCATTTTTTTTATTGAATAATGTTTGCTCTCCTAAAAAAGAGGAGTCTTTGCAGGCCGTTCTCACTTCTTCAGTAGAAACGTCAAGCTGTGTTGCATGGCGACGACGTGCCGTGTGCTTGACATGTGGCTTGTTTAGGCCCTGGCTATGAGGTGTTTAAAAAGATTGGCCCAGGAGGTTTTCTGCAGTGTATCACTCGGGCTTTCGAGACATTCGAGTGCCCTGGGCAATATCAGCATGTAGATTACACTGAGCCAGGGTCCTGATGCCTGTCCCTGAGCATTACTGGCTTCAGAAGAAAACATGCTTCTTGCAGAGGGGCTCTGACTTTCTCACCTTTCTCTCCAGCGGGTTCCCCAGTGACTGTCAGTGCCCACGCTGCTCTGCTGCTGCTGTGTGGGGCCTGTTTCTCATGCAGGGATCGTTATACAGGCCTAACTCTATTGAAGTCTGTGTCCTGGGCCTCTCCTGTAGGATCTGATCCCTCTAGCCAGGGGGGGTGAATACATTCCCATCTTTGTCATTCTGTTCCAACTTTTTTTCTTTTGTTGGGGGTTTAATCTTGGCAACTCGTTTTTTATCTGCTTCATTGTACTCCTCTCAAGCTCTAGGCTAGGAGAACGTGGTTTCCTCTTGAAGAGGAGCCAGAACATCAGATTATTTTCTTAATACAGTATGTCAATGCTGGCATGAGACCTAGATTGTGACTTCGCTCTAAAAAAATCTGTTTCATCTTCTGATTAGTGCACACTATTTATTTTGTGAGTATTTACAATGTTTCTTGAATTAATCATCTTTATATGGGCTACTTTATATATTAAAAAATAGACTAGTATAGAATTGGCCAAAATATACATATATATCTTTCAATATATATGTATTTAGTGTTCTCTTTAGGATATACCTGAAATCAGTGAAACTGAAATGTGATGGTTAAGGGAGCCAAAAGGTTCTTCTAGCTTTAATAATGTGTTTGACTTATTTCTAACTTGACTACTTGCTGACTGCTTTGAAGCAATTGTAGTCTTCAGAAACTGATGAAGAAAGCCTGCCTTTAATTCAGAAGGAACTGTTTAACTAAAGGACATGGACAGAGTCCTTGGGTTCATGGCTATTTCATCCTTCACTGTAATGTAAGCTGGCCTGACACGTTGCTGATGGAGTGATTTTGCATTGCAGGCAATGAGAGGATGTGACTTTTTACAGCACAAAGAAATATGTGAACTGAGGAAGAGTTGGTCAGATATCAGCTACTGAGCTTTGAAAACCAGGCAGTGCATTTATCAAAGTGTTGGATATTGCTGAAATGAACGCCTATATTGTGTGTGTTTTTTTTAAAACTGTAAATAGATGAAGAAAACTGAACATAGTAAGTAACCCATTACAAATATAGAGAAAAATTGTTCTTTGTACAACAGGGTTTACATTTTTTGGAGGGGGCACATGGAAATCTTGTGTTCTGGGCCTCCAGTGAGGACTGTCCCAGAGTTGCATACCAATATTTCTTATCAATACATGTCACACTCCCAATCTTAGCCCTTCAGTTCACTGTCAGCTTGATGAGCAGGGGGGATTAGAGCAAATGGAATTGAAAGAACAAAAGTACATGTCTTTCACTCTGGTAATTTTGTTGCTTTTCTAGGACTTTTTGTACATAAGTGTAAATAAGTCCCTTTTCAATACACCACACAATATGGACTGTATTAACATAATGTTTTCAAGTGGTACATTTGTGTGTGGACATGCAAATCTGAATTTATTTATTCCAAATCAATTCCCAATCCCCGGGTGACTGACTAATGATTAAATGTATTGAAGTTAAGAATGCCAAGAGGCTCCTGAAACAACAGGTTTTCTCAATATGTTTCCGTGCTATGAGCACTCTAGTTGAGTCAGTAGCTTTGGATGCCATACAAGCAATGATTGACAGGATGTTGATAGATGCTGGAAACAAGAAAAAAGGCCATCTTCCACAGCTGCATATTTCACAATGCAAAGGAGGAGAAACCTAAACTCTTAACATGAGAACACATGACATGTTTTTAGTCTTGTTTATTTACAATACATCGAAATATGTTTTACTGCTTTAACTCTTTTTTTTTGGGGGGGGGGGGAGTTTATTTATTTTTTCTTTCTTCTGGACGTGACGTGATTGGTTAGAGTTGGACATTGTGGCATAAGACTCCCATTTGAGATTCCTTTCATAGCTGTGTGAGCACTGCCCTGTCTCAACTATACAGTGATCTGCAATTTTGTCTCCTGTGGATGGCAGTTATGTGCCAGATTGCTTCGATCTCTCTAGTGTTGTGTTTTAAAGCAGACAAACGCCCTCCTGGGAGTTCAGGTCAGGACGCTAAGCCCATTCCCCTGGTGACCTGCACAGGTTTCACTGTGTAGTTGTTCCACATTGTCTGCACAGAACAAAGGCATTGATAGCTGAAACCGTAAACTCGGGCAAAGGAAGGACGTATGATTCTCAAGCAGGAAGAACTTATTTTCATTATAGACCCAAAGATAGGAAAGAAAATAAATAAATAAAAATGTGAGTCTGGGGAGATCAGTGTCCCTGTTGAACACAGGGCGTCCAGTACAGTAGGAAAGGGAAGCAGATTAAGGAGAACCTGAGCACACCGTGCTTGTACGCCGCACATTTTGAAGCCAAGTGTCTTTACAGTTGCTCCTCTGTGGGGATTCACAGCGATGGAATAATCTTCACGATTTAACGTTTTTTGTTTCTCCTCACAGAATACAATCTGCTTCTTTTCTTTTTTTCAGTTTCCCCCCACAGATACCACCTAGTACATATTTCCAGGAGGTTAACAGGCCACACCCTCCCTTTTCTACTCCATAACATCTCTTGTCTTATTATTATTTTCTTTGCCGGAGCCCTGACATTTGACTGGCATTTGCGAAAACAAAATCCTGTCCTTGTGCTGCAGGGTTCAGGTCAGCCTTCCCTGTCACTGAAGAGTCAGAACCTGAATAACAGTGGAGGTGATAAAACCTTTTCCTGTAATTATCACGTTTCATCGTCCCTACCCCCTTCCCACCACCTACCCACCTACCCACCCACCACCTCCAGTGTCACTTGTCAGTTGCAAGTGAAGCTACTTAAGAGAAATCAGCCACAGGATATCGTTCTGAATGGGATTAGGAGCAAAAAGTTTTAACAGCTGTTCTAGCGGAGAGGTAAAGCCCAGCCTTGGGCCGGAAAAACATAATTTGAAACGAACAAAATAACTGTCTTCAAAGTGTGAAAACCCCAGCGAGAACATTAAACATCGATCGGTGTTAGTGTTACGCCTCCAGAGCATTTTTGGACCATATAAAAACACCCAGTAAATGCCACTGTTTCTTTCACTCACACAACGTAGATGGGGGGGGGGGGGGGTCTTGCCAGTCAGTAACTGCACCGTTTATAGGGGCTTTGAGATTCCTTGGTTCCAATAACAGGTGCTTATGTGTTTGTTCTTTAATTACCTGACATATTGTATAAGTACATTTTCCTCATGTTTCTTTTCTTGAATCTTAGTACCCGATAGAGACACGATCTCAATGTTTTATGGATGGGGAGGAACACGATTTCTTACTGGTTTGCTTTGCTTTGGTGCATATAAATTATCTTAAGGAGCGGGGATTCGAGTCGATGTTTGAACCACCTCCCTGTGACTGTCTTGCCCGTGCAGCTGTGGCACATCCGTGGAGCACGGCCACTTTCCCTCGCAGCGCTCTGTTTTGCATCTTGCAGCAATTCTGCCCGCTTCTCCCTCCACATCATAACTCTTTTATATTTTCAATCTGCTCATCAATAGGAAGATTAAAAAGCTGTCAACATTACTCTGTGTAGTTATATCTAGACCACATATTTTGAGGGTTTAAAATCTGATTATTCCCTCTTGGCAAGAACATTAATACATTATTTTCCTGTTCAAGCTCTGGAAAGGGGAGTGTGTTTGTTCCTGGTTTTTAATGCATACAGTATTATGTGTTTTTGTTTGCGTGCGTGTGTGTGTATATATACATGTGTGTTTGCGTGCATGTGTGTGGAAATGTGCATGCACGCACACTCTGGGAAGATATTAATTATATCCGATTTCAGATGTTGGTAATGCCATTTATTTTATTTTTTCCTTTTCACAATGTCATATTCAGAGTTTGGGAATGTGTGCCGTGACTCAAAGTTCCTATCTGTAACCTTTGTAGATGCAGATGCTGTCGCCCTCTAAATGACCCAGAGACTTAAGTATCTCTTCCTGTATCTTCCAGATTTACATTTTCCACAAATAAAAGTTGCTGTGTAAACGCTTCTGTTGATGGACGTAATAAGCAGGATCATTTTTTTCTGTCTGCAGAGAGGTGAAAACTACAGTCAGACCAAAATATTTTTAAAGGGATAAATCTTATCTTAATGACATTTCACGAAGTAGACAAATGTTCTTTACAGGGTGTATGGCAAGCTTCTCCGATATCTAGGCATTCCCTTGGAAGGTATTTTGCAGAGGTGTATAAGCTATTTTCTGCTTTGTTTTCTGTCTTTCATGCAAAGCTGTTTTGTCATAACATGGCAGTTTTCTTTTCTTTTATCAGTCTTTTTCTTAAAGCCATATGCAATCACCGGAAGACACGTATTATTTGTATGAATAACAGCAACTAGAGAAGAGCTATAGGGTTAGGAGATCAACTGTGAGCTTCCACATGTTCAGATTACTCCCGAAAGTATTGTCAATAGGGGTGTTACAGAGTTGGGATTGGAAATCAGTGGCAAAAGAGACCCAATCCCATAGAACACCTGTGGGATTAACTGGAAGAGAAGGTAGAGATGAATGTCACTTTACTCTCACTCTAGAAAGTGTGCAGCTGCAGTAAGGACCCCGTATTTCTCTTGTCATGTGTCTCAAAAGCACCGCCGCCGTTCCGTAAAACCGCACGGTGGATCTACACCCTATAAATACTTTGTGAACAGCTGTCTTTGGTATGTGTCTGTTGTCCCAATACTTTTGATAATGTAATGTATTGTCATCTGATAGCTTGGTGTGCCAGAATAAACCATATCATGTAGTGCAGGATAAAAAAAGAAAGATATATATGTACTATTCCATTTTATCTTGGCTTTTTTGATTATTCAGTTCATGCTATGCCTGTATTTCATTTCCTTGCTTGCTTTCTTGTACAAAGAGAATTTCATAGCTTTCAAGATTTATTAGAAGCGGCTTATGAAAGGGAACCGGGAGATGCGAACTCTTGAGCAAAAGCGCAGCGATCCCTGCAGGAATGTCTTTGGGGATGAAGTGCGTTGGCATTGGAGGACTTGGAAGAAGCTGGTTTGCTGAAATAGAATTAATAAATCTAGCCAGGTATCAACTATATTAAAGTGAGCCATTTTTTATTATTATTTTTTCCCACTTTTTGTACTTGGTTCTTTCTTCCTAGATACTGTGTCAGTGGTCATGCAGCGCAGCACTTCTCCTGTTGCTGCCTGTGTTTGCTTACTGGCCTGATTACTCCAGTGCGGACTAGCGATCAGTCATCACTGTTATTGGAATTGATTAGCAAGCAAAGACTCTTTTCTTGGCTGCATGCGGATTCTAAATATTTATTTGGAGATCATCTGTAAAGGAAATGCATTCACCCAAAAAAACGAAAGCAGACTCCGGGGAGGTATGCTGCTCTGTGCCAGTGAGGATTTTCTCAGCTCTTTAGGTTTCATTTGTCATATAGCCTTCCAGCAACTCTATGAGGGATTAGACTCTGTTTATCTCAAGATTAATGTGCACTTTATTTATTTATTTTATTCCCATTTTTTATAGCCCTTACTTGACAGAAAAAATGCCTTGTTTAGAATAATACTTTTTCTTACTTTGAATTGTATATATTATACAGGACACCTACATTTTAAAATGGCATTTTTTTATTTTAAAGAAAGCTTAGATAGACTTGAGTCCAGTTGAGGGATGCTTTTGTGAGTTTAGAAAGTATTTATTTTCTTCTGAAAAAGCAAACAAAACAAGCAAGCCCCTCATGTGTGTTTGCTTTATGTGCTATGGTATTTCATATTGGCAAATATACACAAATATTATGAATATATTTAAATATTATGTGTTTTTTTTAATGTAAAGTGCACATATACTGTATACTCATACACACACCTTTTAGTTTAAAAATAAACCTTGTATGATGAAAAGTATTTAAATTAACTACATCTCTGTTACATCAAACATCTTGACATCATGTGTCATATGTTGACAAGATGACTTTTTGTTTTTATTATTTTATTACTTTATTATTACAATATTGAAAGTTTGCACTGCGCAGAACTTTATGGGAAAGTTTCACCAGCCCCCGTGTGAATATGCTAGTCTTGGCGTAGTGCAGCAGGACAGATAAGCTGTCTGAGGCTCAGATTAGCAGATGTGCAGTAGCCTGGTTCAGGCCCTGCGCGGATAAGAGCTCAGACATGCGTGAAGGCAGTGAGATAACGGCTTTCACCTCAGGGAAGGGCTGGTATCGGATTCCACCATGGCAATCGGCTGGCCAACCAGCAGATAAATGTATCAAATCAATATTCCACCGACATCTGAAAGAAGTAAAGCATCAGCGTAGCATATCAGGCCCTCTGCTCCTCTCAAGTATGTTACAAATTATGTTTTAAAGCAGCAACATAGTGTGTGTGTGTGTGTGTGTGTGTGTGTGTGTGTGTGTGAGGGGAGGGGGGAATGGCACAGCACAGAGATTCATTTTTCCCCCCAGACGGTATTCAATGGTGTAAAAGCAACCGCTGTTAACAGTAACTGTGAGTCTAGAGCACATCAAAGCAAACACAAGAGTACTTACAAAATGTCATAATGGCCCCTTCAGGTTTGTCGAAAGGAAGTATCTTAGAAAGCTAGAACGTTATTAAAGAATCCTGGGGGGGACGGAGTGACGGCCTTTTCCAGCCCTGCTTTAGAAACATTATCTTCCCCACTTCATGACTGCCAGTATTATCCAAAAGTTTTGTTTTCATTAGACATCTGTAGCTGTAATCAAGTGGGGAGAAAAAAAACCTGAAGGAAAGAAGCAGCTCCATGGAGAAACTGCGTAAACCCATCCAAATCTGCGTTAAGTGCCAGCCTACCTAAACATGGTCGGCACTGACACGGCGGTTAACATGACAGTGAACCCAGCCAAAGGCTTAACACAAATTGTAAGATAAATACCTGGTGCGTACAGCGCAGGCAGTGTGATTGCGCCCACTGATTTTCCTCATTGAGCTAATTCAAGAAAAAGGGAAACTTAAAAAAAAAAAAATCTTTAACGGCTGTTTTCCTCTTAACCTGCTTCACATTGCCTGCAGATGGTGTGTCTTAAGTTCCCTGATGATGTGAACATGGACATTAACAGAGCTTACTGACAGAAACAGCCTATCTGAGGTGTGTGTGGGGGGTGTGTCTAAGTCCGAACGTCATTCCTCTATCTCACGCTGTTGAGCTTTTCGTCATAAACCCTCATTGTAGACTGATTTACAGAGAGAGAGGAGTGCTCTTCAAGAGACTTTTCACATTGAGTGTAATGAACAGATTAAGGCAAAGAAAGTGCTTTCCAAAACACATGTTCTTAATCTATCCCATCACATTAAATTACAAAATAGCATCAGAATCGAGCACAGGAATTAGCAGATTATATTTATTCTGATTGTATAATTTCAGTAACCTTGTAATTCTGACAGCTACTCTATTATAGCCATGTTTAATTGTGGAATGTAATCAACGTATTTGGGGACCAGTTTGAGAGCAGTAATCGAACAAGTTGTTTTACCTCCCCACAAAGCTCGCCGAGGTGGTGCCATAATGTAGGCCACCTGCACTCCTGCTCCGAATGAAGTTGGCCCTTTTGGGACAAAGGCGAGAATGTGATAATCCTTTGGTTTACCAGCTATGTAAAAAGACTGAATAAAACAAATAAAACACCGGCATGTAATGAGAAGGTGAGATGAAGCACATCCAGAAAAAGCTTTCTGAAACCCTGCTGTGAAAACTCGGCCAAAGGGAATTGGTTAACGAGAAAAGCAAGCCCTTCGGCCGGAGTCATGCAGGCTGTTAACGAAGGGCTTCCCGTGTACTAGAGCCAAAGACTGATGGAAAAAGTCCTGTTAACTATGATGGGTACCACTCTGTTAGTGTGTTCTCAGTAATCATCATGACATTCATATACAACGCTGAGATGACTACATGATTATAAATGCTTTCCCATCCTTGCATGTTTGTGTGTTGTTGTATAAGTTTGGCGTGGCTCACTGTGTCCCAAACATGATTCACTTGTCAGGCTGTGTTTGTTTTGTCACTTTGGAGATTTATTGACCAACTTCTTGCGGAGATGACCAGTACTTGGAAGTCATTCGTTAATATGATGTATCGTGCTTTTTTTTTTTTTTTTTTTTTTTTTTTTGCTCCAGTACAAAAGGAAAGCACTTCGTTTGCTCAGCTAATTTTCTAGAAAATGTTTCTGAAAAAATGTTTGTCAGCGCCACCATTTGTTTGAATGCAGCTGGGTTATCAAGTGACATCAGTAAAAAGCATGAGTAGAAATTAAAGGTTTTTCTGAGCCCGTGCAAATATTTTAATAATGAACACTTCGTATTTTGAAGCTTTTGCCAATATCATTGTTATTCATGAACTACATTAGTGAATTGTTCATGGATTTCTATGAACTGCACACTAGATTAGTTCACACATAATTAATCAGATGCACATTTCAGAACTATTGGCTTCTTTGGTATTATACAAAATTCAGTATGTTTGTTAATTAAATTTGTAAAATGGTGGTAGCAATATAATGTACCTTGCTGAATTGCCTGAGCCCTTAGATGACTGTTTTGAATGGACAAACATCATAGAAATTCAATTATTACTATAATGCCGAAACTGTGGGTTATTTTTATGTTGCCTCTCCTACCAGGAATTATCCTAAATCCATGAGTTTGTGATTTATTTTTATTTTTATTTGCTATTTGTTATATTTTATTCTCACTTATGTTTTGTGTATTTTTCATGACTGCATGAATTCATGACCTTCTAAGGGAACATGCTCCCATATATTTTACATTTGTTCACAATTTCCAATTCCAATTTTATTTATTTATTCAATTTTATTCTTTATAGTGTGGCCAGTGTATTTTTAAGTTATAAATCTGTCAGTTTGGCTATTTGAACATCCATTCTTACTTGAGATGATTTACACTTTTGGCTTCCCTGAGGGATCATGAGGGTCAGTAATGAGAAGGAGGAAGGAGTATTGAATTAATCCAAATGAAAAGATGGGGACTCCATGGCTTCTCTGTCCTTAGGTTGAACTGCGAATGTGGAGATTACTTGTTCTGATATGAATCTGTATTTTCTGGATTCATTTGGGCAAATACCAGTATTTGTTGAGAGACAATTAATTCTACACAGTATAAAGGGCAGCATTTTCTGGAGAGAGCGCTTATCTGTTCGGAGTGTCTGTTCGGAGTGTGGTCTAAACCCAGCAGTCACATTTGGTCCAAAATGTACCAGAATTTTTAAAAAATATGGCTCTAATGATGAAGCCAGTGCCATTTAAAACAAGATAGAACCAGAGGTTCCTCAAACGAAACAAAACCAACTTCATCCAAAATGTAGCACTATTACACACTCTAATACAACTGAAAGACTGTTTCATATTCATAGATGAACGTAGGTTGTGTTTAAGCTGTGAAGGGTGTAAGGGCTGCATTAGGGCAGCTTTAGAGTTTGCAGGTCAGGGTAAGGGCTAGGGTTGACACCACTCTAATCATCTAAATGGGTCAGGACTACAACAGACAAACAGATGGCATTCAGTAACCTACATTTCTATAGCTATAAATACAATTGGAGCTAGACTTCATCAATATGAAAAGTCATCTCTGGTACAACTGTGTTGTTTGAAATAGCCTAAGTGCCGTTCTATGTTTTAATTTAACAAAACATTCATGGGTGATCGTGTCATAGCAGTTTTTTGATCTAATATTGCTGTTCCTGTCTTCAGAAATGCACATTTTGTGATGCTGACCTGTAACTATAAGACTGAAGTCAATGTGCTCCGAGATTGAAGGACATAGATTCAAATGCCTTTCAATTGGTAGAACAGAAAGGAAAATAATAAATTGAAACTGCATTTAATGGAGCACAGAATCTTCACAGCCCTGCTAATTACATCAAGTGCAGAACCATAATGGGTCCCTTAATTGGTCCCTTTGTTCTGATAAGTTGGATATGGTCAACCCTGGCCCGGAGAGCCTCAGGGTCTGCTGGATTTTCATTTCATCCAACAGTGTAATTAGTTAATTGACATAATTAGTGGTCTTAATCATTCCAAATAACCCATGTGTTCCCCTGATTTTAGTGAGCAATGATTTAGATATATCTAGTACATCTGCAGGAAGGTGGCAATCCAGGAGCAGGGCGGTTTCCCTCTGTAATAAGCTGTGCTCAGCCGCAGGGTTTCCAACTGTCCGGTCTTCCTGTTCCAGGCTGCACACGACGCAACGTGCCATCAAGCAGACCCAGATGACGGTGCACAAGATTGGGAAAGAGATCGAAGAGAAGCTCAGGAGGACCGCGGACAGCACAGACAAGGTGAGTCACACGCGTGGGCCCTTTCACAGGGCCACTTTCAAAGGCATCTGTTAAAGAGCAGCTAATGTTATGGCCCCTATAATAAAGCAGCCACTCTAATTCTCTACCTGCCCTTTGCTTGACTACTCAGTGGTTCAGCTGGTTACTTTGAAAACAGAACAGCGCATATGTTGATCAAGACTGACTTGAAAGTCCAACTTAAACTTTTGTTTGGATCCATCTTGTGCATTACTACATTCTTCAGAAATGTCAATCTGGAATGGCGCTGTGATAATAGTTACACTGTAAGTTTACTACTGAAACCATCTAAGGTGTATAGAAAACGTTTTTTCTTAACCTTTAACTTTTTTCCTGTGGGTATTTCCAATATTTGCGGTTCTTTTTTGGGCATACAATTTTACATTCTTTTGAAACTGACAGTGTAGCAGCTGTAAAAACGCAGTTGTAATCCAGGGCTTTAGGAATGTGTTTATAGTAAACTTACACTTCAAAAGTTTCTTTGCATGATATAATAACTGTCTTTAAATGCAAGTTTTAACATGTTTGTACGCCTGTTTTTTTAAGGGCTTTTAACATTAGATAACCACAGCTACGTTGCTGCATTTTTTTAAAGCTGCTGTCATTAGTTATTCTGACACCTCTCAGGAGTGCTGATTTTGAACACCAGGTCCCTGTGAGACGAGGATGGGGAAGACGAAAGATGGGATTGTCCTTTTCTAGTGCTGTTATTAGCCCTGGGGGCAAGATCACTTGATCTGACACGAATCGTTTGATGTAGAAAATTGATAGGTACGAGACGACTCTGGCTGTGCTGCCTTACTGACAGACAGGATGTGTCTTGATTGAGGTGTTTGTTTATTCCCTAGAACGTTAAAGCTGGAATGGTTTTATTATGGCATTGGACAGCTCTTGTATATTTCAGTCAATCACAGCCCTCTCTCCATTACTCATTGCCTGACAGGCTGGCATTCCTCAAACGCACAAGATCTCTATTAAATCTGCGTCAATTATCAAAATGAGATGATTCTCCTGTTCACATACCACCCTACAGTTGTACCAGTAAAAATATCTCCATTTCATGATTCTTTTTTTGGACCTGAGCCCACGAATGCCTTCCTGGTAAAACTGTTCTGTCATAACTTACATGCCTTATGGAATCAATGCCTTGCTCACCCAGAATACAGTTTTGAGTAATCACATTAGCTTGCTTTGAGTCTGAAGCCCTCCACCTCACCTACACCTATACATCACGGTTTACCAGTTTTTTGTAGTTCACGGTGAATGCCTTTCCCCCCTGCCAGATCAGACAGACAGTGCCCGCTGGGAAGCTGCCACAGCCCACTGTACAGCATGGAAGAACCAGCTTGCAAAGGACATGACTTCTGCAGGCATCCGAACACACACTTGGTCAGGGCTGGCACTGTCAGAGGATGCCATCCTTTGATTCGTGCGAAAGCCAGCAGTGCTTAACACGCAATTGTAGCATTCCTCGAGTATATGGGCTTTAACACTTGGGGGATGTCGGTTCTATCTGCCCTTCCAGAGTGATTGACACCCTCTATTTTTACACAGAGAGCTTAGTCTCCATCGAGAATGCCATGATAACGGGTTATCGGTGTTCACTGCTATCCAGGCTGCGATTGTTATCAAGTGACGTGGCTTATTTTGTGTGACCATGGCAGCATGCAACAAGGAAAATACAGGCTTCCCAAATAACATGGTTTGATTTTATTTTACTTTTTCCTCTCCTGCTGGTTGGAACAGGGCATGATTGGCATATTAAGTGCCAAAATATTTGCAGTAGTAGTGTAAACCGTTCTCTCTCGGAAAGGAGAGAGGATTCTGTTCACTGATAATCAGATAAGTAAAGGACAGATAAGTTAAAATCAAATACAAAAATAAAAAATAGTCAGTCCAAAGCCCTTGAAGTCTCTGCTGCCCCTATTTTCTAAATCTCTGGCTAACATTTACTCATCGTTCGGAATATTCCCATGCTGTAGACAAAGCAAATGTGTAGTGCTGAACACCCAAAATAAACCTATGACAAAAAAGTGATGCAATATGAAAACCCAAGCATAGTGGTTGCTATACAGTTACTGTAGTTAAACTAAATGTCTCATGAATGTAAATATGCACTTAATTGCTTCAGATTCTTTGGCTCTTGACTCATGCGGCCATGAAGACATTACTAGTTTTAGACATCTCAGCCACAGCAGGAAGAGTTCCGCAATCCTCATTTTAGCCATGTGCTCCACATGTCCGATACCTTGTCAGTCTGCTGGTGATAAAACCACCTTACACCCTCTTGCTGCTGTTGCTTCACGAGGGAGCTGGGAGAGGTGGCGTGTGTAGGTGTACAGGTCAGGAACAGGAAGGACTACTTTCACTGGCCCAGGGGGTCATCTCCCCCCCTCAAATTCTTTTAATTCTCTAGAAGTGATCTGGCAGAAAGAAAGAAAAAAAGTGTCTCCCATATTCGTCAGGACGGCGGGACGCTCATAGTTTCCATCAGCTTGCCACATTACAGGGCTTATAGCCTCAGACCATGAAGATGATCATTTGTGATCTGCCAAATTTCTTCTCTCTCTTTTTGGGGGGCCAAAAAAAAAAAATGGAGCTTGTGGTGTCAACCCTTAGCCATCTGGGATAAATTGGCCTCCGCAGCTGCCTTTTCCTGCAAGGGCTGATAAATTTTGACAGGTATCTTCAGGGTCAGGGGGATGAAACGTGGTATTAGATCATGTATTAGATCATCTCCTCAGCCCAGAACATCATGTAGCCAGACATGCTCAACACAACACTGCATGAAACAAACTCAGAGGGGAGCGAGCAAGGAAGGATGATACTTCCCCTCCTCAGAATCGTGCCCCAGGTTGCCAGTAGTTGTGGGCCCATTATTTTCCCTCGACAGATTCTCCCACCATGACAAAATGGCAGTTCATTGAAGAACAAGCTTGTTCACTTAAATTGAGGTTCACTTCTGAGCTGTTTGCAGGAAGCGGCTTTTAAAATTGTGCATGTTTTCCAGGTCCATATTTACCTGGGCTCCCCCATGCCAGTCCCTCCCCATAGACCCTACTTTACTGTTAAATCCCAAAAGAAGATATTAAACTCTACAGGCAATATCAACTGAAAAACAAGATTCTCTACGAACTGTAGTCTTGGATTAAGTTGGCTTTCCTGTCACAATGTCTCCCCAGCCTAAGAACCTTGAGCGTATAGAATAGGAATAAAAAATGAATATATTTGGATTAGTGTACAAGCCATCTTTTATTTTCATAAGTATTTGCAACTCTATGCTTCCTGCAATACTTCCATAAGGAGAGTTTTTTTTGCAACATAGGTGTCAGGGCTCCCCAAATCGCATCTACATAAAATAAATGTGGCAACTCTCGGATCTGTACCAAGAGTCTCTGTAAAATGAATCTTTTTGTAATAATCCTTCAGCTGTGCACTTTTCAGCAGCTTCCTTTGATACGTGTAACGGCAAGTACATTAATAGGGATTAAATTATCAGCAGCTGGTTGATCTTGAAATGGCAACATGCATTGCCCTGACACTGTAAGTAGCAGAACCTTCTCCGCGACATGCCAGTGCACTAACGAGAAGCAGCACGGCTCTGGTCCGAGGGATTCACCGTGTGTGTGTTTTGGGGGGTGTTCTGGCAGAAGAAGGAGCGGGAGTGTATCCAGTTGCGGATCGGCGTGCTGCGCAACGAGCTGGAGAGGCAGAGGAAAGCGCTGGGCAGAGAGCTGGAGACCCGACAGAAAGAGAACACCCTGCTGCAGAAGAAAGGTAATCCCACACGTCCGGCACACTCCCACTTTCCCGTTCCTGTTTTTCCTAGCGATCCGATTCATCACAAGGGGGTACGAGTCCAGAAGGCCTCACTGGGCCTAACAAGCTGTTCCAGATTGGAGCCGGTGCTTGGTTTGGACTCGGTATGTCAGCAAACGGGTCAGCCAGCAGTGAAGCATGGTTAATTTGGCCGGTGCTACATTTTCCTGTAATATAAATAAATACCCAGTTTAGTCCATTTGATCTCCTGTTTACAAGACACATGTTGGAAAGGAGGCAGTGGAGCAGCTGGGGGCCTCCCTCCGGTGCGCTGAGCCTCTCCGCTCCGACTCGGCCGCGGTACGGTTTCCACGCTTCGCCTTGACAGTCTCCATCTGACCCGCCCCCCCGCTCGGGTGTTGTGAACGTGCAAAGCTTTGCCCCCAGTGTTTCGCACATTGCGCGGCTCAGTGGGTGACTCAACACTCGGGCATCCCGTTTCACGTCAGATGCTTTCCACATTTCCTATCCAAGCGGCAAACAAGATCATATTTAATACGTTCTGAAACGGCACTTATTAAACTGAACACGCGTTGGCAGCTTTTTATTAGGGCTGTTTTTTGTTTTTATGTGTTATATTTAAATACAAATTTGGTTTTACAGAGAGAAACTATTTAAAAATGCTATGAATGTAATATTTGGGTCAGTTTATATTGTCATAAAGTGATTAAAAGCTTTGTCCTCCTTTCTTTAAGACCATGATGTGCTTTACCTCTGGCAATAGAAAAAAGACCGCAAGAAAGTGTATCGTCCTCTATCCCTTGAATCAGCTGATATGATGGGTATTACTAGCATCCACATACAGTCATGCAAGAATAAGAATTTAGGTTTTTATGTGGTAAAATGTTTTCCAACATAAATGAACAAGTTAAATCTTTATACCTAACAGACAGGAATTAAAAATTGCATTTTGTGCTGAGAAATTATCGGCTAGCTATAATAGTTTAACGGGGTGCTTTAATGGTTTGTTCCTTAAAGTATTCATTACCAGGAAATGCACGTCTTCAGTCTGAGCTAGGCATTAATGGGATCATTCACAATTCTATACACTTAATTTGTCGTACTATTTCATATCCTGCTAAAATGATTAAAAAAAGACTACAGAATCAGAAGATTAAATATCCAGGTGGAAAGAATACTGTAAGTGCCTCCATACTGAGCACAATTCACTCTTAGTCTAATTTAGGTATTGGATTCCCAATAAAACGATTTACTTGCAGTATCGCATATCAATTATTACAGGTTAATTACATGTGTTCTCCTCTTTGGAAGCATTAACGGATTTTAAAAAGGCTGTACCTGCTTTATTTCCCCATCAGGACCTAAATGAGAATAATGAGCTTTTTATGGTGCCATTTAGTAAATGAAACAGACTTTACAAATCCAAGCCTCGTCATCTTTGAGACGGATTGCTTTTCTTTACTAGCAGGGTTTACTGCCACAAGTCCTGTGTGTCCACAGGGAAATAAAAATTTCAATGGAGGGTTCATATTTTATATTACAAGGCACACCCACTGCTCTTTCTCTTCTCACGAGGTGCATTTTTATAGACTCCTGGCTTGAGTTCCTGACCGCAGTATAAACCAAGTGGTGTGTGCGCGTGTGTGTGTGTGTGTCTGTCTGTTTGTGTGTGTGTGAAAAGTTGTTGCAGAGGTATCATCTCTTAATCTTTATTTTCAAATTATCTAAGGTTGTTAAGGTCTCCTTCTCCTTTCTGCCTTGTACCTTTGGTAAAGAAAGTAGGAAAATATACAAAGTTTGCAAGCCTAGAATTCTTGCCTGTCTTTAGTATCCTTAGCGTAGATGTCACATAACTGATTTGTTGCTGGAGGTGGGCAACTTTTGTATGTGTAATTTGATGCACACCACCCTTCACCAGCTCCTCTACAACCCTGCCAGGGCAAAAACTAGAGATCCATGCCTTGCTCTCCTACACAACCAGGGTGAACAAGAGAACTTCATTCCAGATGTTTCCTCAGCAGAGTTAAGTTCAGATGAATACCAAAGTTGGTGCTGGTCTATGAATCACCATGAGAAGCTCTCCCCAGGGTCTCACAATGCAGATTACAAGCTACACAATGGCTACAATCGTCTACTGTAAGGTCAGTGTGAATGTGAAAATGGCAAGTATACACCGTTGGAATACATTTGGTGACATTTGTAATTATGATGCGAGAGGCCCTGTTCTTTAATCCCTAATTAGCAGTTCAGTTTGAGCTGCCTGTTGCTTTTTGGATGATGGAGCCGAACACTCTTGCAGGCTTGGAAACCAGTTTTAAAAGTTATATATAAAAGCAACGTGGGGACACTTAGGAAGATAAAAATGATTAGTTTGCAGCTACATGCTCGTTTTGTCACAATTTCCTACTTAAATCGAATTTTAGCATTCACATTATAAATAAAAGCAATAAAATCTTTATGCCCTGTTATGACACAAAAAGACAATTATCACTTGCAAGGTTATGCTAAGAGGAATACAGATTTAAATGTGTTGAGAAGGATTTCAGACCCACTAGAACTAGGAAATCTCTTTCTGATGTCCGTGCGAGGCTGCCTTATTCTCGTCTGCAATGATAGGAGATGTCACTGTCACAAGGTCCTATATCTGTTTCCTCGTGTCTGTGTACTAGTCTGAAACGCATTTTAGTGATGGCTACTTATTTGTTTCTGATTTGGTCCTAGAAGTGTAGGGATTTTAACTATGTGAAAACACTAGTGTGAAGGAGATAAACTTAAAGACGTGGAAATCATTTTGTCTGAAAAATGCAATTGACAACGAATATTACAGAAATAACATCTTCATGGTCTTGGAGCATTCCTCCCATATTCGCCGGGCATTTTTTGTTTTAGTTTTGATGTTGCTTTGATGTGATCGTGCACCAGCAGCGTGCTCTGACATTAAAGGCATGGCACATGGGCACCATGCAGGCAAGAGAGATGTTGTCTATAAACATCCTTTCAAGTTCAAGGCTGCTTGCCATGCTAATCTACATCTTCACATTTCTAATCTGATGAAGATTCCTCTCTTGGTATTTTTGTCTCTGCAAATTGCTTTGACAGGTAACAAGCAACCCAATCTCAGTACATCATTCAAACCAGCTGGCTGTTTCTAGGTGGAACAGCACTCACTTTCAACGGAGGTTGTTCTCTAGTTTTATTAAAACTGGTGGAGTACCACATATTACAAAAAATATATATATATATATAATCCTAATTTTTAGCTAAACATTTTTTTCAGTTCTTATGTTACACACAGCTGACTTTCTTATTTTTTTTACCATTGATAAACAGAAAAAGGTCTGAAACTAATTAGACTTTGTAACATTATACAGTTTGTTTGTTTTTCATTAAACTGGATCTTATTTTTCAGTTTGTAAAGTAACGCAAATTTATTTTCATACATTGTTTCCGTGAAGTCTCTTTCGGTGGCCAGTTTTCAACCACAGCCTGAAGTAAAAGCTAAACGAAATGAGCAATAAGACGCATAACAAAGAGTACATTTCCATTCTTATATTTAATGTGCAGTCGATTTACATTGTTTTATATAATTTTTTTATATTAAAAAAAAAAAGGAATTTACATTAGATGGAAAAGTCCTGCATCTGTTTGTGTTTCTGCACATTTTCTGCAGCCATGGGCAGAGATTTACCTATAATGAAAACGAAATATTTTGGCCAAGCAATTGTATGACCGACAAATATATCAGATGGGAACGTTACAGTTCCCGTCTTTGCCGAAGGTTTGTGCTTCTATTGATCTACAAAAGGGTGCAGCGGTGGCCCATGACTGCCCGTGCAAAAAAAAAAATTCCCCCTGCACATACCTAATTTGCTTTTCCACTGATCTCATTAGGTGGGCAAAAAGCCCAGAATTCACATGATGTTACTACGTGATTGTGGTACGCTTGAATCTCCTCTGCAGAGCCATTTTTTTCCTGAATGAGACTGTAAATGAGTTAATGTGAACTGAACTGTGCATCTGTGGCAAAGCAGGGGTGAAATACTGTGTTTTGTAGATTTACTTTCCAGAATTAACATTGAAGTGATCAACTTTCTTTTACCAGAAGTAGAGCAGAATTTTCCTTTTTAAAATTCCAATTAAAGCATTTTAATATTGCAGAAGATTAGAAATGGTGAGATCTATTGAACTGCAAACAGCTTCAGGAGGCGGTGATGTTTGTTTCCTTAGGCCAGAACACCATAGTTGTCTTCTGATGTCAGATATATTTTATATATAAATAGATATTCTGAATTCTTTTTGTCCCTCTATATTAAATTCAGGTGGTTATTCTCCTTTCTCTGTATGACACTTTCTATATTGTTTGCATTAATTTAACTGTATAGGATTATAATTCAAACCAATTGTCATAACCTTACCCATTCTTCAGCTCCATCTTGATTAGGTACGAAACCGAGAAGTAATTACTTGCTGTCATGTATGACAAACTGCAGCAGTGTTCTGCACATGCTGAGATTATCTTATTTACAGGAAAGCAAGAAACTGGATAGCTTTCAAAGGTAGTGTAATTGTCGAACAATTCAAATAAAATATTTTGGGCAGGCATTGTTCGTCTGAAAAGGAGAGAAAGTTTAGTTTAGCCAGACTGTACATGGCCAGTGCTCAGTAGACCTGTTTATTCAGGACATTTCTCTTCCAATAGTGTTGCAGTGCTTTTAGGTTCAGTAGAACGATCCAGAAAATAACAGGCCCTTTGCAAAGTAATGCATCGTATTTAATTTGTTGTTTGTATGTTGAACAGAGCTCGTAATACACACAAAATGTTGGAATCGGAGCAAAAATAAACAAGAAGGAAGGAAGTGAAATTAAAAGGAATATGTTATTAATTTATTTTGTGTAGAGAGACGGTAAATATCCTGTGGTTATTTCGGGATTGAACAGGGTATTAACATTTAAAATATTGGAGAGAGGCCCTGTGGTTCTCTTCCCAGAACATGTTTTTTTCACAGCCGTGAGGATGGCCCATTGTGTCTCAGCAAGTGGCCGCCTCAAAAGCATTCGCAGAGTTCCTGCGTTCAGTGTGAACAGCGCTAGACTTGTCATCTTTGTCAGGCAAAAACAACAAACGCATTATTTCAGCCTGTTTCTCATTGTAAGGCCAACCTATAATTCCTATTATTATAAATACAAAACAAAACATTTTAATTACATACTGCATTTTTGTTTACAGAATTTGAATGTTATTGACAATGTGCATATATTTAAAATAGTCCTGCATTAACTTTTAACATTCTTCGCTCTCTTATATATAAAAGAGAAGTGCTACTTTCTGAAATCTGTGTACCAGGTGTGTGTGTGTGTGTGTGTGTGTGTGTGTGTGTGTGTATATATAGATAAACGTACATTCATTTCACATCACATTAATCTCCACAACAAAATGTAGTTTAAGATTATTACATGACTTGAATTGTTCTTTTAATTTCTTAATGTTTCTATAGAGGAGGCATTCTCAAACAAGCACCAGAGCTTGGAAATGGAGAAGGAGTCCTTAACGGAGCAACAGAAAGAATGCACTGCCAAGAGGTAACTATAAACCCCTAGTTAAAGCTTTCGCAACCCTTCGATTACATTTCCCAGACATCTGTGAACAACTAATCAAGATTTCTACGCTTCAGGATTTAATTCAGTCAGTTTCCATGTTTCATATAATTTGTGTATTTGTAAGTGATGAAATGGAAGTCATCTTGTTTGTTGGAGTTTAAAATGAAAGGAGGCAAAAGCACATATACATTCACAGTATATACTAACCGCATTAATTAGCAGTTCCTTGCACAAAAGATTGAATCAGTGCTTCTTTGAAATAAATTGTTGTTAGGTTCTTTACCCTATCTATGATTTATTAGATATTCGAGAGCAACGTGTCTGTTAGCCGTTTTCTTATAAGGCTGTTTTTTGTTTCGTTCATAAGATTAATTGCTAGTCTTTTTCATGTTCTGTAGAGTCAAGCAGTCTTGTGCCAGTCTTTAATTCAGGATTACTGTATGATTTTCCTTATTAAGACTAAATTAATAGTAAAACAACTATTTAACTTTTGCTGTGGAGCATTTTCCTTTTGTTTTTCTTTTTGGGGGAAAGTATATATTTTTAGGAATGTGCAATATGAGAATGTGTGTATTTAAAGATTTGATTTCCTACGTCTGAAAGATTTATTATTTTTTAAATTTAATAAATGTAATTTGGTGTTGCAAAAAGCTACGAGTGTTTCTCATTATAAACTTATCGGCAGTATTACGATGGCAGAGAATTAAATACTTATTTTGAGAGAGAGAAGAGTAATTTCAGCAATTTAAATCGACCAATTAAATGCCACGGATAAAGGCCTATAAAGCAAATGGCTGGGACTGAATTCATGCAAACCGCAGGAACTGAAGGATTTCTAAATGCATCTGAAAGTCATCGTATAATCGCATTTCATTTGCCATTGGAAAAAACATAAATAATTGCCATCCCAAGTGTTTTTTAAATATTTAAAACAATTGCCTTTTTATCTTGCAGATTCTTGCTTTCAAGAATCTGTATTTGCTTTCATGTTCATTTCTTTTCATCTTTTTTTGTTTTTGTTTATTAAATAAAAATGTTCTAGCAGCTGTCTAACGTATGAAAAAGCAAATGTTGCTGGAACATATTTTCCATCACCAAATTTGGGGAATGTTTCCCATAATGCCAAAGAGAATTGGTAAAATTATAAAGGATCAATTGACCATGATTAAAGTCCACTGTGAGGGGAGAAAGTGGTCTGCAATTTTATTGGCATTTATAATAATTAAGATGCTATTATTATCACAGGAATGCATCAACAAGACACTAAAGATAATTGTCCAAATGTATCTGTTATAAGATAAATATCTCTTCTCTTGTGATGTAGCTCACGGTGTTTTGTAGTTTTAAACCTTTCCTTCGTTTGTCTTTCCTGCAACATAGAGAGCTGTTTTTAAAGACCAATGCACAGCTTACCTTTCGATGTCGACAGCTGCTCACAGAACTCTCTTACATATATCCAATAGATGTGGTAAGCAGTATGTCTTTTCTTAAATTCAATATAGTGCCCTTTTTCTGTATTCTTATCCAAAGGAAAAAAATAAAATAAATAAAATATTTTAACATTGTATATTACATGTAAAATAAAATATTTAAAAATAAACTCCCATTGCAGGAATTTTGGAATTCCTCTTTTAACAACTCCCAGAAGATGTATAAATTATTATTTATTATTTTATGTTTAGCATCAAAAATATAATTTAAGTGTGTGTGTGTTTATGTATAAATGTACATTATTGCACAGCTTGTTTTTTTGCACATTTGACATATAGGTTGTTGACTGTTAATCTGTACCTTGTCCAATTCACAGAACAATCAAACAGATTATGTCATCTGTGGGGTGAAGCTGCCAAACTCAGAGGATTTTCAAGGTATGAAATAAAATTCCAAGTAAATGGCTTAACATATTGTTTTGGTATTGCACTCCAGTTAGACCAGGTCTGTCTGTTGCACTTTGTGTTATCAAGAGTGAAAACGAGTTTTTAAAACCTATATTTTTCAACTTCACATTACATGTTTACACTTTTTGCTATGATTTGTCCCTTTCCTTTGACCTATTCATATCACTACTGTGTGAACTGTGTGCATAGCAGATTGGTAGGATGAGATTTTGGATGCAAAACGCATCCCGCATCCAGAAATTTAAGACTCAGTTTGATAACACGGTTTCTAGTCAATAATTCACATTCATTCATGGAGACTGAAGGAAGAAAATTGTCTGCATTTTTTACTACTGCGTTAAAAAAAAAATTGTATCAAGAGTGTAAAGGTTGTATATTTTTGTTGTATTCTTTTGATGATATATTTTCCCCACTGCAAATCCAAAAATCACATAAGAACATAATGGAATCTACTGTTACAATCTAGGGTGTGTGTGTTTTTTTTTTTCTTTGGTTTCTGTTGAAAGTATTGTTTAAGATGGAGCCCTGCTTTGTTTTGTTTGCATTATACATATGCAAAACCTGTGCCAAAGTTTGTTTGAAAAGTAGCATAAACAAGTCACATTGCTTTATTTTGCATGTGTTGTATAAATCTGTGATTTTCTTCCTTAATCTATGAGCAGTGACCTGACTGAGGTTTTAGCTCAAAATAGCTTATGAATCCTTTATTTAGGGGAACGAGCAGCGCTGGTCGATCGCTCTAGTTATGCTGTCTGTTAACACTTTCCTTCTGTTCTGTGTGCTCCAAATTCTTCATGCTATTCGCTCATCCATTCTAACCACGCTTTATTCATACTGATTCAGGTTTTTTTTTTTTTCTCCCACAAAGCTGATCAACCATTTTTATTAATATTCTTCCCAATGTAAAGTGTTAGAGCAGCACTGAGGTTTGCTTACTTGGGTCGCAGTAACAATTTCTATGGCAAAGTTAATCTCACTTTAAATACAAGCTATTTAGATTTGAAACGGTTTGTTGTCTGCAGTCTGCCGATTCATCAATAAACACTTAATTTAACATCCTTGCTGTGAATGAGAACATGGTACTTTTGTTGAATAGATGCATTATCCTCTGGTGCGATACTGATAGTACCAGGAAGGCTCAGCCAAACCTGCTAACGTCAATACTGTGTGTGTCTGTGGGGAGAGCGGGGGGGCTCATGTGAAACACAAGCGGATGAGACAGCTGCACGGTTGATATATTAAATACTCTGGAAATAAGAGTCATTATGCAGAAAAGCATCCCCAATTTCCAGTGCCTCCTCTCCTGTGTAGCTCTTAACCTTCCCTTAATGAAAGCTAGTTAATGGCTTCAAAAATCCTCTGAATGATTCAGGAATTTGGAAATTGCTTCCTGCCCGTTTAAGTGGGGAGCCTGTCATTTCTTGCCAGCGTCTTATAAGGCCCGCTGGAGTGAGCGCAGGGCGGCCGGCCCCGCAGACGGCCCGGGATGGGAAGGCCAGTCCCGTTCGCTCAGAGCGGAAACCTCTCTGGGACCTCTTCCTATAAAAATAAGTTTAAAACAACAGGTTTAAAACTTACATTTTATGGCCAATAATAGACATGTCACTTGCTTGAACTCAATAGCACGCAATAACAGTAATGTTTCCCTCGAGACAACTTGAGGAAAGCGAGGAGAGGGGAGAGAGGTCAAGTACAATACAGTGAGCTCTCTCCTATGGTCACTTTATGAAATTGCCGTGATAATCATATGCTTCCCCTGCGAAAGCCTTCCTTTGCATAAGCAATTGAGGTTGAGTTTTTTCTTTTCTTTCTTCTCGTTAGCATCAGTTTGAGTTCACCAAAACTTTGCGTGTGTGTGTGTAATAGGACGAATTATAATTTTACATTTGGAAAGTTTTATTCCTCTAATTTCCTTCATGTCACACACGTTTGTCTTGTAGAAAATCAGATTTCACTTTCTGTAAGCGGGAAGCATGACTTCAAAGAGCCGGACAATAATGAGAGCCAGGTTTGTCTGGGAGGGTGAAGTCCGGTTACCTTGCCTTCATCGCAGCCCTTTGCCTGTTGTCTATTGTGGTGCTAGTCAGATGGACAGGACCGGGTGCCGTGGCACCGCTAGGCCCTGATATTAGAACTCATCATTTGTGTTGCAGCTGTGAATCATTTTCCCAAGGATGTCTGTGGCTGTTTTGGTCTCAAATCCCTTTATACACAGAGATCTAGTGAGTAACTTCAGCATGTGTTGTGCCTGGAGTGTGAGGACTTAGACTGTGCTTAACACTTTCTCAGAGCAATGCTTTCTCCCGTTTCAAAGAAAGGTTCGTACTCCAACAGGGGTTTCTGCCTTCCGTCACCCAAAGGGAAGTGCTGGCATTATATTCTCCATTTAAGATGTTTCCCTGCCACTGCGGAGAGACCGAAGGGCTGAATTCTCTTAAGAGATTCCAGATCCATACGTCTAAACTTAAACAATAGCAAGGATTTGGGTTTGACATGGGTGGGCTGTTGCTGATGGAAACAAATCTTTTAATAAGATAAGGATATAACCGTTTTGGTTTTTTGAGATCTTAACATGCAAGAAGGCTGTAAATTTGATTTAACAAACCTGGAGAATGGGATCAATAGTTTTTAGTGTACGGGACTAGTAATTTATTTGGGAATTTTATCAATTCCTTTCTAAGTGACTTGTAACGTGAAAGATGAGTAAAGTACAATAATTTGTACTGCCCGCTCTCTGCTTAGGAGCACACATCATAAAAGCTGCTCGAAATGATTAGATAGGCTGATTTTATTCCAGCATGGTGACTTTGTAAATCAAGCATTACACACAGGGGTGACAGAATACTTTTTTATTTCAAAAATATGTGAGTAAAAAAGTAGTAGTGGTAAATATGCGACAGAAACTTGGGGAAGGCAAACCGTTTTTACTTCTGGCCTTATTAGTAAGGTTCTTAAGTTTTAAATACATTGAAGGTGTCCTATAAAGGAATGCAACCTTCATTATAGTTAATATTCGTTTTATTTTACGATTTAATGTCACTTCCAATGCTTTTCAGCATTTTGTGTTTCACCAGCTGAGCATGTCACATCATTTTCATTCTGTGCTTTTTGTTGTTCCAACAATTTAAAAAAGTAATCAGGTGTTAAATTACTTATATTATTTGTAAATATAAACATACCATATATACCATTATATTTAATGATTCTTATGCTAAAAATGCTTTTATGTGATTACAAGGTGTACTTTTATATGATTGTGGCTTACCGATTTGTATGCATAGTTGTTCTTCAATAATAGTTCTTTTAACCTTTGTCTTTTGATTCTTTTTTTTATTTTATTTTCTTTAAATATTTATTTAAATACTTAACTTTTAATACTAAAAACTTTTTATTAAGAAATCTATAAAATAAAAAACTACTGCAAACACTAAGTCAGGCTTTTATTTTAAACAGACCTAGAAATATCTGTCGACTACATTTAACATTAAATATACTTTCTGGTTATTCATCTTGTATCTTTACTTTAAATAACCATATAAATTGAAACTTTTTAAGTCTGTGGACCATTTAACGTACTACTAAGGCTGTGTAATCTAAAATATTAAATCATTATTTTTATGATTAAAAAATAAAAATGCTGATTGTATATGTGCTGAAATAATGTATAATTTCTAAGAAGTCAGAGAAAATGTTAAAAACGCTTTAAATGTCACCTGTTTTCCACACCTAATCTTTTAAATAATGAAAAGTAAAAATAAAATAAAGAAAATAAGTCCAGTGTGAGCCGTCTTGCTTCTTATTTCAACCACCACTACTGGAGTTTTGTTTTGTATTGTTTTTATAAGTAACCAGTTAACTGTGTTTCTCTGAGTTGAATTATTCCAGATTAATAACAGACAAGGAGTTCTTTTCAGTGAAACAGGAGAATCGGAATAAACCCTCAACTAAAATACTTATTCTGGAGGGAATGCATTTGTTTTACATCTTTATGTAAATGTACGTGTGTGAAAACTGAAAACACTAACAGTCGATTATTGCACGACCAGCAAATGTGTTCGTAATAAATAAACAAGATTCATGCACAAAAAAATATATAAATATAATAATATAAGCGAAGCCTAGGTTGAAATGCAATACAACCAGGAGTGACATTGAGTTATTGCTTTTCTTTAACCTCGGGACTCGATTCCTCGTGGTGGATTTCGAGAGAAATTCCAGGGCTCCTGAAAAGATATCTGTGTTTATTACGTGGGAAGCGTTAACAGTAAGCTCTCCTGTTGTTGGTCTTGTTTTCCTGCCACAGCGAAGGATGACGGGAGTGTGGCGGTTGCCCTGGGTTACACCGCACACCTGGTTCTGATGATCTCCTGCTTCCTGCAGATCCCTCTCAGGTATCCCGTCATCCACAAGGGCTCCCGCTCCTCCATCAAGGACACCATCACCGACAAGCTGACGGAGAAGGAGAGAGAGTAAGACCTTGTCCAAACTGTATTTAACTCTTGTAATATACACATACAAACACACACACACACACATATATTATTTATTATTTTTGGCAGACACCCTTATCCAGGATGACATTTAACTGTATGTGTGTAAAATCTGTATTTTCAACCACTTTCATTTTCCGGTTAAATTATTTTGAAATCCAGCTTAATTACTTAATTAAGTGCTTGAACACCAGTTTTAGCTAATATCTGTAAATCTTCATGTAGATAGCTGCATTTCTGCCTGTTGAGAAGAAAATTAGGAACATGAGAATTACAATCTTCACTGCCTTTTCAAGGGCTTTTTTGTTACAAAGTTACGTATTTGGCAATGTATTATATAATGTATTGGACAAGCCAAACTCAGAATCTCCTGAATCCTTTCAGACACGAGTACGAGGCAGTGAGCTTCAGGCTTCTGTTTGCTCTGCGCTGGATCCTTGCAGCATTTAAAGTCTGCCAAGTGTGAAACGGCACGTCACAATCTCGCGTGGACTTCCCTTGCTCTCAGCACCTCTTGCATCTTGTTTTAACCACGTTGCTCACTTTAGTCTGTCCGCACCGTGAAGTGTGCGCGGTGTGGGTGTGAACCTGCTGCGCCGCACATCCCGTTCTTGCCAGTGAGATGGGGGTAGTGTGTTTCCCTGGGCTACAGACGGGTCTTCCTGCAGATCTTGCAGAGCCGGTGTGGGAGGTCTGAGGGACTAATATTTCCCTCATCACCTCGCTCCTCTTTCCTCTTGTCTGCCCTTTATCTCCCTATCTGTGAATTAATTCTTTATCCCTGATATTTCTGTCAGAGTGTGTTAAATGGATTTGGCAAATGAGGAGAGAACATAAAAAGAGAATTATAGATTGATTGTTGACTAATCTTTATTCTTTTTTTTGGCAAACACCCTGACCTACGGCAACATACAGTTGATCTAACTAAAGTCTAGTATCAAAGCTTTTTTCTTTTCAGTTTTCTTTTTTGTTTATTTTTCATCTTTGCAGCCCCCACTACACCTCTTCTCTTAGGGTGTTTATTTTTTATTTAGAATTCTACCTATATTGGAATCCGTGTCGTTTTGCTTCTCTTGGGTGTTGGGGGAGTGAAATGCCTAATTTCGAGTGGCTGTCTTAGCAGGTTTCCATTTACCAAATCGGAATGAGCTGTTCTTTACTTAATCATTTTAGCATAGTCTTTACATGTGAATGGATGCAGTGTGAAACGCAATTTGTCAGCTGATGATTTAGGAGATCCCGCCTAAATCATTTGTCTTGTGAGTCGAATTGAAGGGAGGTGAAACACTGACAGGCCTGGGGAATTGGCCCCCAGAACCTCCTGGTATGTTAATTTATATTTGGGACATGCCGACCCTCAACTGGGCACCATGAATAAAGCTGAAAACGATGACGTATGATCTCCGTTGCCATATAGACCAGCAGCCCATGAGTAGAAGAACCCCAAAATAAATGCACCGTTTAGGAATATGGCTGATGTGATTTTGCAACAATAAATTAATTTGCCTGGACAATCATGAATCATACAGACGTATACTATAAAATGTATAATAACTCAAATTTCCAATGTGCAAAGCACATTTCTTGGTAACTACAGACGCATTACAGAGAGATATACAGCTAGTCTGTTCTGATGCAGAGACGACTAATCAAACCCCTCCCTTCCCCTATGGATCAAATATGTACTTGCCGTGGGCCAGAGCGTGAGTTATTCCTGCTGCCGCGTTCATGCGTTTTTAAGTTGAGATTTATTTGAGAATCCTTTGGACACCATATGTGCGCACGGATCATTTTGCAGCAGCTTTACATCTATAAATTACTACCTGTGTTCACAACACGTATACGCACTGTGGCAGCCATCCAGACAGAGACACAGACACAGAGACAGCATGGCTGTCTTTTCAGAGAGTCATCCTCCAAGAGCTGGCAAAAAATTACACTGTCTGCTTTGCTTTTTTGTTTATTTATTTTAATTTGCAGTATAATCTTACATAGGGGTTACTCCCCGAGGTAAGTGGGGAAACCGCATATAAGAGTGGATTATTCCACAATACACCTTTTAATGATTATCAGGATTTTCTCCTCTTTTGTGAGACTCTTGCAAACAGATCTGTGGCAGGGAGGGCTGTATTCAGCGATACTTTGGATTGGAATTTCTTCCCTTAGACATCTTGTCATCCCATGTATTGTGCAGAAAGATAATACCTGTCCAATAGGTGCAGACATGTAATGCATTGTTACTATTTTAAATAGGGTTTCAAAACAGCTTCTTATTGTGGTTCAGAAGCAGGAACAGGTGAATGTCAAGGCTGCTATCTGAAGATAATCCCCAAATCTGTACTCTTATCTGTATAATAGCCATGTGACTTTTCTGTTTTTGTTTTTTATACAGATTGTGCCAGGGCTGGGGCAAGGGTTTTGTAAACAAATTAATCCTTTTGTTGAGTTTTAGTCCCCCGTACCAGGCCCCCGCTTACAACGTATGTATATTTACCTGGAGGAATGGTACGTTCAAATGGCATTTATGTACAGATGAGATTGTAACCATGGAGACATAGGAAGTATACAGTATACGTTATCTCACAGATCCAGCACTGAGATAAATCCTGAAGTGAGCAGTGAGTGATCAGTTTTAGGGTAGGCTCCTGTGTTACTATTTTTATTTTTTAAAAGCACAACTAAGCATCATTCAGAAAAGTAAAGACTGTTTGAAGTTATTAAGTGTGAGTTTCTTCTGGTATAGCACATTTAATAACAAGCTTTTATACGTGTTCATGTTTTCATACTGTCTGCACTGTGAATGTTGATGACAAAGTACAAACCGATTCTCATCTACAGTTATTTATTGTGGTAGAATATTTATAGAAGTCCTGCCGAACTTCTCTGCACATACTTCATAACATTATTATTTTTTTCCAAAAAGGGAAATGAAAATCAGAGTTTGGCTATCGTTTAATCGTAATATTTTTGATTTAATGGTACTTTCAATGCCTCAATTACTACTGTACTATTACTGCTTTTAACAGTCATTACCTAAACTGTTATTTTTATTAATCTAAAATGCTGTTATTCATCCCATGAGGGTTCTTGAAGATTTGATCGGTAAGCTTAGCTACAGGTACATCGTTCTTACCACCCACTGGAATTTTTTCAGGTGAACCATTACTTTTGTTGTATACACAAAATACATGACTTAATTTTGAAGGCCAGGTTGGTAAATACATAAGCTGCACAAAGTGGCCAGTTCAAGTCCTGGTTTTCCCTCAGAATTACTGACTGTCACTCGAGTGGTGGTGAACATCATCTAACCTAAGTTCATCACCCTTCCTCTGTCCCAGTTACACTTCAGCCAGAGGTTTACAGTGGAGTAGGACTACACAGCTGGCTTTTATTACGTTCCCTCTGTCTGTGAAAGTTTGTTTGTCAGTATATTTTTCATCATTTGAAATGTTTGCAGGAAGGATTGCTTTTCTAACTATTTAAATACATTTATTATTCTTGCTCATAAAAGCCCACGTTGGATATGGTTGACTTACCTTGCTCAAGGGAGCGTATGGTTAAGAGGCGTTTTAAGCCGAGCCAAGAGACCGTCCATGAAACTCTCAACCAGAAAGAGTTAGGGGTTGGGATTCTCTGTGACCTTCCTCTGCCTCCGAATGCAATGTGGCCCCATCAGAAACAGATTCTGCGATGATGAAGGCAAAGGAAGGAAAAGGGGAATAAAGCTTATTACTGAGTTAATAAAAAGAGGAACCTGGAGCTTAACTCAGGTCTCATCAGGTGCCTCTTCAAGACATCACTGTGGTCCTATGAAGTGAATCTGCTGCATTGTACTAACTCAGTCCTGGGTGCATTTCTCACCTTCACCACATGGTGCACCAGATGATTGTGGTTCACTGTTGACCTTATAATCCAACATGGCGGCAGTCTAGACCTCAGGCCTTAATGCTTCCATCGCAAAGTCATTTCCAGGCTATAAATCATTGAAATAACTTTCTTTTGTTTCAAATGGATGATAGTCTCCCATCTTACTTCCCTTGTCAAAATGTAAATATATGAAAAGCTATCCTAGAAATGCAGCATTATGAGCCGGGGAGCCTCTTTTGGTTGAGCTCATCGTGATGTATGAAGAGTTATGGCTGAATGGAGGGTTTGCAGCTGGAGTTTATAAGATGTTGTCTAAACTGAAATTCCAAATGAACTTTTCATGCTGTTGCGTTGGTGAGAAGCGAATGGTTCTCTCCTTTTAATAGCGTTTCCCTGTGGAGGGAGTTGATTTATTCAGAGCCATCCATTTCAATAGACCTTTTACACAAGCTGGGCCATTAAAAATAAATAAGAGGGGCAATTTAAGGAGCGTCTACACCTTCACCTAGCTCCCTCAGGTGTTAGTGAAGAGGGCTGCATGGTTTAAACGATCTTTCCCCGCACCTCCTTCTCGGTATTTATTTATTCTCCTAGTCCAAGTGTTCAATATGTCTTCTGGGATGATGTGTTAGATACACACAGCAGTAAATCTGTGAAAAGGGCCAGGAAGATGTTTCAATAACACAAATAAATAATATAAAACAATCATTAATGCATAAAAACGTCTTTGGAGGTTGGGAATGAGATTTGTGGAGTGGTACTTGAGGAATGTCTTAATTCATTAGCCCTGGTGGGTCATCGCGAACAACAGATCATCTGTCATTGTGACACCGTCGGACAAGTCACAGTCCATTTATAGCAGGTTTGTTTTGAAGACAATTACACGGCCTGTTATGATATCATTATGAGTTAATCCCCTCTCAGTTCACGAGCCTGGCTCCCAACACGGCTCTAGTGCTGTATTTGAGAGGTCGCAGACACTGACACTCAGCCTAATGCTTAACCTTTATCAGTAACAGAGACCAGTCTGCTAATGCTGCAAAAAGATGATGTCCATGCAAATATCTTGGCAAACCAGCTCTGCAAGTCAAAATACTTTGGATTATATTCTGTGGAAGCATTATTTCTCTTTGTTGTGCCAAGTTAAAAGCTGGTATTGTTTATTTTTGTTAACGTTAATAGGATGAGTGAGCAGTAGTGCCGAAATTATCATTCTTGTCTAACTTACTTGGTCGATGCAGATGTTAATTTGCTGGTCATTAAACGTCCATCTCTGGTCAGAGGAAGTGCGTTCAGAGGCAGTATTTTGCAAGTTCAACCAGTAATGGTCGTTTAGGTAGAAGATGGGTAACAAACAAATTGGACTTAATCTGACTAGCATTGACCTTAAAGTGCCTTTGTTTCAAGTCTTGGAAGCTTTTCCCACATTCTTTGAATTCAATGGTCTTTGCAACACGTTGGACCCACGTTTCAATAGCCCAGCTCCAGAAATCCCGATCACAGCAGAATCAAAGATGCAATCCAGATGTCCAGTGTGTGATTGAGAACAGGTGAAGGCAGTTAAAATCAAGTGTTGCCTTATAGAACATTTTATTAGAGGCAGGCGATTTCTTATTTGCCTCGAGATTAACAAAAATAATAAAAATATAAAATTACTAAATAGATGCATTTGATCTACAGTTTCACAATTGCAGCTTACCCTTATATATTTCCAGTGCAGAAACACACACAAAGATGCACACAGTCAAAGATCCTTTGTAGGACTAAAATGCACAAACTAGGGGGCATTTAGCGGAGCTCAGAGCATTTTCCCATTGCGTAACAATTCATGTGTTGTGGGTCCTGTGGGGGTTGGGGGTGGTGTGATCTGTGCCATGGCACTCCGCACACTACAAATGGCCTCCATCAGAGCAAGTTAAAGTTTTGTAATGGAACTTGCAGCTTCTAAGAAATGTTTTCTTTGGGAACTGATGCCTCAGATTTCTGTCTTTCCATGTCCATGAAGCGGCCAGATTTCTTCCCCAAGCCACTGTGTAATACTTCTCATCAGAAATATGGCTATTTAATATTGCATTAGACTCTCTGAGTTGCTCTTCGTTAATCTCTATCACATTCCCAGTCTTAGCACCTCTAAAGATCCTTGTGCACCAAATGTATATCAAATTCTGTTTCTGGTATAAACACCCATAACAAAAAAACAAAAAATCCATAACAAACTGAACTTTAAAAAAAAGATTTTTAGCAATATAGCAGGGTATAAAAACATGGATATTTCTGTAATACTGTTTTGCACTTCAGTATTTTCTTCTTTTCATTCATTTTGAGGAAATTGAACGTTTTAAATATCTGTAATTATTAAATATACATTCCCACTGAAGAAAAGTTCACATCGGTCTTGTACCACGATCCGCAACTGGCTCTGTTTCCAATAAAAATCCCAAAGGTTGCCACAATTGAGGATAATTTTAAAGAGCTGTAATACAAAAAAAAAAAAAGCAAATTACTAAATAAGCAACAGCATATCATTTAGCGAGGCTTTCATGTGACCTAAACAATTATGTTGCATGCTTAAGCTGAAGAAGTGACCATTAAAAAGCAATGTTTGTGAGTGGCAGATGCTGATTATTAGAGTTTGTTCAGATATTGGGAATTCCAGCTCCCTGATTTATATTCAGACTGGTACCATACGCTCTGAGGGTGATTAGGCAGGTGTGCTTTTTCTTTTAAGTAAACCAGTGATTGATGCTCCCAAGCTTTTGAAATTGCACTTCATGGGCAACAAAACACTCTGGATAATATCTTATTTCATAGACTTTTATGTGTAAACACTTTTATGGTATATGTTATAGAAAATTACATTGTTGTCAAAGATCATATATGTCCTCTTGACAGGAATCATTAGTATAGACAAAGACAAGTCCCTCATATAGACCTGTAATTTACAGTGCAGAAGGTGGCTGTTTGCAGACCCCCAGCAGTGTCCATCCCTGGCCAGAATTGCCCCTCACTCCAGAGAGTCTGTCCACCCCTTGCAGAGTATCTAGGCTGTGGTGAAAAATGCTCCTGAATCCAAGAGAGAGAGAGTGATTGTGAAGGAGAGATGAAGTGCCTTCTGTCTAACAAGGGATTTGGAATTGAGAGTATAATCTTTCTTTTATAATGCTGTTCTTTACATTAAATTTATGCTTCACATAATAAGGGGTATAAACATGTCTTCTATTATAATAGCTTATTTAAACATTTATTTAAAGCTTATTTAAAGTTCAGGATTCCCATGGTCTTTGAAGGAGAAGAGTCCAATGAAATGCAACTGACTAGTGAAAGGGTTACTATAGGATCAGTCCCTGCCCCTTGCATCAGTATGTTTGCAGTCTCCCAGATATCAGATTTTATTGCTGACAGAGACAGGCCTGGTTGTAAATCACTGACAACTTGAATTGTTCAAAGTGTAAATATGGTGTTCTTTAAAAAGCATTTGCCTTGGAAGGCACTTTAATGATGTTCAAAGAGAGCGTTTCATGCGTTTTCGTTCTTACAGATCACAGATTTATGTACGCACGTCAGCCATTGTGTGACATTACATATACAGAGAAACTATTTATTCAGTAAGCAAGGAAATGTATAGAATTACTTAGAGAAAGCAAGCAGCTTATCTTGAGTTTGGCCTCATGTTGGCAAGTTTTATTCAAACATTACATGCCATTATTTTTACCATGGAAAGAGTTATTATATAAGTATGTCTTGCTCATTCTAGGTACTAGATATCGTTGCCAGTGTTATTGAAGTAGAATTTCAATGTAGTATAGCTTGTCTCCCCTATACCTAAGTTCAAGGCAGGAAAGCAGATCAATAAGTAGGGACTGCTAGCCATGTAATTTTATACTGCGCATCAGATAAGGAGAATTTTTAATACACTCTGATTACAAGGTTCTCTCTTTCTGATAAATATTTAGTGGAAAGAGGGATCTGATCCTTCACAGCTGGAAATGCAATACAGTACAGATAATTAAATACAGAGGACTGGTACACAGAACCTATGCACTGTTTTTTTCCTTTTTTATCGTTGCCTTTGTGAAGGTTTCAGTAAGTTGTCTGAGCTCAGAGAAGTGAGAGAGTTGGAGGCCTCCAGGTCTGATTTTAATCCACTTTATCCTGGTTGTGTAACAGATCATTTCACCATCAGCCAATGTTGGCCAAGTGATAAAAATTACTGCTTTCCATTCTTGGTCAGACAGCTTTTAGAATTATTTGAATCCCCATTGGTGTGTAAGTATACCTTTAAGGTTACTGAAGGCTTCAAGAGGAATTCCTGAAGTTTCATGAGCCACAATCTCCTAAACATATTTTCAGAATAGTCTGACGGGGCTTTAGATGGTCCAGACACATTAATCACCGTAATGTGTATTTGTGTGTGGGGTGGTAAACTGGAAGGATTTTGTTTCAGTGTTCCTATGCTACTTAAAACCCTTTCAAAGTTTTGAATGCTACCAAAGTTGAGTTGAAATGTTATTGGGGAGGCAATTTGAAGACTCTCCTCCGATCCAAACCTTGTTAGGCCCATCAATAAAATAGAAGACTTTTATAAATAAGCATGTGACCTCGCCACTTCATTAAGAGAGCAGAATCTGTGCATGCTTGTATACAATCATGCATAAGAAACCCATTGTGCACTTAGAAGGTGCTGCTTGTAATTCCTCTGTGAGAGGCTCTCCCTCTCAGTCCCCACACTTCAAGGTCATGCAATCTGAGTAGTGTCAGCCTGTCTCCGCTCATACGGATTAACACAAAACAAGACCTGACCCAGTGGGGAATCTCGGTGGAGAAAGAGAGAGAGAACAGCTAGCCTGAAGGCCAGCTTAACTGCTCCTCCCATCTGTGAATGCGGCAGTTCTCCCCTGTGATTAGGCTATTGAGAGTTTGGAAAAGGAAAGAGGAAAAAAAAAAAAAAAGTAAATTCAAAATAAATTAAAAGACCCACACTTAGAATTGGATACCAGCGAAGTTCATTTACAGTAGAGATAAAAAAAACAACATTGAGATGTCTGCACGGGAACCGTGAGCTTCTCGACTCTTTGCCATGAAAATTATTAAATATTTGATTAGTCTCACATGTTCCTGCCCTTTTGCGTGGATAAAATACAGGTGATGTATGGGGAAAGTTCAGCCTTTGGCCATTCATTGACACAAGGCCCTCTTACAGTGAAATATAGCATGAGCAAACAAACCAGTTAATGAGAGGGATGAAGCTCAAGTTCATCTGAAATGTTAATTGTTTGGGGTTTTAGAATTCATATGTAGTTCCAGTTCCTTAACTGTTACTTTTTCCTCAAGGAGCAATTTTATACAGTAACTGTCATAGTTCAAACTATAGATAAGGTAAATCTTACTCTGCATCCAAGTAAAAGATGAGCATAAGTGTGGATGTGTATTTGTACAGTGGCTATAGGTAGTATTCACCAGCATTGGACCAGAAATTGTGATGCATTTAAATGGGAGTTTTGCTCACCCCTTGATTTAGACAACCTATAACTGTTGGTTCACAGTTCTAATTCTCTTGCTTCTTCAAAGTGTTGAGTAGGTTGTATAAAGTGTCAGGTTTTTAACACAACAATGGGAGGTGAATACTCCCTATAGCCACTGTATACATTTCATACTTCGTGTACTGCTTGCAGTGTGATATGGTTATGAGTGTCTTTATAATATTTCCTTTATGAACAGAGTGCACCCCTTCAATGTTATTTCTATACTTAATTAAGTTATACAGAGGTGTTAAACACATTTTTTGTAATCACACTAATCTACCTCCATATCCAAGATAACCTAAGCTAACATTGTTCCCCATTTGACCTGTATGTTGTTTCTCTTCCCAGGTTCCCCTTATACCCCAGAGGAGAGAGGTTTCAGTTTGAATATGGCGTCTACCTTCTCAACAAAAATATTGCACAGGTGAGTTATCAGCAGGACCTGCTTTCCACACATAGCTGTCCTCCTTTATTTCTTCTTAATAATGCCAACAAAAGATATATATCCATAGAATTTGTCTCAAGCCACTTAGAAAGGCATAGAAGAGCAATCTTTTTCTTTTTTCAGAATTCAAATGATAGGAAATATGAGAATTGAACCGTTTTGTCACTCTTGTAGCCGACACAGTTCTCCATCTGGGGGGAATGGGTTTTGCAGGGCCTGGCTTTACAGACGTGCACAACAACTCTGCACATGTGGGTAGACGTCCTCCTGGCTGTAGCTTGATAAACACGTGTTTCTCTTCCCAAGCCTGCTGTATGGCAGTGCCTACACAGATGAAAGTGTGGGTAATGTGTTGACCTGAGAGAATTTTGCTTCTAAATCATTTAGCACCAAATATAACCATTTGCATTCCATTCTATTTTACTTTTAACACAGCAGCAAGAATGAGAAATTATGGTCTCTCTAGTGAATTCGGAAGCAATTAGTAGGAACAGGTGGCTCAGTTCAAATGACCTTACTGGGAGGTTTGAGTTGATGTACTGCCACAGATTGCCAGCCACTCGATAACCCTACACTGTCTTCCTTCAGTTAAACACCTTTCTAATAGACACTAAAAGAACTATAATAAGAAAAAACTAAGAGTGAAAGAACTAGAAGAAGTAAAACATTGTAACAGAGCGCAATAACTATTAAAAGAAGAAGAAAAAGCTTAATAGCACAAAAGATTTGTCTTCAAAATGTATTGAACTTGATTGGAGACACATTCAGGCTTTGAACTTGAACAAAATGTTAAGAGATTGTAAAAGTGAGAGGCCATTCAAACTCTGTCGTTCATTTGGATGCTTGTGGCTTATTGATCCAAGAATCTCATCCAGCTGTTTCCTGAAGGATCCCAGAGATTCAGCTTTACCAACATGGCTTTCAGGATAATAATTTAAAAAATAAACACGCCATGGGGCTTTGGAGTTTTTCTTTCTTTCCTTTTTTTCTATGTAAATAAACCCAGTGCCTTGAGTGAGGGCTTTACAGAGCCCAGCTGTGAGTAAGTGTATCAGACTCTCCTCCCTCGACGTGTACCTCTGAAGCACTGATGTGAAATGAACCAGTGGCCTTTTATTCGCCCTGCAGTTGCCTTAATTGGTGACCGAACAATACATGTTTACCCAGGCCACTCTTTTGGAGCCATTTAAATTCAACTGACTTGTCAGGGAGTTATCAGAACCGAAGAAGGACTTAAACCTGAAAATGTAGTCCTTTTCTCTCTCTCCCTCTTTTAGTCGCTACTGCAGGTTACAGAAGTACTGCGATTCATTCGGAAAGTATAGTTTTAATGGGGGCGGCTGGACATGTTCTTAATAAAGGTAATGCTATCGGATTTAGGGCTTGCATTAGATACCTGTTTAACCGAGACAGGATATGAAAGTCATCCAAGGGTATTATGGGCCAGATGGAGCTGGTCACGGAACAGTGTGGTGATGTCAGTGTCCCCAGATCTGTAAGAAACCCAAGCTGACCGGTTTTCCATGAGAGCCTCAGGCACAGTCTTGCATTTGGCAGTGTTTTCCGAAATTAGCTTGTTTTGCAGTTTTATTGGTAATGCTCGCTTTGTTCTAAATAGGTTCAGTGTGCATTGTTATCTGGCATTTCTAATAATTACATATGCCTGTAAGTACTTAATATAATTTATAACCTTCAAAAATCATATCAGCATTTCCTTTTGCTTGCATTCACTTTCCTGTCAGCGTCTTCACATGCAATTTGGTCCGCACACGTTTCGGGGGAAACTGCAGATTTGCAATGCCCAGGAATAAGTCCTTAGTGATTTGCGGAGTAATGAAGCTGCGATGTAATGAACTCGATTAAGATTTGATTGGAGCTCATTACCCGAACCAGCAAATGGCAGAATTTATCTTGATTGGTAATTTCTAACAAGCCTTAGTTTGTGAAAATATTATATTTTAAAATGCATAGCATCGAGAAGGAAAACAACATCACAGACTTCAAATGAGAATTTAGTGGACCGCAAATGTTCCTGCTATTCAGTACAAAGAGTGACTCTCGGAGACGATGCGGACAGGAACATTGTCTATTGTTTATTTGCCTTCGTTTGCCAGTTTTTTCACCTGCATCCGTGAGAGTGGCTGGGACTTCCCAGCAGTCCTGCCGCTGCTCTCATCACATCTGCGTCCTGCGTCTTCTCTTGTATAATGACCCCATAAAATGTGGTTGAGCTCCGGTGCTTTTACCGCACAGAAAGAGTAAAATAAAAATCAAACACTTGAGCTTTGAAAATTATAGTGTGTGTATGAAGGAAAAAAAAAAAAGATCACATCATAAGGTTCTGTACCTAGTGAATATAGGTTACAGATGCTCCGTATAAGAATTCACATCTGTTACAATTTCAAAATGCAAGTGCTACATTTGTTGTGGGATGTGAACTGTGTATCACTTGCTTTTATATGCTGGCCTATTTTATCTTTATATATAAGTACACACACGCACACACACACACACACACACACACACACACACACACACACACAGGGTGTACTATAAAGTTACTTCATGCATTCCATTGCTTATAACTCCCAAACCGTAACACATGTGTTAACCTAATAAAGTGTGTATCACACTGGGTCATGCCAAAAGCATTCCCACAGTTTAGTCAGTTTTGCCAGTGGGAGGCGCCACTTACTTGAATGCTGTGGCAAACTGACACTGATCTTGGGAATGGCACTAGAAATGACATAGCCCCCAAAGTGTTAAAATGTGCAAATATATACAAATGTTTGTGTTTCACCCCAAGGTCCCTGTCTATGCACACTTAGTTCCACAAACCTATGTATTAAGGTTTGGAAATCGCTAACAACAGAATGCATGAAGTTTTACCCATCATGATTTTGGACATATCTAACTGAGTCGCACATACCCAGCAGTTTAACCACTTATCCTGAGAGCCACAGTTTGTTCCCTTTTATAAAAATTGCTTGTAGTCTATTTCTTGTTAATTCTTAAGGCTTTATTAGTAAATAATAGCTTTATTGACCCTAAATATTACAAAATTGAGCTTGGTTTCCTACTTAATATAATTTACTAAGAGGCTATGTCTAAGGGCTGGTTGTTATTATTTTGTTTTTGAACAATGTTATTTGCTCCTGAATTAGCCTGCAATATATATGGATTTGTGTGCCTTTCTGTTGAAACAAACCAGATATCTGGTTTCACAGCAGTTTCTGTCTTAAATGTAAAAGATTAAACATACATATTTTATTAAATTGCCCTGTGTGCTCTGTTTGAAAGTGATACAGGGCAGCTGGCAAAAGAACAGCACCAGGAGGGGCTCTTTGAAGTTCTGGCCTCAGTATTTTGTTTTTATTTATACCTCATGTCAAGGGTAACAGGACACTGTATAAAGTCAGGTGTTATCGCTGTTTATTGTGGTTTTTTTTGTTTTTTTTTGGTAAGCAGAAGACATAGAATTGAACAAGATGGGATATGTTTTTTTTTTCTAAATGATAAAACCCTGTATTTTAGCCAGCTTTTATACTTGGCATTAGTGAGTGTCAAAGTGAGGCCCAAATCCTTGTTTATTGTCCGTGTGAAGTCTGGATATTAGATTTGATTGACTATTTGCACTGCTTACGCCAGACTTCAGAGCTATCGAATCCATAGAAACCAATTTCCATTTGCAAGTTGTAATTTAAAAATAAATATGGATATTAAAAGGAAACCAGTTTCACCCCATAGTTTGTATACGCTATTTAAGAATATAAGAAAGTGTACAAGCGAGAGGAGGCCATTCGACCCATCGTGCTCGTTTGGTTTACATTAATAACTAATTGATCCAAGGATCCTATCTAGTCTATTTTTAAATGTGCCCAAATTTTCAGCTTCCCCACATTGCTGGAGAGTTTGTTCAGATTGTGACGCCTCTCTGTATGAAGAAGTGTCTCCTGTTTTCTGTCTTGAATGCCTTGAAGCCCAATTTCCATTTGTGTCCCTGGGTGCGTGTGTCCCTGCTGGAAAAGCTCCTCTGTTTTGATGTGGTCAATGCCTTTCATGATTTTGAAGACTTGAATCAAGTCCCCACGTAGTCTCCTCTGTTCCAGGGTGAAAAGGTTCAGGTCCTCAGTCTCTCAGTAGGACATTCCCTTCAGACCTGGAATAAGTCTGGTTGCTCTCCTCTGAACTGCCTCTAGAGCAGCGATATCTTTCTGGAAGTGTGGAGCCCAGAACTGCACACAGTATCCAGATGAGCTCTTACTAGTGCATTGTACAGTCTGAACATCACTGCCCTTGTTCTCAATTCTACACTTTTGACAATATACCCTAGCAGTCTGTTTGCCTTTTTTATTGCTTCCCCACATTGTTTGGATGGAGAAAGTGAGGAGTCCACATAGACTCATAGGTCTTTCTCATGCGTTACTTCATCTATTTCTATTCCCCCCATAGTGTAATTATAGTGGACATTTTTGTTACCTGCATGTAATACCTTGCACTTGTCCACATTGAATTTCATCTGCCAGGTGTCGGCCCACGACTGAATATTATTTGAATCCCTTTGAATAACCTGTGCTGCCAAGATTGTATCTGCTGAGCCACCTATTTTAGTACCATCTGCAAATTTGACAAGTTTGCTGACTATCCCAGAGTCCAGATCATTAATATAGATTAGAAAAAGCAAAGGCCCTAGTACTGATCCCTGTGGAACTCCACTAACAACCTCACTCCAGTTAGAAGCGACTCCTCTAATCGACACCCTCTGTTTCCTAAACATCAACCAGTTCATAATCCATCTACTTACATTACCCTGAATGCCTACAGCTTCCAATTTGAGGATCAGTCTTTGGTGTGGAACCTTATCAAAAGCTTTTTGAAAATCTAAGTATATCATATCATATGCTTTCAAATGATCTACAGCTGCAGTTGCATGTTCAAAAAAATATAATAAATTAGTAAAACGTGATTTGCCTCGTCTAAACCCATGTTGACTATCTCAAAGAATATTTGTGCTGTTCTTATTAGATTTAGCACTGTATTGTTTATTTCAGTAGTTGACACTTGCCATTACTGATTTGAAAGGCTTTGCCGCATGCTGGAAACGGTGTCATGTTGCTTAGCGATATGAAGTAATGGTAACTTTGTGAGCAAATGCTCTTCCTCCATGGCAGATATCTGCTCAGGTGTGAGTTTGCTGGTGCGACAAGACCTCCCAGGGGGGACCTGAAGCCGTAAAAGCTGTGAATTAAGCAGTGGAGCTTGTATTTACACAGACAAATTACACAAGTTAGTGAAGTTGGCTCGCAACAAACACAAATCTGTGGATCTGTGCCATGTGTGCTTTTTATCCACAAGGCAGTTGTGAAACAGGCATGTGGAGCTGATTACACAGAAATAGACAGTACAGAGTGTCTGAAAGCTGGGGATTGACCATCAGTGTTTAGTGTTAAACCTGTGTTTTGCTTTATGGGCAAGGGGCAGGAAACAAAGCATTAAAAATGTAATCATCTCTTTCCTGTGACAGATAAAAAGTATGGGTGGTGGGGAACAACAAAAAAATAAAGTGGTATTTGCAGTATTCCGCCTTTAGATCCTTTACTGCTCTTGTAGTGAGGGCCTTCGACATTGCCTAGAGCCTGCAATGAAGTTTGCATCTGTGCCAACTGAAATGGGAATAAAACTATAGCAGTTAATAGTTTATATTCCAGTCCGGATTATACAAGCATAAATTGATTTTCTCCTAGTTTTGAACCATACCGAACAGACGTGCACCTTTTTTCTGACTTCTGTTGCTGTGAAACACTGGTTGCTTGGGTGCTCAGGTGGAAAGCAGTCCTGAGGAAGGTGCAAGATTAAGGGACATCCCTGGCCATAGTAAAATAAAGCCCTGGGCCTTGCCAGTCTAAAAAAATAAAAAACAAAATGCCATTTGTATTGTGCGTAGGAGACGTGTGTGTTTATCCGTGAACTTGGAAGTCGTCATACCCAATTAATGCAAAACTCCTGTTCTCCAGTTTAGGCGTCCTTTAAGGCTAAATCAGTGTAACCTAAGAAAACTGGAGGTGTGAAACTCAATTGAGTTATTCCCAGCGAAGGCTTTTAATTAATTAGAAATGCAACTCCCGCTGCTTACGGTCCTAATAGGCCTCACCGTTGGAAAGCTACGTATCCAATCAGGCAGCGAAATGGGGGGATGCTTTTGGCTCTGGAAGGAAGTCCCATTGCTATTATCTCATGTGATTACATTTATAGAAACCATATGAAGCAGCCACAGTGCTCCAGCGTGTGAGAAAGAACAGTGTGTGATAGTCATATCTTACTTTCTTTGGAAGGTACTACCATAAAATTTGTGGCATTACATTAATTTAAGAATGTACTCATGGAAATTATCTCCAGCTATTACCTTATTTCCTTTTCTTGTATTTTATATATATATATAAATATATGAACTTCATCAGGAGAACAATGGCTCTTTGTGAATTTGAATTGGTTTCAGGTTGATTTATTACTGAAAACTAGGTTATATACGTTTATTTGGTTAGCATTTCCTCAGATTTTATTGTGTATTTAATCTGCATAATAAAAGTAAAAATGACTAATTAATGTTTCTTGTACCAAGTTTGTCGCTCAGTATTGATTTATAGCATTAACTAGCACTCTTCCACTAATGCTTTAAATAAACTATTTCTGTCCCCAATGCACCAATCTTACTTTAAGGAAATTTGTTTGACTGAAGGAAAAAGCAAAATATTATTATGAGCTAGTTGTGTGTATTAACATGGCACACTAACAATTACTTCTTATATGCTCAGAAAACACCCAACTTTAAAGTTCGTGGTTTGTAACATTTAAAAATAAAATGTGACCTAACCTGGGTTTAGGGAATGAATATCATTCATTATACAGACCTCACTGATCGCACTCTGTCCGGTGGAGCGGCTGAGTGTCCATGGAGACTGTTTACTTTATTGTGTTTCAAGTCAGACGGGTAAATATGAAGGGGAAAAAAATAACATTCCCTTGTGTGAATGTTCAGTAAAACACACAAAAGTAGAGAATATTTAGAAGGAACTATTCCAGTGCCTAACCTGCTATTCAGTGTCTGCTTGTGGTTGAGGAGTCAACCCACCATGGTCCCAAAAGTATTCCCAAAGACAGGCTCCAGCGTCTACTGTTCCCCACACAAACATACGCTTATTCCACCACCCGTAACCCTTCATCTTAACAAACAGCTCCTGTAGCTCCCAAAAACACCAAACCTTCGACGTGTTTATCCATCTGCTTTGAAAGTCGCGGAGCTGGAATTGATCAGGCCTAACCGCCCAAACTGCCATTTTCAATTCCAAGGAAAAGTTCCCACAGAAAGAAAAGGGAACACCCGTTTCCATTTGAAAAGGTTTTTATTCGATAAGTATATAATGGACCTCTGTACTTTTTCTGGGGTCTTGTTAAGCTGGAGTTGTACATGTGTGTCGACTTCTTTCTGCCCTACTGGAGAATCCGGAGAGCTCAAGGCAACGGCCCTGAGGTCATATTAGGAATCACTGGTCATTAAACCCCCACCTAACCCAACATCTTGCATCTGATGTGGGGTTCACTTCTAATACGGCAGAAACATGTTTTGCATTTCAGTGCCATTAGGGTGCCACTTAAAAAGCACTCTCTGCACATCCATCTGAAAAAGAAAATCAATTAGCTGAGCTTTATTTGTCATATTTCAAGCTCAAATTATTTTTGGCAGACTATAACTTGGTTAAATAATCCTGAGGAAAATGCTAAGTACCGTATTTAGTAATTATGTTAGAGATCTAAAATAATATGCATAGAGCCGTTCGGCTGACTTCAGACGGCATCTTGTGAAATGGGTTATGAATTACATGGCTTATTCTTTACAAGCTGGAGGCAAGATAAATTCCTCCATTGAAGTGAGTACCTGCCTTTGACCTCGGTGTTTAAATCATTATGTAAAATGGCAACAGTTTGTAGTCTGAACGAGCATTAAAGGAATTTGTGTGTCCATAAAATATTCAAATAGCATTGATCTGAAAGTAAGGTAGGAGCTTGGTACGCTAATATTAAAAAAGTTAATTATATGATAGAGAAGTACATGGATGACATTGCCTTTGCTTTGGTTAAATATATCCATTTGTAGACTGATTTGTTAAATACTTTGTCGTTTAAACACTTGGCCATCATGAGCTTTTTAAAAAAAGTCGATTTACATGTCTGGTAGGCCCCTTCTTAGCCTTTGAATAGAGACAAATGTGTTTTTACTGTAGAAAAATGATACACTGCAGTTTTCATTCTCTTTTGCGTTCTTTGCATTACTTCATGCTCTAAGCTTCAGAAGAAACGAAGGAGAGAAACAAGTAAAGTCAAGTGTGCTGGCCCTCAGCTGTATCTGGAAGTCTGAGTCTTTTTTATTAACGCAAATATTTTCCCTAATATTGGAGATGATTAATGAGCTGGATTGCACAGAAGCCTTTGGCATGCAGGCAACAGAGCCATTTCTCCATGTGTCCCAGCATCTGGATGAAGCTGCCAAGATGTTTCAGATACAGATGCATGCACAGTTCTCTACTGAATGTCTTAATTCATTGCCCAGCTACTGAAGTCATGCTCTGTGTCTTCCTACTGGATCTGCACTGATTGGCCGACCAATCTGAAACAACTTAATTGTTTGTTTTGGTTGTTATCAGGTTTTGTATCGCATTGAGCTTAATTCCCAGTCTCTGACGATGAACCATGCTATGAGATTTGCAGATTTGGATGTGCCTGTTATATAGCTTCTGCCTCTGCACATGGCATTATCAGATGTTGTGAATCAACTTCCTCCAGAAAGAAAATGAGGTGTCAGGACAGATCAGAAACACCCGGCCATTTTAGTTTGCAAGATTCTGCGTTTGTCTGCTGGGGTAAGACATGTTCGATTACTTATGTTACTTTGTAATGCATTGGGGGATTGCAGTCAGATGTGCATTGCTGAGGAGGTAGTGTGTAAATGTCAGCTGATTGCACAGTGAGGATTTGGGGTGTCTGCTGGCCATCAATACACAATGGAGAATAATTCCCAGCCTGCTGTTCTTCACCTGTGTCTTTCAAAGAATTTGTGGGGACAGATGCACCCTGGGACAAATAGTCACCAGAAATGTCATGATTAAGTTCTAGTGCCCTGCCTTCTTGCTGGGGCACTTACATTCCGCGCTTATAAATTTGCCTGTTTTATGAAATGCAGAAAGTGTGATGTGCCCTTTTGATTTTTCCACGATATATATAGAACAGAAGCAGCCCTAATATAAGTCAACAGGCACTGACCCCAGCAGACAGGACTCTCTGTGCACACAGTGTGAGCATGGCACTGCAGCTTACTGGCATCTTCCAGAGTCATTCCTTATTATGATATATTGTGCCGTTCTGGAGCCTGATTAAAGCCTTTCGGTGCAGTTGTTCAGCTTGATGGGGTGCTGGAAGGTGTGAGCTGTTCTTTGAGCTGCTGCCCGGCTGCTGTCAGGTGACAGCCGATGGCCTCACACTTCCAGACTCCTGGGCTCACATGGCGGGTAGTTTAGCAGTGGCAGACCTGGGGCCGGGGCCAGTGCCGTGATTTATAAACGTATGTGGGACTGCAATAATATGTCATTGGCCTGCGGTTTCTAATTTTATGATTTTGAGCCGAATGTGGCCGTCCGCACACCGTGATTGGCTTCTGCATTTTATTAGAATTCCTCTGGACAGCCACCCATTGCTTTATGAAACACTTAAATCGTCTAATTGAATTTCCATGGTTTAAGGTCGGTAGGGGAGGTTTACCTATCACCACCAAGGTGCAAAATAAACCAAATATGCACAAAATATACATCGGAGGCAGGGCTAATCCGGTGCACTGTGTCCCGCATGTGTTTTTGCTAGCAGGGTGTGTTCAGTGTGGTGTGAAGGGCACGGCGGGAGAGGAAGCTGGGAAAATATTCTCCTGGGGAGGAGGTTCACTGTGCGAAAACAGCAGGTTTTCTGTGCATTTGTCGACCTGTATATTTTCTCACGTCGGTGTCTGGAGGGCTATGGTTTTTACTGGCAAGCGCTACAGTCCGCATGACTTTGGAAGTGCAGTGACAGTCCTTAACATGTATATTGACGGGTAAAAAGGGAGGCGGAGGGGTTGGGGTGAATGATTTGGTCCATGTGCAAATCAAGTTGCCCAAACCCTCCCCAGTTTCCTTTACATACCTTTCCTATCCTTAACAATTGCACTTGCACCCTAATGTTACTACTCATTTGCCATTCTTTTCAGTTTGACTGTGTTTTTCATATGTTTCACAGTGGTTTTGCTATAATCACTTAACAATTTGCCTTTGGTTCCATTATTTATACCGCAACAGCTCTTAGAATTATTTTGAAGCTTTGTAGAAGATAGCCTATATCTTTAATTGTCGTCTTTCTTTGCAAACAAGTAAATGATAGTCTTTTGAGGGGGTGATCATGTCATTTATTGTGTTCTTTACTTTTAACAAAACGAGTATTTTAGATGTGTGAAAATGAGAAAAGAACTTCAACATCTGTACTTAGTTTTTTATTTAATTTTTTCGCAGGTTTTGCAGTATCATTTTAATAGGCCAACGTGTAAAGACGCCTCTTTGGAGCTGTGATGTGCTTTTTACATTAACCATCCCTTCTGTGCTTTAAGAGTCTAAATGAAATTGACATGCAACTGCCAGGTTTTCTTTGACGCAGCCAAATAACAAAACTGTGGAAAACACAGTGTAGAGGATCAGAAAAGTGTTGGCTTTAATACACAGTCATTTTGTTAATGACTTGGCTAGTGTTTACATCTGTTCAAAATTTATAGCTAACCGTCATGCTGGAAGTGTCTGTAAAGGTTAATGCTTCCCAAATACTGCATTTTCCACATCATTTTGATATTAAAAGCACATTGAGATAAAACTCCCTTCATGTTTGATAAAATAAACCTTTGTGGTGGGAAGGCTTCTAAGAAGAGTTTTGTAATGTTTTTGAGGAAGAAAATGGAAATGTGTGAGATATTATGTGTGTATACTTTTCTGGAGGTTTTAAAATAGTTCCCTTCTCTTCACACTACATACTAGAGAGTAGTTGTCTTTTGGGGGTTGTTATTAATGTTGTGTAGTGAATTCAGATCTGTTTTGCTTTGCTGCTTTGGTTACATCACAGGCAGTCTCAAAGGACTCCTTCCTCAGAACACAGTCCTCACTGGTTTAGTACCTATATAGAGACGTATAAGAGACTTCAGTCTTTTTCAAGGGAGCCTGAACTAAATCAAACTGATCAAAGAATCGAGAATCCTGATATGCAAGAGGGGCCCCAACTGCAAAGTGTGAAATAAACTTTATTAATATCGCCATTCATAAAGTGGAAATGGCGCTCGGTAAGAGCCAGTCCATGTACTTATTTTTTTTCTTGGCATAATAAAAAGAAAACAAATCTGCTGTTTTTGTTAATTTATGCAAACCTTAGTGTTCAAACTGCCGTTTTTGTTAATTTATGCAAACCTTATGTCGTTTTCAAAGTGTACATCTGAAATGGCCCCTGTTCTGCTTCTGGACTTAATTAAAAGTAATTTAAAATAAAACAATACTTACCCATCTGGTTGATATTTAAAAAATGTCAACTATTCAGATACATGTCAAGATTTTGAAGTTTCCACGCCATGTGGCTCTTGTTAATGTTTTCAGAGTTGTGACTTTTTAATCTTCATCAACTCAGAGGTATCCTTGATTTAAAACTTCACTTCTTGAGAGAACAGTAAAACAATAGAGAAAAGAATCTCAATTAAACCTTCAATTACAGAGATTTTGACAGAGAGTGTCAAACGTCAACATGGAGGCAAAGTTTAACCACGTTAGCAGGCTCAGTTACCTCCTTGTCATAGATAAGAAAAATTCTGCCGGATAACAAGAATAATTAATTGTGTTAAAATAACCTTCATTACAGCATACCATTCCTGAACACAGAGGTCTTGGGTTCCTTATTAATTGAGAGATTACTTATGAATTCTTTACACTTCTCAGTAACAGAGTCTGCAGAATAATTCTACTGTTTCAGACAGGTAATGAAGCCAATTGTAAAATAAACACCTGCTTCTGATATCTGAATTGTTTAATTATATGATTATTTTAAAGAAAAATTGTCTTGGCTAATTGGTGTACAATGTCTCCGCCACAGTCTCCAGGGAAACTCTCCTCTCTTGACCAACATGCCTGATCTAAAAGTGAAGTTCTGTTCCATTGCTGGAACATGTAACTGTCCTAAAATAGTGGTTTCCTACCACCTATATTTATATTTACACATTTATTTTTTGCTGGAAAATTACAGGTCAGTCTAAGAAGTAATAACATATTACAGGTTGAGGATTGTGCTTTTCAAATATTTGTCTTAATGTAGGTATTTAAAAAAAAAAATGTAATCGACATGAGCAAAAATCTAGAGCTCACATTTAATTTCTTTACCAATAAATACAAAGGACAGTGTTTATTTATTCTTACGATAAATATAACTACAATATACAATCAAAGTTACATACAAATTATGTAGATGTACCCAATCTGAAATTGATTTTAGTTTTATTTTTATTAGAGGGGGCAGACAAAGTGTAATGGCGATCTCTGAGATATACTTGACATTTTGTGAAAGGAATCTCAGATTTCAGGCATTGGAAGACAGCAGATTTGAACGTGTCAGTTCAGGAATGCTAGAACAGCATCTCTGGGTTCCTAAAGTCTGACATGTAAATTATTATCTCATGGAAAGTGTCGAGAGCCTGCATTCTCCTCGTTATAACTTTCTCAAGACGTGAAGCATGGCGCGGGGAAATTATTTTCAGCAACCACCAGCACTTCTAGATGCTGACTGTATCCATTTCCATTTTTGGTTAGTTTTTCATAGACCAAAGGAACAGGCTTTATGATTTTTAATGGGTTTTAATTGAACTGACATTTATTTAATTCATAACTCTGGGTGTAGATGAGATAATTGTAATTTGATTTGTTTGCAAAGAAATTGGCCAATTATTAATCTTCCTTTTATGTGTGTTCAATGGTGATCTGCAGTCTGTTATTTACAATATGTTGTCAGAAAGATCTTTTAATTCAGATCTTCAATGGTTTATGTGGATGTTTGTGGAAGATGCCTTTGTTTTATAAGCATATGTAGATTTGTAGATTTAACTTCAAACATTATTTGATTAACAGCCCACAAATCATTTAAAAGTGCTGTGAGCCAGTACTGCTTTTAATAAACCATGGTAGATTTTTTTTCTTTATACTTCTTGACCATTTTGGGAGTTGGTTTGTTTTTCTTTTTATTTCATATTTGAATCTAACTGGATAGATCTAAATATTCTCTGTCTATAATGCGCCCCCAGTCCCCCCAAGCAAAGAAGGAAGAAGAAGAAAAGAAAACCCGAAAAATTAATACGGAAATCACATTAAACGGCCTAAGCCTTGGCTATAATTGCACTCGGCACAAGAACCCTCGCGCTCATTAGGCTAGGAAGAAACAGCTCTCATTTTCAATCAGATTTCATTTTCTGGGCTTTTCATTTGCTTTTTTTTGCAATTAGTGGAATACGCTATAGATATTGGCCCTCTTGAAGTTCGCAAGAAAAAGGTGTGAGGTTACTCTTTTCTTGGACCATGACAATCCCTGTTTTGTGTTTTTCTTTTTTTTTTCTTTCTTTCTTTCTTTCTTTTTAATCCTTGACTGAAGTCCTAGCCAGTGGCTTGATCAATGGTTGGCACAGTTTGAGAGGCAACCAGTAAAATAGGAGGTAACGCACTTAATCTACAGCTTTACTACCCTGCTTGTTTTCAAAGGAAGGATTCCTCGCATGTGTTCTGTCATTGTGGGCGGCTTTGTGCCCAACTCGGGGCTCAAACGCCACTGAGGAGAAACGCGCAGATCCTCCTCGCTCTGTGAAATGATTTACAGTCTGATTCTGACCAGACTGAGCCTCTTTATCCTGTGTCACTGTGTACTAATGAGATGATTAAAACTGTGAAAGGCGTCATTTACTTTTCTCATTTTCTGTCCGAAGACAGTATAGAGGACTTGAAGATGCATTGTGTATATTTATCATGTAAGTCGTGACGCTTATGGAAAATAATTGAGAGCAAGATCACTTCAGTTTACATTTTAAGACATGGTGGATAATTCTTCTCAATTGTTAAAACGTAGCAGGAATTTGTGTTGGCTTATATCAGAAGTGGAGATCTGTTCTTGCATGTCGGATGACTGCTTGTTAGAAAATAATAAAGTAGCACAGTGTATAAATAATACTAAACCGTACAAACAGATGCTGTATATTTTAAGATTTAAGCTGGTACTTCAAGAGAATCTGTGTTAAAGAACATAAATATTGGTGTAACAAATGTACTATTTCCACCTTGTTAAAGGTGTTAAGAGATACCGTTTACCCAGTATATGTGTTGATTTTTATTCTTAATCCTTACCAGCAAGTCCTTCTTGTTTGTCTTCATGAAACTGGCATTGACATTAAGCAGAGCCCATCCTCACTATGGGAATATACAGTCTGGCCCTCTGAACATATACCCAGCTCCAACAGCACAAATCTGAACAAGTGCAGAATGTTGTGCGCTTTCCAAAATAAACTAGACATGGAATCACTACGGGCCATACAATTTTCAATGGATACCAGATTTGAAAAACAAAATGAAAAAGGAAAATAAAGGTTTTCCTCCAGTGCTGTGCCCCAAATGTGTGTCTTCCCAAGCCGGCTGTACAGCCACAGAGGATTAATTGTGCTGCATGCTGTCCTCCTTTTAACTTGTGTTTGCAAGAGAAACGCACTTTATGTTCTAATCTTGGACAGCACAGAAAGGCTGGTATTTTCCCTGCATTTGCTCTCGCTCTCAATATAGTTTTTAATGAGCTGAAGGTGCTTTTTCAGCCAAGCCATGGGGTTCACAGTTCAGTTTGGCCTGAGCAGCCATTCTTTCTCTAATAATAAAATGAAAATTGACACTAAAACTCTCCTAAACATATATATATATATATTTTTTTATTTATTTTTTTTTTTTTTTGGCGATGAATATTTTAAATGCTTTTTCCATGCTTTAGAGCACCTGTGGGTCTTTCAGAGTACAGCACCAGTGACTGTCGTGTTCGTTCAGCTTTTACATCAGCGTCATCCAGTTTATTATGGAAAACCAATGGAGCAGGAAGCCGTGATTTAATGGATCGCCTTAACGTTTATTCATTCAACACTGTCTGTTCCGTTCTTTAGTGAATGTTTTTCTTATTGTAAATGTTGCCAGAAATTATTTAACCAGGTCCTTTATATATTTATATATATAAATATGTGTATATATACACACACCGTGTTACGAATTTTTCACTCCTAAATCAGGTGTTCAGTTCACTACAGTTTGCTCCCGTAAATTCCTGTAACCTTTTACATTTTGTAGAATAAACATCAGCAGGCGTTCGTCCCGCTTTCGACTTTTTATCCTCCTGAGCTTTACAACCATTTTCTATTTAAAACGGCATCCTTTCTCAGTAGCACACAGTGGTTGGGAGGGCCCTATCATAAACGGCTCAGAAACTAAATTTGCTGAATAGGCTGATTGTCCAAGAAAAACAGTTGCCGTGATGTGCTGTCCCCCCCCCAGCCCCCCTGCCCCATCACTTTCCTCAATTCCTTTTAGTTTTTTTTTTTTTTTCTTCTTTTTATTCCTGATATAAAAACTTCTGGTGCTGTGTTATTCTTTCCAAAGCATAATATATACTTTGTTTCTGCTGCTCTAAAAACAGACCACAATCTCTGAGCTTTATGATTCTTGAGACCATGAGTAGCTTATCTGTAAGTCAGCTTATGGGAAGAAGGTCTGCTAATGCTTAAAACTTTTTTTTTTTTTTCCTCTCCCCTCTGCTCTTCTTTGGTATTGACTTCAACTCCAACAAGTAAAACTATTTGGTAATTGGATTTGTTTTTTCTTCATTATAATCGATGTAATAGTCAGTGGACATGTTGGTGATGTTAGTGATGACTTGGCACTATTTCTTAAACAGGAAAAAAAAACAATACAACATCTTTTCAGGCTAGTGGGGTCAGTATTTATCTTTCAGATTTGAAAACATTTGAGAGACAGCTCAACAGTGGTCTTTTGTTTGGCTCTGTGTAGCTCGCTGTAATCACAGCCTGTTGTCCAAGTACAGTAAAGCTTGCGTGTCAGCCCGGACTCGGCCAGCTGCTACACGTACAGTGTCAGAGACTACAAGTGGTGTTGTTTAGATTCCTTTTTTCTTGTAAAACAAATAATAAATGTTTCCCTTCTGTGAAAGGGAAAGCAAGTCTGCTGCTTTACTTGCATGGAAGCCTAACACCTCCTTAGGTTTCCTAAATGAAACAAAGGATTTCATAAAGCTGGCTTTGTAATTTTAATAAACCCTTAATTTGTAGCACAAGGTGTCATTTTCATTTTATTGAAAAACAGAAATAAAAAGAAATGAAAAACGTAATTATTTTTCTCTGTATATTTAAGCAATTAGCTTTGACAGTTGTTGTTTTCCTTATTCAGATGTTACCGAGCAGTGACTCAAAGGTGGATCATACTGAATGTGACTAGACTGATTTTCCAGAGTGTGCTGATAGTTTGCATTGAAAAGAAAATTAAGTTAAATCGTTTCAGTTGGCAAGACTTTTCCACACCCACTGAGAACTAACTGATCTGTAAGTAAAGTCTTTCCAATGAATCAAAGTAATAAAAAAATAAAAAACTTTCTAATTTATAATTATTCATGATGGCCAATTTAATCATCAAATAGACTTCAGAAGCAACTCTTGAACCTTTTTTTAACCTGGAAACTTATTTCCCTTTAAAAACATATTTCCCTGCTGAGAAATAGACACAGACCTTAGTGCCTGTTAAAGTCAGTGAGTCTGCTTCCTCTTCCTTTACTGGCTCTACTGTTCAATCTGGAGAAACCTGAGAGCTGCTCAGTAGCCCCTCATTCGTGCTTCATTCAGCGTTTTAAACCCTTTCAGGAGATGTCCAGCCACTTCGCAGTTAGTTCCCATGGAGACCAAAGTGTGTGAAGTTATCGAGTGTAATTACTGAGGAGCACCATTGATGTCTTTAATGCACACATGGATGTCCAGTATTATCCTGCACATCTGGGCTCTCCCAGCAGGCGTCACTGTAGTGTTTTGTTCTTCACAGTGTTTAGTAACATGTATATGTGCCTTTGTTTATGACTTGCGATGGGAGGTTAAAAGCTTGGCATGTATTTGAAACAGACCATGGCACACATGTAGTTTGTTGGACACAACTACAATAGTGCTGGCTTTTCATGCTCAATTAAGCTACCATTTTACTCTAAGTGCCATTGACTGATAGCATGTATTCATGTGGGATTGCTGTGGTTGCGTGAGCCTTGAAGTTGCATGTGAGGGCAGTGCCCCCTAATTGCCCATGGAAGCCTGGCATTGTAGCATATTATAGCTAGATCATCCAATTATATGGCTGTTTTTTGCACAGAGATGTAATGTTGGTGGCTTGTGCTTTGTCTACATATTGTATGTTTTAAATACCTGCCTGTAGTGTTTAGGAACATTTTGAAGTGCACCTTAGCTGTCGCATACAGTTTGTACTGTGTAAACATCAAGCTCGGTCCTCAATCTGTGCCCCATTAAGGTAAACCTGGGTATTATCTATCTACTCTTGCACCATTGAGGCAAATCGCCTGGTTATCAAAAACATCAAACTTCAAATAATAATATTAATAGAGGACATTTACTGGTTTGAAACATTTTAAATAAAAAGCACAGGGGCTGCTGTAAAGAAATCTGTTTGTGTGTGTTATACATAATTTATCTGTGAGTATGATACAGTTCTAAATTGATGAAGAGAAGCCCCACATCTTTGTCTGTTTTACAGATTTATTGAACTTTATAGCCTCAGATCTTTGATAATCTCTTCGAAGTCGGACAGGCCTCAAAGTAATTTAGATAAGGTTTCAACAAAGGCTTTTTGCTGTAGGAAACTGTAGAACAAATACAATTTTGTGTGTGTAAAAGGATTGTAAAGTGGTGAAAAAAATAAGGAATTGAACTAATTTCATCACTCTTCTCTGACCCAAGAATTGGTCTGAGATGAAAGGAGACTTGGAAAAAAAATCTATTTTATTTTTAGCAGATATTTTATTTAATATTTTTCAGATTTGTGTTGTTTTTCCCCCGAATCAAAACTTATTTAAACTTGGGTTTCCCAAGTCAGGGAGACGGCAATAGCCATTGACAGAAACAACAGATGTGTTAACACAAATAAACACACATATTCTGGAACGAGTTCGACAACAGAATGGATGAATCAGAAATAGTTTGGTTTAGAAATGTAACCAAACACTTCCAAGCATCCATTCCTTTCCTCTTGAATGGAAAAAATATTTTTCTAGAGCGAGAGGGTTTGGAGACGAAATGCAGGTGACTTTAGGTACAGCTCCTAAGTCCAATTAGAAGTGCTACCCAGGAGTCAAACTGAATTGTGGGTGACAAGCCATAGTTTTGATGATTACATTTTAGGGAATAAAATATATTTGCTTCAAAGAAGATCGGAAAACTCAGGAAATGGTTAAAGAAGAGAAAAAGATCGAGCCTTATTGTATTAACTTATTTTTGTACTGATTTTGGTTATGGATTATAGGATAAGTGGTTGTTTTAACAAAAAAGTATAGAACTGTATGTGTATTGTGTAGTAATGGCAGTGCAGGCGTGTGTAATTCACATTCTGACACGTTGATTCAGTGAAACAGGAAAGCGCTCCTCGCTTGACACATGTTTTAAATATAATATTAGAAACAATGTATTTCAGAAACCCGAGCAGCAGAATAAAAATAGCTCCTGAACGATTGCTTTGAGATTGCAGCTTGGCGACAGGGATGCTGTTGAAAGCAGTGCGTCTGTGTGGCAGGAGCTGGAGTGGATAATGAACTGCGGCCGGTGAGATTCGGTGCACGAGAGAGTTGTGTCCTGGCTGTGTCTTGTAGCGAGGGCAGACCAACAGGAAAGTAATCAACATCTGCAGCCCGAAGAGGATGGACTATTGATCTGGCACTGGAGTCTCGTTAAAACAGACCCAAGAATTTTCAGCAGAGACCTGAAGAATGTGTTTTGCGAGTGGTTGGGAATGTGAGATTGCTACACCTGCGTCGAGGCCTTGAAAGGCATAACAAAGCGTGGTGTTTTGCTACTTGCAGCGTGTTGATTGCTTTCCTTGGGGAGCCATTGCAACCGCGTGTCTCTCGTGTCCTTGGAAGACTTTCCACACGTGTGTTTTCAGAATGCACAAGACACCGCAGTTCGTTGAAATTGGATTAAATCTGTCCTTCTAAATTACTGTAATTCCTCAATATTCTGAGACTTAAAGGTCTACATCTGACCAACCTCTGAACAGAATAGTTTGTAGGCCAATATGTTACATAAGCTCAAAACAGTCATTGACATGAAGCTATGGTGTAAGGAATTTCATATTTTTCTTTCTATCCTGAATGTAATCCCATTTTTCTCAAACGATGCTAACACTCTCCATGAATTGTAACAATTGCGACTTTCTCTGTGGTCAATGCCAGCCGAATGATCTCACTTTTAACTGGTATTGCTTGATTTAAGGCTCCTATCCTCATGCAATGTGTCACATGCAGTTAAACATATAAACATCAAGAGCATCATTATGAATTATGACGCTTAAATTGAATCTATATGGACAATTATTATGGAGGAAAAAATATACTTTAATATGTTTCTTTAGCTGTAAAAACAATTGTAATACAGGTCAGGGGTAAAAAAAACTTTCCCTACATTTTTTTTTCTTAAGCTTGTTTTACTTTAACCAAGGTTTTTGTACATCTACTGGCCCCATGAAAGCCAAGGTTGTAAACATTAATTGTACACAGTTTGGCATTAGCTGAAATTCCTCTGTTATGGTGTAGTGCATCCATATAAACCCTTGCCATTGAATGAATGCTGCTGTGCCATTATAATTGCTTTCTTTAGGTTATAAAGTCTCCATGTGCCTCAGTAGCTTCCCATGAATGGAAAAATAGAGGCGAACACAAAGGTTATGCAGAGGCAGACCTAATATCTGTTACCAACAGAAATCACGTCAGGTTGACAGCTTACTGCCTACTGTAAAAGGCCTTCTGGGTGGGGCTGAATTGAGACCTCTCACTTTACAGCTCCCTTCAATGGGCTAGGTAAATTTCTCACCATGATCTAGTTAGCATTCACAAAGCGCTATCTACCAAGGGAGAGGGGGGGCAGATCAGTGTGGCTACGGCGACACACAGGTGGATTCAAATCCCTTTTCGCCCCTGCTGATAAGAACCTTTTTTTTTTTTTTTTTTTTTTAAGGCACACAGCTCTACTGTATACCCAAAACACAAAGGAGAGCACGGCTATAGCTTTGCTATTTTATTCTTCTCAAAGCGAAGCAGAGGGGAAATTGTAATTGTACATCTGACAAAGAACACCCAGAAATCCACTGCTGTGCATCTCGTACCCTTTCACCGTGCTATATTGCAATCTTACAGGGTCGTTAAAGGATCTCACAGGGGGTTCGAATTAATATTTGTTTTAGCTTTATTGTTGTTTAACCATAAAAAGAGTGATGTAAGAATGTACAACCGCTGCACCGTTTTGGGTCTTTTTTCAACACACAAAAAGACAGGCTGCCGTTGAGAAAGCTGTTATCCAGAACATGGGAACTCATGGTCAGATTTGAAGATTGTAATAGTTATCTATATTTTCACCTTTGGAAGTTGGCGAATTATTTACAGAATGTAATTGTAAGATATATTGTTTTGTTGTTCATTTCTTTCATAAAGCTGAAACCTTAAATGTGAACTTTTAAAGATGGGGAGAACCCAGGAGATGTGTGTATGTGTTTTCAGAGTATTGTATATATATATATATATATATATATATATATATATATATATATATATATATATAATAATGGAACATTCCAAGAAGTGTCACAAGTATTACCGGTCTCTGTAAAGTCAGTAATATACAATAAAATAAAACCCAGCGGCCGGGCACTGATGAGATGATGAAGATAGTTTCCAATAGTAGTGAAGTTACTAATTAAATTCATTGTTAGACTGAATCTTTCTTAAGGTCTCGCTGCCTGGCTATTCAGTCATCTTTTATTCCCTATTTAAACCCAACAACATCAGTTTTTCATATTAAGGTCTTCCCACTGTGCCTTTCAGTGCACTCATGTTAACTGTAATGTTGTTAATACTAACTACGAATGACATTGAGTTTTATGTTGAGTGCAGCTCTCTGGGGAGCATACGAGAAGTGTATTTTAGAAAATTATGCACATTCAGTGCTGTAAAAAAAGACTGCTTCATGTGGGTCGTCCTGTACCGTGTAACGTGGCCCTTAGTGTATGGGCTTGTTATGGTGACGTAATCCCTCTCTAAATGTAGTACAGTGTACAGGGGGACCGGTCTTTTTGCATAATGGGTTTGTCGCTCTGCCGGGGTGCATGGAGGTGGCGGTTCAAATGTGAGTGGAATTGGGGACTGCACCCCTCACACTGGTGTAGAAATATTGTTGAAGCATAGCCTGCCAGACATTATCTACAATACAGCATTCACGTGTCTGTTCTGCGGCAGTAATCGCTGAAGATGTTGGGGCAGCCGGTCTTATCCATTGGGAACTAACGCACACATAGCACAGCCAACAATGGAAAAATGAAGCTGCCACACTGTGCAGGGAACTGTTAGCGAGTATTAACTCTGTCAGATCACAGCGCGAGAGCGTATTTAAACAAATACCAACTGCACGCCAATCTGGCCAGATCTGGGGGTGAGATCTCAGAACTTAAGCACATGTGTTCAGATATGGAACTCTTTCTCCAAGTGTTGCCAATGGGGTGAAAAGATGTTGAATACAAGCCTCACGATGCAGTGAAGTCAGTCCAACGCTTTATCAGACTGCTTACAATTCCTTTGGCAGGATTTCAAGGCGTAGTCCAGGAAACTGTCTGTCATCACACACACCTGAAATTTTACAGCACAGAAAAAGGTTTCGAGCTAAGTATCCATGAAATCTCTGCAAGAGCAGGTGTGCTTTGTTTTAGCTGGTGCTTTTAAGCAGAAACGCTGAGCTCAATTTCAGGCTAAATATGGATAGCACTTTTGAATGATTGATTCAAACAGGACAGTTAGTTACAGAGGTCTTCCTTTTCTGCTTCAGAAATGTGATAAATCCCCAGCAGCCCCAGTTGCTGCGAGAGGCACAGAGCAGCACAAAGCACTGGCTGCCTTTCAGATAGGGTAAACTGTTCCAGCGTTTAGCAGCTATAAAACAGAGGGTTTTATTCAAACACCATATATATTCTTTACATGTTTTGGCATTTAATGTAAGGCATGTGTTAACACTTAAGCAACTAGGCATGTTATTAGTCTTGCTTAAAGAGAATCTTCAAAGGATAGCAGGAGTTCTGATGAAAGGGCGATGAAAAATCTAGAATTAATTTAATTAGGGAGGAATATTTACTGATTCACCTTAAATCCAAAGTTCCATTAAATTACTTTACTATCTGCTTAAAAATGATATCAGACACCATAATCTGTATGTTAATCCTTGTTCTACAAGTATTGATGATTTTTTTATGCACCTTATATATGTATGGATTTATGGGTAGAATCTGAGATTCCTTTCCCCATATACATGTCAGGGAATGTGCACATCAGTGTTATTGGTGGACATGACTTTCGTGAATTTGACAGGAGGTATATCACTGTAGTTATGCAGAAAGGTAAAAAATATTAGCATTTGTAACTAATTAGAGTTCATACTCCTGTCTTGCTGCGGAGCTCCATTGTTTTACCAGGGCTATTTTATTTCTAGTACTTCTGTACATTTTGTATTACTTTCTGTCAGCTAACCAACATCTTCATTAATCTGTTCATACAATATGATGTGAATATTGACTGCACGAAGTCAGTATAAAATGAAACGGAAAACTATTCTCACTTTTATTATCATGGAGGTCCATTGGGAAGCGCATCAGACGAAAAGTTAAATACATTTGCAGGGATGATTCTTTCCGGGCACCTTGCTAGAATACATTCCAGATGCAAAGCACAGGTTTATTCCTGCTCCTTAAGTCCAGCTTCCCCACTGTGCACATCACATCTACCTGCATTGTATCTGATGTTTTAAGTGTTTTCGGGGGGAGGAGATGTCAGAATGTCAAAATGAATAGTAGGAATTTAGAAGGAACGGATGGAGGGCACTGTTCAACTTCTAATGCTTTGCTGTTTTGAACTTTCTCCTGCCTGGTTTTATTACTGCTCCCCAGGAATCAAAACCGGAGGAACCAGTAATGAAATAAATACACCACAAAGCTCCATCTGAACTCTTGTTCTGTTACCTTCAAGGTTGGACTGGGGCCTCATTAGCATACAAATTGTTTGCAGTATTTCTGAACCTGTTGATGTTAGAAATTGCACTTTAAACAACCTGTTAACAGCACAATGTGGAAGCAGTGCTTCAGACAAAGAATAACTTACTCCTCACTGAGGCTGCAGGAAGTATGCAATCAGGACTTTCACATCAGTCTCTCTTCAAGAACTAAGAAGCACACATTTACAGGCTGCGATTCAGATGGAAAGTCTATAGACGTAACCTCACAGATCAGTAAGATCAACATTAATGTAGACTAATACATGCCAAATTATTGGCACCTTCTGAAGAACAGACACAGATGACCGGGCGTGCCTTGGACACGTTTTGTTTTTTTGTAGCCACATTGTTTAACATACAAGTGAATTATATTTAGTTCAGGTAAGAAAGCATCTTCCATGAGCATGTGACAAGCAGCACCTTGCAACTGCAAAGATCTTATGTCAGGAAGGCATCTGATGAGTCTTGGTTATTTTTTGTTTCAGCTGAGATACCAGCATGGACTATCCACACCGGACCTCCGGCAAACCCTCCCCAACCTGAAGAACTTCCTAGAGCACGGGCTGATGGTGCGCTGGTAAGTCCTCCTCCTGTCCCTTCGGCCGCTCTGTCTGCACGTCATTGCAAACCACACTACTGGTTCTTCAAACAATGTATTACTAATGTTGACTGAGCAGGCTTTCAATTGATGGATTTGTACTGTAGCTGATATATAGTTGCACATTTCTGTGCAGAACATTTCTGAGATGACAAAATTACAGTGTACAGAGTGCTGAAACTTGAAAACCTCAAGATTAACGCTTGATTATTCTTCTCGGGGGTCATTTCTGCAATCAAGATCGTACAAAAGGGTGTTTGTATGACAAATCAAAGGCCCTCACTTTATCCGAGTCCTGTAGTCTAGCCTAGGTATAATCCTGAAATCTTTCAAATCTCCTTGACCAATGTAATTTCAATCACGGTGTGGTTGTGCGAAAATAAATGGAAATAGTTTCACGGGCCGGCTAAGTCAAGGTCAGGAAAAGTCTGACGATTATCTCTGACGATCTGTTGCCCTTTCTGAAAGGGAAAGACAGAACATCAAGTAATTGTATCCCTAAATAAATAATACAAAAAAAACACAGCCTTAAACCCTTAAGATAAAACAGATGAGAAGCTGACCTCTTATGAAGGGTGGAAATAAGTGGTAGCCCTGCTCCCTGAGGCAGATCTGAACTCACCGCCGGGCCGCGGAAGCTTGCAATTCGATCACTGTGCCGCAATCGGTTAGCACCAGAATAATGGACCCTTCAGGCATGGCGCTGTTATTACTATTACTATTATCGTTGTTACCTATCTATTCAATGTCTGATCATTGGGTTCCATAAAGATTTATTTTTGCCACTGAATAAATAGCTTTACCTGATATTGTGTTTACTGTATAGTCCAAGGCATGGACAGTCCAAGGTCGCTCTTCAGTGGGTTGATGGGCAACTCCTCTAAGATAACAGCATGTTAAGGATGTCACAGACATGAAAACCATGGCCAGGCTCAAAACATGCCTTCATAGTGGGGGAGAGCAATAGAAGAGTGTGGGCATTTCACTAGGAGACTGAATCCCTGTAGGTCAAACCTATAACTCCAAGACTAACTAACTAAAGGTGTACATGTGAAATAAACCATTAGTCCAAAGGCTTAGATGCAGGGAAGTCCAGCATTGCAGCTGTGAAGAGTTAACAGTGGAATGAGTTCAGGAAGTCTCAGATTAGCTTCCCCTACGAGGAGATATTTACCCAGGGAGTAATTTTTCTTTCATGAAAATGAGCCATACCTCAAAATGGTGTAAATTTAGCATAGCAGGAGTTCAGGCAAATGTTTCTTCCCACAGCAAGGGATTACATTTGGGGGGGCAGAGACCTTGAAACAGATTTACATGCAAATAGAGAGAAGAAAACTAAAATGATGCACTAGTTTCTATGTAGCTTATTTATTTTTATTTATTTATCTCAATTCTGCAAACAATTTGCTGGTTAACTGGTATACTGTCATATAGATTGGATTTGTATGTATTTGTTTGTTTGTTATATTACATGATTAATAAGTTGTAGGCAAAAAAATAATCTCAGCAGTGATTCACAGCGACTGTAGAGAAAACAGTTCCATCGGAAACTGCTGCTGGAGTATTCACAATATATTCTGGGTGTTAGGTTATCTGAATTTCGGAGCATGAGGTGGTAAAAGCGATTGCTCAGAAAAGCACACAGTGAGGCAGAGGAATGACTGGACATTTTTGTCAGCATTGTTTTTGAATTCATGCAGCGAAAGGATTGTTATTTAATCATCAGCTGCTGCTGTTACTTATTCTGACTATGGGGGTACACCGGCTGGTTAACAAATAATTAAATTACAGGAAAGAATGGATCTGTCTGACAGGTGCTGCTGTAAGGGGCGGTTGTGCTCAGCAGGCAGCAGTTTATTTGGAAGAAACCAAAGTGCATCTGAGAGCAAAGGAATAACACTTCTGTTTTCCAGCTTTGCCGTCGCTGAGCTTTAAATGGAAAAGCCTGTGGAGTTTAAAATAAACTAATTTAACGTGTTCCTGTGTAGTTCACATATGAGGAAGCTCTGGCAATAGTTCACAGATCGGAGCCTCATTCCTGCACACTGTGAAGCGTGTTGATTGGATGCAGGCCTCTCACTTTGGTGCAGGAATCCCGGTTCTGTTTTATAAGGTTTGCTGAATCTCGGTCTATGATGGCCTTCGTTCGCTTCACTGCAGAATCTTGCTGTGCAGAATTTGTGCACGCCACGCACAGGACATAAATTAAGACGCTTCTGCATGCAGCCTATTCCCAGAATGTACTCCCACTAGAACTTGTTTGCTCTGATTGGTCCGAGTTGAATCACCACTGAGCTTCTGGCCAGACGGTAACTAGGTCTGTTATGTAACTTTTAATAACGTTTTTCAACCTTGATTATTCTGTTTGCGAGCACCAAGTCTGTAACCCAAAGTCTCAGATAGGGATTCACCAAGAAAAGCCCCTTATTTCAGATACAAACCGTGCCTCTGATCTGATGGAGAGTTGTGGACTGGAAGGCTTGGCTTGGGTTTGTATGACTGCACCGGCCCTGCTTTACATTCTTAGCCGCTCTGAGGATAAGAAATTAGAAATGTTTAGTCTTGGAATTCCACGACTGCTCGAGATACTCGGGACTCAAGTTGAGAGAAGAGGTGACCTCAGCTCCAGATTGTTTGGGCAGCCTTTAACCTATCAGCGCCGACGCCTGCCAAGTGAAACACATAATGGGTTGGACAGAGATTTCAGGTTGCTTTTATGTGATGACATCATTCAAACAAGAGTCTACCAAGAATTCAAGAACTAGTCGGACTCAATAAGGGAGTCTGAAAAGGGCTACTAAAACACTGTAGCTCGTGCGGCTCAATCGGGCCTCCCAGTGCCCACCTTCAATAATCGTTCCCTGAAGCCCCCTCACAGGTTATTTTTCCTTTGCCGCGGGGCCATGCCCTCTCTGTCAGAAGGTGCCGTATCGGGGCTGTGATGCCGTCAAGTTTGTCCTCCGGGTCGACCGATTTCAGAAGGGACTTGTTCATTGTTCGCACATTGGATCTATCCATTCCTCGGTGGTGTAGCGTGCAAATCTAAAGTTTTAAATGAGTTATTTTGAAACAGACTTTAAATATTGAGCTTGAGAGACTGTGTGACTGAGGCGTGTGAGAAGCTGGTTGGTGCTAATAAAAAGAGATGTTAGGAGCCATGCAGAGAAACGTGTTGAATTTGATGATAAATATTATGACAGCGTCTCCAACTTTTTGTTCGTCTCTACTGTGCCTGCTGAGATAAATGATAAAGATATGAAATGATAAAGAGGCTTAACTTGACAAGTTTTTCCTAAGATCCTGAAGGAACATGCCAGAACTCATAGACGATGATCCAAAGATGAAAAAACCCTTTCAGCAGGGTTTCTAATTTGCCATGTGGTTTGATTCTCCTCTTCAAGTTGAACTGCTGTTCACCGTTTGCCTTTCACAGATGACGAGGAGTGATTTGAAATGAAAACCATAACAATACGCATTTAATGGCCAACCGTTAAACTGTACCCCAACTGCCATTAAAGAAGTTAATAATAATAATATTTTGGTTTCCATAAAAGGGCTCGTGTCTGTGTGAAGGCTAACATGCTGTTTTATTTAGCCTCAGCCTTGAGATGGATCTGTATGCAAAAAGGGCTTAAACTGAAATACTAGAAGTTGTAACAGAGGCTGGTTATATTTTCACAACGACAAATGGTAATTGTAATGGTAATCCCACTTAAAAGAATACAAAATACCAGAAAAAACAGCAAAGGATGTGTAGATTATTAATCCCAGTCCATTTTGATTAACAGTTGACCTCTACAACTGCCTCCAATGATTGCTGAACATTTAAACTGTTTTATTTATTTTTTTAAAGCCAGTTTTATGGTTTGAAATCGCGTAACATAAAATACAGGTTTTTGACATCTTCTGGTCACCCCTATTACAGCTGCACAGTGTAATGTTGTGCTGAAGTTTGGATATCTGGAGAAGACCCAGCCAAATCAGTGCAGTAGCCACTATGAACAAAAATACAGGTTCGATTTACATTCAACATCAACTATCATCTGTATCCAATGTATTAGTAGGAACTATCAGAATATTTGGTTTCTTTGCAAAACAGACATCAAAAATCAAGGAGCTCTGTAGTGGCCTGGTGGGGCTATTACCTCTCGAGCAGTAGCAAAGCATCGTAGGGGTGATGTTTTGTCTACATGAGGAATAAGTGGAACAGCCCAAACTAAAAGATTTACCCCAATTAAGCCCTTTATCTTTTATACTTTAGACAAAACAAATATCATCAGTTATAGATAGTATGCAGGCAGTGTGAACAATGGCTGGGCAAAAGGTCTGCCAGCTTTAAGTTAGTGGTTGTTAAATATCTATAAATACATGCATGCACACCTAATAATAAAAATAATAGAGAATTATTTGTGGTACAGTTACCGTGTTGCCTGCTGGTTACTGGATCGCTGATTAAAAACACACAAAATAAAGGGAAAACGATAGTGCCCAGATGTATGAAGGCCAGAGTTCAGCGAGTATCTTTCGGAGGAATCGAGCCCCGGTGTGCAGTGCTTGCATGTTCACTCAGAGGAGCGGCGCTGCGTCCCTGCAGAGTGGCAGAGCATGCTACTACTGCAGACGCCTGTTCCAAGTTGTCTGCAGATGTGTAGAAGTCGGTGCCTGAAAGTCCGAAGGCAATTTTCTCAGTTGCCAAACCACTGTTACCAAGTATCTTAATTTTTTTTTTTTTCTTCTTCTTCTTCTTCTTCTTCACAAATTACCAGATCTAACCACATAGTTTTAGAAAATACTTATTTTCCCCTTTGGGTTCCTTGTCAGCAGTTGTCAGTTATGCCATGTAGTAACACTTGCTGCTATATCAAGGAGTGTTTATGTACATTTTATCGTAGGCCAGTCTCTGTGCCAGGTTTGTTCTGTACAGTAAGTGTACAGTTTGTGGTTCTGCTCTTTCTGAAATGGGAGTTTTACTAAGAATAAGAACAAGCCTACACTGCTTCAACTTTACAGAATAAAGTAAGTCTTTTCTGAGCATATTGCACAAACCGACTTCAATTGTGATGCAGTTTAAGATATTTTTCTTCTTCCTGCTAGTTTTAGACATTTCAGCAAATGTGTTTTTTATTGTTTTTCCCGAAAGAAATATTAGCTCGGCATTTTTTGTGGTTGGAAAACACCTGATACCTAACTCAATACAGACGTTTCACCAGGTGATTTAGTTTGCACGGATCCTTGATTTTGTTTTCAGGAGTTAATAAAAGGATGTATACCTACAGAAAAGAAAAAAAATACACATTTGAGAATGTGATTAAATACACCGATCAGCCATAACATTATGACCACTGACAGGTGAAGTGAATAACACTGATAATCTCGTTATCATGGCACCTGTCAGTGGGTGGGATATATTAGGCAGCAAGTGAACATTTTGTCCTCAATGTTGATGTGTTAGAAGCAGGAAAGATGGACAAGCGTAAGGATCTGAGCGACTTTGACAAGGGCCAAATTGTGGTGGCTAGACGACTGGGTCTCCAAAACTGCAGCTCTTGTGGGGTGTTCCCGGTCTGCAGTGGTCAGTATCTATCAAAAGTGGTCCAAGGAAGGAAAAGCGGTGAACCGGCGACAGGGTCATGGGCGGCCAAGGCTCATTGATGCACGTGGGGAGCGAAGGCTGGCCCGTGTGGTCCGATCCAACAGACGAGCTACTGTAGCTCACATTGCTGAAAAATGTAATGCTGGTTTTGATAGAAAGATGTCAGAACACACAGTGCATCGCAGTTTGTTGCGTATGGGGCTGCGTAGCTGCAGACCAGTCAGGGTGCCCATACTGACCCCTGTCCATTGCCGAAAGCGCCTACAATGGGCACGTGAGCATCAGAACTGGACCACGGAGCAATGGAAGAAGGTGGTCTGGTCTGATGAATCACGAGTTCAAGGTGTTGACTTGGCCACCAAATTCCCCAGATCTCAATCCAATCGAGCATCTGTGGGATGTGCTGGACAAACAAGTCCGATCCATGGAGGCCCCACCTCGTGACTTACAGGATCTGCTGCTAACGTCTTGGTGCCAGATACCACAGCACACCTTCAGAGGTCAGATGCCTCGATGGGTCAGGGCTGTTTTAGAGGCAAAAGGGGGACCTACACAATATTAGGCAGGTGGTCATAATGTTATGGCTGATTGGTGTATATGTTTGTATTGTTAAATAAACTACTGAATTGTAAGGTACCTAGACTATTCAGACCCTTACTTAGTGTGATGCAGTGAAGAGAGATTCCCAAGCAGTTTGCTGATCTATTTCTCTTTTTTTTCTTCAGTGATCGAAATCAAATCTCGAGCTCCATCCCAGTGCCCATGAAATCCCAGTTAAGCACCTCAGTGGTGTCGGAGATGGGCTTTCCACCCAGAACCAGCTCTCCAGACAGAGGCCTCCGCAAGCGGGCCAGCTCGGAGACCGACCGGCTGCAGTACCGAACTCCTCCGCCCAGCTACAGCACGGCCGTCGCCCAGCCCATCCCCGTGGTGCCGCCCGCACAGGCAGACACGCCGAGACCGGTGTCCTCCTCCTTGGACACTGGCATTGACTTCGCCAAGAGCATGGAGGCAGACGGGTGTCTCAAAGACGGAGACTCGGACGAGGCCAAGGACAAGCCAGGGGCCCACGGGCAGCAGCATGGCAGCGCAATGAATGGCTCGGCCTCACCCCTGGAGCGGCGCGGTGGTGGAGGGCTCAGCTTCTCCTCAGGCCCCGAGCTGTGCTGCTCGGTGGAACAGGCCGAGGAAATCATGGGCACCGAGGCCACGGGCTTCGGCAGCGTGGAGCAGATGGAGGGCTTCCCCTGCATCCCCGTGGACCACGCCGTGGCTGTGGAGTGTGACGAGCAGGTGCTGGGGGAGCTGGACGCCGCCGGCTTCGAGGAGTTCTCCCGCCGGATCTATGCACTTAATGAGAACATGTCCAGCTTCCGCCGGCTGCGCAAGAACTCGGACAAGTGAGCCTGTGGGTCTACCCAGCGACACGGGGAGGAGACGGGTGGAGAAGAAAAGAAGAATGAATGAACAGAAATTCTGGAATGATGACCAATTTGCACTTCTTCGAGCATTTCTATAGTACTTAAAATAAAGTCAAATAAATGTGGATGATCTGATCCATGGCCTTGTTTTGGGGGTACAGCGAAAAGCCCACAGGAGAGTGAATGACGGACTCTTCAGCACTAGGCTTATAGCATGTCTGGGCACCAAACAGCTTGGAACAATCTGGAAAAAGATCACAGGGGAATGACATAGAAAGTTCTGACTTCAGTTTCCCTCCCCTCTCAGAACTGTCCCTCTGCCAGGAAAGCTGCTGTCCGCTGAGCCCACTGGGAGGAGGTGGGCAGTCCATCCGCTTCATCACCCGCGGCCCACCAGCACTGAGCTGTCGAACACACTGAAGGACCAGGGCTTTGTTTCGGCTCAAGATGTTCCAGACTGACTCGGCACAAACACAACTGGCATCGTGCACCTCAGACCTTTCTGAACAACGAGTGGCATGTGATCCGTGGGATGCAAAAGAGATTTCGTTTTTTGAATGTTGATCCCCTTCCTCAATCTGCTTTGAACTGATGTTGTGAGACAGGAAATGTTCTTTTGGGGGGGACGAAGTAAAAAAAACTAAATTACCACAATAAAAACAGAGCAATGACACTCGACAGCCCTGTATTCTGTTGTACCACATCAGTATGATTTTATAAATATATCATATTTATATATGTTTGTATATATACAGCTCTGGAAAACATTTAGAGACCACTCCAAGTTCAGAAATCAATGTTAAGTGGTCTCTTAATTTTTTCCAGAGCTATATATATATATATATATATAATATATAATATATACATGTGTGTGTATGTATGTACACCTTCATTCACATCAATGCAGTATATTATGCTGTGCAAATAAATACAATACTTAACACCGATTGAAGAGATGACCAAAAAATGATATATACTGTGAACAGTTAGCTTTGAATATCTGAAGCAGAACATATTTATAGTGTTAAAATCATAATCACATTTATTCAGCCAGCTGTTGTTTTATTATTATTTCATTTTGGTTCATGTTAAATCATTCATTTCAGGGCCAGAAAAGATTATTTTTATGATTATAATGATTAATATTTTACGTTTTGTTTTTTACTCCAAGCCACTGAATCTGCTTGCTGTTCAGAAGAGTTTGGGATCTTGGATGATAACATTATGATGTATGCTTTAATGAGAAAAGAAGCGCGGTTACTTTAACTATGCAGGCTGAATTGTGCTACTGTAAAATGTGTTTTCACCCTGTCAGACCGAAATAAAGATGTTCAATTCTTCATATTTCACAAGAAAACATTATATATATATAAACGTATACATGTATATGTTTATATTTCACAAGAAAACATATATGCTTCCTGGCAACGTCTCTTCTAACCAAATGCAAAACTAAATTAACCATGAAAATTCACCCCACAGAATCTCTTTTGTGTCGTTTCTGCATCTTTGGTGTCACACCAGTCATTGTGTCACTGAGTCCACAATCCATTTCTTTGCTTTGTAATATTTCAAATGGCCCCCAGCTTCCACAGAAGACTGCAGATTTTCCACAAGAGTTGTTGTACCCCCTGATTGCCAATCTTTGTATTAATGGATATCGGCAGATGCATAGAAACGCCCTACGCCTCGAGACTGAGCTACTTTCAGTAGCATACAACTACTGGCATCCACACATTGCATTATGTACTGTGGTTGAATGACTGTTATAATGTATTGTATTTAAGAAGATTTAAAAAAAAAAAAAAAAAGTTGTGATGTTAATTAAGTCGACGATGTTGTTTGAACTTGCCAGGGTTGATTGTATACATAATTTTGTATGCAGGGTGTTTTATTATTAAAATCCACAGTTAAATCACATACAATTTTGCAACTTAATTAAAAAGAAAAAAAGTTTATGCCTGTAAGGTCTAAAGCCGCCGTCATTTACAACCGGTTTGCAGCCTCTGCTACACAGTCCACCGCTGGTAATCCACGGACACTGGCACGTATATATCAACACTTCAGTTTATTTGGGTTATTTATGTACTGATTGCGGTTATAAAAACAATAATAAGCAAGGAAAGATATTGAATGCCATGTACCTGACCTGTGTTTGTGTAACATTTAGATTCCAGTCCAGAGTTCCCAGGATGCAACGACAAGATGACACCGGTGGTTGTGCGTTGAGCTGCTCTTGAAAACATGTAATGAGTCCCATGCCAAAACATCCTGTCTTTTTAATACTTAAAGTGCAGTCTCCAGTTTATCCTTTTTGTCTCGGGCAGGCCTGTGTTGATACAGATGGAGGTCACATGTAACCGCTTTCAACCCCCTGAAACGGCTCCCTGCAGTGGGATTTTTTGTATTATTATTATTTTTGATGTTTTACATGAAATTTCGTTCCCCCACAATCAGGGGGAAATGGCCCAGATGTGTTTTCCCTTTGGCCGTCACTCTCTCTACACAAACGTTGTGCCTGAGAAGTAATGAGTCATCACTACTGGTGCCGAAAAAACAACACTGAATCATTTCAAAGGCTGCAAAGTTATTAGGAGTGGTTTAACTTTCTAAATAGCCCATCTAACATCAATCTAAGAGAAGCAGACCATCCACCGTAACATCTCCTTTTTATCTTTTTTTTGTATGTGGAGATGTAACAATGCATGACGCCGGGGTTTTGCAGTCCAGCCAGGGATACAGTCGGCCCCAGGTAGGAGTTGTCCTCACCCCACACAGTGTGAGCAGCCGGGAGAGATTTATGCGTGTTGGCTGTTTGTCCTCAAGGAGACAGCGCCTCTCCAATTTAGTTTAGTGGTAACAGATTAAGACCACCTTGACTTTGTAACACGTCTCGGCCGCATGCGAGCGGCACGAAACCCATCGCCTCGACTGGGAGAATGGTGTGTGGGCTTTCTGCCTTCCTCCCCTCGCTTTGCGATTAATTCATCATGTGGAAAATAATGAGGTCCAAAAAAATAAGGGACATTTGCATATTTTCCTACACATATTTTTCATAAGATCGCCCAGGCTTAAGAAGCTTCCTGTTTCCTACCATTCAGATTGATGGCTCCGTCAATTAAACAGCATGGTAACAATTTTATACTAAGAACAAGCCAGGAACAATTCCATCCCCTCACCACTCCCCCTCCCCGACGCATAAACATCCACGTTTGGCTCCCTGGAACAATGTCCGGATAGCTTCGAGTGCTTGTTATAATGTAGACACACCATTTCATTCCTGAGTGACTGATCTCAGCTTTTGTTTTAGGATATAAACCCTGAAACTTGATGGAGAGGAATAATCTAGTCGATGAGTTGCAGTAAATCATCGTGTCCAAACCTTGACTGGTTCTGGTTCCAAGCCAGAGATGATTGCCAGGGGATGTTGGTGCAGTGTGAAAGGAAAGTGTTAATTTAGCAAAGGTGGAAGGTGCCAGAACCTCAGAGCTGACCTCCACCCCTCTGTCATCCAGTGTGAAATCCCAGTTTTCAGGACCTAGATTGCAGCAAGGATGCAGACTGACACAGCTGAGTGAGAAATTAAATGGAAAGCAGAGTTGAAGATGCAAGTTTCCTGCACAACTTCTCCCCCCATCTTAAACCCATCAGTTCCTTTAACACAGCATGCAGGCCATCCTCAATTATACATGCCCGTTGTAAAGTCCAACTTGGGGAACTGATAGGTCAGGTTTTCTCTGGGGAAAATATCCAGGCCTGATCCGGGATTAGGAAATAAAGCCAAATAAAAACAGAATATGTCACTGGAAATCAGAGGGAGGCTTCAAAGATCGCTGTGATTTACTAATGACTCCCTTGAGCACATCAATAAACAACCCAAATGATCAGTCCTGAAAATACAGCATATCGAGCTCCCATGGGTAATTCTGCTCTGTACTATAATGCTTATACTTTTCTATTGTAAGTGTTTGAATATGTCACATGGAATTTCTCTCCCAAAACCTGCAGGAAAGATGACTTGGTGTGGCTGGAGCCCGCTGGATACAGACGGGACAACCTTGGTAAAGTTGCATTGATCAGCTTTGTAGAGGTCTGCTTTATGTGCAGCTCAGCTCAACACACACATCTAAACATATCTACCACTAAACGAGGTGCTTTGTGCCAAACAAGTCTGTGTTGGTAGAGAAAGCAATAAAAACTTCAAACTTTTACAGTGAGATCAACAGCACCTATAATCTAAAACAGTGGGACAAAACAGGATCTTATAAAGCCTAATGCTTTTCTTTAGGTGACCTATACCACATATCTTGTTGCTTCCACCAAGTCACTATTTAAAAAAAAAATGCACATGTATGCAATTTCCACTGTATCAAGACATAATCAGCAACAGAGATGTGAGAGTATCTTGTTTTATGGCCGGCTGATTAGGAGTCTCCATTTGCGTGTCTTCACTGCGGCTCACAACATCCATAAAGTGGCCGCTCTCATCACAGGAGGAGCCGATTACAGCCTGATTGACAGGAATTTATGACCAGGAGCATTTGACTGCCAGTTTACTATTAATCTGCAAGGCTTTAATATCCAAGGCTACACATAGGACTGCGCTGGGGCTCTTCTCTTGAGGAAAGTGTTTTGGTTTTCTAATTGATGTGCCTAGTCTCAGATTAATTTATAATATTATTATTATTATTATTATAAATATTATTTTTATAGCCACTCAATCTAAGGTTTCAATAGAATTACATCTGCTGTTTTAATTAAAATTAAGGGATGAGTTACCCAGGTTTAAGTAATATAAAGGCAGTGAAATATACTGCTGGAAGTATACTGGGCAAGTACTGTTGAATACTCAGTTCCCTTCAGTAATTGTGCCTCTTTTTTTTACATTTGGCTTTGTAAAGACATTCATTTGATTCCTTTGCTAAATGAGTAATCTTTACATTTATTTGAAAGCACAGATTGCTTTATCAAAGTCATCATGTGTATTTGAAAGGCTTCTGTGGACGTACACTGACGTTAAAATGTTCGCCAAAAAGCATATGTCACTTTCAGAAGGCCAGTGAATGCTGCAGAGCTGGAACTGAACTGTCTGTCTGTGAACCGTGTTACTAACAACATGCTGCAAACAACACAATGGTGAAATACAGTATACCTAGCACACAAAAAACATAAAAACTGTAATAGTTAACGCATCAAAAGGATTCAATAGAAATGCATAAACAAAAAAAACAAAAAAATGTGCCTGGTGCCGAGTTTTTGAAGTCACTGGCCAGGATGAGGCTGTCTGCGTTCTTTCATCTCCGCAGAACAGCTGTAGCTCAGCAGACCCCACAGCTCTTGTGACCGACAGGATGGGTGATCATCCATACGCAGGCCAACAATGACACCGATTGAAAGGCTCTGTGCAGCCCCAATCTCAGAGGATTAGCACAGGAAATTGCCAAAGGGAGAATCTAGGGGAAACTCCATTTGTGCTCTTTAGATAGCAGGACAGTCAGCCATGTCAGCCAGAGGGGCCTGGGCCGAGCGGACAAAGATCTGTGTGATAACAAGTGCACAGACCACAGCAGGCCTGAGAGCCAGAGATATAAACTACCATAAAACCCTGCCTCCACTACTTAACAGCCTCACAGTCCTGATTGCTCCAAGGTCAGTGCTTATTGCTTTGGCAATATTTGACCATTCTTCTTTACAAATCTGTTCAAGCTCTGTCAAGTTCCTTGTGGAGCGTCAGTGGACAGCAATCTTCAAGTCATGCCCCACATTTTCAATTGGATTTAGGTCAGGACTTTGACTGGGTCACACATTTACCTTTTTATTCCTTATCTGCAGTGTAGTTTTGGCTCGGTTGTGTGGTTCGGGTCATTGTCATGTTGAAAGGTGAACTTCTGTCCCAGTCTCCGTTTTCTTGCAGAGGGCAGCAGGTTTTCCTCATGACTTTTCTATTCTTTGCTCCATTCATTTCCCCTTCTATGCTGACAAGTGCCCCAGTCCCTGCCAATGAGAAGAAATCCCAGAACATGATGCTGCACCAGCATGCTTCACAGTGGGGATGGTGTTCTTTGGGTGATGTGCTGTGTTGGGTTTGTGCCAAACATAACACTTTGAATTTAGGCCAGAACATTCCATTTCTTTTTAGTCGGATCAGAAACCATTTTCCCACATGGCAACAGAATCTCCTGATTTTGTTTTTTTATTTTGTTTTGTTTGTTTTTATACTTCAGATTCAAGGTGGGCTTCCTATACAGGCCAGATTGTTGGAGTGCTTGTGACATTGTTGTCACATGCACACTTTGACTAGCTCTTGAAAAGTTGCCATTTGCCTTTTGGTAGCCTCTCTGATCTCCTTCTGTCTCCTTCTTGCTCAGGCATCCAGTTCGGAGGCCTGATTTAGGCAGGGTCTTGGTTGTGCTATACACCTAACACCTCTTAATGATCATCTTGACCGTGCTCCAGGAGATATTCAAGGACTTTGAGTTTTGATACCCATCCCCTGATTTGTGCCTTTCAACACCTTTGTCCCGGAGTACTTTTGAAAGCTCCTTTGAAATGCACTACACAGCAAAGGGAACCTACAGGAACCTTTTTTAGGCTGATTTCTTACACCAGAGATAATTTAGGATTGCTATTACAAGGGGCTGGACACTTATCCAACCAAGCTATTTCATTTTAAATTCATTTTTCAGTACTGTAGTGATTCTGACGCCTTGCAAAGAGGCCTAGGCCTTTCATTGATGCACTGAGGTTGTTGCAGTGTGGCATAGGAGAATGGGGTTTGAGTCCCCTGTCCCTGCTGTGGCCAGGGAACCCGCCAGTATGTTTCAGTAAATATATATTTTACACATTTCTAGAATATTGGAAGTAGTGAGGTAGGATGTGTAGATGAATGAATATATATAAATGCATTTTAATTCCAGGCAATAAGGCAATTAATGGTTATTTTTTGAAGGGTGTATAGACTCTCTAAATGCACAGTATATATCCACTGCATATCAATTTATATATAAATCCACTGTAACGTGTTCACATTTTTAGGCAAACTTCCCAACAAAATACAACAATACACCTGAGGAATAAAGTCAACTGGAGAGCCAAACTGTTGATGATATCATTACAATTGTGTACCATGTCTAATTGTAACCTCCGTCCAAACCTTTGTCTCAATGCCACCCGCACTATAACTGAAAACAAATATGTCTGAGGCCTTAATATATTGTTACCGTAATGGATATGTAGCCAGGAAAATTTGAATTGCTAAAAATAATTCAATATTACCATGTGCCATTCATACTACTTCAGGACATTTGAGTTATATTTGCCAAATGTCTTTGCAATTTCCCATGCTAATTGAGAATTCATATAATTAGGCAACTTTTTCTGAACTGAACACATGTTGTGTTGAGCACTTTGTGTCAACTAAACTGTTAGATAAATTATGATTCTCACGTGGCTTTGACTCTTTGCATTCTTAAGAATTTATTTCAGTCATAATATTCTCATTTCTCAGCTCATTATATTTAATTATATACATTATGCTAATATAATAATTAAACCAGGTATTAAGTACTTTTTTCAATGCTCCACAGGAAAATGTCAATATTGTAAAAATGGACCAGAGCAAGAGAAAATATATTCTGACACAACATTCAAGATGTTCTTCCCACAATGTATTCATGAATTAATCCAGTTTGTCAGATGAAAGGTAGCTGGTGGAGTTGTGAATTCTCAGATCAAAGAATTTGTGGAAATAATTAACTGAAAGATCAGAATCTGACACCACAGATGTGTTTTAATTCAATTTTCTCTGTAATGATATGTCCTGTCTGGAAATCTCAGGAAGACAAAGGGCAACCGACTCGTCTGGTCTCATCCCTGAATTATTTGTGTTGTAAATGTAAATATCAGGAACGAATACCATCCAGCAAAGGCAAGCTTGTGACTTTTTAAAGTACAAGGCTGTCTGAGCAGCCTTTTACGGTTTATTTTATTAACATATTAACCATTGTGTTTCCTTCCATTTCAACACTTGTGTGAGAGCATTGGAATCCATGTAAAAAGAGGCTGAGTTCAGCCAGTGTACTTCAATGTACAAATAACTGTTGAAGCCAAGGCAGAATTAAGAGCTGCACTCATATAGGTTGCACGGTTCATATTCAGAACAGTTTTCCCTGCAAGTTAACCAGTAACAAAATTAATATTCTAATCATTCAAGGTTCGCTCTTTATGGTTTCACTTACTGTTTGGTTATACAGTTTGCTTTCCGATGAGGATTGATAATTTCTCATGGGATTCCTTTTTGTTTTTTGTTTTTTCCTCAGAGCTGTTTATTTTTTTCTCCAGGCGCTGGCTTGCACTATTATCTCGTTGCTGAGCTGCGGAGTTTGACTGATCGAATACCTACTGCCTGCCAAACTGCCATTCAAGCTGTCTTTATGAACACAGTTTTTAAACCAAAACTGTCTAGTTGATTCAAAGCAAAATGCGCCAATGGAGTTGTGTTCAGATTAAATGTACCTCAGGCACAGAACTGAGACAGACAGAAGTAAATGGAGCCAGACCATTCTATGGGCAGGCCATCCTAGCTTACATGTTAACAATTGGTTGATTTGCTGTGTGTTTTCTGCACAACACTAATTTTCTAAAGCATCCAACATGTTTTTATTTACTGTCAATTGCTTGAAAAAACAACAGCTTTAGCTTCATCACACCAGCTTCCTTTCATCTTCCATCAACTTAGAATATATATTTATGTCTCTTTCTTTAGCACTTGGTCATGCTGTGAGTTCAGAGCAGTTAGTTTATTTATTTTTATGTGAATAATTGTCTTTGAACAAAACCCCTTTCATACGAGTTGGATGGAATAAATTAAATTGTTAGCATTAAAGAAATTAACACTCACTAAGTGGATGTGTCTTCAGCACTGTGAACATAAACACAGAGCTGCTAGTGATGAGTTCTTGTCAGCTTTACAATTTCAACAGCTAAAATCGGCGAAAGTATGCTGCCACAAGCTAAGCAATCAACATGTCAGTCAGGATTTGGCTTCAGCTCATCCTGTCAGTAATAAAGAACATTATTTAGACTATTGGGTCACTCTAAAAGCTTCTATTAAGATTAAGAGACTGTTAATGGCTTCTCCTCCAACTTTGTTCAATTGCATAATGTAAAACATTTTAGAAATGAGGGGTTATATAGTGTATGTTATAACACGGTAGTTACACTTGTTAACAGTAGTATTGTTTACTTTATAATGGGTTTAGAAGATGCTGTACTTCAAACTGTTAAGCATACATGTTTGACTTTATGGACAGCCTAAGAGGAAATAAATGACTCGGAAGGGATTTTAGCCTGGAGTCTCCAAACTAAGTTAAAGGGTAATGTCAAGGTTTGCTTTAAAGTTGTGATTATATCAATCTTTCATGGCTGACTTGACTCTAGCCTTGATGGAAATGCAAGGGTCCTCTATCTCTCTCGACCATCTCTGGAAAGCGTCCCGGCTTTATCGGAAAATCTTCCCGAGGTCAGATAAGCCAGACAGGTACTCAGATCAAAAGGTCTCTCTTTACATTTCCCTGCCTTGGATTAAGACTACCATCTGCTTTACAGCTCCTTAAAAAGTAGCATGTGTTACATTCCCTCTTCAGGATCCTGCAGATTCGTACATAGTCTAAATTGAAACAGGTTGCTAAAGATATGACACTTGGGCCAGGTTTAAACTACCTTGGGTAGCGAATGGAGTTATTTTCAATGGCTAAATGCACAGAGGATAGTCTCTCCACACTAGCGTCATTCATTTCAATGTTCAGAACAATAAAATGGATCATGTATTCTGTAATGTGAGTGAGTTATAGTGTAAAAACAAAATCAGAGATTAAACACGATAGCACACATTGACCAAGTCTGCAGGGGAATGCAATCAGGCTGCTCTTGAAGAACCCTGTCTAGCTTATATCTGAAGCCAGATAAACTTTATTTGTTTTATTCAAATATTATTAATATTTGCACATTAAAGAACACATTGTAGATGACCCACTTCCCCTGCAACCCATACATATTGCACCAATATCTCACCATACTGTAGATCGGGTAGAGGAATGAGGAGTTCTTTCATTATTAAACCCCAAACAGATTTTTTATTTGCCCACATTGAGAAAGCATGATATGGAGCATAGCCAGGACACTGGTGATAGCACCTGTATGGAAGATAAAGTCACCTAAAGATCTTTAATTAGAACAGGAAGTTGGGATCAAACGGCAACCTGACTTTCCTTTGAAGTCTCTCACTGAAGTATTGACCAAGCCCAGGCCTGCTTAGCCTCTTACAAGTTTGGACTTCAAGGTGGTATGTCTGATAGCAATAATTGTCAGCCATAATTCAGTTAAGAGATATCAGTAGGCCACACTGCGCCCCCGATTCTCTACAGTATAAAGTCAGATTCCGTTACACTAGTGAACAGATCGGGATATGTCTCTAGAACTTATAGACATGTTGTGAACCTGAAGAGGCCCATTTTAGAAGTGAAATTACTCTCTCTCACATGGGGGTGGGGGATATGTATCAGTAACTTTGCATTTGTAGGAGGAGGTGGGCAGGGAGGGTCAGAGACCCCATGAAAGAAGCTATTTAAGTGTTTGTGGAGCTCCAGAGGTAAGAGGTTAAACTCTGGCAGGCTGTAGGGGGGGGCGGGAGGTGTCTGTCCCTGAGCAGTGTTTCAGTGATGTATGAGAGAAATGTTTGCACCGTCGGCAAAGGGGAACATCAAAAAGCCCCCTGGCGAAGGAAAGCCAACAGTGGGGATGGAGGATGTGGCTGATCAAGGCAGGAATTTTCATTCAGAGCTGGAAGATTTATGAAGAAGCGGTCACTAGTTGCCAAGTTATTTGTGTGACAAACACAGTGCTTGCAGTTCACTTAATCCCCCCCCCCCCACTGCCCTCAGGGGGACTTTAATCAGTTGTTAGCAGTTTAATTCCAGGAGGGCCATGAGGTAATGACCGACGTGCTAAAGTGTGACACACTAAGCTCAGAATAGTCCCAGTGCATTTGGGACATATCTAAACTGAGTCACTTGCCAGGGTCTTGATTTAGCACCAGTGGTTCAGGTGTATGAGCTGGAAAGTTGGACATGTAAGCTTCTGGCTTGAGTGCACCATTTATTTCATAACATCCAGTTTAGGTTCTAGTCTCCTGTACAGCATCTGGAGTATGTTAATTGTCTTTTCAAGCATTGAGTTAGTCCACTGTGCTTCTTCCCTATATCTTGAAGCAATGGATGGTGAACATGTGCAAATACAAAATACCACTCCACCGATGTCTCTTTTCAAGATAGAGAGGATATGAAGCTTATAGTTCCCCTCATGACTTATAAAGCAAGATTAATATGGCAACAGTGAAGCCATATAGGTGCTTGTCTGCACTGCAGGGTGGCCCCTGAGAGGAGAAGTGAAACAAAGCTGTCGGACTTTGTTTGAGACCGTTGGAATGCAACGAGGGAACAAAGGATGAGATAATCACAAACCTGTTCCTTGACAATACACAGATATTGTGAATAACGGATCCATGCTTAATAAGGTACTTGATGAAAAAGAGGGAAAGGGCCTTCAGTCATACATTTCATCAGTCCGATATGAATACATGAGTCATTCAGCCACCCAAGGTAGAACATGGAACCTGTTCTATAAACACATTTGTGTGATGGATGGTCTGTTGTGTGATGGACTCTCAATCCAGGTCCTGATATTCAAGGACTCTGAGAACAGTCAGATTTGTTGTATGTTAATTCTAGTGCGTTTCGTTGCACCAAAGATAGTGGTGAGCCCTTTGCGATTTCGGCTTTCAGTGATTATATATGAAATGACCAGCAGGTGGTATACATGTATATACACAGTGTTAGCCCCTTGAAATAACAGGTACAAGTAATAGGAACTCCCCATAATGTATTACCCTTTTCATATGTTAAGTTTATTCATATTATTTATAATGACTGGAAAAATACATATTGATTTTGATTGTTTGTTTGTGTGTTTTTGCCAGCTGGGGAGATGGAAACTGACTACTATAGGAGATGGGGATTGTACTGCACTGCACACAGAGAGATGAGATCTAAGAGTATTAAAATAACAGGATCCTACTAAATAAGATAGATGACATGGAGCGCTGCCAGCGTGGAGTTTAAGACGTGAACTCCCCAGCGGCAAACTGCCTGCTTCAGACAAGTCTTCACGTCCATATGAAAGGCTTTACTTTCTTTATCTGCTTAATATTAAGTTCATAAGTGAATGGAGAATTGAGACATTTATACTGTTTTCCAAGCCTCAACTTTAACCTCATCTTTAAAGCCTTGATTAAAATCATATTTGTCCTTTTCAAAGTGGGTCCGCACACAACGCACATGTGTCTCTCCTGCGGAGTGGAACACAGCCTAAGCTGTTTGTGATGACAGTCACGGTGCTCGTGTAATAACCTGTTTTATAATAAGCGGTTTATTAGCTGTCTAGGATTTCTGACATGAAATCTCAATCATATTTTGGGAAATATGCTTTCAGTTTGAACACATCAAGGCAGTTGATATTTCGGAAGTACTGAGATTACTTTCTATCGTCGATGTATACTGTAAGTTATAGATTCCATCGTTTGTCTTAGCATATACATAGACTTTAACCCAAAACATCATCATAGACTTGATTTTGAACGGATATGACTCACGAGATGCAGTGATGGCATCAGGGCGCTTTTCAGCTTTCATCAGTAAACAGATGGTCTGATTTACGTTTTTTAGCTGCTGTGACCTGGCAAACGTATTCCTCAGTTCTTCAGCCCACATAAAGTGAAAATTATGACTCTATTGGATTAAAGCATAGATATAATTTTAAATGTAGTTTTGAAAACTTAAAAAAAAAAAAACTTTGCAATCGCCAACTCATTAACATTGTATAGAACCCAAAGATCAGAGTTTTGGAATTGCTACTATGTACAGTAATCTGTCTTAAGTAATTAAAATAAATGAACAAATGAATAAACATATTAGTTGGATTAGTAGAAGTACTGTTGCCATCTACAGCCTTGCCTTTCCTGCATTGGTGTTAAACCACAGAGCAGAAGCACCAGAAGTATCACTAACAGTTCACGACCCCTGCTTTTAATTTAATGCTTTCAAAATCTTCTGAGAGTAAGAATTCGTAGCTGGAAACTCTAATACAAATAGACTAAAGAAAACACTTGCAAATTGCAATATAAACATCAGATCTCCTTAGTGAATATGCCTGTATAAATACGGAGAGCAGCACTTAAGCATAAATATGTATAAAATTCTGTGTAATAAACAGAAAAGGCAAACAAGGGTAGATAGATAGATAGTTTTTACAAGAGCTCATTTTTACAATTGTCAGCAGTTTCTGTTAGGAATTCAGTTTTTTTTATATATATATATATATATATATATATATATATATATATATATATAAATTTATTTTATTTTTTTCCAAATATGCAAATAACTCCAGACCATTAGGGACCTTAGGCCTCCATAGAGATTTGTATTTTGTCCAAACAGTCACACAGTCATTCAGTATTTAATTAATTATTATTGTTTTTTAAATATCTCATTTAAAATATTTTTTTTACCTGCAGATAACTGTTCCCCCCCCAGAATCGTTACTACACTTACTAAAGAATGTGAGTATCATTCTGGAAATGTTGCCTTTCCCGCACTTGACCCATTACTGTGTATTTACAAAGAGCAGATTAGAACTCGGATAAGTAAGAAAAGTCTTAATGTTTTTTAGTATCCTTTGAATTATCAAAGCAGACTGCATGTCACTTGTTGACACACAGCAGTGTAATTAGCAGACGTCTGTGTATAAGTACATTAAAGAAAAAATGCTAAATTGTGTAACCAAGTACTTTAGCTGTGTGACAAATGCCTGTTTGTAAGGTTGAGCTGACGTCCTGAACTCTAAATGACCCTTGACTGGTCCAAAGCTACATCGTTGTAAACTATTCATTAGAAGACATGAAAAAAAGATGGCTTACTGGATGTCTTTAAAGATTTTTCTGATCCATTGTTTTCCCATTTAGAACTCAATACATTTTGATTGCTGATTTCTTCCTATAACTATAACCTTTAACTCAGCTGGCCTACTCATACGTGGGTTGGATTGTGTCCACTTCTCCCCCGAGTTCTGCAATCTGGACGTGGTGCAACAGCTGCCATTATGAATTGAAATCATTTATAAATGTCCTTTGCTGGCACTGTTGGCCAGAAGAATTCATGAAGGCTTCAGACTATGAGGTGACTGGATTCCACATATTTTGCATTGTCAACTGCTGTTATGATAGCTTTCGAGTCAGCCGTGATTTCAAATGCGAATCTGGACTGGTGTGCTGATGTGTTGCCAGGCAGAAAGCAACCGAGGAGAGCAGCCATGGCGACCGCACAGCGTATTCTCAGGTGCCAAAAGGAAGTTGCAGGTTGACCACTCATATCCTTTGGCTGTGGTAGTTTTTGGTGGGACCAACAAATGTGCTGCAAGTGAAGCCAAAAATGTAAACCTGAATCTAAGAGCAGGCTGAGGAGGTTTTCACATTAACTCAAAATGCCTCCAGTTCTCTGGGGATCGTGCTCTGACAAGTTCATTAATAATGAGTTGTGAGCCGGTAAAGAAACAAGTCAGCTCTCAACATAATGGGGTATATTTCTTTTTGGGATGGTAACTAGAGCAGCCATTAGCAATGAGAATAAAATGTGATCTTCATACCAAGACTAGTCACTTTGAAAAGACAGCCGTATTTCCCCAATATCCTCGGCTACAGTGGTCTTCTTTTGTAATTCGGATTCCCTGGATGTTTATGATGGCACTTTGACTCACTGTCTACCCCAGTGCTCAGGCAGACAGATGTGATTATTTGATGATACAGCAGGCTCTTTTTGGACTAAAGAAATGACCAGCATTTACAGCTAAATAAATGGGGCCTGCCTTGACTTGTGATAAACTACTATGAAACATTGAGGTCAACACAGAGGGAGACGATTTCATAAAGGCTAAAGCCCTTCTGTGACAAGTGCATCATAATAAAACTTGGATGATTTAAGGATCAGTTTGAACATTTCTAAAGATTTGCATTCAAGAAAATCTTTTCCTTAACCCCTTAGTCCAGTGGCCAAAAGGAAACCGATGCACCCTTCGCTGTTTAAAAGGGCTCTGTATCTTTCATTGAGGGCATTTTGCACCATTGCTCCGGGAGGTCTCTGTGGGATCAACCTCCGCCTAAATGAAACCATTTGAAGTTTCGTACAACCAGCCTATTCTATAAAACACTATAATTTCTTTCCTTCTTTTCTAAGATGCTGGCTGAGTTTACACAACTTTTTTTTCTCTCCTAACAGCTTTTGGCATTTCACGAAAGGGTCTAATTTTGCATTCTAATGGTGGTGGGCTGAGGTTTCAAGACAAAGTCAACTACAAAGGCCATTTTTTATTAGCAGTGGATAACTTTACACTCCTGTTTCTTGTTCAGCTTTATGTGTCTGCAAATAAAATAAAAGCTTTGAATTACAGCCCCTGAGCAGAAAGCACTCTTAAATAAATAAATTAATTGGAAAATGGCTTTTGAAGCAGGAAGCTGATCTCATAGCTGATTGTAGTCACGGGCAGATGACAGATCACATCAAAGGTGAGGCCTATTGTGTTCTAACCTGACCTGACCTTTTTTTGTTTTGTATTCCCCCCCCTCTTCCTCAGGGTTACTCTGAACCGCATTATTGAATCTAAAAGAGCAATTGAACAATCAACACAAATGTATGAAAGTGTAAATCTGTTTAATGAAAGCATTGCACAATCCTGCAACAGACAGCAATGACATAAGAGCTTGTCAACTCATTTTAAGGGCTACATTGTGCAGAAAACGGGCACACAATCACATGGTATAATCTTGTCTCTGTTTTTACATTTCAAAGCAGTCAATATTAGCTCTTTAATTCTCCAGCGCATATTATCACGTGTCTTGGACACCACAAACAAAAGCATTTCCATGATCACATTGTCTTCCGTGACTCTCACTGACATTGTTGGTTAAAATGTAAGACGACATAACCTGTTCTAGCTCAGTGTGTTCACAGAAAAAGAAAGACGCATGTTCTATACAAGAGCTTCAAGAGTATTTAACAGCCAGGTCTTTCCTCAACATAAGTACATTAGAAAGTTTACAAACGAGAGGAGGCCATTTGACCCATCGTGCTCGTTTGGTGTCCATTAATAACTGAGTGATCCAAGGATCCTATCCAGTCTATTTTTAAATGTTCCCAAATTTTTAGCTTCTACCACATCGCTGGGGAGTTTGTTCAGATTGTGACGCCTCTCTGCATGAAGACGTGTCTCCTGTTTTCCGTTTTGAATGCCTTGAAGCCCAATTCCCATTTGTGTCCCCGGGTGCGTGTGTCCCTGCTGATCTGGAAAAACAAAGGATTATATTTTGTTCTAAACTCATTTTATCTGTGTTTCTTCTGCAACTAACTCCGCAGTCCTGCTGTTGACCCGGCCGCCTCACGCCTCCCCTCCCCCACTTCTGCTCCACCACCAGTTTCACAGCCCTGAACACTCATCTCCAGAGCGCTGCTTTCAAACAGGAAGGTTCTGGCTCCACACAAAAAAAATCGAATGAGAAATTCCTGCATTGGTGACTGTCTACCATCATGTGAGGTTTCTTTATTTACTTGGAAAGGATTAACAGTTTGCTTTCCCTTCAATAAAAACAAAGCAGACTTTACACTGGAGACGCCTACAGTGGACTTAAAGTAAGAACAGTGTAATGAGATCTGAGGACTGTAAAGAAGAGTTTTGTACCTGTGAGAATTGACTCCATGCAGTAAATACAGGGTTTATAGTACTTCTGTAAACATGCAGGGCTTACCCCCGGGCTGTTGACCAAGCCGGGCTACTGGAAAGATGAGAAAGTCATGTAATGGGTGCAATTAAACACCAGCATAATCATTACATTGCTGACATTGTATTGTAGCACAGCAGCGTGTGATTGTGTAGACCTCCCAAACTGTCAGCAGATTAGAAAAATAATGACCCCCAAAAAAAGCACATTCCTTTATTTTTTTTGTTTCTCTAGCCTGCGCCGCAGTAAGAGAAAAAAGAAAAACACAAATAAATGGCACATTCTGACCTCCCGTTTGATGCAACCTCACATGTGAATTGACAGAGAGTTCAGAGCGTACAGTCAAAGCTGTCGGCATCTGTCCTCCAGAGACTGAACTCCCTTACATCTCAGCAACTTAATAAACTTAGGAATGGAGTCGGGACGAGAGACATCCGAGGGATTTTCATTGGCTGCAGTTTATGACAGGGGGTGTCAACCTCTTTTTCTGGGGTCTTCTGGTTTATATCCAGCTGAGCGTTCAGTTCCTTCGTTGACACCTACCTTTACTCAACGGGTCCTTCTGGTAATTTATTTGTCAGACAAAAAAATGTGAAAGGTCTGCTTAAGCCAATTATAACTTCAATTAAGGTGTCAATTGTGTAATTCAGAAGACAAGGAGAGTCTTTCTGCAATGGGGTTAATCCCCCTGTTTCATAAAAAAGGATTCTGTCTTTCCATCTGGATGAGTTTAAAGTCGCATCGAGCCATCCAGTCAGCAGAAGACATGGATCATGCAGGCTGCAAATCTCATTGGAAGACAAATGCCGTTCTGCAAAGAGCTATGTCACACGCACTGATTTTGTTTCATATACAAACGCCATACAAAACCTACAGCACTAAAAAATGGTGAATGTGATTCAATATATTTTCCATTGCATATCATCAATTTTGATGCTCTGCTAGAAAATTAAATTGTTGCTGGCTCTGACTGATTAAAAAATACACTGAGATGTTTTGTCAATATCAGTGCCAGATGGGTTTTTCCAATTGTCTGTTCTGTGTGACCGCCCTGAAGCAGACATTGTGAATCATGAAGGACTGATTGATGAAAGAATTGCTTAATTGATTTAAAACTATCTCCGTCACAATGTTTTCAAACACAGTGATCTTGTCGGTTGACAAACAATGATCAGAATTAAGGTTTTTCGGTGGAACGGGAGCATTCTGGAAAATGAAGACGCAGCTCTACTTACAACACTCCCCAGAAAGCGTGCTTATGACGTGTAAACATTAGGTAGCTTCACTGTGTTTCCTGAGTGGCTGATTAAAGACTTTTAGGTGCATTGTTTTCAAATGTGATGAGTGCGACACAGAAGAGATCGTTCTCACCATTTGGCCCATTTAAGAAGATGCTAAATCTCCTCTACAGCCCTCCACCGTGTAAGAGGAGAACCTGTGGAAGTCATTGTTCTTCACATTATGCTGTGCCTGTCAGGCCGTGGCCAATGGGAGCCCAAGTGAAGGCTCGGCCTACGCTTTCCTCGGGTCTCAAGCACAAAGCAATGCAGAGAACACGTCAGGCTGAGAGATTGCGAAGTTCAGCGCCCCCGCCCCATCTTGCCTGGCCTCAGGGAGTTATATACAAGCTGCAGGACTATTAGTAGTGTTACCTGACCTCTGTTTAAGAAAAAAAAATGCTGCTCACATAGTAAAAATGTTTTTTAGTCTGTAAGAGTTTCACCTTTAGCCTCCCATGTGAACCAGCCATTTGTGACGCTAATGCATCCCTGCTTTTAATATGTATGGTTATATTCCACCCCCCCTCTTTTTAACAAGAGGAGTATCAGCTAACACCTGACATTGCGTTTATAGTGCAGTAACAGGAAAAGGGAAGGGGGTCAGGCTGCATAGACCCAATGGGCTCATCTGATATGACCAGTTATAGCAGCTGAGACGCAGCAGATCCGCCGGGAGAACGTTGTGTGAAATGTTCGGGAATGATGTGAAAGGCCCCGTAGAAACACATCGGGAATTTGGGGGGGGGGGGGGTTTATTGGACATCACGGTTGTTTTATTGCGTATCACACATCCCCATATCCTCCCCTTTCTCCGGCCTGGCGTTCGGGGCCATCGAGGGAGAAGCAGCTGACGATCTGCATCTGTCTGCTGTGCGTCTCTACACAAACACTAAACTTATTGTCCAGTATTATTATTTCCCCTGAACTCATTCTTACCGATTTCACCCTGAACGATATTTCATACGAACCGGAAAATAACATACAAAGGAAGGGGCCCTTTTTTAACAGCTACGCCCAGATTTTTGCAGTCTTGCACATTTCATTAACAAAAGTGATTGATAGTTCTTGAATTAATGTGGTCGTGTTCTCTTTATTGCTGGTATCAATTAAGAAACGTTTTATCATCTGTAAAGCTGGAAATCGAAAGCACACACGCAGTCATCTACCAAACGTGACGGAGAGCCAGCTCACTTTGACACAAGCTCTGGCACCGAACCACAGACCCAGTTTTTGATTTTTGTCATCCCAATCTCGTTTAAAGACTAACACAACTGCACAGTTTAGTGAAAACAAAGTGAACTGGTGTAATAATGATCTAGAGGACCAGGCCATAATAGCTAATGCAGGGTATGATTCAGATTCGAACATCCCCCTCGTTCACCACACGGCACGAGGACTCTTCAGAAGTCGACCTCCGTTTGCTACGAAAGGTGAGCAAACTTAAAAAGTGCCGTGGGAGTCAGAAGACAATAATGCTTCAGTAGTCATACTCATTCTACTGGTATTTATGCGTCTTCTTTTTAGATTAACTGACTGCATATATAGCAGGTCTGCTTGAACTTAACTGCTGAGTCCGGAGAGTATTTCATTATTTAAATCATCTTGGTTTATGTCTGGGATGCACTGCCTACACCTCTGCTGGGAAAGCGACAGGAAATCTCCAACTGGAACGAATTAGAGGAGAGTTATTAATCACACTGGTACGTGCGGCACAGATTCGCAGATAATGGTTGTGTTCTTGAGGAATATGTTTCTCAGCAGATTCTAAGGTTTTAGAAAAACACTGCTGTTATGCTTTTTTTTTTTTTTCATTTGACCCATTTCAGTACCCTTACTTTGGGTACTGAATTGGTTCAAATGAAAAAAAAGCACAACAGCAGTGCTATATCCTCAAGAACACGAATGCACGCCGTTCTGGATTTGTATTTTCTTTTTATTTGAACCAATTCAGTACCATTACTTTGGGCATGTCTTCTTGGGCATGCCCAAAGTAATGGTACTGAATTGGTTCAAATAAAAAGAAAATACAAATGCATTTGTTTACCATAAACATAAACCGTGCTCATTATTTTTTCGGCTGCAAATGTTAAAATGTAGGACAACAAGGCAATCCAGTTTTTTTATTTTGTTTTATTTTTAATTTGGATGTAATTTGTTTATCTTTTATCTTGAATGTATAATATCATATTGATAATCAGGGTTATTATGATTCTGTTTTTATTTGTGTTGCTCTTGCAACGAATAGCAATTTGAGGAAGTTTTGTTAGTTAATGTGATATACAGAGTTGCAGAACAGGGTTGGAAATAAAAAAAACAGAATTAAAACAAACTTTTCCAGGTCACCCAAACCTGCAAATATTCCCCCCACTGTCTATTTTGCTTCTTTGCAATGGCATGTGCAATATCAAAGTCTGAAAATGTACAATCGTTAATTTTGCAGAACGATAATATTTTTCAAGATCAAGGAGATAATGTTCACTTTAATAATGCTCATGTTCTATGCCCATAAAAAAAAAAGTCACTGTATTTGCTGAAAGGAGCAGAAAAAAAGTAAAGAATCCTCTGTATTCAACTCTCAACACATCTCATACAAAATAAAAACTCAGCAGGAAAATACACCAACAAAAAAACTCCAATATATAAGAAATGCTGTTCATAATTTTAGGCCCCATATTTATCCTACTCAAGCAAAATATGAGGTCAGTTTTAAATATCTGCCTCGCATTCGAAACGCCTTCAGTTGTCACAAGACGGATCCCAGCCCATATTCGGCTTCGGCAAAAGAATAAATAAATAACATTCCAAATCATTTCTAGTTTGCCCAGAGCTATTTCTAATTCAAATATAAACATATTTATTGAGCTTAATTAGAGTTTCAATAACCATGAAAGCAGAAAGCCTGTGAACTGTGCAGTCTAAACATTTATTTCAGAAGAAAAATGCCTTGGTTTCATATGGGGCCTTTGTAGACTAAAGATTTTTTTTTTTCCCCCCTCCCTTGGCTGTAGAGTCCACTCTGAAAGGATTTAGCAAAAACGTCATCAGAATTGTAAGGTTAATAAAAGTAAGGGAGGCAACAAAAGTTTGTGTAGAAGAGACCTGAATAGCACCTGTGAAGTGTGTTATTTAGCACAGAGAAAGAACGGTCATATGAAATAGTTCCTCGCTAGCTAAGCTCTCCACTTATCTTAGTAAAACAGTAATTACACTGTGAGGTTACCAAGTGCAAATAATCTCGCTGTCCGTGGGTTTAGCAGACTCTCTAACAACACAGAGCTTCTCCTGGCTGGAAAAGATTACAAAGAGAAACAAAGACGTCCGTGCTTTTCCATGCGGAGTGAAGACAGACAGTTATTTCAGTTCCTTGTGCTGCCGAAATTGTATTCAGACATCACAGGAATATAAGTGTGACTTGCAGAAGCTTCGGAGTCAACATCACAGGGAATAAACATGTTGCGCTTGGATTGATGACAAACCTATAATTTAAAAAAATAATACTTATGTCAAATTGAGAGAAAAAATATTAAGGGAGATAACTCTTTTGTCGTGTATTTTGAACAGAACATCATAACCCAAATGAAACAAACATAATTTTAATACATTGTAGAAATGTGGGATGCATATATTCTCATATAGACCTTTTTTTACATATATGGGATATATTTTAAATATACTTTAGTCTTTAGTCTGTGATCCAATATTTTATTTTTTCAAAGTATATGGCGAGGTTAATTTCTACAATATATTTTATACCTCATATTTTAAAGATACACAAAAGGGCCCGATTTTGGCACATGAGAAATATAAGGATCACACATTTCTATCCCATATCATCAGATGACATGTCTGTGCCGTTTGGGAGAGAACAACAACAACAAAAAACAGCAGCCGCAGGAGGGTTAATAAATACATGCAATCAATACAGGGTTGCCCTATGTTGTTGCTTTTTACGAAAATCAAAATTTAATCAAATTAAAACAACCGAATTCTGCTCATTAGAACATTCGGAACATTTGAGGCACGGGTTGATAATATCAGCATGTGAAAATAAAATGGGGAAAAAAAGGCCTTGTGCGCATTTACATAACAAAAGTCATATCCCTTTCTGGCCCAGCAGTCCCTGCCAGTTTCCTGCATGCTCTCCGAGATGGCTCCTGGGCTGAGCAGGGCTGCTATTACTGGGGAATCAGACAGCGCAGGGCTCGAGACATGTACTTGGCGAGGCCAGAATATAGTATGTAAAGTGAGCAGGGTGCCCAGAATCTAATTAAAGTCCTTACAAAACTGGGCTAGGCCGGGTGGATTGGGAAACAGGGCACGGGGATACGGCGCGTACAAAGAACCCCCCGTAGTCTGGTTCCCATGGTGAAATGAGGCAAGACAGTAGGCGCGTTTTATCTGATAACCACAAAGCCTGAATGTGTGTTGCATTTGCTGCCAGTGAAATACAATGAAATACTGTAGTGGAATAAAGAATTGAATAAATAAAATAACTAAATACAAAAAAATACAAAATTAAAGAACACATGACGTGAGGAACCACAAGAGAAAACGCCTCCGAGAGACCCAGGGGCTGAATTATACTGTAATCACAGAGGTGTCAGAAGTACAAGAGACAGGAAAAGTGCTGAGCCTTCATTAAAGCCAGGAAACGCAGGGGTAAAGACATCTCCACAGCGTGGCCCCGGGGAGGCAGCCAAAGAATGGAATCCGCAGCTAGGAAAAAAGAAAAGAAAAAAGGAAGCGAGAAACTCAAAGGGAAGAATATTGTCCATAGAGGTGGTATCAGATTAAAAGCTGAATTCCTTAAGTCTATACCCGGGGGTGATAGGGCGTCTCTCTCCCACACCCAGTCAACAGTCCTGGGATCTTAACGGTGAAACTCCCACTGCGATTATCTGCAACACAGAGTCACCCAGGAATCCAATATTGCCACACAGTAATACCCAATGTGTGACCTTAATACGCATGATAATACTGGGGAATGGCACCTTACCTCAGCATGGGCTATTTACAGATCTAGAGTTTATAGTTTCAGCATTTTCTATAAGAAAATTACTTCTCTCCGGTAGACCAGTAAAATCAATAAGACGATTAAAGCAAAACCACGAGATATGCTGTAACAGAAATGCGGCTTCCACAGAGGGACAGTGTTCATGCTTTCCATGTCTTGTGCTGTTTCTCTGGTTTGCACAAGTAATCGCCTGCACTTCTCTCTCTCTATAATGAAACTATCAACTCTAATTTTACGAGTAGCAGACCCTTAAACTTAATGATGTATGAATACGCTGAAGGACGTTTTCCTGAGATCTTTCAAAACACTACCCTGCTCTATTTTTCCTGGCTTCTTGTTGTACCTTTTGAGGTTCCTCCCATGAATTCATGTTTTGTATCGGCTTCCCTTTCAACTTCTCAATAATGCAGAATTCCAGATAATTTATGAAGTGACAGCGTTGTACAATAACCACAGTATGAATGTGTCTATTTTGGACTTTAAAATTGAGATTATGTAGACTCAATAGGTGTGTTTTGCCCTATCCCTGATTTTCATTTTTCAATCGTCACTGTGGTACAACATGAAAGAGGCAACACTTGGCAACTTTAGTCAAACGAAAGTCATACCTCTCCATTCCAACACAATTTAAAATATGCCCAACCTCTGGGTAGCATTTTTTTTTTTTTTTGCCTTTGAGTTTTATAGCCCTCGTATTGAAATATGCTGCAATTATCCACAAAAGCATGTTTGTGAAATACAATGCTTCTATCTGTTTCATCAAAGAACAACACAGTATCGTGGGCTTGCATTCTTGCTTTGGTGATTCATTGTGCGTTCTGTAAATCATTAACAGATTGGGAACAAAAGCGAGCCCAAGAAGGGTGATGATGAGGCTGGATTTCCATGATATTAAGTGAGAACCACAGCCTATGACATTTGCCTGGGGGTCATGCTTGAGAAAAATTGCCTTTTCGTAATGGCTTAATGTTTTGTGTTTCAGATGTGTTAGACATGCTGTATTTAATATGAATATCTTGGACTGAAAGCAGTATATTGTCTCAGTTTGGAATTTTAGCATTGAAATATTACCATTAACCTTAAAAAAAGGGAAAAAAGCCTCTTTCCTTATAAATACGAAGCCAAAGCACATTGAAATCTGTGTGGATAGCATTATTTATTGAATTTCTACACTTTTAAAATCTAAATGTGTTTCAAATCAGGCTCTTTGGCAAAGGCATTCGGAGAAAATGCATTGCGTTATTTTAGTTGGAGAACTTCAAGTGGACTATTGTTAAAGTGTCATTTGTTTTTGGTTTATCAGTTTCATATTTTTGAATGCAATGAACTGCAGGTTAATGCAATTCAAACAAATCTGTTTCACTGCATTTCTATGGGAGACGATGGGTTATGAAACGCCTCAGAATAGCTCAGCGTGCAACTGCTGTGGATCTTTATACCGAGCAGAGAATGGGATTTCCTACTTTCTACTCGCCCTTCGCAGGAAACAATCTCCTACTGAGGTGAAGAGGTAAAAGGTGGTTGAAACAGAAGTATTACATGGCTAATATAGATTGCTTGTAAAGAGGATAAACTCACACAGATGAGTCACACTTGTGTATTTGGGCCCATGTGTGTGTCTGTTTAAGGACTATCCACAGGCTACTACAGGCATTGACCCTCAGTTTCCCCCAATAAATCTGAGAGCAGTATGGGTCTCCTAGCTTTCAAAGGCTCACAGTGAGTGCCTGTTGGCTGGGGGTCAGAAAGATGACAGAGGAGCCCAGTTGGGAGTCAGAAGCCTGGCTACTTGAGCAACATTTGTCAGTCTGTGGATTACAGGAGAGACCCCCCTTAGGGTGGGGCTCTGAAGGCAGAGGTGTAGGTGGAAGGATGGTGTCTTGAGGTCACCACCCTACCTAGATGGTAGTGCCCCTTGACCTAGCACACTCAAGGAGGCCTGGGTAACTTTTCAGCTCTTGGCAGCATGAGTCCAAGGCTGATCTGAAACTAAAGACTGGTAATGGCCAACTTCTGCTGCCCATTCTTCAATACTAAAACTAGCCAGTGGCTCCTGTCTCTGCCACGAAGTCTAACACATGTAGCTCTTTGAAGACATGAGAAATTGCATTATTCTGCCAGTGAGTAATAACTGAAGATTCCCTGGCAAAACTTTGTCACTTCTCAGTGAAGCTCAGTCCATAGCATTTTATAGAAAGTATTCCGAGTGTGAAAAACAGAATTTAAGTAACAGACGCATGGAGAATAGAGCACCACATCTTTCCCAAAAAGATTACTTGCATAATTAGGTTTCTATGGCAGTTTAAATACTTGGACCAGTTTTATAAATCAGATTTTCACCCCGGAGTTATTTAACCTAGACTTAGTCAACAAACAACGGTGATCTGGCTTCTGAGTGTCTGGAAATACCCAATAAATCTTTGCTGTTAACAAATGCTTATATATTTAACCAGTTGTGATATAATCCATGTGCACCAACAGCAGGCCGGAAATAAAACAAACTTATTTTGCTTCAACAACACAGAGCATGTGTATTTTCACCTAAGCTTCCACATCTGGCTATAGTAAGGCCATATCATTCTGGTGCCACAATCACAATTGGAAATAAACACTTGATTGCTTAATTACTTACTGACTTGAATGTTTGAATGTACGGAAGAGTGCCCATAATTAATTGAAAAGGATTATCTCTATACTACCTAAAAATGTTGTTCTTCAATTAACATAGTATGTGGTTGTGTGTGTGTCTGTATGAAGTGGTTAAATAATCTGTGATGTTTTTCTTCATTCCACAAGAGTCTCAAGGTTTGGACAGTATCAAGACAATATGACTAATCATGTGGATGAAATTAAAGATTCAGACAATAAATACGTTCAACTGGGAGAGCTGTAAGCCTCTGCTGTATCTCGTGCGTGCTTTCAGAGCCTTTGCATTGCCAAAAACTGACAATGAGTGAGACAATAAATCAGTGCCACAAACTCTTAACTCTTTCCATCAAGCTCTTTCCAGTTGAACTCGTCTCCCACTGTCAAATACAAAGTAGGTATCACAAAAACCATGAAAGAAGTCTGACCGCTTGCTCCTCGTGCTCTGTAATAAGAGAAGCCCATATTCCAGTTTCCCAATACTGTGCGATTGAGAAAAACGTTTCAATAAACGTTCACTGTTGTTGGGGTCCAATATTGGCTTCAGACTTCGTGAGTTATCTGAACTGTTGCCCTTCACGTAGTTAATTGTTGTTTTAGAAGTGGAATGATTTAAAATGCATATTTTTTTCCATAACATCAAGACTATATATTTCTTAATGACACAATATAGCTGCATGTCACCGCAGCGTAAGAATATAATGGCTTTAGGCGATGATAGTAGAAAAATTAAACCGCAGTTCCCTCTGCTTATAAAGCGTCCACTTTTATGCTTCAACACATCATTCCTTCCCTTCTCCTGCTGGCTCCAAAACTGATGGGAAACCAGTTTTGTGTTGGTGCTTCTCTTTCACCCATCGTGGTAACTCAATCGCTGTAGGTTGTGTAGAAACACACAATGTTTTCTGAGATTGCATGTTATGCTGATTACAGGCACGCCAACATCTGCAAACTGAAAGTGGGGGTTATTATGTTCTACCCTCATGGCAGTTATGATCTTAAGGGTCAGCCATTTTGTACAGAGTAACACATTTTGAGCATGCAAAAACAACCCAAAGCGTCTGATCAAAAACAGACGAGTTCAGCATCTGCCCATGTAGCGCAAAATGAAATCAAAAAGTAAGTTGGAGTCAATATAATCCCAGGCCTTTTGCAATGTTCCCTGATTTGTGTTTGGTTTTAATTGGAAACCAAGTGTTGGTATTCAACATTGTGCAGTCGTACAAATACAAAGATGTTGCTTATAGGAACAGAAAAGTTCAGCCAAAACAATTTAATGCCGAAGTATTAAAAAATGTAATGACAAAATAAATGACAAAAAACATAGACTTTCAATTTTCTGGATATTCTTTTATTCTTTTCATCAGCAAAATGGTTCAATTCAAAGCTTTGTAGACTGTCTGTTTCCCTACAGCAATATTCAATTTTGTGCAAACATGGGAAGAATTAGTTACAAAGTTAAAATATATTTTAAATGTTATATATTGTTAATACTTAAGGAATACAGACATTTAAAATACAAAACATGTTTACATGAATTCTTGGATATTTCATCTTTAGATCTTAAAAAAAAAAAAAAAAAAAAAAAAACTGACATTTGGTTTGTCCTTCTGAGAACTAGAATAGGCATTGTAATGACTGCTGCCAAATCAAGTAAGTAATTATTCTTTGCAGCTTGTAATGAGGAGGATAATTTGGTTCATTAACTAGTTTATTTTGGATAACACCATTACCTTTCACCCTTCCTGAACAATAACACCACAGGTTCCAAAAACTACAAATATCTTAGGAGCAGCTTTCACATCCAAGAAGTTCTATTTTTTAGTACTAAAAAACCCAACACATGTAAATACAAAGGATCAACTATACAGTCTAATTAGTTAATTTATCATTTGTAGTCTGTTGACAAGTTTTCTGTTATGGATTTACTTTAAATGAATGAGACTTCATAAAAAAATATATCTTCTTTCATCTATGCATGTATTTATTCATTTATTTGAAACCAAAAAGACCAGATAATTTAAAAATGTATTTGACCTGAATAAAAATGAAAAGTTGCAGTCATGAATAAGAACTAGATACATAAAAAACTAAAACTTTATTGCAATTTTTCCCCTTTTCAAAAGAGATCATAAAAAATAAGTGGTTTATCCTGAGCTTTACAACTGAAATGAACAAAGGCTTAATTAACAGATAACAATCTATAGTTAGAGGAAAACTGTAGGAGAGGCCTGGAAAGGAAATTAATTTTTGAGAAAGCATTGATGCAAAGCAGAGAGGAGGAAAAGATGGAAAACAACAGATATTTGTATACATTTATTTACAATTATATAATATATGTAGTAATAAGTAATGTATCCCATCTCCCAGTATAAGGCTCTAGTTCATTAGCTGAACAAATACTTATCCTTCGTTAGAACAGGTTTTTAACATTACCCAATAAATGTAGCTATAAATTATTGTTGTACTGCACTTTTAGTACCTGGCAGAATGTGTGTTGTAATATTAGTGTGATTCTGTAGTGCCTAAAATCTCTGGCAGGCATGAAGTACCTGTGATGAAATAGTATTGTGTTGTCCAGGATACTTCCAAGAGCAGACAGGGCCATTTTTCACGGCGCTTAGAGCCAGAGAGGAATTCAGAGGATGCTTCTGAGAGTTCACAAGCAACACCAGGTTTGTGCATTTGTCACAAGATCCACAGCTCTCCTGCGGTGTTTCCAAGACGTTTCTGGCCCTCCTTTGATCAGGCAAGAGCGATGTGACGGCTTCCCTGTCCAGAACTGACCCGCACGCCCCACCCAGAACAGCCGGCAGACAGCGGGGAATGTGTGGAGCCCACCTCCTACTGCCAGGTGCGGTGACCTTCGGTGCCTGATGGTTATGGTAGGTATCCATCACATTGTAACTTCTCTATGAGCAACTGCAGTGCCGAACAGTGGCTTAATGGCACGTTTTTGGCAATAAATAGCACTACAGGGACACTAATAAATCCTGTGATGGTAAAGTGATAGGTGCATTAGAGGTGAACATAAAATGTTTTCACTCTCTGTTCAAGAATCCCCCCTAGTTTTTCTTGAATTGCAGACAGGAACATCGACCACCAGGAGGGGTTTTGTAGCATGTGTGTACCATAGTGCAGATACACGATTTGGCGACCATAGAGTAGCTATTGTTTTCCTATAAGATAGCTTTATCCAAATCCTTTGACTACATTAAATGGCTCCTGGCAAAGTTCTTAATAGCATTAAGGTGGTTCGAAAAATGTCCAAACCCACTGCTGAAATATACATCCTTACTTTAGGACATGCTCGATTTAAAGATATGTTAATTTTGAATAAGGCCCAGGGATGGTATGGGTTGTTAAATATAACACTGTGAACAATGCACTGCATATATCTATAAATACATATATGTAGTATATCTAGAGAAACATTTCATAGTGTCATTTGTTCTTATGAAAGCAGGCATGTTTGTTAAGACCAATTTCAATTTCCTAATTTCCTGAAAAGGAAGCCATGTATAAACAACTCGTTCAAATCCTTAAAATGGCAGAAGGGGTTGAGTTAGTTTTGTTTTAAATTATGCACATGCTGAATATGAAAATTGCCACGTAAGTTTAAATTATTATATTTACCCTAGACCAGAATCAGGAACTACAATTCACAAAAGAGTTTACAGTTTTTACAGTTCTGCTGTTGTAAAAAAATCACACATAAGGACTGCATCACTTTTAAATGTGAAATATGTCAGACAGATGCTCTCACAAGAAGCAAGGTACAAAACTGTAGGCTATCTAAATTGTATACATTAACTCAATTAAAATATGCTTTGAATTAATGGGGAGTATTTGTGGATCAAAGGTAATGTGACTAACTGAATTGTATGGAAATGTGGGATGGGTCCAAATAAAAAAAAAAACAAGAACACACAAGAATAAATAGTAAACAGACAGCAGGACTAATTCATCCAAGTTCATATCATCTTTTAATTTGATAAATTGGAACAGTGATCAGGGTAGTTTTGAATTATCTCATGCTTGCTCAGGATCCTGAGTATGCTTAATTGAGGATTAATTTCTTTTTAAATCCGATGAACATTTGTTAACTCTCAATATCCCACAATTAACACAGATGGGCTTCAGATCATGGGGAGAGAAAAAAGAAACCAAAATACATACATCACTTTATTTCAGCTGAAGAAAACTTCTGAGACGTTTTGATCAGCAGATCGTAATTATGATTAGTTAGCACTGAATTTAAAACAGGAGTGGATCAGGAGGAGGGGAAGGTGGGCAGGACTCACGTGTTTTGCATATTGTGATCCTGATCCTTTTAGAGGAGTCATAATTGGTCTGTTTTTGCTGGGGGTGGAAATCCAAGTCATGAAGTGGAACAATCAATCTAAATATTTGTGTGGGCTTTGCTTTACTGAGTCTAGCTGTCACTGTAGATGGATGAATGATGTGGGGAAAATCGTTTGGGTATAATTTAATATTACAAAGCATAAACACACAAGCTTTGAAATATTGTTCTAATTGATTTATACGTATCAAAATATAGAAGTCTCCTATGACAGCATATGCAGTGATTTTGTATACACGAATCAAACACACACAATGTGCATTTAAGGTAGGGCATGGGAAACAAAGGTCTTTGCCAAGGGTCACTGGTCCACCATTGCTGAATGTACTGTGATCATTAACATGAGAACAAAAGCTCAGTACAGTACAACCAAGTGAAATCCCTTTCAATATGGAAGAAATACAAACATCAGAAGCATGGATCCTGAAAGAAAATAACATGAAACAACAACTCCAAAAGCTCCAAGAACTGTAAGCTTCTGCAACCAAGTTGTCACTTCATTTTAAACTTTTAAACTGACACGCACAGAAGTTGAAATCTGCAGACTCCAGCTGCTGTCAAAACACTCGAGCAAACGCTGTGATCATGAAACTCATTTAATAATGTATTAAAATAATGGCAAATGGGATTAGTGTGAAATTCACAGCTCCACACGTTGCATTGTTTTAAAATGTCATTGCCCATTTTCAAACAGGAATCCCACTAGTGGAGATGTCATTATGATAAGCCTGGACCTTTCCTTATGAATTAAAAAAAAAAAAAAAAAAAAAAAAAAGTGTGAGAACAGATTTCAGTGCAATAGAATCAAGGGATGCAATAATGATAATACATAAAAGGAGGAAATTATTTTGAGAACGCGGCCACCTCTGAAGTGATGGCTGTGAGCTTCATTAAAAAGATGGAAAACATTAGCCTGACCTTACATCCCGGGCTCCTGCAGTTCAGCCTGTGGAGATTCTGCTCTGAATTATGTAGCTACTATAAATTCTCTTCTGACAGGCTTGGAATGAAGACAGCACGAGATCTTAGAAAACAAGCGAACAAACAAATAAACAATCAAACACACGCACACATAAAGGAAATGACAACTACTTCATATTCTTGGCAGAGATGACTGGTAAATGAAAGCATTTTACTGAAGTGCCATTCAGCGAGAGGATTTTGTGCGTACTGAAATGGGAAACCCCCCTGCTGATTAAACAATGACAAAAGACACAACATCCATGACACGCAAACACACACATGCAGGCGGTATTATAGGGGAGCCCTTTAATACGGAGGTCAATGTTAATCTAAACCATGCCGAGTGCTCTTCATGGAGCAGGACGCTGGACAGAGCACGAGGGAACGTTGTGTCTGGGGGCCCAGTGAAGCGTTCGGCCTCAGCTATGCCGGCGCAGTGTGGAGCACGGGGATTACAGCGGCTGTCAGACAGAGAAAGGGCAGAGGCGAACAGGAAATGATCTGTGTGGATAAAGACAGCAGACAGTTCAGCGTGTAAAGCTGCAATACCAACCCAGCGCAGAAAAAGTGCAAGGTCAGTAGTGCATTCAGAACCACAAAGAAGAGGAAGAGACTGGAGTCACAGAGAAAAGAGGGAGTGAGAACAGAGCCCATCACATGCTACTGAAAACCCCCTCAGTAGAAAAAGACTTATTTTTCTTCAAACATGCCCCCTTGAGACTCGAGAGTCCCACGTTTGAAATCTCTGTAGCTCTGAAGTGAACTTCCATCAGTTTCAGATACAATCTGCTCATATTCCTGAAGTACTGAAGAAGAATATGTTTTTATTGCAATGTTCAAAAAGATAGTAGCCCCAGAAGGGCGATCACGAGGCACTGTGCTTCAGGAGAGAGATTGCTCAGGCATGTGTTGCACACAGTTTGGCTACAAGTCCAGCATGAAACCAGCTTCACATTCCAAGCCATTGCACTTAATTATTACAATCATACTTGATTCCTCCTCAAGGACGGAAAGTCTCTGTTCAAAATGTGAAGGGCCTCTTTCTAGCAATGGCACATTACACTGATAATCTGAATGCACGACAATCCGTTAAGTTAAAGAACTGTGGGTGTTTTTTAGAATACAAAACAAAACATCAATAATACAATAAAAAAAACATTTTTAACTTGGCTTTCATCCTGTAAAAACAAATTAACAACAAATGGGGATAAAAAGCAGCAAGGCCACTTTTGGACAGTCATTTAAGAAACAACAACAGCAAATTTAAAAGAACTGAATTAGCATCAAATGAAGAGTATCATTTTTTCTTTGGTTCACATGGACAATTACACACTGTGCTTTTGTCAAGTATTCTACGAAACGTCTGGGCCAGATCTTTGCAGATGGCACTTGGTCAAACTCGCAGATGTCCCAGCCACGCACCTCTTAATACCTTTGCCGTAGACTGCGGTCTCCACATCGTCTCGTTTTCTGTGCTGTTGTCTGTGTGCCATTATGAAAAAAGCAGTACACAGGTGTTCCCCACTAGAACAAAAACACTAAAAGGCATTCAACAACTGTCTTAGCTTTTGGCTTGCACAATGGAAACATTCCTGGACATTGAATGTACTGGATTACAATGAGCAAGTTACCAGGAAGCAAATTTTCCTTTCATTCCTCTCCAGAAAGAAGGTCCTAATTCTTTGGCGGCTGAGCACTGTAAAGAGCATCCAGTGTGGATAGAGTTATGAGTCCTGGTGGTTTACAAGCATCCCGCCTCCTGCACTCCTCGGAAGAAAACAAGCGGCCACGATTTTCATCTGCCCCTTCTCAGTAACAAGTGCGCGTGTAAATCTTCGGCACACCACTCACTGGTCAGAGACCAGCTTTCCCCCCAAACTCAGAGCAATACTAAACACAGGCTGCTCTGAAGATGGCTCCCTAGGGCATCAATGTTAAAGATCCTGGTCGTAAATTTAATTATGCCTTTCCATAATTTCTTCCTTCCCTGCTCAATTCTGCACACAAATCTGGGAGCTTTCGCTAGTCCCCATCAACCCTGCAGTTAATCAGACTTTGCAGGGGATTCGTGAAGCATCTGTTAGTTTTCTTTTTTATTTTTTTCCCTTCCTTTTGCTGTCATTCCCTTGAGACAAAACAGTGTTCCTCCTCACCCTATGAAGATTTCCGGGAATGGCTTGTATATTTATTTGAGCTCACATGCTATGGTAGTTTTCAAAGAGGTCCTGCCCGAAACACAAAGGGCAGAACGAGAGGCTTGGAGAAAGAGTCTGAGAAGCGTTCCCACAGCACCGTAGAAGTAGGGCTCTGTCGAGTGGCGTCGAAATGAGGTAGCACGATTGTTTTTGATTTTATAACAAATCGGGCATTCCTTTCCAGGGAAGGTGAAGCAATGGAAGGAGCTGACACAACCACTGCAAAAATCTTGCTTTGCCTAATCCGTGAGGAACAACCTTCTTCTTTTTTATTTTGAAAGTTCTTTGAAAACAATCAGCCGTCACTGTAAGGGCCCACCCAGCTTTCCGGTATCTTCTGAACAGGCACGGCACATAAGCCGTCCCATGCCCGCCATCTTGAACAACTGCAAAAACAGCTCGAGATAAAGCAGACAGAACAAAAGGCTCCATGATGTTTCTTTGGACAAGCAGAGACTGTACCCCACACAGGAGACACCTGATGGATTAGATAAACAGGCATAGGGCACTGGGAGAGAGAGTTCCTCTGCCGTGCCAACAAGATAAACTATGGTCTTTCTATGCCCTTCTGTAATTAAATTGTGGGCTTGAGATTAGAAACAGGCCCTACAAGAACTGGACCAGAGAAATTGTGATGCTAAATCAAAAGGGATGACTTACTATATACAAAGTCCCACCCAGAATCCCACTTCTACTGAAGAATGCTAAATATGTATAAAGAGTTCCTACTAATGTAAATTATTGAAAGATTAATACAGTAATCTCTCACAAATTTAATAAAACTAATTTTTAAAGCCTTTTTTTAACCATGTGAATAGAGCCTAAGCACACAATAATATACTGTACACTAATATGTTTTTTTTCCCCTCTTTAATTTGTTATTTCAAAACGAGATTGATTTTTCATTTCTAGGCATTTGTGAATAAGCTTTAGCATCACAACCCATACTGCACATTCATAGATTTGTATATATTCTCAGACAGACTTGGAAAGCTGAAGGTTGTACAATTAAAGACTTCACCATTGGCAATGATTTTAATTATTAACCATTTTTTGTTTATTTGCAATGTACATATTTCACTTGGTACATGTGTTACCCATTATAATTCTGTACAGAAGAAGAAAAAAATGAAATATAAACAATCTCTGATTGCTACAGTAAACATTTCAGTTTCTCTTAAAAAGAAGAAACAATGGAGAGGATAAATCCACAAGGTCTGGAATTCAAAGAGCACCTCTTTATGTTCAACCGAATACGCTGTGAGACGGGAGCTGGTAAAGGGGCACCTGATCTTTGCTTTGTGTCCGTCTGGGCAGCTTGGCACACGAGCGGGAGCACAGGGGCTCAGCTGCTTTGTTGATTAAATGTTTCCCATTTTTCCTCCTAATTGGCTTTCATGTAAATTCAGGACTGGCTACAAAATGGTCAAGCACCTGTTCTTGATTTTTCTCATTGCTAGCTTAAACACCAGTGACAAAGAAAGTCAGGATTGGCGAGGAGGCCATGAAGAGCAAGCGCTGAGGAGAATCTGCACTTTACAGGTCCAGTGCAGGATAGATAAACATATATAAGAAGAACATAAGAACATAAGAAAGTTTACAAATGAGAGTGCTCATTTGGTGTCCATTAAGTGATCCAAGGATCCTATCCAGTCTATTTTTAAATGTTCTCAAATTGTCGCTTCAGCCACATTGCTGGGGAGTTTGTTCAGATTGTGTCACCTCTCTGTGTGAAGAAGTGTCTCCTGTTTTCCGTCTTGAATGCCTTGAAGCCCAATTTCCATTTGTGTCCCCGGGTCCGTGTGTCTGCTGATCTGGAAAAGCTCCTCTGGTTTCATGTGGTCCATGCCTTTCATGACAATTTTTAAATCCAGTTATTAAATGACCAAAAACATAATGGAACTGGTTACTTCAGACACAAAACATCGATATGAATGCCAAGGATAAATGACGGATTAAACGAGTTGGCACTAATTACATCCAGGAGCAAAAAAGAAGAAGAAGAAGAAAAATCCTTGAGAACTTGGCCTGGGCCAGAGGAAGTGTTTGATACTCCTCCAGAGTGCTCACAAAGACCGGCTTTAACTGTCATGACTAACACACCAGGGAAACCAAAGGGCCTTCTTAAACAAGGCCGCCCACCCACAAAAGCAAAGAGATCCGTAGTTTCCTCTGACAGGCGCTTGTGAAGAAATCATCGGCTCCTTGTTCTCAAAATGGCATTGGGAAACTCTTTGTCCTTTTTGATACATACAAAAAAGGAAAAAAAAAATACTTGCAATTCATGTTAGCCGTCTCTACCAATAAGTGGAGAGGATGGGAATAACTTTGGCCATAGCAGGCAATTACACATGCCTTAACTAGTAAGTGAAATGAGCACCACTAATTAATTGTCTGGAGTTTTCTGTTGTTGTAGACACTTGTATATATTATCTTACAATATAAATACTTATATATTTGCAAATAAAGTTTAGCTCTCAAACCACACCCTCTCCATGACCACGTCCTTTTCTGCTAAAGTGACATTGCTAATCCATGTCAAATTTCGGCAAACTCAATCCAACAAGACAACTGTTTTGATTCACTGCCGTCTTGACCTAATGCCAATTAAAATTCTTATCTCGATGAGCTTGGCTTTCAGTGAAAATTCATCCCCTGAAAAAAATGCTGTCCATTTGTATTATTATTATACTAGATGTCCTTGATAAAACATGAACACATGTAGCCAAACCCTCCTAGAACCGGCCATACCGGCCCACTGATGCTTTTCAGTAGGAATGATACATTTCTACTGCAGTTGCTGAAGGGAATACATTTCTCACTAAGTGGGCCCCCACAATTTCAAAACAACAATTCAGATTCCTGTCCTAAAAAAATGTCAAGCCCCCAGCTGGAGAAGGGAAAAAAATAAAAATAAAAACCGCCCCAGAGACCTCAACTCCTCAACCATACCCCTTCCACATGTCAGCTATGTGCTTACAGGGAACTGAACCGGGCAGAATGCAAACAAATGGAAATTTCGCATTTAACTCTACACAATATGGACATCCTCATGGAAACGTGGCCTTGCTTTGTATAGCTGGCCTTTGCAACGATGGAGAGGGCTACACCTGCTTCAGACCGGCTTAAATTATAATCCACATGTACTTCGTGAAAATCCCCACCAGTACCCACTGAGCCGCAGTCCCATTGGCAGCACGTGAACATGTGACAGGTCAATATGGAGGACGGATGCTTGACTGGTCACCCCAAAAGAGAATACTTAATTAGTCTTAGATAGATCAGTATCAGCATTAGTTGGTATACAGCTGTAGTAAGGGTACACTTTTGTATCTCAAGAACAGTTGGCATTAAGCTTGAGTTATAAGGTGGAGTGTAAAAATCCTGTCTGGTTGGGTGCAATGTTGTCTAGAAGATTCAAAGGTCTTATAAATGGGTGTGTTACATATAACTCACTAATGGAGGCATTTTTGTCACATTAGCTAGAAACTACATATGCAGCATCACATATAGTTAGTGTTTATAGCCAATCTACAACAGAACCCAAACCGAATGATGTCAACTCAAGCTTAATTCATAGCGACTTCCTTTTTTTTTTTTTTGGGGGGGGGGTGGGTGGAGAATGAATTAGTCTTCTCGCTGACATGAAGGCAATTTCATTTTTCTCTTTTTTTCTTGAAAGAGAGAGAGAGGAGTGAGTGAGGGTTTGAAAATCCTTGGAAATTGTTCAGTGCATTTTTTTGTGTTTTTGTAAGTGAAGCGTTAACCGAGTACAGATGTACAGAGAGCTGCTTCTCATGTGTGCGCCGTTGCTGCTGCTGTTTTCTCGTGTTCACCATGTTGCAATTAAAAGTCACACAGGGGCATTACACAGCACCTGCCACAGCAACCTGTGCGCCTCACAAGAGCAGCGTCTAGAGAGCGCACCGGCAGATCAGCTCGGAGCTGCACCCGGGGGATACGTATTCTCTTTCCCATTAATCTTGCAGATGACATTCTTAAACTGGCAAGTATGCAAGTGATGGTACAATAAATTGTAGCAAATTTCCAGGATATTAAACCGTTCATGCAGGAATGTGCTCTTTGCTGAACAGTCTTCTGCTCAGATTAGAAGGAGGACACATGATGATTGATACAGTACTTAATAACAATTAAATTCTACAAAAGAAAGAGGGAGGGAGGGAGAGAGAAAGAGGATTGTTTCTATGATTCATTATGTGTCCAGACTTCTGTTTGTCTGAGACTGCCGTGGTCAAAAGGGGGTTGCTGGGGGGGGGGGGGCAGAGGGTGGCAGAGACGCGTGTAAACATTTACCAGGGTAAATTTGCATGGAGATTTGGTAGTTTACCACACTTACACATGCGGTAGACAATCAGAATACGCTTTGGTTTAAGAGACTTTATGTTGCAAGAAAAATATTGTTTTTATTAAGTCAATTAAAAAAACAAATGCATCTGCTACTACTACACCTATTAATAAAAATAATAAATAAAATAAATGAGGGAAAAGTGATAGGTAAATTAATTGTCACAGCTAATTTTCCACAATTAAAACATTTACAGAGGGCGAGCAACATGCAACAACCTCTTCATTCACAATCAATTCCACCACGCCTGCTTCTAGACTGTTGTGAAGTCTTGTATATAGGAATGTACGTCCTGGGCAGGGGAACGCTTACTGAGTGCTGGCAAGATAGAATAAATGGTGCGTTTTAATACATGCAGCAGTTTCAAAACATGCATGACCCCTCCTGTTTAGTCAGATGTCTTTCTGTGAGAACCACACTGCCAAGAAGACGGGGTCTCTGAATTATGATGTGCGCGTGCCAAGAGAAGCTGTCATTAACACACTTGCACAACCCAGAGGATACCTTACACTCCTTCAGGGCTGGGGTTTTCTTGACTTGTTTTAACACAATTGTTCCACCCATCTCAGTGGCAAATGGAGAGAGGCATTCCAGGATACTGTGTCGCTCTTTGCGTTTTCCTCCAGTCAGTCACAGAGGGCTTTACCTATAAGCTCTAAAGCTGAGGAGGGCTTTGTTTCTTGTAGGCATTCATCTCAAAAGCACTCAATCACAGACAGCCGTTCCTAACACAACAAGGTAGGCACACTAGGCACTGTTGTCTTTTGCAAACTCTCCTCTTTCTGCAAAGCTCTGAAAGGACAATAACAGCCAAATGTTTGTTACTCCCAGAATTGATGGAGGCATCCATTTCACTTTTGACAGCTCCGTTTTTCTCCCAGCCAGAGCTTAAGAGCGGAGTAAATATTTGGACATATTCCCCAAAACAGGCAGGAAATGTATGACTATTTTTAAAAGAGGGAGAGAAGAAGTTGGAGGGGTGGAGGGCTGCAGGAGAGAGAGGGCATCCTCCAAAACTGCTCCCTGGTGGAGGAACCTTACAATGATTAGGGAGAGGAAGGGATAATTGTCATGAAAGCTGATGCAAAACATTTGCAAGTCATAACGAAAAGGTCAGCGCAGAATGGTTCCATACATTCTCGCAGGAGTGCCACAGATTATTGAAATATAGAGGCACTGTGGAGCATTCAATCAGACAGGATCTGCAATGGGAAATAAACGTCCATGTCTGGAACTGAGTGCTTGATTTCTCCCTCCCCCCTTCCTTTCCCCCACCTCCTCCCCCAACGACTTTCACAAAGAACACCATTCGCTGCTAAAGCAAGATGAATAGATGACAGCGTTCATTAATGTAACCAAAGAGAAATCAAGATGGAACGGCACATTTTTCATCAGCGTTTTTCTGGACAATAAAGATGAATTCCCCTCTGTCATATTTTACATAGTTTATCCAAACAGCCCCCTTAATGGCAACCAAATGGTTTTAATTTGTCCTTTCTGATATTGTGGGGGAAAAGACCTTTCCTGTTTTCTGAGCAGGCTCTCTAATCAGTGTCCCTGTCTATTACTCTTAGTTGCTCTAATATTTCCTAGCCTGAAGTGTAAAAGCCACTGCAGGGCAAAGCGACTGCAAAAAAAGTCAAACACAGAGGGTCTGGCTGGCATTAATGTGCTGATTTTTTTGTCTTCCTTTGTAGAGTTTAACATGACGAAATGCAACAGACTCCGGCCTTGGTAAGAAGATATCTCTTTCTGTTTTTTTCTCTTTCCCAATGAAGACCCTCTGCTTTAACTGTGTTTATTAAGTGGGTGGTCTTTGCTCCAGAAAATTGATGTGGTTTGTAAGAGAGATCACACACAAAGTAAGTGGCTTAGCTTGAGAACTGAGGGAGACGGTGTCGCTCGAAGTCCTCAGCCTTGAGTAGCCAGGGTCTCTGGGGGAGTGAAGTGAGAAAAGGATTCATGTGCCAGATTACAATGTAGCAGGGCAATGTGACAACACTGTTCGGGTCACCCAGACATACGTTTCATAACACGGATACAGTTTAACATGTTTAGCATGGAAGAGAATTGTGTAATTAAGCAGCCCTGTATCTCTAAATGGTACAATGTTTTACAGCATATAAACAAATCCGCAACAGCACAAGTGAATACATCAATGACAGCCGAGTGCCAGAATGCTGTATAAAATATGAAATGACAAGCTGGGTTACATAAAACTCACTCACACACACACACACACACAAAAGAAAGAAAAGAAGCTCTTTTGTTTTCATGTGCCATTAAAAACCCATGTCTAACAGCAAGTAACTCTGCCCTGTTTGATACCAGAACTAAGCCAGAGCTTCAACCATTGTTATATCCATATCTTGAAACAATTAATGAAACGTATGGTCGTACATGGAGGATTTGAGGATACCTTGTGTAGGTGAACAGTGAAGATATGGGAGGAATACACAAGGAACGCAGGGAAATATTGTTTAAGGGGAATAACAAACTGCAGGAAGGTTTTTAATTGAAACTTTGCATAGACACTTTACCTATAGAGTAATTGTCTGCAGAGCTGTAGTGAAGGATCTTAATAATACATAATGACTATTTAGCATGCCATTTATACTCAATCTACACTAAATAGATGGCATTACCTCATCCGATCTAAGAAGCATGGAAGCAATTAGGAAGGAAAAAAAAAACTGGCTACCACTCAAAATTACATTGGAATCAAAGTGAAATTAAAATAAATGTATTTATATATTGTCCTCATGATGGTGAAAACACTTATACTTTAACTGCTGGCTACTTTGGCAATATTGTAACCACAAGTTGAAAGCTTGGGAGAAAGTAAGATTGATTCGGTGTGATTTGTGCCGAGCTGAAAAATGAAGAGGAATGTCTTAATGGTTTAGCTCAACTATTAATCTGCAAACGCACCGCACAGCCAAGGACTTAGCAAAATGTAAAAGTTGATCAGTCTAGTGATTTGTATCGGTTCGTGATTAAAGAAATCAACTCAGAATCATTATAATTGACCCTTTTTATGATATCCTGTATTGCTGATAACAAAGTAAAACAGCTTAATGTTGTCTAGGACACATGGACTAGGAAAACATGGTAGAATACAAACATTTGTAATTCGCTGCACTTTCGACTTGGCTGATCTTAAGTATGTTTCTCTAGACATGCTGAATGCAGTTACTCTGTATTTTGCCCAATTAATCCTCCTGGAGGTTCAAAGTGGCCACCCCTTCTTAACCTCGTAATAAGCCTCTCAGAGAGGGACTTTCTTATATTAAAATAGTATGCCTCCGATCAGGGCCTGTAACTCGCAGGTCTTTGTAAAGGATGGCATGTGTTCTGGTTTGCAGAATCAAACCCACCATGTGTTGCCTCAGAAAGGTTCCTCTGCAGTTTCTGCTCTGGGCTCTGCGGCCGCTGAGGTTGTATGGAGTCCTGCTTCCCTCTGAAAGACAGAGGCCAGAGGATTAGCTGAGATTGTCTGGTGGTTGCACTGGAATCCTAATTGTATAAACTGATATACTGCAGGTCTCATCTGAACCACGGCTAAGATCAACTGTGGGCCTTCTGCTATCGACCATGGTTCCCTGCTGATTCCTCTTGGATGTCATGTTTTCTTGATTTAGCTTTCTTATTTTTCACTGTAGTTTAAAGTTGGATTTGACGTTATTAGGGCAATTCCTGCATATTCTCAGTTCTGTTATCCCTCCTGACCTACAATCATTCACACACACAATTATAACTCCCTATCAGTGCATAGATATATATCAGCACTAAGCCTGGACTTAGTGTTTGAGTTTATGTGTTATGTTATTTAAATTGGCCAGGAGGAGCGATTTGATTTGTACCCAAGAAAGGTGAGTATTATAATGCCACAGTGATACTTGTAGATAAATCACCATCAAAGGTCAAATCTGTGTAGGAATCTACTAATTGAGAATGCAGTTCATTGTATTGACTATAATGATGTTCTACTAATATGCAAATGCTACCCTTTTATTTATGACACTGCTGTCATGCCTTAAACACCAGCTTGTGAAAAGAAAATAGCTGTCTTAACTCATTTACACTTTTACAATAAGATAATTAGGCAAGCTCTTTATGCTAGAAGGTACAGCTTAAATTCGAATTTGCCTTTAAATCTCCATAAATTAAATGTTATCCTTTGAGAATGTATCTTCTCTTCCTTTCTGTTTAGTTTCTCGTCCAAGGTTTTTCAGTCTAGCGTCCTTTGTAGGTTTTCCAGATTTATCGTGGTTACATTCCAGTTTGTTTACTTTTCCCAGAGTATTTCTAACTCTTGGAAGACAGACTCTGTATCTCCCACCAAAAACCTCTCTAATACTGCAATGCTAGCAGCCAAAATGGTTGCATTTGGCCCTGACTCAGAATGATTGGGTTACAAGTGTTGGTGTTAGTATTTGTATGTTGCCTGAAAAGTAAAATAATTAAACTGAGCATTTAATAACAGTGTGGAATTCTTGTACATTCTTCTAAAATTATATTAAAGTTTCTAGATGCCAATGAAGAATAACTTTTTTTTGTTGGGAAGGATAAAACTGGTGGTACCACCTTCCCTCCACTAAAGATCACTGGTCAGACCTTACTCACTGGTCTATGTATAACCTTTCATACCACTTAGAGTAAGTTACGTTAATTAAAATTAGATCATTTATATTTTATTAAAATAAGTGCTACAGTTGTATTAGTCATTATTAGAGGTATAGGCCTACTATTCATAGTTGTTTTTTTCATTTTTTGTTTTCATTCAATCAACAAGTTAATTAAATTCAACAGGAAAAATCTCAAAACAAGGGTTTGTGTGGAGAAAACCCCACTTCCTTTCTGAACATATGTTGAGCGGTTCTTAACTTCTTTCCGCAAGCATCCAAAACAAATAAAAACATCTGGGGTATTTTTATTCTCGTACTGCCGGATCGCCTCCAATCAGTATCATTCGGCCACTCAAGAAAAACTCCCTCTGAAAGAGCTGAATTTCCTTTCTCTCGAACCTCTTCTTAATTCTGAGGGGAAGCTGCTGAGGGACTTTCCAGGAAACGTTGACGATGACAACTGAAGGAATTGTCCTCTCGGAACGATCTACCGAAGGTTCTACGTCATGGAACCTCCACGACTAAAATCGAATTAATACAGATATAAAAGTCATTGTAATCAACTCGTTTAAAAAGAGAGACGTTCAGAATTTGTGTTTGAAGAGTTTTCTTTTCAACATGCACACCGTATTTGCGAGCGCGTGCTTTAGCTGAGCGCTTATAAAATCACAAGCGATCGCAGTTGTACAGAACTCCAGCTCCCACAGATGGCTACATGCATGCCTTGCACAGCACATTAACTGCTTGCCTGACAACCAGCTATAGGGTACTTTTTCAGCCCTTCAAACATATAAAATAACAAAAACAACATTTAATTACACACACACTGTGAGGGCTATTTACAATGACACTGGAGGCACTGCGCCCTAAAGGCCTTTTACTGTACGGGTCAGTACATCTCAATGCCTTTACCACTCCAGTCAAATTCTTTGTCTCCCTCATTCACAGCCACTATCCAGACAACACCACACACAAAGCCAGTTGTCATTATATGGTCAGTGTCCAATCTCCAATAACATTAACCTCGGAGATTTTGAATGCGGTCCATTTAAGGCCTCCATTCTTTTTCAATTACAATGCAATGGATCTCAGATTCCTGCAGTGTTGTGAAGCACTTCCCAATAAAAGGTAATGCAGCTTTAACTGCAATTAGTCCCACTTTAAATCGAGGACTTTCTCTGCAGCTTTAGAGGACATCGCTGAGTGGAAACAACACCACTGGAAGGAACAGGGAAACTTTAAACGTATTCAGATTAACAAAAAGCAATATTATATACCCTGTCCTTTCACCAGTTTGACCACATTTCCGTAAATTTTGGTTTGATGCAGGTCTTAAATAATGTAGGTAGTAACCCAAGCAATATAAACATATTGAACATATGAATTATGTATGTAAACCTACACAGGACAACATTTAAAATATGGTGTTCATATGCATGTCAGTATATTTGTTTAAAGATGAGTTGAGGTACTAAGAACATATATTAATTTTTTCCTTAGATTTTTCATTACACTGTTACATAGTTGATACCCATCCATACCCAGCCCAACAATATGAAGGCCTCGACTCTTCTCATCTAGTTTAGACAGTAAATACGCACACCTAACATCATGCTCAAACAAGGTTAATTTGAACTTAATTAGAACTAAGGTGACTTGAAAGCTTAGTTTTCATTCATGCTAATGGGGAAATTTTACCTTCCTAGTGCTTCTTTTCCTGGCAATGCTTTCTAAACTTTTTTGTTGTTGTTGTTGTTGTTTTCCTACTTTGCTTATCCAGCTTTAAGTGAGCATGGCCTGCAGAAAGGAAGTTTACCTCCCACTTCCTTCCTAAGCTTCAACCCTTCATGCCCGCATGGAGGCTCATTATATTCATGGAAAACTTTCCCCATAGACTGTAGAGAAAGATGCATGCATATGTTATATAGGACACAACAGCTGTCCTGAGAGACTGTCTGCTGTCTTACAAGCTGTAGCAGGAGGTACTGCCATCAGTGAAGTTAAACAAATCTAATGTAGGAGATAAACATGTTTTCCAAGACCAGAGAACCAGGCCTGCACACTGCTTTAGATACTGTAAGGATGAATTGGATAATTAATTGACAGTTTAACCTGGCCATGTGAACGCAAACGCTCCTGATCGGCTCGTTTGTCAGTTTGTATGGATTCAAAAGGTTGGTGAGAGCCTGAATTCTAAGGAAGCTGCCAAAAGCCTATCCAGTGAGAGTCTGTGTTTCACAAACCGATTTCTTGTTTCCTTTATGCCAGCCAGCCCATTTGAACTATTGTTTGTGTCTGGTCCAGTCTTAAAAGGCCAACTTGTTGATTAATTTCATAACCATGTATTTAATAAAACAACAATCCCTGCTTTTGAGACTGTTATTAAGACTCGCCCGGCCCACTTAATCAATGTCACCACATTTGCTTTAGTCCTCTACAGCTTTGTGCTTTTCCAAAGTCTCCGCTACAAACTAACCACATGGAAAAGCCTCCTATCCCACACCAGGAAGACAGCACCTCTCAATCCGTCTCGGTCTAAAGGAGGGAACACAGGATCCCTCACTCAACAGGGCAATATCACACACATCCAGGCCCTGCTGCCCCCTCGGCCTGCTCTCTGACAGACAGCCGCCTCTTTGCCTGTGTCGATGAGAGTCTCGCAGCCAGCTGCCGGGTCCAGGAATGCCACTGACTGAAGAGCTGTGCAGTCTGTTGACAGGCTGGTCTGTGAGAAGTGTGGCCACCCCCTCACCTGTGCCGGCCCCCTGTCCCTGAGATCAGAGAGCCCAGCACCTTCTCAGACACCACCTGACAGATGCCGTCCTTCAGTCCCCCTGCGTCATTACTTTTAACTGGGAGATGGGTGAGTTAATAGGCTTCTTTGAAGTGTCTGAAAGCTAGACAACATTTTTAAAACTATTATTATTAGTAGTAGTATCAGTGAATTCAGTTAATGTGATATAGAACATAAAATAGCTTAATTCCTCAGGCCAAATTTCCTTTTGCATAAAAAAGAAAAGCCAAGGCAAGTTACTTTATTAAGTTCAGTTTATCATGTTCTTCTTCTGCAATGGGAATTATTTAGGAAAGTTCAGGGTTCCACAGTATAGTCCTGGGATCTGTTTTCTGTGATTTGTCCATCCCGCTCTCAGTAGTGGAAAGAGCTGTGGAAGGATTGATATGTAGGATACAAAATAAGGTGGGCAAGTTGGAGTCTGATACAATTATGCAATATTTCTCCATCTCGTCAATTGGCCAGAAGCAGATGGTCACCTAAGATAATGCAGTATACATACCACTTGTAGAGTATTACTTTGATTGTATTTGAGGCAAGACAAAATACCAATTACAAAATAACTATAAACCTTTTTTTTTTTTTACCCTTTTCCTTGAATATCCAAAGCATTGTTCAATGGCAAAACAAAACCAAAGCACTTGATTTTACCCACAGCATGTCTGAATGCAACCTGAGCCAGCGGGCTTTTTTCCAGCTCCACACAAGCGGTTTCTATTGCAAATAATGTGAACTACAATAAAAACTAAATGTGAAGTCTTGGCAGAGTTATATACAAGCTGTAAATTTACTTTAAATCTGCACTGATTTATAACGTTGTTGCAAATAATTGCTTATTAAATTCCTAGCTAGTTAGGATTAAAATTCACACATGGCGAAATCCGAAAGAAGAAATTCTGTGAAAATAATAAACTTACAATACAGTGTTTGTACAGTAAAAGTAGATTTTTTTTTCATAACTCACTGGAACTTAGGTATTTTTTTAAAGTTTATTCTGGAAATAAAAAACATGTCTTACAAATTTAAGGGTTTGGTAAAGATTCTTTAATTAGTTTATAAATATTTCTTTAAATTTCGCATACAAAAGACAGTATGTACATCCACACAAAGTGGTTCATTATCTGTTGTCATGGGAATCCCACGTAAACAGTTCACATGCTCTGAAGTGTTAGCTTTGGCCTATCTGCATTCCTCACGTTATGGGAAGTTTAACAATGCAAATACTCTTCATTTTACTGTCCTTGCCAGGGATACACATAAATGCAGTCTTCTCTTCTCCCAAGACTTCAGAGATTAACTAGGCATCCAAACGTTGAACACAAAACTATTCAAAGTCCCACAACGGAAGCAGTATTTGCCGTTTCCTTTCCATGTTCAGAGCCTTTTGTCTTCCTTCTCAAAGAGTACCATTAAATAATCCCACAGATGTCTCAAAATGCTTGAAATTCCACGGAATGGCTTTGAACTCAATAATGAAAAGTCCAATGAAGGTCCAAGATTAGAAATGCAGCACCTATTGTCCACACACTGAGGTTTGACTCCGACATCCAATATCATTTTATATCTATCTGTGTATATATATATATAGATATATATACATAGATAGATATAGATATATATATAGATATATACACACCATATATAAATGTATAACAAAATAGATTTCCAATCATCCACATTTACGAAAATCCTTGAGGAATGTTCGCTTCAGCTTTCGTAAACATTAGGTCCAGCTGGGGCAGAGTTCCTTTAAAAAAAAATTAAAATAGAAAATGCAGTTGTTCTTGGTGGAAAAATATACAGGCTGGAGCTTAAGACAAGTCTAAGCCTTCTCAGTACATAGTGCTTTGGTTATCTGCTGTTTGTAGGGGTTTTAGGAGCGACGGAAAGAAGCAGCTCATTTGCACACATATTTCTCCACAGTCCGCTCGCATTTCTTGCACGTCACGTAGCAACACCAGTGGTACTTGCAGTGGCACCTCTCCACCAGTTTCTCCGTGTAGGGGTTATAGCCACGGCCACAGCACATCAAGTCACAGCTGTCACTGCCGTTGGAAGTCTTGTTACACTGCCTGTGAAGCGGAGACAGAAGAAAACAGCCTTAAATACCTGGAGTTCCACTCTGACAAGCCAGAGCTCTGCTCTCGGGGTCATGCAGTGTATTCGACTCTTGATGACAGTTGACGTCCATGAATACTGCCCTGAAGGGAGCTGCTGTCCCCCCTCACCCTCTTCCTCCCCTCTGCCCCCCAATCTCCCTCTATGTCTCTTTAGAAATTAACCCAAAAAAAGCTATAATGGATCAGCAGAAAGAAGACTCCTGATGCGGTCATATTGAAGGCATTTGTGCTCTGCAGGGGGACACTGGTCTACCTTCATGCAACTAACATTTCTATGATCAAAAAAGCTCCTGATGAGTAATGATTAATACACAACAGTCCCATCATTTTGACAAAAATGCGTTTAATTTTCAAACACTGAAATGCCTCCATACTGCGCAAAATGTAGCCTAGAAATGTTTATACACAGATTACTTTAGTCCTTATTTCAGTCTGTCATTTCTATGTAGATGTAGGTACAGTACAGAAGACACAAAGCGCAAGACCTTCTGAACTTGCAGCGCCCAATCCAACACCAGCTTCCTGCAGACTAATCTAAAAGGGAAAGCGGACCATCTTCCAGACTCCCTGTTCAACACGCACATCACAAATCACCCTTCTGGCGATGACAAACAACAAAGCATGCCTCTTTGCAACACTAAAAATAGATCCAGTACACATCTTTTATCTTACGCCACATTTTTCCACCTATGCATGCATACATTGGATACAATAAGCACAGTGACATAGAGAGCTGTTTTTGGTTCCTCTGGCTAGAACAAGACGAGGGAAAGGAAATAGCGTGATAAAATACAGCTGTGTTTCCCCCCTTTCACAATGTATACAGACATTCAAATCCAATCCCATTCCCCTTTACTGCATTTATATACCACTGAAGGATGCGGAGATGAATTAAGGAATGAGGTCTCTCCAGCACAAAGCTTCACAGCACCAAAGGTCATTTTGAATTTGATAGCCGCATAAGGGATCCCGAAGCCTTGTACCCCCAAACTACGTCACCTTCCAGGGGTTCAGTGAGAGGTTAATATTCCTTAACGGAAGGCTTTTTGACCTCCTGTTTATCTCTTAAACATTTTGCAGGAAATCAGCTGCCAGAATCCAAGTAATCACTGACCCTCATGTTTTCTTTAAGCCAGTATTATTTATATGTCACAAGGGGTGAAATGATACCAGTGATCCATGATATCCCTTTTACACAGGTTTGTTTAAAACCAAACTGTGAATCATGGACATCCTAATAAATATGCACTCACACTAAAGTTACAGAGAGATGAATTCATTAGATGTTTATATTTCAGATGGAAGCATCCTCTTTTCATTTGTCTTTTTATTAAAGGCAAAATTTGTATGTATGCTTCTTCCCGTCATACAAAAAACCCTCACAATACAAAAACACAAAATATTTTCTAAGATCCCTTTCAATTCCATTACAGTCATGACTTAAAGATTGAGGTCTCCTCCTGAGTTAGGTTTATTAGCCCTTTATTTCTAAAGTCCAGAGGAACACAGAGACAATATGACAGGGTCCTAAAACTAATCCTTGAAGATTACGAGGCTAAAGCTTCCCGGCAGCTTGCTTATGAAATCGGTTCTGTTCTAGCAGAGAGACAGCATTCTGCTTATAATTACTTCATTATCATAATGTCCCACAGCCAGTCTTTTTAAAAGGTTGTTAAAAAGGTATAAAATATAGGCAAGAAGTGCTGTGAAGATAAATTCTCTACCTTTCACATATGCACACACATATATACTAGTATACTTTCCGTTATGATTTAAAATGTTTCTTCTGACTTGGTTAGGGCTTATTTCCATGTTACGACAAAATGAAAAACAGACTCAGTTAAAGTATTTTTCTCATTCCAGTCCTGCAACATCATTCTCCTTAGCCATTGTTCCAAATGTACAATCTCTCCCTCAGAAAGATATGCATAACAGATTCAAACACACCACCACAGTTTTACCATTAAAGAAGCCACTTAACTAATTTTAGAAGCAATACGTGTGATTGTTATTCTTATTTTTATGATGCATGTCATAGAATTTGGATGCATTTCTGTTTTCTATGTCTTTTGCATGCGATAGTCTTGGTACTTAATTTAAAACACTGCTATCAGCTACTCACATGGAGCTTGACAATGGCCATATCACTCACACAGACACAGCCTGACAGAAACCACTGCATAAATAGCACTGACACAGACACAGCATCATAACAGCAATATTACTTAGACATATAGTCATACCACAGACAGGGCAATCTCATTAACTATTTCCTTTATCAATAGTTTCAAACAAGTGGCGCCACTAGCCAAAGGAGTGGGGGGAAACAAAAGGTCCTCTTCCATTCATGAATATTTGTTAGAACGTCTAATCTTCGACTAAAGAAATGGCTAATTCATACTGGTAAGCTTTCTGCATTCAAGAGTCAGTTCAAAAGAATAAGGAATCTGTGTCTGAACCTGTTTTAAATATTTGGACGACACTAGGGCAAAAACATTTTCCACCAGACACAAGAGAACACTGTGGAAAAACAAAAACAAAGATGGCAAAGGTATCCAGCCCTGTGCTGCAGCTGACAACAATTTTCTTGTTTCCGTAGAGGGCATGGGAAAAAACAAAAATCAGAACAAGGTTTAACAATCCAGATAAGAAGTTTTGAAATGATGTTTTCCTTCACTACATGGAGTTTGGTAAAATACAAAAGAATAACCTTTTCACTTCCAGTCATTGAAGAAGGCACAAAATACAGATGGCAGATACTGTTACCCCCAAAGCGAACATTAATTCAATTAAAATAATGACTGTCCAGTTGAGCAGACAAGCAGGCAAGGTTTGAAGGATTTCTGACCTTCTGAAGTCTGCAACTTAGTGGCACGTGCCCAGAGATCAGTCTACCAGCACAGCAGCTCACCTGTCCTGTGTCCCGAAGGAGCCCAGTTTCTCGTTCTTCATGCAGAAGTCGGGGGAGCTCTGCAGGTACACCAGCTCGTTCTCTCGGACGGGCCGGATGTCGATGTCCTTAGGCACCAGCTGCTTGCGCGTCCCCATTGGCCGATGCACCACCTTGGTGGCAGACAAGTACTTGGTCTTCAGGTCGATCGCGATGTCCTTCAGGTCCTGCAGGCCTCTCCAGCACGTCTTTATGGAGCAGGAGCCTGACACTCCATGGCACTTACACTTCATTTCGAGGGCATCACGCAGGGCCTGGGGGGAACATCCACACTGATCTCAGTCCACAGACCAAAAGGAAACGCATCTACCATTGAACTTGCTTTATTTTCTTACAAGAAAGACCAACCTTAGAGGCCAAAGTCTGCCTACTCTTATGACTGGGTGCCAACTACAACCTGAACCAACTGGTTTGAGTTAAAATATTAATTTAACCAGTCCTTGGTATCTCTTCACTAGGAAGAATATCTTCTAGGAGGGAGCTGAAGGTCCATCACACTAAAAAAGCATCTTGCTACCAAGGGATTTGTCCCATTCCTTTTTCTTTACAATGCTTTAAGTTCATGTTGATTTGTACCAAGCCTTCCTGCAAAAATATACGCCTCGTTAGCCTTACCTGTCTTCCCACTTCACTGTTGTGCAGATGCATCAGTTTGTTGGCCTGCGAGCCCGACTTCTTCATCTTCATGGGAGCATCGGAGAACTTGGAGCCCATGAGGAGGCCATAGTGCAGGTTGTCTGCGCAGCCCCCCCAGCGGTAGCCCGGCTCAGGGATTTCCCCTGGGATGGGCCCACAGGAGCAGCCCCTCAGGTCCCCCGTGGTGCAGGCCCGGGCGATGGTGTGGCTGATGGCGGCCGCAGAGAGGGCGTACACGAACGCAGACTCCCTCGTTCCTACGAGAGATGGAGAGATGGTTCAGAGATTAGGACCACTGAGGGCACCTTGTGACTGTCTGCTTCCCTTCATTGAGCAACCCCAACTATACATTTGGTGCGCAGTTTAAAAAAAGATGCTATACATTTTTACCTGCTCGTCTACAAGTTGTAACCCCTTTAAACTCAACCCAGTACATGTCATTGTATGACATTGTATGTTATTTTGAGGCACATCGCAGATTAAAGGGAGTAGCTAGGCAGTCTCATAAAAGGCAGAATGCTCTTATATGATAACGCTTGGAAAGAGCAGTCATATCAGAGTTTCGTGCGCAGAACATGTTTTTGACTTGACTGAGGCCACAGCCGACAGCAAAGTACAGCAACGAATGCCGGCAGTGGGTCCATGCATCTTGGCATCCCACACCCTTTACAATTGTTGTTTTGTCTCCAAAGTGATCAGAATTTTAATTGTATCATTATTTAAATGATGCTCTATGTGCACTCCCATACTTCGTGTTCTTGATAATCACTGTCAATGCACACCAGCTCTGCACTGTTGAAATGCTACACTGTTGCATAACAAAATGGGCCCGGCTCCTAAAGAGACAATGATTTATGAAGACGTGTATTTCGTCAGCCACAGGACACAGAGAGAGACACTGCTTGGCCCACACTAAAGGCACGGTAGCCTATTAACTGACAGGATGATAAAAGGACTCGTACATACAGTGTGTTGTATACACAGGGGATTGAAATGCAAAACAACAGATGAAGACAGATCCCAAATGTAGAGATACACCTTGACTTAACATGAGTTACATCAAAGGGGGTCTGAGGCCTGTCCAGGATGCAAACCAAAGTCTTGACAGGTGGAGGTGATCTCCTTAAAGACATGTCATGCAGCTATCATCTCCTGTGTTTGATGGAGAGCCAGCGCTTTGAAGTGCGCTGAGGGACTCGAACAGATTTAGCAAACCTGCCCTGGCAACTGGCAAATCTAGCGCAGGAGAGGCGCTTGGCAAGTGCATTGATGAGAAAATAAATCCATTTCACTTGAAGGCAAGTACCTCTGGCTACGATTTGGCAGAGCTTGAACGCTGCCACTATAATCAATCAGGCAAACATACGTCATATATAGATTAAAGAGGGGTCTCAGCCAAAAGCATCAAAGCCATCAAAATTTAACCAATCGGGGGCAACACTACGTTAAACTGAAGATATTTTAGCTTACTCCCAAGGAACAAAAGGCTTTGAGTCAGGAGTGAAGGCTTAAGAGTGGATAAAGTTAATGAAAGGACTTATCAGGGACAAAAATAAGGATATGCTACAGCTCCATGGTATGTATACACATACATACACACACATATATATATATATATATATATACATATATATATATATATATATATATATATATACATACATATATATATATATATATATATATATATATATATATAATTGTTATTTGACCATTTTTACTGTTCTGCACATATTATGCAGACATTTCAATCACCACTTTATATTTCAAACGACCAAGAGGGGCCTGGTAGTTACTCTGCCTCGTAACCACCCTCTTCCCCGGTTAAGCACGCGGCTAACCGAACACAACACTGGAATAGCACAGCCACAGCTGGCTGCCAGATCCGCGGCACAGGGAAGGAAGTGCAGTACCTCTCTCCAGGTCCGGCAGGAACTGGGGCACGGTCTCGATGGAGGAGCAGTTCCAGCGCATGTCGGCAAAGGTCTTCTGGCAGGTCTTCCTCACCTCCCTGGCCGCCTGGATGATAGTCTGCATGAGCTCCAGATTACTGCGGCACAGCTGCACCTGAGACGATACCAGCCCCTGGAGCTGCTTGCAGTGTTGGGTCTGGTTGAGGTACAGGGCCGCAGGCGTCTTGGCCAGAGCTCTAAATATCAACAATAGACACCTAAATAATGTACACTTATAGAAATCAATTAACAACCAATTAACAAAACAACGACTAATTGATTGATTAAGTAAGTAAGTAATTCCCAAAACATTCCTTTCTGTATGACCTAAACAGGCTGGTCAATTTATTATGCATTTGTAAAATTATATTCATTTTCTGATATACTCAGTAATGTTTGTGTTTGGGTGCGTGTCCGTCTGTCCACAGGCACAAAACTGATATTGTAACAAAACAAAAAAGTCAGACAACTATTTCATGATGTTCAGACACCATGACCTGAAAATGACAGTGTAGGGTTAATATTATTTGCACTGAAGAGACTGACGAATGGTTTTAATTTTGGGCTCCGGATTTGGTTAAATGATTCAGATGTTATAAATACAATCCACCACAGCAACCTGTCAGGACACAGCTCCAGTACACCTATTTTATCAGTGAGAGCTGACAGAGTGATTGTGTCCCCTCTGACTCCAGCTACTGAGTGCAGATGCTAGGGATGTTCTGGGTGCCCTCCACCTCGGCCTGTTTTGCATTACACCGTCACTGTGCCCGTTCAGAGGAATGCCTTTCTTTCTGGGATACCCGGCTTTAGCAGGTGTTCATGGCTGCATCTGTTTTAAATCCGTCCTCGTTTTATCAAAGCTGCGTAAGCCCTTCCATGTATCACCTCTGTGACTGCGTTTCAGACGACACTTGTTGAAAAGATGTTTGAAAACCATTCAATAGCTTATTCTGAGCAGGATTAACCTTGACAGATGCTCAGCTTTAGGATTAAATCGTAAGTAGGCATATAAACATTTCATTTTAAGGATGGGAGATTCCGGGTTGTTTCGAAATGGAACCACATTTAATACCAATTCTATGTGAATATTAGAATGTACTTCATAGTACAATAAACCTCTTGAAATAGTCTCTTATGTGAAGTGTATTCCTTCCTTCATAAACCTCAAAATCAAAATAGAGAACCTCATTAGAGAATATAAGTAGGTTTGTATTTTGTAAAGATTAAAAAAAAAAAAAAAAAAAAAAAAACAGGACAAACTTTACTGCTACTAGAAAGCTTAGTATATCTGGGTCTCTGTACCTCTCGACAGAAAAGGAGTGTCGTGACTCCACAAGACAATATATAATAGCATCCCTAAAGAAAAGGGATCTTGTGCATTCCGTTCCAATGCCGACATCCTGAGTAAAACAAATCTGGGTTTATCCATTTGTGCAGCATTCCTGCCTCTGTAGAATGACATGGAAAAAGAAGTGCTTACAGCCATTTAATTCCAGAGCAGAGTTCCAACTGCAGCAGGAGAATGGGCAAACTCACTGACACAAAGCGCAGCGCTGATGTCATGTTTCAGTCCAAATCAGGGCAGAACTGAACCAGAATTGTATTGAGAGAGCTTCTTATCTGACGGCTGCTCTTAAAAAGACTTTCAAAACGGCACTGTTCTCCTCCTCCTCCTCCTTTGGGTGTCCAGTCTGCTGAGATATGAAAAAATATATAGTTTAGGAAATGAGTTTCTTTTTTTAAAGTGACAGAAATAAAGTGTAAGCTACATTGTTTATATAAACCAATTAAACAAGGTTGACATTTGACAGGTTATGTAAAGATCTTCTGTTTGTTTCTGTATAAACTCATTTACTACTATTTATTATAATTAACATAATTATGCTTTTTAATTATTAGTATTCATAATAATAATTTTCAAAGAGGGTGAAAAGTATAATTCGTCGCAAAAAATTAAACGCAAAAAATAAGGAACACATCTCAAAGCCTCAACCTGTTCTGATTAACTTTAACAATGTTTAATTAGCATTCTTTATGTAAACCAATTAGAATGCTTTTAAAATAAGGGATATGTGTTACCGTTAAGGACAGCTGCCTGTCATATGAAACGAGGCATTCCTAGCACCATTAAATCCTTTCTAATTGGGTTCCATGAATATACTCTACCATTCTTCTTTATTATACCAGTTGCTGCAATTACAATTAGGAGGACTAATTGGAGTCACAAGTTCTCACCTCGCTGACCTGCACTCAACTAACAAAACTTAGGCAAACTGCACATTTCCAAAGGTAAATAAAACGAGTTTAATTTCGTTGTTTTCAGTCCTGGGTCACCGGCTTCTCCCATTTACTTTAGGATATGATTTTAGTTATTTACTTCGTGAGAGGGGTGTTGTTTTTATATATAAATATACAAATATAAAAGTTTTTGAGATTGACAGCCCACCATTCTACTAACGAATAATCTTAAATAAAAACTTCTCTTTTTTTAAGTACAAAAACTATATTTATAGAATAATTAATTGTTTCTGGGTTCTGGTTGACTGCAAGACTATCTTAGCAGTTAATAATAAATGAGACAGTGCGTATCAGCAAAGCCTATTTTAATAAATGGATCAGCACATTTATACTATAATAGCTGTCTGGCAAAACAATATCACAGACTGCATGTTCTCCATTACTTCTTGGCACGGAAAAATATGTCAGAAAGAGAGAACTTGTATTATTATTAAAGTAAAGTGTAACATTGCTTGGCGTATCATAATGTTACATACAGTTGTAGGCTAAAAGTAGCCAATTCTCTATGTGCTATATCTTGCCACAACTACAGTTCTCGCAATAACTGGAAACCTATCCAAGTTAATTAGGATATCAACATAAAACTGTTGTTTTAATGTATTTTATGAATTTGCGCTATTAACATTAGAACACATACGGTTTTGTTAAAAACGTTTGAATTGCACCATTTGAATCGTATTTAATCTTATCCCTATATTGAATATGCAAAAGGATTTTACACATGGATGTTTAACAAATGTGTAATGCCAGATATACGACTGCAATAACGTTACGGTTTTCTATAAATTACATTAACTTAAAAAATGCAATACCTCATAAACAAACAGTGTAGCATATATATATATATATAAAATAATATGCATTTATTTGTGTCTTTGGTTACATATTTAGTAAGAGTGTAATAGCGTTTGTATTAAAGCAAACATTGTTACTTCTTATACAACAGCATTATAATTTAACCGTAAGTACGAGTAGCCTATGCTTTTGAAATATGCCGTGTCCAAGTATGTTCACCGTGATCGTTAACACAGACGTGAAGGGGGACATCGATCGGTTCATTTGAACTAGAAACAACATGCATTACAAATAAAGAGTATGCATTAAACATCCAGGAGTTTGCATTGCTGTGAGGTGCTATTTAACTGAACAAAAAGTGAGTCTTACCTTTTCAGATTTGTATACAGGTCTCTCTCTCTTTAAAAATATCTATATATTATAGATGCGTATGTTCATGTACAAATGGTCTTGCAATATCCAACAAGGTATCCTTTTCATTGACGTCCAGCCCTCAAAACAAGTTTGGAAATCCGCGGCTATTGGCCAGTGCAGAGCCCGGAGCAGCAGCAGCGCATCCCCTCAGTGCGCCGGTGTGAGTGCGAGTCCGCCGGCCGCTCTGCGCTGCGCCGCAATGTGTCAGAGTGCGGAGCCTCCGCAGCGCCGCTTATAAGAGCCAGCGCCGCTTTGATCTCGCCGTGATGTCAGCCCTAATTAGCATAACAAAGCACACAGGATTTGGACTTTTACAGAGAACTAATGATGGATCAGTTGGTATTGAGATATTTATATCCTGAACGGGAGGGGGCACATATAAAAATGTAGCGGAGGGTGGGGGGTATATATAAAAATGTACTTTAGTTATTTATGTTTTCTACATTATTATTATTATTATTATTATTATTATTATTATTATTATTATTATTATTATTATTATAGCTTATTATATATTATGTATTATTTTTTCATTTGCCTAAATGTTTGCAATTAAAAAGTGCAATACATATTCCGAAAAATAGTCATGTGATATTATCTATAAAATAAACATCAATAAATGTATCTGATGAGTGAGATTTTATATGTGACAATCACATAGGCCTACTTATGTATGTATTCTTCTATTATGGCAAGAAACGGTGAGGTATACTGCTCTCTTATTTTGCAAATCCCATCACAAAACAAATACAATTGTTACATCTCATTTAAGGCGTGGGATCTGACGATGTTCCTATATTTTCCAATTAATGTATATTCCATTTATATATATATATATATATATATATATATATATGCAATTATGTAATTAAGGTTGTCTTTCATAAAAGCAAGACAATCCATATCCTGCTGTGTGAACCGATGGCTGGGAGTGGGGCGCTTTCTCCTGCAAACAGGGTTAAATTGTTAATATATATAGCAGCTATGGTAAGCACTGAATTAATAGTTTCTGTGTTATAATAAAAGTCAAGATGTTCTCTATAGGACTTCTCCATATGCTTTTATTATTAACCTGGCTGTTGGGTTCAGTTCCTCCCCTGCCGCGAACTTTCCCTACCATAAAAACTGCGCGCCCAACACTTCAATTAACCTGACAATTACGATACCTTCATTAATCCGGTTTCCATCGCGGGCGTCCATGCTGTTCCAGTATCTTGTATTTTTAAAAAGGAAAACGCGTTCATTTATGTTATTTTTCTAACTTTAATTTGGAAAAGTAAATAAAGCTGGCATTTTGAAAGGCTATAAATGGAAAGATTAAAATTAAGCCAACAATCTAAAAGCTATTTTAAGATTAAACTATTTTCGAAATGCACTGTTCAATCATATATTCAAACCCGAAATGATAATAGTAATAAATTAATACAAGTCCACATTTAAAAATATATTATTATATACAACCCCAAGAACATTACCACTATTATTAACTATATTCAAAGAAATATTCTTCAGATGTATACTTTTTGTTTCATAACATGCAATACATTAATATGTTCATTGTATACATTTTCCGCAATATTTGCTTAATTTTTCAACGAACCTCCTTACGAGTTGGTGATGACAAACACCGTATGTAACTACAGAGAAAAATCTTGAATCTACATTTTAATTTCATGTTCTTCATTATGTATTTATGCGTGTCATTCACAGCTTCGACACTATTTTCTGGAACTGATCTCGTATTTGTTTTACGTCACTTTTCATTATTGGCTTATATATTTTACAAAACAACATTGTAATACACAGTGTAAGACAAGAAATACACCATACTGTCGAAATTGGACTACACAGTCTTAAAATGCGTGCAGTGAATCTGAACACTACTGACTAGTAAATTATCTTCCATACATTTAAACCACCCACTGGAAATATACATATCCATACATCTAGTCAATTTAACTTTAACTAGAGATTCTCCTTCAAATGTAATAAATGAAAAAATAAATAAAACAAGAAATGTTTAATGTTCTTCAGGACATACTAGGACAAGTTTACTACTTTCTGATCCCATGCAAAGCCTGGATTGAATAGATAAATTAAATATTAAATATATCTTAATGAAAAACAAGCATCAGTAATATGGAAATTCCAGCCTGTTTATTTTTCCCTTTGAAGCCTCAATGGTAATTTTTTTAATGCTGAATTGAAGTTAATTAGACCCATGTGACAGAAGATTCAACGCATGGCTATACATAGTAACCACGATCAATACTTTCTAATGTTGAATCATTCAATAATTATTTTGGAAGGTATGCGTACAGGCACATCATTTGCAATCTACAAATAATAATAATAATAATAATAATAAAAATAAAAACAGACTGCTATTTATATAACTATTTGAAGTGGTTTTGAAATATTGTCTCATCAGGTTGAAAAAAACGGATGATGCTTAGAGGTAAAGGAATGAAAGTATTAATGAATACAATATTTCAAGAGCCAGCTCTTTAAGATGATTTAGTCCCTGTCGGTAACAGTCACATTATCGACTTTAAAATGTATGCATTACTAACTTCTTAATATCCAGAGAAACATACACCAGATTTGTAAGATTCATGTACAAAAACAACAGGAAATATTAAGAGATCATAGCAATGGAGATCCATTGTCGCAAGCAGTTCCCTGGAGGCTGAATGGGCTACTTCTGAGGGATCTTTGAATATGTTTAAAAACTACAAGAAAACGAAAGACAGAAAAAGAAACAAAGACAAACTTAATGGAGTTAATTATTTCCATGAGTCCAACAGCGATGAGAACACATTAATTTAAAACAGCTTTTTCGGAATGTTGCTGGATATTATTATTATTATTTATTATTTATTATTATTATTATTATTATGGGATTTACTACATTTTCATCTGATATGTGGCAAGTTATGATCACTGACAAACGTCTCTAAATATTTAAATATAATTGTACATATCTAACTGTATTCGTCAGTAAAAAGCCATGAAGACACACATGCACACACCTAAATGTATACTTTTCATACTGGATCTATTCAACAAGGGAAACGGAAGGACATAATTTAGAGTAAATAACAAGAATGCCATAATATAAGCTGTTTTGAAGAATTGTATGTTTTGTATCTAACCCAATAAGCATGTTTTCACTGAGCTGTCATCGATGAGTCACAAATCAAATACAATAATGGTGCTTGTTTATTTAAATGCACATTCTTGTGAACATTATGTGTTGTTATTTTTCATATTACTGAGAGTGCTGTAAGGTGGATTTTCTGGGAGCAAAAAACTACACATCATGTATCAGCAGTGCATGAAAACAGTACAGCATATTAAATGATATGCTTACAGTGGAAGGTTTCTATAACATCGAAGCCAAGTACTGGAGAGATTACTGGCAAAGAGCAAAAGAAATTCAAAACCGATGTAAGTGATCTAATTTAGCACAGGTCCAGAAAGCCCTTCATTTTCTGCGTGATGGCGCATACTGTACATGGGAGGTCATGGCCCTGCTCTGGTTAACAAGTTGACAATTACCAAGGACAGTGAAAAACAACAAACGGCACACTTTCAGTCATATTTTATAACGTGTCAAAATAAGAAAAATATTTAAGCGAGTTATTTCCAACCTCATTTGTGTCACTGCTTGCATGGGGTTTATAATATAAACTTCTGAAGGGGATTCCTGCACCCTGAACCTTTTCCCTGGCTCATGCAATATAATCATTGCAAAATAATGAATGCTGTTACTGCAATATTATTTTAAGCGGTTTTTTTTTTTTTTACGTGTGTTTGTTTTGTTTTTAGGCTTTAGTGTTTTATACTTGAATTGGTAAAAGGGTATTGGTTGAGAGTCCATGAAAATTAAAGAGGTGTTGGAATTCTGCAACGGTATAATGACGTCATTGCACCACATTAACGTAGATTAACAAACAACTCAATACATACAATATAATGAGATTAATTAACCTTTCGGAGACTATAGTTTTAGACTTCAAACAAGTGGCTGCATTGTTTTTCGTTTCACGTTTCTCTTGACACATGTTTCCCGTTACCAGGTTATTCTTGGGATAGAGATGCGCGGCCAAGAAGGCTTGCTTTTCTTAATCTCACTCCTCACTGCGGTCACACAACCCATCGGGTAACGATTGTATTGCATAATGTGTATTCGCCTCACGATGTTTGTATTTGTAGTTATTCATTTTCGTTTTACATTTTTGGGGGGAATGTACCATAATTACCAGTTATGTTTCAATGTTATTGTAAAGTTCCCACTCCCTACTACACCCACGTAAAATAAAACGAATAATTTCAAATCGAATTACACATATTATTGTTGCTGTTGTATCACTTAAATAACATTTGACAAGAGGAACTTAATTGTTCATTATACTGGGGCCTAGCCCAGCTAACACACAACGCTCTCACAACGTTGTAGCAACATAATATGATGTGGGAGGCCAATCCAGCACACTTTAATGCAAGACATTATCCAAAAGAGCTATTTGCAGTTTCTGTCGTTCCCTATTAGGAATAGCATTGCGTAGGAAACTGTTTATCTTTGTTCATTTGTCCAAATGCTACAATGTTGCGTGCATTTATAAATCAAATTCAATTAAAGGGACCTAATGTAACTAAAATAGCTTATTTTCCTGCGTTTGCTGTTGACTGCTGCAACCCTGAACCCACCTGTTCATCTATACAAAACAAGTGTTTTCTTTCATTAAATAAATAAATTGGCCTTTCTGATCGCAACACAAATAAAATATATAGCCCCCGTCCAAAGAGTCACCCCTACAGCTCTATTTTAATGAACTGTATGTCACTAAAGTTAATATCGGCTATTTAAAACCAATACACGCACGTCACTAAACTTTCCTCTTCATGTATTTCTGTGGAGATATTGCATGTATCCACGTTATGAAAATGTCTCTAATTTACGACTGAAATTATCAGACATTAGCTACAAGTCTCCAAATGGGTAAGATTGGTGACTTGTAAAGATATCCCCCTGGTGCATCGAGACAGATTTATCACGACCGATCCTTCGGCTTCAGCAACATGGCGCCTGCTGCCCACGGTCCCCACAGAAAACACTCCGGCAGGAAACCCCTCCCGGGATTAAAGGGCCCAGCCGCTCCTCGGGTTAACGATCATTCCAGAGACGGCTGTGACAACATTTTAACTTGATTGACTTTAATAGTTTGGAAATAATAAAACTGTTCAGGTTAAGTGTCAATTTCAAGCCCACCTATGAGGAGACATGAAGTCTTCAAAACACATGTCACTGATTTATAATCACACAATCCCTTTATAATCTCCCAAGGAATTAACTTCCTGATTTATTTATTTTTAAATATCAGTCACAAATTATTCTTAACATACATGCAACATCGTTACTACATGCTTACCTATCCCAGCGTACTATTCCTTATTCTCTCTCTGCTTCTCTCTGTCTCTTTCCCACATATTCTTGGCAGGTGGTACCATGGTCAGGTCTTGCCCCAGGCAAGGTTTAAACACATGACCTTATTACCCCAACTTGACATTTCTGCGCACAGACTCTCTGAATACTCTAGTGGCTGTTCAGGGATTAAGTGCTGTCAGGGTTTTCCACTGCAGGTTTGATCATGTGGAGACACTATTTATGAACCAGAACGAGCTCACTTCCGTCTGTGGCAGAGATTATTATTATTATTTTTTTAGCTGCATACATGTGTAGATCATAAATAATACAGGGTACATTGTTTAGTTTTTTTCGTTTTCAAATCACAAATATATATCTTAATAATTTGGTATAACACACCAAACAAGCCAAACATGAAGAATGAAAATTAGGCACAAACAAAATAACACACATGCACAGACACCACAATGCTTCAATCCTGTGTGGTGTGGAATCTTGTGGGTACGTTTTGTGTTTTTCCTGACTGTCACCTGTGAATGGGAACGTACTGTGCATCTGTCAGGTGGAATTAACTACAAGCGAAGGGTTTAATGACACTGGGTGGAGAGTCTAGCCCACAGCAACGACTCTGGTGTCATAACATTGACCTTCAAACAAAGAGGATCCCAGTTACCCTCAGTCAGGTTCAACCCACAGACCTTTGATCTTCCTAATTTTTCACTAAAATACAAATGGTCCAAAATTATCAATAACAGGAAATAGTTACTCAAAGGCAGTGGTCTGAAACAGTGATTTCTGCGTCGTTGTTGAACAAGATGTGATATGCCTTTTTCAACACCTTTGACTTGTGCTATTGTATGGAGTACACAAAGGGGAAGTTTAAACCCAGACGAGTATTTGATGTCTGCTGATGTCTTTGGTCTTCATTACGAACCGGGAAAACAATAGAATTTCTCTTCATTTCTCAGATGTTTCTATTCATCCTCTTTGATCTGACTGCAGGTTCCTTGTCACACCACAGTTCTTTTTCTTTTCTTTTCTTTGTAAGAAAGAACGCAGTAATTTACTTTATAGATATATTTACACTGACATTTTTCCATTTCTGAAAGGACCATCATCTTGTTTTTTTACCATTTGTTTTAAGTATTATTCATCTACCTCTCTCTGGGACAGCCACTAATGTTCATGTTGTCACTTGAAATGAATAATTGTTGATATTAAATTTGGGAATATATATATAATGATAAGTGCTTCCTATCAGCCGTCTATGTCAACAAAAGTTTTTCCTGTTTTTGCACATTGGAAGAAAACAGAGATAAGATGAACAATGTTCTCTTCTGGAAGGGAAAGAAACCATACACTGAGCACGGTGTCTGGTGTTGCTTTCGGCCTGAAACTTTCAGACGGGCCGGGTCCTTTATCGGTGGCTTTTCCCTTCTGCACGGAGCAGGTTACCTTTCTGGTTTCCCCTGACAGCCTGACTGGTGAACCGTGAGGAAATGGGAAGCCGCAGTAAATGGCACTCTACTCTCCCAGGGGGCTACAAAAAACATACTTCAGCATTCCCCGCAGCGACCTAATCGGCCATACATAGAGGTTAAAATACCTCAGAACAGTGTTTTAATGTTTGGAAGCGATCGTGCTTACAGTCAACAATGTGCTCACATTGTTTCCTAACCAAGGACGAAGGGGGCAATATTAAAGTCTGGAGGCAGGCCAAGGAAAGATAAGGGTGCTCACCTTTCACCTCTGGGATTTGTGCTTGAATTGGCCCCGGGTCAGAGTTCTTCTTGAAAATCAAAGCTGTCTGGCACCCGTTCAGTGAAATATATTCTTTCATCCCAGCCGGGGCTCCTTATTGGCACGGCTCCACATCTCGCCCTCAGACACCCTCATTGGCACCTTATCCTGGAGATCTGTCCTCTCACAGCTCAATGCCCACACATGCCCATTTTCTCTCAGCTTGGTCATAGACCTGCATACCTATGCTATTCATATACATTCTCATGAATTATAAAACAAAAACTATGTTTCCCAACCAGTCTAGTGCAGCACGTTGGTAAAAAGGAATCAATCCTCAAAATTTCAAGCTATCCCCATAAAAATCCACACACGATTCAGTTACCTCAGTAGAAAAGCATCCCTAACCAAAAGCCTAAGTTTACTAGGAACACTAAATTTGGTAATTTTGGATATTTAAGGGATTTTTTCTTCACCATCCAAATGTAGAGGACAAAGACTGTACAAGTTCCCCACACAGCATGTTTTGTTGTTGTTGTTGTTGTTGTTTTGGTTGAATGGGGCTCTTTACTGCACAGTTAAATGTAGGTCGGTGTGACTATAGCTTTGCTGTGGTCAGGATTAAAGTAAATTATTTACTGGAATAGCCTTGCTGGTGTTCCACCGCAGTGAATCAATGTGACCCTCCACTACAAATTCAGGCCTCAAATCTCTTTCCATCCAATGTTATATTCCCTTTTTTTCTTTAACGGGAAGTTTCTCTAAGGATTTGTGAGGAAAAACCTTAACTTTCATGACAGATCTACAAACACTAAAGCCAATGTTTTACAGTGTCTTCATTCATGTACTATCCTGAGTGTCATTGATAGAATATTTGGAAAACAGCAGCCAGTTGGGTGTTTTCCTTATTTTCTCTTATTGATATTATTGTCCACGGTGAGTTATCTCAGTGTAGGCATCATGGTGTGTTGCCAAGTGTCTACTTTGGCTCAGTGGCTACAACAGACTAGGCCTCTCATATTTATAATGTTTCATAGTAGGTGTTCATGGGGTATGACTCAAAAACACGACAAGCACCATTAACAAATGCTGTAAAGAATCCTGAGGGTGCTGTTAATTTCCAGCTCACGCTCAGAGCCCATAAGGGCAGGATATCCACCTGCCTCTTCTCACACCTGCTCTCCATTTCACACAGTGACGACAGCGCTGTTCCTGTAAGGGCAGCTTCCTTCAGAAGAAGCGTTGACCTTCTTTGTTTATATTGATCTACATAATGTCCTCCCAGAGCCGGCTTGTCCTTAAAACCAGAGACAGCAGAGGTAGGAATAAGTTAAAGCCTTTTGTTCTCTACAAACCAGTTGCATAAAACCAACAAACACATGAATAAAATGGAAGCTATATATATTATATATATTATATATACACACACTTTAAATACTAAAAGTAGGCCATCAAAGTCCAGAAAGTTCAGATTTAAATGTAAATTTCTCCTTTCAAATAATGGCAAATAAAAAACCCTCACAGAAAAGACAGAGACGGCTGTTAAGAACACACTGCATGGTATAAAAAAATGTAGTGATTATGTAATGGGGAAAAGATGATATAAAATATTGTTTATGTCTCAATCATGACATTTGTTCCTCTCATTGTGCATTACTCATACTATCATACGGTCATATGGTCTGACTCACTCATCATATGGTCTGCAATCATCACCGGTCTTTGATATTAGTTTTTGTGATTTACTGAGCTTTCAGTGTGCTTTAATAAGCTGATGGCATGCCGCAGTAGTAGGCATTGCTGAGGGTCCCCCATTGGTTTCCCTCATGTATCATTAAAGAGCAATTGAAATTCAGTGTGAAAAGAGCAGTGTTTACCGTTGCAGGGCCTTTGGGGGGCTCTGTGCTGTCAGCAGCTCATCTCAGTGGAGATCAATACTTCCCTGCGGGAGAGACGCAAAGACCATGGACCAGCCTGCCTTCATTGGAAAGAGTTAGAGAGAAAAACGCATGGCAACATGGCCATATAGTAGAGCTCCGAGACTCCTCAGTAAACGTGCATTGATTTCTCTCCCCAATTGTATCTCTCTGGTGTTTATTGAAGAATAGTCATTTTCCCTAACAATTGTGGGGTGGGATAAAGTATACATTTATAAAATAATATTGTTTGATGAAGTGCTGTAAAGAGAAGGATTTATGAAAAGTCTGCTGGTTACAGGTAACAAGACTTTTTCACATACATGGATGCCCTTTAAGCAGCCATTCATGGATGAACTACAAGGTTGAGGTTCCACACAATCTGCTGGTAGAAAGCAAGCAGTATGGAGCGTGTTGGCAGCTCACGTTTATCACTTGGCAATGTCATGTCCCCCAAGTTTGTTTTAATAAACTGAAAAAGCTGCAAAGTTATATACGTTTAAATAGCTCTTTTAATATGGTTAAAGTTTCTCTTACATAAATAAACAGTTAAAATGTATTAAAAAAAAAAAAAAAAAAAAAAAAAAAAAAAAACTCTGCAAAGGAACTCTTGTAGAAACTCAGAGTTACCCAGGTAAACCAATGTCCATGTTGTGGCTTTAACCTACTCAAGGTTCACACAGATCATGTTGTTAGTATAATATTTTGTATTATTATTCAATTATTATTATTGACGTTATACATCAATCAGTAAAGAAGATATCTATTTTCAGTATACTAAATAGCTTGTGAATACAGATTATGGGCTGTTTCACAAAAATACCACTAAGATTTAATGTTGTATTATATAAGTTAATGCAGAAAATAAACATAATTGGTAACAGTGCTATCTAGGAAATCAATACATTTCTTATCAGCATGACTTCGTGGCTCCATCTGTGAGCAGCTTAAATTGAGTTACGTCAAATGCACATTAAATTAGTTTCCTGAAACTTGTTTCGCTTGCAGATGTGTAAAGCAGGTCAGTTGGAACTGTGTGGCTACCAAGTGGCGCAGATAGTGCGGTCTGTTCCAGTGATGTCTCAGCTGAGTTCTTCGTGAGAAAAGAGCTTTTCAACTGCAGCCCATAACAGCGGTAGCTCACTTTTATTATCATTCAGAAACAGATTAGACACTGATTTAGAATTCACCCATGTCTTCAGGGTGGCCTATGTGTTTATTTTTTTCTCTCTCAGGGCATGAACTGTTTTCTTCCCCTCTTTTCACGTAGGGGCTGCAATCAGGAAGGAGTTGAAGAGCTGGCCTGCATTGCACCTCTGAGCAGCTCCCCATATTCGTTTTTCAAATGCTTATTATTATATGCCTTCTTTGGAAGGAAGCTTCTGTGGTCGTGTATAATCTAACTAACCACACTGCAGTGAAGCACAGTTGCCTGTTTACTTATACAAAAAAGGCTCTGGCCGTCTCTTAGCTGCGTGGGCTGACAGTCATACCTTATATATGGGAGTCCCTCAGTTGAGAGGTTAAAGTGTAAAAGTGCCTGCTCTGGTTTTATTTAGGAGTAATGTTTATATTTTTATATAAGGTTACAGACGACTCGAATAGTTCTCTTTGTTTGGTTAAAGATGTTTTGAAAACAGTAGACATCCCACCTAACAGCATATGTCTTTAGTTACTGTGTTGATCTCCTGGAATTATTGCACTTCCCCATGTCCAGCACTAAAACATTATCCCTCACCTCGTGCCATGAATCAGCTCATTGCTGATAGAAAGTACAGTCCTCCTCTTTTCTCCTTTTATCTTTTATTTCTCTTTTGAAGTTCACACTGATCTTATAGCAACACTTCAGAACTAACCCAATGCTTGGGTCAGCGCACACCATGTTCAACAGTAGTCTCATTTGATTTCCGTTGCAAATTAAACACACAAAAATGGGAGAGTTCGGGTAAATGAAAAAGCAGAACAGTGGAGTTTTGTTCACAAGATTCTGAAAACAGCATATAGCACTATACCATCAAAACATTTCTCTTGCCAGGCTCTTTTAATGTTTTTAAAAATGGTCAGGTTGTTTTCTGTATAATATAATACAGTAGGGACAGAACTGTAGGAGCAGATATTTTCTATGCAGTCCTTTATGAACAATGCTGTTATTCTCATTTGTACATGAAATGCATTAATGTAATAAATATGCCAACATAGAAACAAACAGAAGAAATACTGTAGGTTAATAGGTAGTATCAAAAATCAGGTGTTGGATCTGTAATTGATGATCTGCTTCTACTGTCGATCAGATGTGAATCTATTCTTGCTACGTTTTAGACTACCAAATACAAATTAGAAGAGAATTTACCGCCACGATGCTTGTGTGGCTTGATACTGAACAAAATGGTTTGTAACAACATAAACAGCAACGGTAATGTTTGTCAGCAACACAACAGCTGAGTTTGCTTCTGTGTACATTCTTAAATATGCTGTTGTTAGAGTACTGACCAGGACTGAGTTTTTGGTGACCTGTTAACAAGAACCTCAGAGTCCCAGAGCTGAGATTTGAAAACCAACTCTTTTCCACCTCCTGTGACAGGCAGAGATTGGGGCGAACTCCCGTAATGCTGAACAGTGCCAAAGAAGGTACGCCGATACTGTTACAATACGCGAGGAGGTGCAAGGCAGTGCCACGCATCGCTCGTAACGATGTTTGCTTGTGTGGGTACTTGGGGCAGCATCTACTTTCACAGGCTCCCCAGGGTTGCGGTGTGTTGGAGAGCACAGCATTATTATTTTTGACGAGGTGCTGCTGAAAGAGAAGAAATGGGAGTGCGAGGCTGTCAGAGGGAGTGATAAGGAGAGAGAAAGAGAGAGAAGAGGGAGGCCGACCATCTGGAGGGACTGTTTATGCTGGGCTTCGCTGCGAGCTACCTCTGACACACTCCACTAACACTTCCCCGGCCTGGCCCAATGAGCGAGAGCTACAATGATGAGTGATGATGTCACAGCCCCTGAGCACAATAGATAAATTGTGCTAAAACATCTGTTTCTTGCCATTTTCCAGCAGTATTAGCAGAGGTGAATCAGAGCCCTGAAACACTGTTATAAATCGTGGGGCAAAGACACCTGATCCAAATGAAGTTGTATAAAGGGCTGCTGATGCAGTAACCCAATCACTCCCAATTACAAAGTAATCCCTCTCAGCCTGACTGGTAAAGAGGCATGTTATTCCTAGCATCATAATTGCCAGTTCTTCCCCTCCAAAATAAGGTTGAGTCCGGTTACAAGATTCTTTAGCCTAACCTCTCTTTGAAGACTGCGCATGACAGTGTTTAACAATGTGTTGTTTTAATACGACTGGATCTATAAAGAAATCAAAATAAAAATAAGTCTGGAGGCAGCGGTTTATTGAGGGTCCGTTTCGAGTTAAGGCTCTCTAACATTCAGAACTCCAGCATCATTATGATAGTTTATGTGACAGTGAAAACCTGCATTTAAAATCACACTGGAAACATCGGTTCACCAAATGCACTTTGCAGCCTCACATTTAAAAGTGTATGTATGCATGGTATAGTCATACATGCATTTTACATAAAAACGAGTCTTTCCTGGTCTGATCATAAGACTTGACATTGCCATAATTCAAACCAAATGGTCTGTTGGTTGGTGGCTCTGATTCCTGGCTGGGGCTACCTTCTCTGCAGAGAAACCCTGAAATAAATCTGCTTAAGCTTTCTGCCTTTTCCTCAAGAGGGTAGTTAAAACCTAGTTGTATACGGACATGGTTATGAAGTGCCACAGGTCCTACATCAGTGCACAGCCTTGACTTCCAACAGGAAACCAGTATAGAACTTCAATTATGTGAATTCTTCATTTCACTAGGAGAAGAACAGACTCTCACTTGAGGGGAGTGGAAGAGGAGATTTTTCCCTCTCTCTCCCATGCTTTCATTAAGGGCACTGGTGACCTTTAAATGGGGCTTTCAGAGCTTACATGCTAGGAAGAATTGCGTTTTAAAGTCTTAATCTATCAACCCTTTGCAACGCTTTATGCCATGTAGTCCATGGGCTGATTTTGACTAGAAGGAAGTGGAATTTAGTTTCTTGTGAAAATGTTGGCAAATTATAAGCTCCTTAAATCAGTTTGGACTGCTCACATTAATTTGGGTCACTGGAGAAACCCACGGTAACATGAAGATGATTAAAGTGCTCAGGGAAATCTGGATAACTGTGATGTTTGGACACAAATATGTGATCCTTTATCGCCGGAATCCAGCTTGACTTCTAAGAGACCGGAGAACATGAATCTGATTTATACAGATCCAGCAGGACGGACTAATGGAGGTGTTTGCTCTGTTTCCCAAAACACAATTTCAGAAAGCTTTTAATATTGTTCCAGAAAATACACTTCAAGTGTTCAGAAAGCCTCGTTTCTTTTATATTATATTTTTAAAACCCCATAGGACAAATGATTACTCTCCTTCACAAATGTTCCCATATGAATTCATTCAACACCACAGAACCCAGAGAACAAAGGAAGAACTTGAGTTAGTTGGTTAATCTCTTGTGTTTTTAGACAATAATAAATGGAAACCGATCTGTACTCTGTGGATAGATAGCTCCAGTTTGCTGGAAAAGCCACTTGCGCAGTGGATTGCCAGAAATCTAAATCCAACACAGATTGCAGTACTGTAAAGATATTCCTTGTCCCAGTGCATTAACCAAAGAGGAAAAACCATGCATGTGTTCATTAGACAAACGACCAGTTTCTCTCACCCCCATCAAGCACCACGTTAGATCTCCTAAGGAAGCTGATACAGGACAAGGACTCAATAACCCCCCCCCCGCCCTTCTAGGTGTGAGAGCAATGGCAGTCCTGTGGTGAAACTCTGGGCTGAATTACAATACAAAGTGCCCAAGGAGAGACCCAGCCAGTAATCCTGTCTGCAAACAAGGCCCTGGCTTACTGACTGCTCACATTAGGAGCAGATCTGTTTGCTCGGCAGCTGTGAGGTTATGGAGATGTGCTTTTCACACGGCATTAAGCGCTAACAATCATTCCTTGTTGGGGGTGGATGTCTGGCCACACAAGTGCATGGCAGCCCATTTTAATAGGTGAGAATATGGATCTCAGTTGAGGGCAGTGCTGCATCAACACCTGATCATCCATAAAAGGTCTGGACAATAGGCATTAAACATTACGATCTATGATGAATGACACATTTTGCCTGCTTTGCAATAATCAGAACAAGACAGACATCCTGTGCTTTATTAAGGCAAGATCACAAATATTTGGATCATAAAACTTCAAAATCAATCAGAGAATGTATGTTATACTAAGAATGCGTCTATATATATACATTTTTTTTTAATATTCCGTGTTCCTGAAAATTTCAAAACACAGGCTTGCACTTGACCGACGTTTGATTTAGGGGAGCCCAGGAACTCTGGTCTAAAAGCAGTTGGGTGTTCTGTTCTATAACTAATATACACATGTTAAGCATACCATGTCAAGCCTGGAACTCCCCTTGTACTAAACATCAGAAAGCACCAAAAAAATCTGGCTCACAGACTACAGAAATAGGAATAATTTATGACTTGTGGAAACTGTGGCCAGCCCTTAGCTCAAAAAACAAGAATTGGGAAGTAAACTAAATCATGACAGGACACAGGTTGCGCCTGGCTGTGCTGTATCCACTCCATTAGTCTCTGTGCACAGAATGGGCACTGAAGTCAGCAACTAATTAAACAAATTACCAAAGAGTTGAAATTAAAATGTTCCATTGCCCTCCCACGTTTGTGCAACATTGAAGATATAAACACTTCTGGTAGAGCAAATCTGGACGATGCACATGGCAATCTAAGACAACCCTATTGTCAGATCACATCTTTCACTCGTATTCAAGAGATTAGTACCCTAAAGCCGGCCTCTGATCAAGAAGTATGTCCAGGTGAAGGGGGAAATAATTAAAACCTTTCCTGGGTGAATGTATCAAAGCTTCCAGTAAAGCTGAACATTGACATGTCTTTAGAATTATTTACTTCTGGAGCCACCCTCCTAATAATGTAGCCCCACGCTCCTTTGTTGAATTTTTTTAAGCACAGGGATGTATTCCTTAGTATACATCTGTTTTTATTTTATTCATTATTTACAACTGTAAACCTTTTTACACAGGAAAACCCTGCTGAGATGGTTCTCCTTGTTTTGTTTATGTGTGCTTCCTGTTGGTAGAAGAAATTAAATCAGTCACAAACAGACACAGAGTCTCATCTAAAGGAATCAAAGCAGGCAGTCAATCACGCATTTATTTGCAATAACATTGTGACACTGCAGAATATACAGAGATAAAGCTGGTTTATCATAGAGGACCACAGAGCGAAAGAGTTTACAGGCCGGCCCCATCTAGCTTGGAGCACCAGGGTCCCTTTAAAGACTATGTAAATAACTGTTAATTGAAACAGTCAATCATTGGAAAGTGGAAAATGAACCCTGAAGCAAAGCTACACCTTAATAATGATGTAAAACAGCTCGGCACCAAAGCGCCCGTCTAAACAAGAGCATTGCACACAACCTTCCTAACAGTGTATCTTCAATGTGAAATCTACAACCAACCAATTCCAAAAGGTGTGATTGGACGCTGGCTCAGCTGTGTCCGAAGGGGGTGTGGCCATGCATTCTTCAATACTCTCAGAAGGATTTATGGAGCCTTGCCCAATCAAGAAGCTAAGCTCACATTGGGGTCGTAGTCTGGAGACACAGTGGCTTAAACTGAGATGCACATTTTGGACAAACAAGAAAAAATCTGGCTCATATCTGTGATTACTCAAATCTTGAAACCTTTCACGAAGGATGACATCTCCAAATATAAATTATACAGGACCATAGAATTCCTGAAGTGATTTTGGATCTGTTATAATACACATATACACTCACCTAAAGGATTATTAGGAACACCTGTTCAATTTCTCATTAATGCAATTATCTAACCAACCAATCACATGGCAGTTGCTTCAATGCATTTAGGGGTGTGGTCCTGGTCAAGACAATCTCCTGAACTCCAAACTGAATGTCTGAATGGGAAAGAAAGGTGATTTAAGCAATTTTGAGCGTGGCATGGTTGTTGGTGCCAGACGGGCCGGTCTGAGTATTTCACAATCTGCTCAGTTACTGGGATTTTCACGCACAACCATTTCTAGGGTTTACAAAGAATGGTGTGAAAAGGGAAAAACATCCAGTATGCAGCAGCCCTGTGGGCGAAAATGCCTTGTTGATGCTAGAGGTCAGAGGAGAATGGGCCGACTGATTCAAGCTGATAGAAGAGCAACTTTGACTGAAATAACCACTCGTTACAATCGAGGTATGCAGCAAAGCATTTGTGAAGCCACAACACGTACAACCTTGAGGCGGATGGGCTACAACAGCAGAAGACCCCACCGGGTACCACTCATCTCCACTACAAATAGGAAAAAAAGGCTACAATTTGCACAAGCTCACCAAAATTGGACAGTTGAAGACTGGAAAAATGTTGCCTGGTCTGATGAGTCTCGATTTCTGTTGAGACATTCAGATGGTAGAGTCAGAATTTGGCGTAAACAGAATGAGAACATGGATCCATCATGCCTTGTTACCACTGTGCAGGCTGGTGGTGGTGGTGTAATGGTGTGGGGGATGTTTTCTTGGCACACTTTAGGCCCCTTAGTGCCAATTGGGCATCGTTTAAATGCCACGGCCTACCTGAGCATTGTTTCTGACCATGTCCATCCCTTTATGACCACCATGTACCCATCCTCTGATGGCTACTTCCAGCAGGATAATGCAGCATGTCACAAAGGTTGAATCATTTCAAATTGGTTTCTTGAACATGACAATGAGTTCACTGTACTAAACTGGCCCCCACAGTCACCAGATCTCAACCCAATAGAGTATCTTTGGGATGTGGTGGAACGGGAGCTTCATGCCCTGGATGTGCATCCCACAAATCTCCATCAACTGCAAGATGCTATCCTATCAATATGGGCCAACATTTCTAAAGAATGCTTTCAGCACCTTGTTGAATCAATGCCACGTAGAATTAAGGCAGTTCTGAAGGCGAAAGGGGGTCAAACACAGTATTAGTATGGTGTTCCTAATAATCCTTTAGGTGAGTGTATCTACTTCACCCCGCTTTCAAACAACCGATTGACAGTTGGTTTCTGTGTTTCAGCCACCCTGGACTCCATTATGTATTTACTTTAGAATTCCTGCCAAATTTATAGCATCTCAAGCAGTGCCACAATCCTCACCCATGACCCTCTCACCCTTTACCCTGACCTCCTCACCCCTCCCTACTGTCTCTTGCCACCATAAATGACCCCACAGGGGTAAAAGGTCATCATCCTGAACACACAAGTTTAAGCACTGCCGAAGGTCACACAAAATCACGTATTAATTGCCTCCCGCTATCTTTGTGAGCGAGACACCGAGATGGTAGACTCTTCCTCACAGTCGGAGCTCAAGACAGGAGTGCCACCGCCTGCTGTCCCAAGTTGAGGGGAACAGGAACCACTGAGAAAGGCCAAACTCATATTAACCTCCTACAAAATAAACAACTCCCTTTGCACACAAAGCTGTAAACATTAACTTGTAAGTGCAAAAGGAGATTTTTTTTTTTTTTTTTAAGGATGGAAAGCAAACCACCACAATCATGCCGTGAATCACTTCAGAAATGGGATGCATATTGTGGAAGAAAAAGTAACCTCATTAAAATCACATTTAAGCAAGATCTTAATAATATATATCACTATAATTGAAATATATAGGTCTTATTCTCCGTTAAATAGTAAAATTTAATTTTATACAACATCACTAGACCTAGCCCACTACAGGTACACAAGACAAACATGAATAAACAGAATAAAACAAATTGGCCTAAACCTCAAAACCACCCGTGTCTGTTCGCACATGGTGGGCTCCTCGCTAATCCAGTGGAGCTTCACTGCAGGAATCCATCATTTAAGTATCCCCCCCCCCATCTGGAACACCAAAACTGTTTGTTCTCCTCGTTTCCAAAATGGAAAGCTTAAAACCTAAATGTCACAAAATCTGACTAATAATGCCTAAATGGATTGTGTGGGATCTTGCATCTAAACATCCGGAGTTTCACTAACACACTATAACACACAGTAATACGTGATCACGCTTTGCCAAGAAGCTGTCTCCCAAGGCCAGATTTAATTTTTCCTTGTCACTTGCTTTCCTTCCATTTCAATATCTAGTATGGCTTTCTTAGCCATGATACAGGTATACAGTGATATACCATAAGTGTTAAAATAATTAAGGAAACAAATCCACATTTTCTTTAGCAATTTTAGGACTATTAATACCCTTGCGAATAAACTTCTACAACAACAGTTTCATGCACCAAAAGAACCGCCGGCCCACAATCCGAAGGGATTCTAAGCTCTCCGACTCTGTAGTGAAATGCATGCATCGTGACATGTGTAGCAGTGATTTGTGAACTTTGATTTCAGTCATCTTGGGTACAGAACAGGATCGATCCTTCTCAATTGATCAAAAATGGCCCCCATTCAAGCATTACTGAATTTCCAGCGTAAAGGTGTGAGAAGACTAGAACCCCATCACTTCAGCTTGACCAAACAGCAGTTCAAAAGGGTGAAGGGTTCAGAAGGGTGAGGAAAATGTTATATTAGGAAGACAACTAAAGAACCAGTTATGCAACTTAGAATGTTGTTCATCTTCCCATGTTGTTATATAGGCACATCTGTGAATATGCCAAGCACGTTTTTATTATTTCTCATCCTCCTTGTGAGTCTAGACATAAACAGAGATAAAGAGATTAAATGGAGTGCTGTGAAAGGTCATTCCCTGTGACTAATAAGAGTTTAAGTGGATAAGAAAAATATGGCAACCCAGGCTACTGAAAATCACATCTTCATGGATAATAAGTCAATGCGAAGCCTTGTCAGAAATCTGAGAGAAGTACAGATCGATGCATTTCAGATTAGGAGAGGGGTCAATTCCTACACTTGTATATTGTAGATCAAAATAAAACTCCCTGTGATGGGCCACTCAATAAAAACGTCAATAACAAGTTCTCCAACCAGACAAGACCTTTGATATTGCTGAGCTTCCATTAAATGGTTCTTGAACAGGATCATGGGTTTTCCACTACAAGGGAAGCTTAAACAAATTGATTTTCTTATGGTTGGAATGGAATTAGGGCCATAATGGACTCAGCTAGGTCAAAAAATATAATAATAATAAAAAAATAAAAATAAAGGTGACACAGGGTACAAGCCTGTTCTAAACTCTGAACAACCAGCTGTAGTTTACAATGTAATTTCGCCCCCTTGTGGTTTCTTTTAACAACACTATTGTGACCAGTACACATTCTGGATTCAAAACATCATTTTCAACAAAAACAAAAGCCAAACAATTTATTTTGCTTCGTTTATTTGACAAATATAAATGAATGCCTGATTTTTTTAAAGGAATATTTACATAACAGATGCTTACACTAATTCTGACCTTACCCCCTAACTAAGCAAAAAAAAAAAAAAAAAAGGGTATAGTAAAACAGGCTTACATTATTTCACAAAGCATATCATAGTGTGCCCTAGGAAACAGTTATTTTACGACAGCCTGGAAATAATATCGACTAGCATTTTAGCAGAGCTTTTGTAAACACAACAAATGCTAATGTATTTTTATGTATAGCTATTAATGCACACAATTCTAATATCTTTCCTGATTCACATTATACACATTCCTTTCTGGTAAGGGATGAAATACAGGGCCCTCTCATAAATTCTTAAATTGCTTTATCAAAGCTGTGACGGAATGCAACAAAACCATTCCGTACAAAATGTACAGTTCTGACCCTTATGAACAGGGCCCACAGTTTTATTCACGCAAAGACCAGTAAGGCACACAAACATCAGTAGCCCGATAAGGCTGTTTTTGGCAATTAATTGGTCCCATTAATAACCAAAAGGACCTAGGTAGTCCATTATTATTCAACTAAAAATAAAGAAAATTTAAACTCAAAAACACATAAAAGTAACACTATACACATCAACTTAATCAGAAGAGGTATTTTTAAACATAAACCATTTTCAAGTCTTAAAGACAAAGACAAAATGGGGGAGAAAAAAGTAGTATGAATTAACCTGAGCCCAGATCTAACCCAGGGTATATGAAGTTCCTCGTCACTGACTCTGAGGCTCCGGTCGAGTGGCGGTGAATAGGAGGATAAGGAAGAACTTCTTAAAGAGGGAAGAGCTGTGTGAAAGATCTCTCCCTCATCAGCATGTACTCCTGGAGGCTTATTCGGCCCTCCCTGAAGCTGCTCTGTGTTCTGAGGAGTGGGAAGACAACCAGGACTCTCAGCAGGGTTTCAATATTGCAATAGCATCTTATATCAGTCACCTTCAGGGAGTCCAGGGTGGTGGCTGGCAGATGCTCGACCACCGTGGACTTCCACCTTTCCTCCCACATCTTCAGTTCACTGGCTAGACAGTCGGCGTCGGGCAGGTCTTCTCTGTATACGCCGGTGACGTCTCCCTCCTTGCAAATGAAGTCTTCACTGGACATGACGTAAGGCACAAGTATCAGACACTTCAGGGCACGGAGGACTCTGTCCGAGAAGAGCTCTGTGATTTCGGTAATGACATGCTCTATGGCCTTGATGCTCACAACATTTTTGTAGTGGTTGCTTAGCGGTCCTTGTAGCACAGGATGAAGCACTTTGATCTGCAACTGCATAGCCAACACCAAAGCCTCTTTGTACCAGGTCTCATGGTGGGCAGCAATATTCTGTTTCACTTCATTCAAGGAATCCAAGACAGCGGGCAAACGCTTCACAGCTAACAAAACATCAGAGGGATTCCCTAGAAGGCTCTGGCTGAGGTTTTGAGTAAGAGACGTGAGGTTTTTGAGTACTACGATTGTAAACACAAAGTCAAAATCACGGACCTTGCTGTAAAAGAGCTGGGCCTCAAGGCTCAGCGTTTCATTGGGTTTTTTATGGATGACCTCCGCTAAACAGTGGATGACCGCTTTGAGAAGATCCACCACAGCCTCGGGTGCATCGTGATACTTGTGCCACTCTCCCGTTAGTTTCTCCCTCAGCTCCTGCTCCTTCTCCCCATCCTGCTGGAACTTCAGAGCAATGGCATCTTCCAACATGGTCTGCAGCAGTGGGGTGCGTATGAACCAGGAGAACATCTTCTCTATGGTGGCCACACTGCGAGAGATGTCCAGTACAGGAGACGATCTGGCCAGCCAGACATTCAAGGAGACCGAGGAGCAGGCGGTGCGCAAGGCCAGAGGGTACTTTTCTGAAATGATGGAGGAGGCTGCCTTCATCTGGGTGCCAGCAAGGCCACTGCTCAGGTAGGCTTGGCCTCTGCAGTACTCCATATTGAGACCCCACTTCTCAGATAGAGTGGTCTCTATGACATCAGCAAGAACATTAGGGTCACTGTAGCTAGGGATCAGAGCTAGGGTCTCCTCATAGTGATTGTCCAGTTTATCCATGTACCGAACACACAGAGGAACGTAGGGATGTCCTTCAACATGCATCACCTGCTCCGTAATGACCGTAAAGAACTGGGAATCCCAGAGGTCCTTCAGGATTTCTTCTCTCACAGAGGGGCCATAGAAAGTCATAATCCCTCTCTGCTCCACAGCGCTACCGTCAGCCCCCTGCGTCTCTTCTGGATACTGATCAACCTTGTTATATAAGGACACTTCTAAATCCTCAGCCCCTGGTGGGCATCCATCGTCCATGGCCTCCAAAACATCACCTGCAAAAAAAATGTAAAAATTATAAGGGTTGATCGCATTGAACTGTACAGACTAGTTTTATCTTTAGGATTCAATACTCCAGACATTTCCCGAGGCTCAGACCTTGCACTCATATCTTAGGACTGCAGGGAAGAAAAGAAAAGTAAACTTTGCAGAACAAATTATCACTATTTCATCTATAACCTTCTTTGATTTTAAAGGACAATAAAACCAGCTAGTGACAAACTGTGGAACTTTAAGTGTTTTTCAATTCTTCAATTTTGAACAAAAGAAAAACAAACAAAAAAACATAGGGTGAATTGTAATAAAACGCAATGATATAATGCAATTTGCCCATTTAACTGTTCTCCCCCCTAGGAATACATTATTTTTGGTAAATGTGTGAAATGAGGTCACATTTACCTTTTGAGATATAATTCTGAATAGCATACATAACTGGGTTCAAAGCTGCAGTTTTGTTGCATTTTTTTTCCCCATACTCACCATTTTCCTCCTTCAGGTTTTCCAGTTGTATTTTCACCTACAAAATTTAAAACAGTGATAAGCATTAGAAAAATTTGCAAAGACCAGACACGTTCAGTAAAACATGCTATTACCACACAATAAAAAGATTGTTTGCACAAACCTATTTTTTTTTTTACAGTTTCATATACCCTACTATCTATGCTAAGTGTTTCATTCACAGTACCTGACACAAGGAAGTCAGCACAAGTAAGAAACTCCCTGTACACAGTGCATTGATGTGGGCGACTCATTTACCTGTCTCAGCAGCGTCCGCTTCTCTGGTTCCACTTCGATGTACAGGTCGATCATCTCCTCCAGAGTTCTAACCATATTGGACTGCATACGAAGCATGAGCAGGTCTGGACTGTTGCCGGTGCCCACAGCTGCCCTCAGCCGAGCCCTCATCAAATCCCAGCCATCTTTGCTGGACAGAGTATCCATTCTTACACTCGGCAACACAGCCAACACCTTCAGCAGAGTGCACACATTGGGAAGGCTCTTGGCCTCGGGGTGGAGGAGTGTGTTGGGAACCGAAGCAGGCAGTGCGCCCTCCATGGATTTCCCTTTCCAAAGACCCACCCAATTGTTAAGATCCTGCTGAAGTGTGTCTGGCTCTGGGAGATCGATGTGATGGATAATAGGGATATCGAATTCTTCTGTGACATCTGGATGGCAGGATGGGATCAGAGACAAGCATTTCAGAGCATCCAAATGAGTGTCTGAGTAAAAGAACTGGAGTTCACCCAGGAGAGAGGTCAGAATAGGAACGCCTAACGTCTTGCAGTAGTAACGTTCTGGTGATTCAAAGCTGAAGGACTCCTGTGGGAAGCGGACGTGCCCAGTGCTCACCTTCACTGCCAGCTGAACAGCTTCCGCAAACCAAACAGGATGGATCGAGTCAATGTTGTCCAGCGAGTTACTGAGCAAAGCAGTTTGTGAAGGCATCCTCGCAATCTCACTGATGAGCTCAGCAGATGTTCCACTCCTGAAAACCTGGCAGAAGCCTTTCATCGGAAGAAAAGCCTTCTTTAGATACACAAGAGTAATCACAAAGCCAGGGTCTCTCATAGCCTGTGAAAATATGCCAGCATGCAATGATATACTGTTGCTCCAGGAGCCATCAGCATTACTGCTCACTGCATCTAAACACTTCAAAAGCCCTTCAAACAGATCGACCAGGAGATCAAAAATCTCTTCAGTCACGATCCACTTCAAGCAGCTGGATTCGGACAATACTGCCTCATATTCTATCGATCTGCTCACTAGGCTTTCAGTAACCTGTGCCAGCTCCCCCCTCAGTTTCTGGGATTTATCGAAAAACAGTAACACCTGCTCCATTGTGTTCACCACTTTGCTGACAGAAGCACAAGGCAGACACCCAGCAAGGAAAAATACTAGGCCTTGGGAAGAGCAGGGAGTGTGGATTGCCAGGGGATACCGCCTGAGGAAATCAGAGGACACGTTTTTGAGAGATAGGCCTTCAGCTCCAAACCTCATGAATGCTTGTGCACGACAATATTCCATTTGCAGTCCCCAGTCCTCTGCAAGGACAGCATGCAAACTCTCTGCTAGGACATCATCATTGTCATCATCATAGGGAAGAAAGCCAATCAGCTCCACCTTCGGAGCGCCATCAACAACATATCTGATGAATGTGGGCAGGTACTTCTTACCTGCAATTTCATACAAGTTATCTGTAATCAAAGAAAAGAAAGGGGATTCTTGAATCTCCAAGAGGATGTCCTGCCTGATGGATCTTACTAACATCTCCAGGACCTCTTCAAGACTTATGTCAGAGGAATTATGGTCAACTCCTGCTGTCCAGTCACATGCATTCCTGAGATTTTGGAGGAGGGCCTGCTGGTCCTCAGTGGAGAGGTCTGGAACTCTGCAGTTCATCCTTCCTAGCTCAGTGGCTTTTTTGAAGAAAATTTCCAGACTCTGCCTGTCCTCCCCTGCATGTCCATTCTCATCAGTGACTGCCAGGGACTGCTCTGTTATTGCAGGCTCATCCTCTACTTTGCATTCCTCTATTTTCACTGGAGGGCAGTTTACTGTGAACAATAATAAAGAAAGAGTATTAGTACATTGTTTGAAAAAATACATTCCTAGTATAAAGCTCAGAAGTCAGGGCCCTGGGGTGAAGCTCAAACCCCATCCTGGTACATAAATACAAATTAAAGATTATGGCACATAGTCATAGATAAAATATTTAAAAATGTCTAGAAAGATGTACAATTGTTACAAAAACTTACCCTCCATGTCAAACTCATCTTTCACCACAGGTTTCAGTTCTTTATCCTAAAAGAAAAAGAAAAAAACAGAAAAAAACATTGTTTGAATGTTTAATATCTTCACAAAGACCTGATTATCCACAAACATTTATATAATTATATAAAAATTATATAATACACATTAATATACATTCTAATGTTTTATTTTTCAAATTAAAATCTTAATACACATCGACATTGATTGGCTGTGATTAGAAATGCTTATGATATTTTTAGTATTAATATTAATAATACCAAAATTATCATCTAAATCTAACTGAAATCCAGCAAATTAACAAATTCTAATCTTACCATAGTGCGAGCCTCTGGAGTCTTGGAAGTAATCTTTACACAGCGGTCGACCATCCGATCCAGATCTCTAGTCAGGTTGCTGCCGACCTGCAGCATCGCCATGCTGGGGGATCTTTCTTTATTTGAAGAAGCTCTCAAGTAATCCTGGAACATCTTGTGACGTCTCGCTTCACCACCATACTCCATGGCGGTGCTCGGCAACACACACATTATCCTCAGCAGAGTGTTAACATTCCCAAAGTACCGGATGTCAGGTAAGCGCAGCGTGTGGAAAATGGTGTCTGGGATTTTAATGGACGTGACTCTAGTTTTCCACTTCACCCTCCAGCAGCAGAGCTCTGTGAAAAAGTTATCTGGCTCCGGCAAATCATTGATGTAAAGGGGATCCTTAGACTTCAGAATTTCAAACATGTAACTTACAGTCATTGAGCAAGGGACCAAAGACAGGAAGTTCAAGGCCTCCTTGTGTTCATCAGAAAAATATTCCTTGACAGCATTAATGAGGCTGTCCACAAGAGGCATGCTCAGTGTGTCTTTGTAGTAAGCAACTGGTTTTACCATGGTATCCCTGGACACACTGGCACCTTCAGGCACTTTGATTTGAACAGATAGGCTTAATGCCAGTGTGCAAGCCTCATCAAACCAGTTCTGATGGAACACCTTTATGGCGGTTTTCACCCTGTTCAAGGTGGACAAGATCCCATTGATCTGACAGAGCTGAGTGGCAGCTGTAAAATGGTCTTTCTGGAGGCCAGCACTTAACTCTTTGGTGAAAGAGGAGACGTTCTTCAGAGCAACCATTGAAACAATGAAATCAAAGTCTCTAATTGTCCCTAACAGTCTCCCAGCTTGTTCGGAGACTGTGCTTTTCCACCTCTGTTGTTTGTCAATTCTTATTTTTTCTAAACACTCAACTAGGGCCTCCAGCATCTGCACCAACACTTCATAGGTGTCATGTTTCTCCAGCCACTGCGCACAAAATGTCCCCTGTAACTCTTGGACTTTTTCATAGCTTTCCCTGAGACCTAGAGCAATGACCTGATCCAGCTGTTTTTCCAGTATGGGGGAACTGCTGAAAAACAAAATGATTTCCTCCACTGTGTCCAGTGCTCTACAGATGGCAGGAACAGGTATGGATTTTGACCACCATATGTTAAAAGAGTAGCAGGAGCAGTGCGTGCAGATGGCGAGCGGGTAGGTTTCCAGGATTTTGGATGCAAAGGCCTTCAGCTTCCAGGCAACTTTACCAGAACCAAGGTAGGCCTGGCCTCGGCAGTAAGTCCAGTCAAGACGCCATTTGTCAACAATGGTCGAATACAAGCGATCAAACAGGGTGCCAGAGTCCAAATCAGCATCTACAAAGCACATCAGCTCCAACCTCATAATATCAAAATTATCAACAAACCTTAGGAAAAGCGGCAGGTAATCCTTCTCCCCAAATGTTACCACCCGGTCGATGAAAAGGGAGAAGTAGGAATTTCCTACTTCCATAAGGATCCCTTCCCTCATGACATCTTCACAAGCAGCAAGGATTTCCTTCATCTGTGATTTGGGCACACAATTTAACACTTCCTCCTTTTCGGGTTCTGCACCAACTTCTGAGCCTTGCGTGCTTTGGCTGCCACATACCATCTTCACTACAGATTTCAGGGCAGATTTCAGAGTTTCTTGGTCTTCCTCTGCACTTCCGGAAAGCTCTGTGCTCTCCCCTTGCACCACAACTGCCATTATTTCTGGTTCATCTACTTCTTCCTTTAGGACACATTTCTCATTATCCTCAGCAACTGAAAAATCAAAAGGACAACGAGAATAATGATGAAAATATTCTGGAAATAACAGATCTATCTCCCAACATAGTGTGACATACGATTCATTTATTTTGCTTCAAATCCGAGTGGTAAACAAGTTCAAACTCACACAGGAAAAACATTTAATTCTACAACTCATTGTATTTGTGGAAGATAAATAATGAAAAAAATCTTGTAGGTTACCTGTCAACTGGGGCTCTGCTGGCTCTTCTTCCTTTGAAATAAAATGAATGGAATTAAACATTTCAACAAAACACCAACCGATCAATATCAGATTTAGAACAAATTCAGAGAATAATTCATCTTATATTGCTAGATTTGTCAAATAAAAACACATTACAACAATACATAACTTTACCTGGAGGAAAATGCATCTCTACACATCATATATTGCAATGTAATCTACTACAAAATATATTCTTCATTAATTGGAGGTATGGTGTGAAAGGTAGATATCCATCAGTTCACAATTTAAGATGTAAACCAACATATCTGAATGCTAAGTAGCTATAGAAAAAAAGACCTACCGTGTGCAAAAGCTTCAATATGCCCGGGTGCTTCTCCACATACACATCAACCATGTCCTCCACACTGAAGTGCACGTCCTGATTGACGAAGACGAAGGTCATGTTGGAGTGTCTCTCCTGGGGCAGCGTGGCTCTCAGGTAGGAGTGGTAACGCTCTAGAACCATATCATACTGCCCGTACACATCTGCTTCCACGTTCACACAGGGGATGGTTCCCAGGACCTTCAGCAGGCTCTGGACATTGGGGTAGAACTCTATGTCGGGAATTTTCAAGGTCCCAAAAACCGTGGTGGGTAGAATCCTGCGCTTGCTGGCATGTTTCCATTTCACCTCCCAGCAGCCGAGCTCGTCGTAAAACGAGTCTGGTCTGGCCAGGTTGTTCAGGTTGGCATCGGCCACCTTGTCCCTGCGGATACTGAAATTGTGGTCTGCCATATAAGAAGGCACTAGAGTCAACCACCTGAGGATCCTCACCATTTCTGAACTGAACACCTGCTTCACCTCCTGGATGAGGTACTGCAGGATCTGAGTGCTCACCTCAGCCCGATAGAAGTCTTCCAATGAGGTCTGAAGCTTTTGCTCTTCTCCTTCCGGGGGCTTCTCAGAGTTTTCTGGCAACGTCACTTCGACGCCCAGTTTCTTTGCCCTGGTGCAGGCCTCCGTGAACCACTTCCGATGACAAATCGCGATCTCCTGCATCTGTTTGCTGAGCAGCTTTAAGGCATTCGAGATGGTAAACTGCAAGGTGCTGCTGATGCTGATGGTTCCTTTAAGGCTCGGGTTGAGGATGCTCACACAGCAAAGAGTGTTCTTTAAAACTACGAGTGTAATGATGAAGTTGAAATCGTTCAGCACTAGCTTCAGCTTGACTATGCGTTCTGCGTTTTCCATGTCCTCCTTGTCATTCACCTCCCTCGTTACGCACCTAATAAAAGGCTCCAATAGGTCCAACATTGTCTGAAAGGCATCGGCACCATACTCCCAATGAACCTGGCGGGCCTCACGGATCCTATCCACCTCACCCTTGACGTGCCCGTACACCCTGACGATCTCTTCATCTAGTTTCTTCTGAAGAACTGAAGACGTTCTGAGAAGAGCAGCAACTTCTTCCACGGTGTTCACCACTTTTTGGATGGACTCAATGGGCATGCATCGGATCAGCCAGACATTGAAGGCGTACGGGTCGCTAGGCGTGAGCACAACCTGTGGGAAGTCTCGGAGTATCCTGCTGGCTACATCCTTCATTTTCTGGCTGATGCACCCACTGGTTAGATAGGTCAGTCCTCTGCAATGTTCCATTCGCAGTCCCCACTTATTTCTTACAGCAGAGAGCAGCATGTAAGCCAAGGTCTCTGCGTCCACCTCGCTGGGCAGGAATCCCATTAAATGCTTCTGTGGGAATCCTGCCACAGTGACAGACCTAATGAAGACGGGAATCAGGTCTTTGCCGTCAATGCTTGCCACATCTTCCAAGAGAACAGAGAAGAAGCGCGCAGACCGCAAACTGTTCCGAATCTCGTCGAGCATGCATTCCTCGCCCACTTGCAGCACCTCCTTCTGATCGATCTTGTCGCCGCACACAGAGTTCAGGCGAGATAGTCCAGCGTGACTTTCCAAGGACTCTCCAGTGTTAGCATTACTCCTAATGCTGAAACCAGTGAAGGCTAGAGTTTCCTTAAAATACAGCTTGAGGGTTTCCTTGGCCTTAGAAAAGGAGGGCTCCTCTTCTCTGCAGGCATCATGCTCCAGTTCACACGCGGCACTGTTCTCTCCCATCTCCTCGGGTGGGGTACAAGATCCATCATCTGAAAATACATTTGAGCAGGTACTACTTAGACCACTCCCAATGACGTGAACTGGACAGAAATGCAAACTTAACCCTAATATAAATTATTAATTATCTGGGATTATCTAACCCTAATCTGCAAAGTGTAAACATATGATCATTCCTATCCATGGCCCTGGGTTCAATCTTATAATAACTCATTCATTGCAAAGCATTAAAATGTTGTTTTAATGCACAATTTCATAATCATCCACATTTTTTGTAAATACAGGGATAACATTAGTCTGACAACAAAATACAGTTCAAAATCTTCATTTACTGCATCCTAACTGGAGGACATTACACTGTACACATTAGGTGCATTTACATTGCCATTTCTGATCCGGATCAAAAGCATCAGAACATTTGATCACGATTAGTGGTGTTGTGTTTACATTGCCATCTGATCAGGATCAACTTTCAGCCGCCACAGGGGTCCTCACATGCGCACTAGCATGCAAGTCCAAACTTCATTATATGCATTTATATTAAATTAGTCCATCAACAACTGCCGTTTTATCTCATTGCAAGTAAAACCCACTTGCATATTTTTTTGCAGCCAAAGCATTATAAATGAAAATACAATTCTATATTGTTTGCTAAGATAAAGTAACAAGCCATTTAGTGTTAATGTTAACAATATTTTATTTGTAATAAGGCAAGGGTCTCTCATCTGCTCCACTGACACAGGCCTACCACCTGCCTTTAAAACACCGCCGCATTAGCACATCAGACCAAACTTAATGATATGTAAATATTAAATTAGTCTTTTAGAACACAATGCTGTATCGAAAATTGTATTTCACTCTTTATGATTTATTATAACAAGTAAAACCAATGCACTTGCATATTTCTTCACAACCGAAGCATTGAAAATAAAAATAAAATTATATATTTTTGCTAACATTAAATAAGAAACCATTTAGTGTTAGTTTTAACAATATTTTATTCATAATACAGCAGTAGGGAAATGTTCTCCTATCTGCTCCACTGATATGAAGGCTGTTTGTCTGCCTCTGCCTCTAAGACACACGCCGCCGCAGTGCATGCTGGAACTTGAGCCAGTCGAGCGTTTACACTACCAGGACCAAGAGCTACATTTGATCCAGATCTGTAGCATCTCCAAGAGGTACATTTGATCCGATCGCCGAGCATTTACACTTCCATTTCTGATTCTGACCAAATGCTACCGATGCATTTTATCCGGATCAGAAATGGCAATGTAAATGCACCTATAATACAACTTAGGTATCTACTGTATTATTACTCCTTATTATAGCCAGGAAAAGTAATCTGAAATGCTTTCACTATTCAAATATATTTTATAATACCCGTCGTTCATCTATTAGTTGATTAAATAAAGAAAACAACTGCATTTTATTAAAGACAAGAAACGAGCTTGACATAATTTTATAGAACGGGAGGAAAAAGGGGGAAGGTATAATCGCTTAATGTGATTTAAATATAACCATTCTTTTTCAGAGTTTAAACGTTTACAGTTAAGCACATCCTAATGCCACCAATAAAAGGAGACTTTTTTTTTTTACTAATACTAAACAGAATAATGACATTGAGCCCTGCACAGAATACATTTGAATGTGAACTGTGCTTAATGTTGAAAGACCACAACGTGGCTGACTAAAATAAACACATTAAGTGTCCTTACGGAAAACTAGAAGTCACACATGGAAAAATATATTAATTTGAAAAGAACTGCATCTTCGTAACTTGGCTCCTATACCGTCATGGTCTCCTATAACGACACGGTCTTGTGCAAAAATAAATAGCCTTGGCTACATTGAAAGCAAGTATTAGTAAAAAATGAATTCACAAATACATTAGGCCTTAGCATTCTTATTCAAGAAAATGATCACATCCACCTGTATAGGGGAGAGGTGACTGGGGACTCTGCGGAGACTATTTACGACTTATTATTTAATTAAATCATTTCAAATGTCACACGGATAGCTTATTTTTATATTTAATTTAGACAAAGGTTTTTCTTTTTTTTAAATACGCCTAAAACCGCAGGGGGTCCTAGCAATTCAAAGACTCAGAGTGCATATCATCAATCATCGTTTTTCATCACCTGTCCTCACAGAGTCTTCGTCGGATTTTGACGCTGGTGCTACAAAGTCACTGCGTGGTCTAAGTAACAGCCCAGGATGGTGGCCAGGAGAGATTATAAACAGATCCGATTACAGTATGAAAATAATAAAAGAAAAGACGAAGCAGTCGAGAGCAAGCTGCTCCTCACTACTTCACCATCTCGAAACTCCTACTTTGTCTCTTCCCATTCTTATTACTTTCTCCAAGTACAGGGGCTATGAAGGTACAAAATAAGTATTTTACATGAAGTCTTAATATTTTAACAGTTGCTAAACTCACAGTCCCATCATCCCACTACAACGTGTGTCTTCACCCTATGAACAGTGATCCTGTGCATTTTACTAACTTTACTAATTATTTTTAAAGTCTTGATTTTACATAATGTGATGTAATGGTTTGGAGATGGGCTTAGTAAAAAGTGTTGGTGTTTAGAAACGGTACAATACCATGTTAGGTTCATTCACTGAGGTCACGGTAATGGTTACACTTATTTATATGTAAAATTATTGTAATGAATTAGAAGAGTGGTTTATGGCGTTTGAAAGACATTTGAACTTGAATTTGTATTTTTTTATTTTGGGGTGTTGGAACACATCTAGGGCTATTCCCATTATTTCTTATGGATATTAATTACCCTTAATTCACCATGATCTTCAAGAACACATCCATGACGATATTCAATGACCCGCTATACTCCCACTCTCTAAATAATCAAACGTTACTTTGAGTATTCGAATAGTCATGCCCATGCCTAGCCAGGACCTCAACCCTACCGAATATCCAAAGAGTCTGAAGTTGTGTTCAATTTATTTATTGAATTTATCCAAGAAATGTATTTTTCAGGGATTTATAATATATTTCTCAATGAATGTCACAGGAGGCTCTCTTGGCCATGTGTAAAAGCATTATACTATTTAAGATTAACAATGCACAATTTGTATGCGATGCAGTGCAACAACTGACCTTTTGGTTTCTTCACAATCAACACTTCTTCCTAAAAAGGTAAAACAAAAAAAATTACAAAAATTACTAAAGTAGAAAATGTAACAGTAATTATTAGTGTACGTCTATGCACATATGTACAATGTAAACAGTACACTGAATCAGTTTTACATTATGACATTAAAATAAAGCATAAACAAGCCAGAATATCTATAATTAATAAATATATAAAGTGAAATCTGCAGATTCTCAGAAGCCATAAATACATCCCAAACCCACACAAAAAAGGTGATACTGCTCCAGAAAGTTGCTTTAGTAAAGTTAAAGTGAGAGACACTGAGGATAATCTATTCTGTACTACATGAATCCCAATATTTCTCAAATACCGACTTTACATACAGAACAGTACTGAAGATATTCACATTTGAAACACTGCTATTTGATATTTATTTTAGTAAATATTTAGTATTCATTACATATTTTCAGAATGAGTTGAATATTGATGCAGGTTAATAAAAATTAGATTCAATTTGTCTGAATATTCACCTGTGTATTGCATTACTTCCGTCATTTTGACAGTTGAGCCACTAGACTGACATTTTCATTGATAGAACATGACGCTTTTTTTAATTACTTAAACTTTTAGCACACAGTTAAAATAAGTAGGCAAATATTGACTTGATAAATGACATTAAAGGCACCTATATACTCACTACATCTCTTATTCGTTTCCTGTTGCAGTTCTGGGGATTGGTCAGGTGGCTGGTGAAGTCAAATATGGTGGGAACAGCATCTTGCCTTAGAACTGTCCTCAGGGTGCTCTGCAATTTGAAGATAAAATGCATCAATTCAAGATGTATTTATTTTTTAATCTAAAAACAAAACTGTAAAGATACAAATGACTCTTTGAGATGGACAGGGGACTGCAATATGCAGAAAGAGCTCAAACTCCAGATTTCACAAAAAAGTATTACATTTATGGAAAAGGTGACCAGTGGTCAAAAGATTAAACGCAAGACTAATAATGCCTCTAAAAACATGTCTCATCATCTACTGCTGCTGGAACAGATTGGGTTTCATACAAGGATAGACGCTGCATGTTTTTCATTCATTTGAGTAGTTGCAATCTTTTCCTCTTGCTGTATGAAAGCACCGTTATGTGATTTTGCATCCCAGTATCAGGGATTCAAATCCAGCACATTGGGACACCATTACTTACATTTGTGCATATCAGGGAGGGTTCAAAGTGTCTGGCGCACAGTTTGTAGAGCTTGTGCAGCTGCTCGGGTGTTTTCTGCTCCAGATCTGGTCTGCGACAGTTATCCAGCCACTGCTTACATCTGAAACCAGTCAACCCAAATCACAGGATTTACAGTCAATAAAACAATGTTAAGCAACAGTAGCAGTGACATAAAAACCATACAGACATATTCTAGATGTACACACATGCACACGCGTCACATATATGCGAGTCACATGTGCGTATACATAGTAGTCACTAATCATTTTCAGTTTATTTGGAATCAGAGCTACTTCCGTTTTTCTAATATCAAATGTAAAAACAAATGCATAAAATAATAAAGGTTAAAGTGTAGCCTACCCTCAAGCAAGATACAAAGGATTCTTGTTGTCGTTCATATTCATTTAATCTTTACATTATTACCATTACATACCATTAAGGTTTTTCTAGTTCAGTAAACAAAACGATTACAAAGTATAATTTGAAGTACACCAGAGAAATGAAGAGCTGTGTAACACTTTCATCTTTGCATACCGATCTGTATAAACCGAGCACAGCATTGACATTGTGTCAACTCACCGCACTGGGTCCTGGGGAAACCTGAAGAAAGCGACGCCGGACTGCTCTGCACACGGAGTGCAGTTCACTGCGGCACAGCTCTCGGGCATTTTGGGCTGCATGCAATTTTAAAACACTCACACTGAAATCTGCATCTTACTAGTTTCCCAAGTAAATAGTATGCTAGTCTCTGTATGATTGAAACTATGCGCTGTCTAGACGTCCATTTCACCGATGTTCCTCGAACTATTCATAGCATGATTAAAAATATGGTCCAAAAAACTTAAGATTTAATCGTGATGTAATTCAGGCGACCAGTAAAACATGAAGAGCCCTGACGAAACGGAAATAGACAATGCCGTCTGACGGCGTGCGTTGTGCGCAGATACCGTTGCGTATTTTACTAGATGGGGAAAAAAGGTATTTTTTTCCACTTCTTTTAATTTCTGTATTACAAACGGGATGCTGTATTGCGTAATCGAATTATATATTTAAAAAGGAGGTTAATTTAATGTGGTTTATATATATTTAAAAAATACCACGAGGCAAAAGCCATTATCCCTCCACGTGACAGGCGCCCATCAATGACGTCGCCCCTCGCCGTCGAGAAGCCGGGCGGCGGCCATTTTACATTACGGCACACTAAGCGCCGGGGTTCGGTAGAGTGGGTATAGTTTCTATATAATGTAGTTAAAGTTGATCTGTTGATTATGTGAGTGTGCCATAGCCAAAGCTAAATAATCGACGCACTTCATTTATTTTACATATGTAGCCAACTACGTATAAACAGCTTTTTAAAGTGAAATAAGAGTTTCCTTCGAGAAACTCCGAAGTCAGCGCTTTGCACTTGTATGGACAGATACTAACAGTGACAGTAACTGTAATGTTTTGTACCCGCCACACCACCAGCACAGGACAGCTATAATGTCGACCTAGGAGCCCACAAAATACGTTATATCTCTTAATTGGTTTGCATTTTGAAATAATCATTTGCACTTTTCAGACGGATTTTAGGTATATGATTTTGTGTTGTATTAATGCACAATACCTATAGGTCTAAATACAACAAATGCAAACATGAGTCGCACTGTACATTGTGAATATAATTACGTTTTTATTAATCACTTTCTTGAATAACATGGTGATAAAAATGTCCAGTAAGTTTGCGGAAATATAAATCTCCTAAAAACAACACAATGGTGGATTAAAAACAAAACAAAAAAACTTTATTTAGCACAGAGTACAATGTTCAATGTTACATCATACAACTTTTATTTATTTTTATATATATCATTCAGTTAATCGTTCAAATTGATGTTTTTAATTCATGTGGGTGAATTTATGGATCTGATGTTCTTTGAAGTACAAACACAAAAACTTCCCATTTCCACGATGAACTGGTTGCATATGGTTGTTGCACTGTTTTCTATCAGCAAATAAGCTAAACATACCACTCTCAATACAACCTTTGTTTCGCAACAATTTGTCATTTAATGATACATCTAATTATTCCAATCTAGGTAGAACACAAAGCAGAATGGATCCATTAGCTTTTACAGACTTAAGTATTTCACCAGTATTAAGTATATAGTGTGCATCTTTACACTGCATTTAATTTTTAAACCCACATTTGTAAGTTAAATGTTTTTTGTTCTTGTAGGAAGAATATGATAGGAAAACACACAGCCATTATCAACCTGTTTATCCAGGAAATGGATACACTTATCAAAGAGTATCATCATTTTGTTTAAAGATTTGTCATCTACAAACTTAAATGTATAGTTATAAAATCAGCTTCCATATGTGAAAATTAAAACAGTTTAAACTATTTCAGCATATGATAACTATTACATTTAATTGAGGGGTTGGTCCAGTTGAGATGTAGGCCATACTAACATTAAAATAAAAAAACTGAATACACAAACATAAAAATATCTCAATGTAAAAATTAATTGGTTCCCATGTTCTCACACAATTGTAGGACCGAAGCAACTATATCTACAGCTGAATATGCTCCACTCCATTCGTATTTTAATTTTTGTACTACAAGAGTAAAAAAAAAAAGCATAACCTGTACAAAAGGATGCACTACAAAGCGATGGAAAAACACACTGTTTAATCTAGAAAGTTCAAGACTTTAAATTATATCGTCTGACTGTAATATATTAGTTTTCTCAGTTTTAAAATAAAATAACAGAACAATTACTTAAGAAAGTAAAGCAAAAAAACTAAACAAAAAACAACATGCGTAATTGACGACAGTGCTAAAATCTTCCATGTTTTGTGTCACTCTTCCTCCTTTTCTGGGTAAAGTTTAATATAGGTATCAACCATGAAGTCTAAATCATGCTTAACATCATAGTTGATGTTGAGCAGGGCCAGGCTCTTGGACCGGTGGTTGACAGGCGTGTCAGTAAGGTAGGCCTGCAGGCGCTTCCGTGCGATTCCGTACTTGGAGTTCTCCAGCTTTAACACCGGCAGGGTGCACAGCACTTTGAGGAAGGAGTACACGTTGGGGAAGAACTTCACTTCTGACAGCTGCAGGGTGTCATAGATGGTGGAAGGCAGACTGATCTCCTTACTTCTGTGTTTCCACTTAATTCTCCAGCAGTGGAGTTCGGCAGGAAGCGTGTCTGGATTTGGAAGGTCGTTCCTGTAGATGTCTGCATTGTTTTCCTCCGATGTGTTGAACTTCAGTTGCCCCATTACAGACGGCACAAGCGACAGGCATTTTAGAGCTTTCAAATGGTTTTCTGAAAATACATCCTTGAGTTCTTGTATAACTTGTGCCACAACTGGAATGCTTAGGAACTCTTTAAAATAACTTTCAGGCTGAACTTCTAAGCCGTATTCTGCTCGTTGCTTCCTGAGGTACAATCGGGGCACCTTCACTGGGATTTCCATCGTAGCGGCCAAATTGATGGCCTCCTCAAACCAGAACTCGTGGTACACCTCGATGTTATCCATGACCTCATTGAGGGAGTGCAAGACTGCAGTTAAACTGCTGGCAGCGAAAAACACATCCAGGGTCTGCCCTTGCAGGTTCTTCCCAAAGGCCCTAGTGAAGGACAGCGCATTTTTCAAGACCACAAGGGTGACTACAAACTCAAAGTCTGCTAATGTCTCAGAAATCATGTACGCTTCAAAGGTAATTTGATCATTCCACTTCAAATCTTCATTATCGTGAATGCTATCCATGCATAAGAGGAGCGACTCTAAGAGGTACACTGCTAACTCGAAAGCATCGTGTCTCTCTGTCCAGCTGCTGCGGCAAACCTCTTTAAGTTCACTGGCCTTTTCCTGATTGCTCTGGTAGAAGATCGAAATGGCATGCTCAAGTTCAGCCTTTAGTAGAGGTGATTTATTGAAGAAGGCGTCAATCTTTTTCAAAGTGGACATCACCACCTGCACCCCAGTAAAGGGCAACGAATTTGCAAGAAAAATGTTCAGAGCACAAGTGGAGCAAGGAGTATAAACTGCCATGGGATACTTTTCCATCAGCTTGGAAGCCACCGATTTCATCTTGCTTGCAAACACTCCACAGCTGACGTGGGCTTGGCCTCGGCAGTGCTCCATGTTCAAGCCCCATTTCCCAGTAATTTCAGACAGGAGTCTTTCAGTCAGGGCTTCCTCGTCTCCCTCACAGGGCAGGAACCCAATGAACTCCTCCCGCAGGCAGTTGGACTGGTCCACGAAGCGCAAGAACAAGGGGAGGTGGTAGTCCCCGCTGATTTCCACCACATTGTCCGTGACCAGCGAGAAGAAGCGGCATTCCCTGATCTCCTGCAGCAGCTCCTCACGGATGCAGCTCTCGCAGACCTCGAGCATTTGCTTCTGCTGCAGAGAGGGGCAATACTCAACGTTCACAGCGTCCATCTCAAACCTCTTGCGCAGAACCTCGTCCCCCGCATTAATCCGGTACTCCAGCAAGGCCTGGAAATTGGTGGGGGTGAAAGACTCGCTCTGTTCCTCTTCTTGTGTGTGTCCGTTCAAGGGTATGTTCTGCTTGCCGATCACAACTATGATTTCGAATAAAGATTTTAGATAATCTCTGACTTCCTTCTCCTCTTGGGTGAGTGGTGGTGTATCGTCATTGTTGTCGTTACTGTCGGGGCCCTCGGCCGGCTCGTTTTCTTTGTTTGTTTCCACTTGTTCAACTGAAGCTTCGACTAAACAAAACAACACAAAAAGCACAGAAAAACTGTGAATTATTATGCTCCTGCTTCAGTTTAATAAATGAAAAGCACTGGAATAACATCTCATAACTTACGTCTCCTTTCTTTCATCTTTCTCAATTCTTCTTCAGTCTGTAAAGATAAAAATGCTGTCCTTAGTCTAGAAACATTTGCATTTCAGTATTTATTAAGGCTTCTGTCTGCGTCATGCTTTAACAAAAAAAAAAAACGAAACCTTGCCAATTAATTAGAATGATTTTGTTTATCATTTAATTCAAACCCAAGCATGACTGTAACGTAACTCTGATTTACACATGCCCATCTTATTCTAAGGGATGGAGGGTTATGATGTACAGATAGGTTGACAAGTTGCATTTCATTCATATTAATAAAGTTAACATATAAACGACATACCAACTCTTTTATTCGCTTGCGGTGTCGGCTGTGTGGGTTATTGAGGTGACTTGTTAAGTCAAATATTGTTGGCACTGCACTGTCTTTCAGCACCGTTCTGTAAGGACTCTGGGGAGGGGAAAAAAAGCACGACATATTACAGAAAGCTTTGATTCATTAGTCATTTCAAGTTTCTGAAGTCTCACATTTATCACACAGTCTTAATGCTTCTTAGATGTATCAGCATTTTATGACAGGTCCCCCGACTTAAGTAAATAACATCCTAAAAAAGACAGGAACATATACTTACACTTTTACATATCATTGAAGCCTCAAAGTGTTTGGCACACAGTCTGTAGTGTTTATTCAGCTGGTCTGATGTTTTGTCTTCCAGATCTGCTCGCCGGCAGTTTTCCACCCAGAGTCTGCATCTGATAACACAAAACACCAAGTGAAGGAGTCGCACTGCACACACCCTAATCACTTTCCAGCTGCGGTTTTGTTTATTAATTGAGAATAGTTTTATCTGGTAACACATTCAAATAGTGGGCACCAATTCTTAATGAATGTATGAATCCCGCAGGAATAACACATGCATTTCCACTGAGATCTGATGATGATGTCCAAGCCCTGAACCCAAACCTAGTCTGTAACCCTATCCCTAGCCTTGACCCTAACCTTGATATACATGTGAGCATCAGCAGAACTCAGATCATGTCCGCAAGGCTTTTTTTGTTGTATTGCTTTGGTATTCATATATCAACAGCTTAAACATTGGCGGTGCTGAGACATATCAAACATAATCACAAGTCTTTGCAATGTGGCATAAGAAGCGTTGGTGCTGTCAGGTGACGCTGTATTTACTACGTTTAAAACTCCGCCTCCTGCAACACAGGGCCTAAACTCACACTCGCCTCTTCCCACTTTGCAGTACAGAGAGAAAGCATCAGGATACAGTTGGAGATCATAAAATCAAATTGGATACAACACAGCAATTTATATCATTGCTGAGCGATATTACTGGGGAAACGGGATCTGTGTGGTACTTGCAACACACGGCTTTGGTTTTGTCCTGCGATAACCCGTGTCCTCCGGCTCGGGTGCACAATGGGACATTTACCCAGCAGTGATGTTTGCAGCTCTGTTTTTAACTCGTGTTCATTCATCCGAAGCAACCACAAGTTTTCGATGTGGATTCATATTTTTCCGCCACAGCATCGCCTTCTCCCATTGAGACGCACGTTACGAATATAGCAGGCATTTACGGTGTATTATTTGCGGATTATTGTCTTATTTCACAAGGCACAAGCACAATGCATGAGCAGCAGAATAAGTGTTACACCTGTGTGAGTGAAACGTACCTTGCCGGGTCCCGGGGAAATCTGAAGAAAGCCAGGTCTGACTGAGTGCTTTTCCTGGTGCAATTCGGGGCGGCGCAAAAATTCGGCATGATTCATAAATGTGCACAATTCACTTCCAGTTGTTTCACATAAGGGGTTTTCTCCAAGCGCAAACTTTAGTTTAATGGTGGTAATTTATTTATGTGTTCTATATTTAGAAATTATTAGCCGTCTCCAAAAAGGTGCGCTACAGTGCTTTCTGTGGCCTGGAGGATTCAAAGCGGGATTGCCTCTCGGTCCTCTTCCGTCCCACAATGCACCGCTACCCCCCGTTCAATTGCCAGCAGGGACCCATACATTTCAATGTTGTATTTTCTCCCCCCACGCTATTTTGTACACACTATGTACCATATTTAAAAATAATAATAATGTGTATATATATATTTATTACTGTACGACTGAGGCAGCCCATTTGAATTTACTACTTCTAGTAAACAATAAGATTTCAGATTAAAGAAAATATGTATTAATGTGTGTTACATAATTATATATAACGTGCTAAATGATGTTATTAAACATGTATCTTCGTGTGTGTCTTCATCGTGTGTTAAATGGGTTCAAATTATTCAATAAGATAAACTTATATACGACCACATGTTATCCTTTGAGTGTTCTTGCTGATCTCTTACATCTATGTATTGATTTATTTTACCAATATCTCCCAAAGTGCCCAGTTGTTTTCTCTGTGTAATGAAAAAACTAAAGTAATTAAAAAGGAAAGTGATTTCTTGGAAGACTAATACATGTGTCTTGTTACTGGTAACGTGTAATTTGTCACAGGATTACGTCTCTGACAGTACATCGTATATTTTTGTGTATCAGCCTTTTTATTATTAACAAACTGCAAAGAAACAGTACTTTACATTCATTTCAAAGGGATAAAGGTTTACAAACTACATAGTCCGACGCCCTCAGCGAACTGCACAAAGATGTCAACAATGACGTAATGGGTCCTTCAACGGGAAACAAACTGCTTGCCCAGCTCGAAAACATAACATTATAGAAGAGGAAATTATATACTTTTTACTTTTCTTCTATAGACAGTTGTTTAAGTGTACATGTCTTCAATTATCAGGTAAGATGACTTCAAATTAGACGGGATATATATGTTTTAACGAAAAATATGTTTTGGGCAGTAGTACAGGCAGTCGCATATGGGGTCCTACTGTTTTGGCGTCGATTAATCATGGCGGAATGGAAGGGGTGTGAAGGATCTGAGGTGGATTTTCATTAAAAAACTAAAATACTTTAAATTAATGGAAGAAAAGGTGATAATAGCAATAAAGAGCAATGAATACGGCCGCCTGCAGGTCAGGATTATAGCAAATACATCGCTTTCGTCTACATTGAATGGTAATTGTCTTAATTGATTCTGCCTTGGGTAACATTTTGTTTTGTTTGTTTGCTTTATCTGTTGATGTAGACGTTCTTCCTTTTCATCTGGCATTTGCATGGCATTGAATAGCCCTAGACAATAAGAACTAAATACATGTATGTTCACTTAACCACATCTATGAAGGAAACGTGTATATTTGTGGTACATGATTTTGTGAAGGATATTTTCTGCTCCCTCTGTGAGTTTATTACAGTAACATTCCGATAAGCATCTGACTTGCTTTGAATCCAATCCCGAAATTATTTTAATATCACCGCACACCAATGCAATCATATCATAATAATAGTAAAAAAAATATATACATTTGATAGGAAATATTTATATCAAGTAACTAATCAACTGTCATATAATACAATGTTGTTCCAGGTGTGCATTATATATTAAATACATTGCAACAATTTAGCAGTCCGGATATCTATATACAAATACTGTCTCCTTTACAATCACAGGATAGTTAACGCCTGCGCGCTTCAGCCTTGTTTTAGTCTGATTTCCGTAACGCTGCTGGACAGAGACCAGATACAGACACATCCGACTGGAAAGCGTTTGTTTCAAGACATGAAGTTGATTTTTACATCTAAAATCGAAAGCCAAATGCAAACTGATCCCAAAGGACATAGTTTGACAAACGGAACTGAGTAGCAACACATTCCCTTCAACAATGCAGTCACAATATTGGGTCACAAGAAGTGACAAGATGTCCTCTTCTAGCTTCTGGTGCAAGGAAGGGTGATATAATGACCAAGAGTGAATCCTTTTTTGTTTCTTTTACGTTCATTTTGAATCAAAACGCAGAAGTTCGTTGTTATTGTCAAATGTAGTAGATGATACTGAAGATGATACTGATCGCTTCCTGTCAGTCATGCCGCCTAAAAGGTTACGAACTGGCGTGAGACTGAGTGTTATTAGACTGTTTTTAGACTAAATGTACAATTGCATTGAAAATTGGTACTTAAATCTTCTAAATAATACACATGCATAAGCTGAGTCCCTTGATGTTAATAGGTTTTTGTACATTGAAAATTGCTTTATTATATGTGTCCCCTAACTTGTTAGTCAAAAATAATGTGTGGTGTGTTTATAAAAAGAATGCTCCATTAAAAATAAATAAAAAATGATCGCAACCAAATCCAAAACGTATGAATGGCAGTATTAATTTAGTCTGAGATAATTTGATTTTAGTCACAGTCTCATTCAAGCCCGTTCACTTTTTGTGCCTTTGAAAGCACATCTCAGTGTATTGGTGTAAGGGAGTTATTCTCACTGTCCAGTCTTCCGAAATATTCAAAGATTGTAAGACAGACCAAGCCGATAGATATTCTTTGAGTCAAACTTGATTTAGTCCACTAAGATTATTGTGTGTTTTCCTGAACAGGAGCATTGCATCATTCTGAGTTAATCATTGTGTTATTGGTTGAAATGTCATCTTGACAGAGTCTGTGACTTAAATGCAATCAACACTTACTAAATTAATACCATTGGGTGGTTTTAACACTGCAAGGAATATTGTAAATGTTTGATGTTGCCCCTTTGCTTCTGCAGTTCATGATCCAGCAGGAGAAACCCCAGCCAGCAACAGCCATGCCTGTTGTGTGGCCCACTCTCCTTGACTTGAACAGGGATGAGTGCAAGAGGATTCTCCGCAAACTTGGTAAAGCCTTGTTATTTTTTAAATAAGAATAATAAACACATTCTTGTATAATCCAGTTGTACATAGAAACAAAATGAATCCTGTTTTGTCAAGTTGTTGTTTTTTCTTTATAAGTCCTTTGTGACTGGACTGTTCAAAACATCAACATATACACCCAAAACAAAAGAAAAATAACATTTAAATTGCATGTTACTCTATCTATCACATTTGGTCAGTATCTCCTGAAAATTGATGTCCTGTTAGTAGTTTTGAAAGAACATTAAAAGCTTCTGCATTGAGCAGAACTTAAAAAGCAATTAATGGAAGTAATTCTTTCTGGCTGTGATATGGTTTGCATTAAAGTACATGGGACATTTTCCCTGAGCACATGGGTGGGGGGGGGTCAGTGCTCCTTTAGGAATGTAACTGGTGACAGTGATGGTGGTGTGGCTGTTTCAGAGCTCGAGGCGTATGCGGGCGTTATCAGTGCACTGCGCGCTCAAGGGGACCTCACCAAGGACAAGAAGGATCTCTTGGGAGAACTTACTAAAGTCCTCAGGTAAGATTCAAATGATCTCTGTTCATTTGCCTTGTAGATCAAGAATATATATATATATATTTTTATATACATATTTTTAATTGTCCAGTTTGGGAGAAATCTAAATGATATCTGCTTGTTTTTAGTTTTCTTCATCTTTCATGTTTGACTGAGGTATTTGTAAATAACAAAATTCAGTGGTAGTTTTGCCATGTGTTTAATGTATAACTGCTACCACTGTTTTATCTCTTTATTTTCTCTCCCAAATAAAAAATAATCAAATAAAATGTTGAATCTCATTTACTGTCAGCATCTCGACCGAGCGCCACCGCGCAGAAGTTCGCAGAGCTGTGAACGATGAGAGGTTAACAACGATCGCTTATCAGTAAGCTGTTACCTTAATATTGTGTATTTATCCATCTATCTCTCTAGCTGTGATATCACTTTATAGTTTAACTGGGTAAGTGTGTCTGATAAGAAATAAACCATAATAATTATAACTGCACTCTGGATTTCAACTAAAACTTTTGTTTGTATGTTGTTTATATATACTGCTCAAAAAAATTAAGAGAACACTTAACATTGATTTCTGAACTCGGGAGTGTTCCCTTAATTTTTTTGAGCAGTGTACATTTTTATATTTTCTCATTAAAATGCACTTTTATAGCAGTTATATTGAGGTCCAAATGGTTTCAAAGAGACCTGCATTTATCTGCCCATAGTTTATATTTGTTTTCATGAATGTTTGAAAATTACATATTAAGTGAGACGTGAACCGCACCCATCAAATTAGTTAAGAAAATCAAAATTAAGAGAATTCTTTCCTTTCTAGCATGTCAGGACCCAACAGCTCTTCCGAGTGGTCCATTGAGGGGCGCAGACTGGTTCCCCTGATGCCCAGATTGGTCCCTCAGACGGCGTTCACAGTTACAGCGAATGCAGTGGCCAGCGCAACGGCCCACCAGAATGCCTCTCTTCTGCTCCCTGCTGAAACAGGCAACAAAGAAGGTACCGGAATGTGCATGTGGCGGAAAACTCCTTGTCATTTTCTTCTTGCAAGTATGAGCTTTGAAAAAAGTAACTGTGCTGTGCTCTGTTTGCAGTGGTGGTTTGCTACTCCTACACAAGCACTACCTCCACCCCCACTACCGCCACAGTGCCTAGTGGCAGTGCTGCAGCTGCTGCCGTGAAGTCACCGCGCCCGGCCAGCCCGGCCTCCAACGTGGTGGTGCTGCCCAGTGGGAGTACTGTCTATGTCAAGAGTGAGTGAGGCCTGCACTATACCCCATGAACCTAATAACCACCCCCTCATACTGTAGAGCTGCATGAGCCCCATTTGTGTCATTGTTGAAACGGGATAGAAGTTATCTATCTGGTCTAATTGACCAATTCCTTTTGTGGTAAAGTTTCCAGCAATAGTACAGCTACTGCTTCTGAGTGAGCTTTTAATTATTATTATTGTGTTGCTGTAACAGATTTCTGCCTTTTTTCCGCAAATACCATTTTGCACTTTCCACATCCTAACCACTAGATGTCACTCTATAGCTACACTGCGTTCTGCAGCTGTCACAGTCAACGTTGTGTATGTTTTCTCCTCTCTCGCTCTGCCTGAAGCTGAGAAACCAGCCCGCCCTCTCTCCTCAGGTGTGAGCTGCTCCGACGAGGACGAGAAGCCACGCAAGCGCCGGCGCACCAACTCCAACAGCTCCTCCCCCGTGGTGCTGAAGGAGGTGCCCAAGGCAGCCACACCCATCTCCAAGACGATTACCGTGCCAGTCAGCGGCAGCCCCAAGATGAGCAACATCATGCAGAGTATTGCAAACTCCTTGCCGCCACACATGTCCCCGGTCAAAATCACCTTCACCAAGCCCAATACCCAGACGACCAACACAACCACCCAGAAGGTAGGACTGCCTCTCTCTGCTGCACTTTTTGTGTGTGTAAGGATTCTAGAATACTGCTCACAAGATATAGAACACTTCATGATATTCTAGAAGAAATGTTTAATTTTGCCACATTTTATTTATTATATTATCAGGTAATAATCGTGACCACTTCTCCGGGCTCCACCCTCGTGCCCAACATTCTTTCCAAGTCCCACAACTATGCAGCAATGACCAAGCTGGTGTCTACTTCAGTGTTGACCTCCTCCAGCCAAAAACAACCCATGGTCATCACCGCCAGCTCTGCGCCTGCGCCCACGGCCAACACTGTTGCCGTGACATCGGTGGTCTCCTCCTCACCCTCTGTTGTCATGTCGACTATTGCACAAGGTGAGCCCTGCCCAGGCATGTGTGGTCACCTAATTGCCCTTCCTGTTTGTGCTTCTGTTTTTCTGGGGAAAATCTTAGTTCTCTGAATCAGGGTGTGAATTAGCCTGCAATGACGTTGTGACTTTTAACTTCCCAATCTTACAGTTTTGTGGAAATTAAAGTATCTACAAATGTGCAGCACAAGGAAAAGTTAACAAGCAGAGGTTCATCATTTTTGTATGAAAACAATCATGAAAGAAAAGACAATGAAACTCAGAACTGACCCTCGGCGTGTGTCACTCTATTTTCCCTCTAGGTGCCTCTTCGGCGGCTGTTAAAATGGCCTCGGCGAGACTTCCCTCCCCGAAGACGCTAGTGGGCTCCCCGACTCAGATCCTGGCCCAGTTCCCCAAGCAGCACCAACACTCCCCGAAGCAGCTGCAGCCGGGCTCCTCGGCTGCCTCTCTGGGCGCCCCACAGGCGGGCCAGGTGCCCACCGCCAGCAAGCCCACCATCCAGATCAAGCAAGAATCAGGTGAGCAAGCTGCAATCTGGGGGGTTATTCCTCGAAAAAGTACTGTAGGCTTAAGTTTTTGTAACTTCCATATTAGAAAGAACAGAGTAGTAAAAAGAAACCTATTGCTAATAAATTAGTTAAGCAAAGCACATACACAATTGCTACCTACTAATATATCTCTGAAAAGTGTGCTGATTTTATTGTTGGTCTTTCGCTATTACTGCTCCTTGTTTTAGTACCTATATATGTGGGAGAGTTGTGATATTAGTTGAGTAGTCTTTTATTCAGTTTGTATCTGTTTCTACTGCATATGTTGGTATACATCATTAAACGTTTATTAAATTAATATACGATTCAATGTAAGCTGTTAGAAGAACCTTTAATGTAATTGGCAGTATGTTGTATAAATATCTGTGTAGGCAACAGAAACCAGCTTTTACATGTATTGAGTTTGGAGAAAAAAAAATGAGAGCAGAAAATTTTATTTTCAAGTTTCTCACAATTTCCTCAAGGCTTGTTGGCTGATGAGCTGCTGTTCTGTCGTCCAGGGGTGAAGATTATCACCCAGCAGATGCAGCCCAGTAAAATCCTCCCTAAACCAGCCACTGCTGCCCTCCCCAGCAGCAGCACGTCCCCCATCATGGTTGTCAGCAGCAATGGTGCAATCATGACAACCAAGCTTGTTTCCACACCAACAGGTACCACCTCCCTCTTAGTGGATTTCACCCGTTTTCCACTGAAGATTTCTACAATTCGTTTCACTGTGCATGAAAGATATTATTTTCCTTCCAGCGAATGTCTGATATGTGTTAAATCTGATGAGAAAAGGTTAAATCTAACACAGACAAAATAGTAACCCTTTGTGACTTGGTGTAGGTCTCATTGTCTGTGCCTTCTGGTTCATTCAGGTACACAGGCCACCTACTCGCGCCCAACAGTCAGCTCCTCCCTTGGGGCGCGAATGGCTGCTTCCCCCGGGGGGGCGACCTACGTCAAGACCACCAGCGGCAGCATCATCACCGTTGTACCCAAGTCCCTGGCCACGCTGGGGGGGAAGATCATAACCAGCAACATTGTGTCTGGTGAGGAACCATAACGTCTGGTTGTTGATGAATAGTGGAGGCGTCTCATTGACACCAGGGCCTCGCTGCAGCTCGTATCGGCTTCAGTTCTCATCATCTGCATGGTTTCATCGCTGCATTAATATGCAGCTCAGCACAGGAGAGAATCTCGATCAGTGTTCATCAGAGCCGTTGACTTTCTGCATGATTTATAATGATACATTTCATATGTGATCACCCCCCATCCTGGACAGTTCAGTATCAGACTGCCTTGCCTGTGCACATTTCTGAGAATACAAGATACATTCACAGATATCCTCTCTATTATTTAATTTCCTCTTTCCTGTTTCATCACAGGTACGACGACTAAGATAACCACCATTCCCATGAGCTCCAAACCTAATGTCATAGTGGTTCAAAAGACCACAGGCAAAGGAACTACCATCCAGGGGCTGCCGGGCAAAAACGTTGTCACAACATTATTAAATGCGGGAGTAAGTACAATAAACGTGTCATAACGTTAAATACTTATAGTGAAGGCTGCCGAGCTCTAGGAGATTTTAAAGCATGAGGGTGTGTGCGTTTGAGACCTCAGTGTATTTTAGATGCTGCTACTGACTTATCTTTCTTCAGTGTCTTCATATTCGAAAACAAACAAACAACCGCCTGTTTTTTGTTTTTAGTTGTTGTACATTTTTAATTTCGCAGTTTCTACCACAGGGTGAGAAGACGCTGCAGGCGGTCCCAGCTGGGGCCAAACCAGCGATCATCACCGCCTCTCGCCCCATCACCAAGATGATCGTCACCCAACCCAAAGGCCTCAGCTCAGGAGTGCAGCCCACCACCACGACCAAGATCATACCTACCAAGATCGTCTATGGACAGCAAGGGAAAACACAGGTCAGCGTTTAGAAGCAACTGTCTGTATTCTGTATTCCACCCATGTGCATTTTGGCATTTTATGTGTGAATTTAATTTTTAGTGTTTCTCCTTCACCCTGCCATTAAATAAACGCATGCTGCAGGTCTGTGCGACTGTATCCTTGTTCCCCCACTGACCGCTGACCCATGTGCTGCTGCTACAGGTGCTGATCAAGCCCAAGCCCATGGCGTTCCAGGCCACGGTGGTGAGTGAGCAGACACGGCAGCTGGTGAGCGAGACGCTGCAGCAGGTCTCCCGCATCACCGAGGTGGGGCCGGCCTCCGGGCAGGAGGGGGCGCTCAAGGAAGAACCTCAGACCTATACCGACAGCAGCTCCTCCTCCACGGAGTCCTCACACAGCTCACAAGGTATCCTCCTCCTCCGCCACCCTCGAACAAAGTGATCAGGCCCCATCCTTCATGGCAAGGAGGCCGAAGAGGCGTAGAACAGAGGGCGCAGTAATTCAGTGTGCCACACCTTTTTAATATGTGGTCATCAAAGTCTCAAAGCACTGTCTGAAGGGGAAGAGAGTCCCAATAAAGGACTAAATGTTGGGAACAAAGGGAATATTTTTTTTCTGTTCTAAGAACTGTTGTTCGACACCAAGATGTTCAGCTGGTCAGTGAGCACCATGACCAGCATGCCTTTTGAAAGCCCACAAAAAAAAAACACCTGAATTTGACAAGTAATGTGTATGTGGTGTAGAAAGACGATGTGTGGAAGCTGTCTCCTTGTCTGTGTTTACAGATTCACAGCCCGTAGTTCACGTAATAACCTCTAGAGGTCAGGAGTGGACAGAGCATGAGGTTGCTGTAGAATCCAGTCCCACTATCATTTACCAAGACGTGAGCGGGGAGTCCCAGTCTGCCACTTCAACCATTAAGGCCTTGCTGGAGCTGCAGCAGACGACAGGTGGGTATTACCTGAGGGCTTATCTCTGCATTGGATCTCCCTGACATCAGAGAGTATCCAGGGGAGCAGACATCACGGCACCTCTGCACATTATCTGACAGGTGTAAATGATATTGTGAGATTCAGGGATGCAGACAGGGAAGTTTTACAGTAACTGACAGCAGTGTGTGATGTACATGCCCTTCCTTTTTCTTAGTTTTTTCTGCATTCCCTTGTGGCGGTCTTTTACCAATCCAACCATTCGACCTTTGTTTATTCGCAGTTAAGGAGAAGGTAGAGTCCAAGCCCAGGCAGCACACGATTGACTTGAGCCAGATGGCCGTGCCCATCCAGATGGCCCAGGAGAAGAGGCAGTCCCCCGAGAGCCCGGTCATCACTGCGGTGGAGCCAGACGTGGTCTCGGAGTTCATCACCGCCGGTCAGTGCTGTACTATTGTATAGATTGTATTGGACTTGCAGCAATATGAACGCCAGGAACTAGGAATAATAACACAAGATGTATTTGTATGCTTGCTGCTTCACCTGGAAGCTTGAAGCACTTTAATCCGTGCCCTCTGTGAAGGGTGCTGTGTTGTTTTCATTTGAAGGTCACTGAGGTACCAGACTGAAAGAACTGTCAGTATTGTAAACCTTTTATTCACTCATTTACCAGAATAAGGAAAATAACAATCTGCAAGCCTTGGCAAGTTGAGCTGTGAGTTGGCCTTCTTGGAACAGCTCAGGGTGCTGTGTAGAACTACACATTTTGGGGCGGAGCTATTTAGCATTTGATTATTCATTTTCTAAAAGAGGAGGTGTACAATGATTCATGAGTCAAAACCATAACAAATACAAACAACCCTACTAAAAACAGTTGTTCAAAACTCCCCAAAATAAAAATAATACAATCATTTGTTTTTCAAGTTTGTGGAAACTTTAGGATTTTTAAGGAAATAAATGCATAATTTGTTTTAATTTGTTTAAACTCGCCAGTCTTGCATAAACTTATTTGCTTATTAGTCATTAGCTGTGCCATTCGATCACTCATCTCAGTGGCCTGCAGTTGTACCCCATAGATGTTAAAACAGGCAACCAGTGCAAGTCCTAAGTATTATTTAGCCCTTAAAACTGATTTGTTTTGTTTTGCCTCTAAGCTAAATCGAGCAAGGCCAGCGTGTCATCAGCGGGTATGAGCAGTGGGGAGCTGGCACTGAGCTCCCTACTGTCTGCCAGCCAGCAGCAGAGAGCACAGCAGCAGGTGCCTCCCCCACAGCAGACGCCGATCGTGGTCCGGTCACTCCCTCCGTCCTCTGCGGCGGCCGTCACACGCATCGTGCAACAGGTAATGCGCTGCCAGGTGGAGAGAGCGGGACGGGCTCCTGTTAGTTGTCGTTTCTTACTCTGTTCTGCTGCCACATGCCAGACCAAGTCAGATTCTGTAACGCATGAGGTTTAACCACAAATCGGAACAAATATGAAACCCACTGTAGCGTTTAAACTGAATCATGCAACTTAATGTGCTGAATTTAACTCCTCTATTGCGTTGGAAGTTGTTTTCCCTGCAACTAACCACCCTGTGTTCTGGTTCCCGCCCTGCTGCAGGCCGTGGGAAGCCAGGTGTCGCTTGGCAAGCAGGCAGAGGAGCAGGTAGTGGAGGAGGGGGAGCTGGAGGGCGACACGCTGGATCCACAGACTGGCTTATTCTACAGGTCCTCTCAGCCTGCAGCCCAGCCACCGCAGCAGCAGCAACCACCCAAACCACCCCCCCCACAGCCAGACCCGGGCCGACTCTTACCTCATTCTACTCAGCCACTACTGAGCAAGATGGCCGGTGGGACCCAGGCCGCCAGCCAGCCCTCCTCTTCAAAGCAGAAAGCGCCTGTCGTGTTCCAGCAGCAGGAGCAGCAGCAGCAACCGCAACAGCAGACACAACCGCAACCGCAACTGCAACAGCAACAACAACCACAACCACAACCGCAAAAGCCCGTGGCCCCACAGCCGCAGCTGCAGCAGCATGTGGTGCTGAAGGAGAGGCCGGTCTCAGGCTCCGGGCCCCAGCAGACTGTCGTGCAGGTGATTGCAGTGAAGCCCCCGCATACCCCTCAGCTGCCCAAACTACAGCAGGCCCCCACCACCCAAAACCGGCCCATCCACACCCAGCTGTCCCAGCCTCCGCCCCTGCAGGCGCATCACCCCGTGGCCTCTGAGAAGCTTCCCCCCAGCCAGGTGAGCAGCTGCGCTCTTGCTGTGTGGATGTTAAATCAGTGTACTCTCTCTGTCTTGGGCTGTTCAAAGAGGCTGCCTGATTGTAGAACAGACACACATGGACACTCACAGAGATCGTGGACTGGGTTGTATTCACTGGGATATACAGTGGCTACAGAGCTGCACAATGTGTCAGACTTCAAAACAAACAAAGCTTTCTTTTCTTTCCTTCTGACGGATATATCGGTGATTGTCGTCCGATATTGGCCTTTCACAGAAATATCGGTATCGGCACTTATTCCTATGAAAACGCACCGATACATTTTTTTTTTTTTTAAACTATCGGCTAATAATTTTTACCATAAAATCCTTATTTGGTTTAACAGTTGTTATATTTACCATAATTGTTTTGTATTGTTCAAATGTAAAAATCCTCACTCTCTCTGAGAGACAAAAAGGGATCCATGCTAGAAAATGTCCGTTTTGCATGCTAACAAAAAAAAATATATCAATATCGGCAATCAGGAAATTTTGTTCCCCAATTATCGTCATCGGACCCAAAAAAACCTGTATCGGTCGGGCTCTAGTAAAATGCCCGGTGGCTCGAGGGCGGCTGGGATTGGAGCATCCTAGTCGTACTTCCTCACCCTCCACAAGTGTGGTGGCGCGGCACGTGGCCACAAGCCGAGATGCATTAGCACAGTTGGAAATTCTAAAACTTGGGGGGGAGAAAATACAAAAATAATTGGTGATTAGAATAAAAACAGACATCTGACACCCCATTAGGCTCTTTAATTTCAGTTGTTAAATGCTTCTTTTGGACTCATGGCGTGTTTCGCAGGTCCAGCAGCCTATCATCACTCAAGGCGCCACCGTGACAAAGATAACATTCGGCAGTCACCAAGCCCCAACGGTGTCCAAGCCCAGCAGCGGGGAGGCGGCAGCCAAACTGGTCCCTCTGACGGTCCCCGGGCCAGGGCAGGCGGCGGAGAAGCCCTCCGTGTCAGACATCCTCAAGATCTCCATGATGGAGGCTCAGATCGACCCGAGTGCCGAGCCCATGGTGGTGGACTCCTCCAGCGACTGCAGTCCCTTCAGCAAGGGCATCGGCGCCGCCTCCGCCGGGCCGCTGATCAGCAGCTCAGCCAGCGCCCTCCTGCACTCCAGCCACTGCAAACAGCTGCCGCATACACAGTTCTCCCGCATTCAGAGCCTGGCTGTGCAGAAGAGCAAAGAAATTGATGTAATACAGGTAAGCGATGCTGATGAGTCATTTAAAATAACCACCAGTTTGAATTTTGATCCCTTTATGTCTGTTATTTCTTTTAATTATAGGTTTATTTTTATTTGTATGGACTCATGAGATCTACTATTACTGAGATGTTCACAGATTCATTAGAATAGGGAGTTTCTGGTTTTTCTGTCACTTTGGCCCTAAGGTAGAGGACTTAGTTGGAAACAAATGTTCAAAAATGCAAAAGATCCAATATAAATGATATAAAACTAAATATAGAAACTTGTTGAATAAGTCTGTACTGTTGTGTTGCCCTCAGGCATCCTATGCCTTCAATTCTATCTGGTTTCAATGTTAGGATTATGTTTCTGTTTAGTATTCTGTGGGTGTGTCGTGAATAACCCTGCAATGTTGAAACGGAGCCCTTTTCTGTCCCTTCCACTACCAAGGTGATCCCGCAGTACTCTATAACCCCCGATTCCAGCCAGTCCAATGTAGTGGTGGAGCCCAGTGGTTTCCTGGAGATCACCGACTTCACTAGCCAGCGTCTGGATGAGGAGACGGTGATGGAGCAGGAAGTGGACAGCAGCAACGATGAGGGGCCGGAGGCAAGTCCGCTGGAGGGCTGCACTGAACAATCACAGTGACGCGGTTCCACCAGGGTGCTGCCATAGCTGAGCGCCCCGCGGACGCAGAGCTCGGAGTGACGTGTGCATTGATTTTGTTTTGTTTTTAATGTTTTTAGTTTTCCTTTTTTAAATCGAAGCTCCTGGAGATGGCGGCATACTGCAACATGTCGTTACCAACATTCCCGATATTGTGAACTTCTCAATGGAAAAATAAACCTAAACAAAAAAAGCAACACTGCCTAAAAGGGAAACTTAAACAGAGACCAAAGTGGACTCTACAAACTGTTTTTCCAAAGGGGAAGAGCGCAGTAGTTGTTATGCAGCATAAAGGAATAGTGGATCAGAAAGCAACGCGTCTATAAAAGCGAAAAATGTAAACAAAATGAAACTAGTAGCATTGTTTTTTTACATATGTAAATAGTAAACCAAATTTTAAATCTGTGTATATGATACTACACTTAAAACAGAACAACGCTTGGAAGTTTCTTTGGTTTAAAATATAAGTTTATTTTTAGTTTTCCCCGCTTTGCTAAAGAAGTGCTGCCTGCCAGGACTGAAAAAAGAAAAAAAAAAAAAACTGCCATGGAATCTCGTTTTTGTATTTTATTTCTTATTTTATTTTTTAACCACAAGAATCTAAATGTACAGAGGGTTGGGTTTTTATCAACTCGTCATCACTGGACATTCTTCTACATTTTCTATAGCAGAAAACGTTCTTTGTTTGTGTGGGTAAACATTAGACAAAATCCCAAAAGGAATAGGATTCGCAAAACTATCTTCTGTGATACATTAAATACTGTAAGTGGTGGAAATTAAGCAATTAATTTTCTTTAAGAAAAACATCAACTGACATGTTTTAAACCGACATCTTTGTATCTCTATATTTGGGAAGAATCACCCAGGTATACCTAGGAATCTACAGGATCTCTCGTGCATATTATTTTTAAGTGTTGTTTTTGGGCTGCAGCATCTAGCTGGAAAAAGTCCATAGAATATCAGATACACATGCAAAATATATTTATAAAAAGGATGGAAAATAATTTGAAAGTAAGCACATTAAGATGTAGTAAAGAACAATATTACTTCAGAATTCACTGTTCTCAACCATAGTTTGGATTAATGGAACTCTGTATAAAGTTATAATGTCTAAAATGTTTAACTAAGCCCACAAGCTTAAGCACTTTGAAAAAAAATAACACCATTGAATACTGTATTTTATTTACAAAATAAGGATCAATTCCATTAGTGCGATTTTAGTTTTTTTTGACTCTCTCGGTGTACCAGAACTTAGCATTCTTGAAATTTACAACATTTCTGAAACCTGTATACCTTTTTCTACAGCAGCATTGATTTTTGTAATTAACAATACCGGAATGCAGTATTAGCGTTGGTTTAAAGGGATAATAGGTTATTTTGTGAATGTAGTGAATATTGCTTTGTGCTGAGTGCAGTTAGTTTTCTAATGTCGCAGTTCCTGCATTAAAAGATCAATGTCCTTTACTTTTAGTTTTTGAGTTTTGTATTTTTTTTTTTTTTTTTTTCGTAAAACCTCACTTTTTTTTCATTGTATCTAAACTGAATTCTCTGCTTTCCTGCACTTTCAGGAAAGATTACTTACACACGTTTGAATAAATGTTTTGCACACATGTAGTAGAATTATAGTATTCCCTGTAAAGTACAATGGTATTGGGAAGGGGTCAGGCTGACAATGAGGAGAAACTGGCATCTCTAGCTTTTACCATTACAATCCAAAATGACAATAGAATAGTGATGATTAAAGGGGAAGAACTTCTTGCAGTCCTGTGGCCTGTGCTCATATTTTGTTTCAGCCCTTTTGTTTTGTGTGCCTTCAAGGAGCTTGAACAGCATAAACCCTGAGTTCGGAAAGGAAAATATTCCTTATGCAATCTAGAAAGGTTTAATATATCTGTTAAGTTTATTTTTTCATATTTATTAGTATTATCATGATCATTTTTCACTGTTTGTTACGCTAACCCCCCCATCCCTTTTAAGATGACTGAATTGCTTAGTTTATCAAGCTTTACGTGTGTTTATGAACCTGTCTGAAACTTGCCTGTGGGAACTGTGATCGTAATAAAACTAAGCCCGTGCATCTAAAGTAATATTTCATGGATTTGCTCCATCATCTGTTATCTCCTTAACATGGATATCTTTAATTTTATTTTTCCAAAATACTGATTTGTTATGAATAAAGAAATAACAATATTTTTCATTCCTTTTGTCAGTTTTTTTTTTTTTTTGTATCCCCCCATATTTCTTTCCTTTGGTTTGTTTTATTTCCCCTCATCAGCTTTGTTTTAACTAGTATACATTTTGACTGCAAGTGTATGTCACGACTGCAGTGTGATTTCTCTGTACTCTCAAATCACATGTCATTTTCACGCCCGTGGAAGACCAACAACTCTGAAAGAGATCTGTATAGGTTTCATTAAAAAAATGCAGGAGTTCAGTTTTCCGAATGGGTAAGCGATACCTGTTATAATAATTTTCAAAAAATACACCACCAAAATGCACGTTGATTAAATCCCAGTAAAACCCCACATGCAAATAATCATGGTTTAAGAGAGGTCACGCAGGGTACTTTCAGATATTTCAGCTCTCACTTTATGATGTCATGGTGAAAATATTTATTTGGTGGATTTCAACGACATTATCAGCACAGTGGCACATTTGTAAAGAGAGGAAATAGTTTTTTTTGATGTAGATGTATGTTGTTACTATTTCATGTGGTTTGGTCATGACCTGTGTAGGTTGGCACAGTGTGGAGCGGAGCCCAGAGAGCCTCGGTGACAGAAAGTGTCCGTGCTCGGTGTGTGTGTTTTCTTCTTTTGCTTGTTGTAAATGGTATTTTCTCTTTTTTTGTTTTGTTTGTTTGTTTGTTTTTGAAGATTCCCACGTAATCTGCACTGCACGATTGACCCTTGAGACTGCCTGAAAGCTGCTCTAATGTTGTGGGACTTTCCTTTGGACATTTTCCTGTCTGGGCTATTATCATTACATTTCCCAGTGGAATCATGCAAAGACTAAGCAAACATGACACATCAGCCTCTCTTCACAACTCGGGTTACTATTCGTTTGGATCATTTTCCTTTCCCCAGGCAATGACACATTGCGTCATATGTCGGCTATTAATAACCAAAATGTTAGGACAAACAAAAAACATTCTCTCTCTTCAGTGTTTGTTGTGGGTGTTTTTGAGAATTTTTGTTTTATACATTTTTGTAATGTTATGTTTGTGGTACCGAAATGGGTTTGTTCTTTTTGGGGAGAGTGTGAAGTGTTGCTTTATAATAGCTTATAGGTGAAGGACAGTCCATACAATGTATTAACTTGACTTAATTTATTTTGATAATTTGATACAATACACTTCTGGTGGAAATGAACTGAATCATGAGTTTTCTAAACTCATTACAAACCTAAACTGTCAAACATATAGTAGAGTGTTTTTGATCTAAGCAAATTGAAGGTAATCTCTCAACAGGTTCAGGTTTTCTTTTTGATGTTGATGTCTCTTTCATTGAACAAAACATGTCAGTGTTTGTCAGTGAGTCAGTTTTACTTTCACTTTCATTTTCTTTGCAGTCACATTTAGCGCCGATAAGGTGGCATTAATTGGATTTGGAAAGCCCCAGGTAAATATTACTAGGCTTCATTTCACGGTGTAGCTTTTAATATGTATGTGCTCTTTAAACATGACACCAGCAAGGGAGGGTTAACATTTCTATTTATGTTAAGCATGTTGTTTCATAGCTGTGAATGCCAGTCCAGCCATTCTGACACACACACGTTTTCTTTTTAAATTAACATCAGTTTTATGTATAGGATCCCTCCTAACTTCAGCACAATTGGCGCTGTCCACTGTCACCTACTGCGCACAGGCACCACACAATAAAGAACACAAAAACCCCGTACTCTTCAAATACAAAACATATGGGTAGCTTAACAACAGGGACAGTCCCTTGCAAACACAGTTGACAAGGAAGCAAGGAAGTGCCATTTTAATTGTATTTTAAAACGGGGAACTAAAACAACTTTACTAACTATGAGTGTCCATTGTTTTACTCCGTTTGTAATGCAACTGTAAAAGTACCGTAGCTTATAAAGCAACTTGTGATCCTGACGATGCCCTAACAAAAGTCCAGATTAGTTTGCTCTTTTTCTGATGGATAATATAATGTGTGTGTGTTCTGGTTTTACTGTGGTGTAATTTTTGAGAAGCTCTAAGGGAGGTCATGTCTTTTGCTTCAGATTTTACAATTGTGTTAATGTCTCGGAAGGGGATAGGGAAAAGTTTTTGGCAGTCGGCGAGGGTGGCTTCAGGTCATATTTCCCGTCAAGAGTTACTTTTTCCGAGTCTTTCATGTAGCTCAGATTGAGCCACCTTTAACTCCTGGTTATAATACCCAGTCTGAATCAGGGCTCAGACATATGGCTCTGCTTAAGCGCATGCTGACTTACCAACATTTTCTGCCCCTGTGCACAATCCTCACTTCATGATTAATGCACTAGGTCATGTTATAGGACATTTGTTTCCTGTGACCAGTTGCTCATACTACAGTTAAAAAAAGAGGCTATAAACCCCATCTGGTTTTACTTTCCTTTTTTTTTCACTCTAATTTGCTTTTTTTGGTGGTTGGTTGTTATTGTTGTTTTTTTGCAGCATAAATATGTACACCGGGCTATGAGCTGACCGAACTGTTTGTTTTGTAGTATGCAGATGTGTTTGTAGGCTTCAGATATAAAATTATGGCTGGGTCCTGCAGATATGGCAGCCACATGACACCAGCGCTATCCAAAATCTGCAACGTGATGAATTTACTTTTATTTATCACTTGTGGGGAGAACATTCCCTGACTGCTTCTGGAGCAGGATTTACTAGCGATGTAGGACCACTGCTGTCAAACGTGAACTTCTCTCCTCTCTGGTGAAGAGAAAAAAACTGGAAAAAGCCCTGGTCCTTGAGGGGCAAAATATCTTTGATATGCTGTTCCCTCTCAGCTTAAGGTCTGTGGATTTCTCTCGTATCTCACACTGGGCTGCACACTTCAAACACCTGTGAGATAAAGTGACAGAGACTTTTCCACTTCTTCCAGCTGGCAGCTCCCAGCCTTCTTAAGCCAGCAGTTTGATACTCATCAAAATAAGATGTGTTTTTTGGTTGTTGTATTGTTTTTCTTCCAACATGTACAGAATCTGAGGTCTTTGATGGCAAGAAGGCCTGAGCTGGAAACCACAGGCCCGAACCTTAAACCCTGGGAAGGGAAGGAATTCAGAACATAAACACCAGGCCGGCCTCCTCTGACCTTTCCGTTCCTCGGATTCTTTCACACAGATGTAAACCTGTACTAAAACACTCCATCCACTCCACTGTGACCTTGGAGCAACTTTGCAGAATACAGATATTGGCCAGTTTCTTGGCCTGCTTTTTCTAACATTCATGTTTCCTGTTGCAATTTTTTATGACCTGGTTGTAAAGATTAAGTGCACTCTGTGTCCCAACATCCAAAAAGCTTTGATTGAAACCCTACCAAATGTTTTTTACCTGCATTTGGTCCTAAGAAGTAATTTCATGTCTGAATGGAGAACAGCAGCCTTTTCATATGTGTAAGAGGGTAGGCAGGTTCTCTATCAGGGCAGGGCACGATGTGTCAAAGTTGTGTGCAGTGTAGATGTGGTGGGATGTTTAAAATATTCTGTGATGGAGAGTCCATGGTTTCACAAAGGAGACCCATCTGCAAGGGTTTTTTCCAATAGTCCCCTCTGTGGCCCAGAGGTGAGAGAACTGGCAGCTGTACAGAGCACCCGATTTATTTCTTCACTTTTCCCTCATATGGACTGAATTACATTATTTTCTTGTGGTTTGTGTGCTCAACCCTGCCTTCACAGCCTTCAGATTTAGTACCTACTCAGCTGGAGTGTTTTTCTTGAACTATTATATAAGGGAAGATCATTTTAATTATATGCATACATTTCAGAGAAACCCCAGGGACACCATCCATTGGTTTCTCGAAGAACTCGGGGGAAGAAAGAAAGGGAAAAAAAGCATCTTTGACTAATTATGGTGTTTCTGACAGGTTTTAGCGCAAGCATATTGAAATGTTTATGAAACACTTTTTTTTTAAGTGTTTCATTCTACCTGACATGAAAGACAGCATTTTCATCTGAAATGTTCAAAGACTTTGTGCTTGTGTCCAGTGTCATGCTCTGCTCATGTTTTTTGCAGTTACCTTAGGGACGGACAATAGTCTATTCTTTCCCCGGTTTCTCTTGCTTTAACAGAAGTAAATAATGAGAGTGCTGAGGAAATCCCCAGGCATCACTTTGCACTCCAGCCAGGTGGGATTCTTTTGACGATTTCCATCAGATTTCAAATTTCATCCCAAACTTTCCCTTTCACAAAAAAAAATGCTGCCTATATAAGTGGACACCATCTAATTTTGGTAAACTAGGTATGTTGATTGTTAAAACAAATGGCCCATCAGGTATACATGCCTCATTATCCACAATCACACAGGAAAAAAGCAAAAAATAGCCCTACAACTGCTCTGACTGTTGAGTTGTCGGCAAGACCTGAGCTTAATATGAAGTCTAAGCAATGATCGCTGTTATTAAAAATACAGTGGAGCCATTACAAAACCAAATCTATATATAATATCATCCTTCTAATCATCATCAGCAGCCTTTATCCATCCACTGCTGCACGATGGCCTCCCAAAGATATTTCCACACATTGCTTGTTCTCTCTCTCATTATATATATATATAACAAGGAAATGCATTTAACTATATACATGCTGTAGGGCATGTAGTGAAATAGGAAATCGTTCACAAGTCTGAGGCCAACTGTTGGTCACAGATGTGCGTCATATTGTACATACGGCAAGATTGCTCAATTTTATATTTATGTCTTTCAAGAGGCATACAGTTCTTTGTGAAAAGAGTAATTCCATAATTATCACCATTTAGATATTTTTTTTTAACTAAATACTTAAGTCTGTCATTCTCCTTCAGAGGCTCTGTAAATTACTCTTTCGAAGGCACAGAGGGTGAGTTTACAATTATAATGATGTTTTGTCTGGGTAGGAAGCATTATAAAAAAGAAAAAGGATGTTGGACTCTATTTATTCAGACATGGTCTGGTAAATACCATCAGCAAGTAGCAAGAAGCCTGATAATGATGATTATGCCCCAAACAGTAAACAACTAATCCTGAAATGGTCTTCCCTGCTTGAGGCTTCAGATATATTGCCATATAAATTTCATGTTATTTTACATTTTAAAACACTGTTTGAGACACTGTTGTGTTTGTTAAATACATGTATCATGCATGTAATACAAAGCTGATAAGCCTAAAGTAAACAGGACTTTAAACTGAACGATGAAACATAAAATTGGCTCTTTTCCCAAACAAAGAATGGAAAGGCATCTAGACCACGTGAAGCTGGAATTAAATAACATATCATAGTTCATAAAAGTTAGTGTTTTTTAATTAAATACTTAAATGTACAGTTTATGCCTATATCCTATATCATTGACAAGGACATCTTTTGAATTGTGAAATATGGATGTTGTACTAAGGAGGTCAGTGGGTTGCTGGGTATAAATCCGGCCAAATAATAACCTTGACAGCCCTGACCTGTAGTCTGGGCTGCTTTCATCTGGTTAAATAAATAAACAGAGAAGCACGCAGCCCATATTGACACATTTTAAAGGTGTGTTTGTGTGGGCTGTAATAGGCCATTGCTTTAGTGTAATTGACCATTTTAAGTGAAGAATCATCCAGGTGCCAGAGTGACTCAGCTCCTAAAGGTATTTACTGGCTGCAATTAATTGTTTCAAGAAATGGGGAAGCATCTGTTTCTGTTTAAAGAAAAGCGCAATTAAGATGTGAGGCTGCAGAGTGTTGATCAATTGATTGTGAAGCTTGCCTTGCCCCGCTTCAGAGAAGAAAATATAGAAAGAAGGGGCCAGCTCAAGCAATGGTCATTATTTACTGCCTGGAATGGAAACTCCCTTTCCCTTTCCTGCCTCATTACAGACTATGGCTAATTTACTTAACTAGTTTTACTATGTCTGTAGTTCGCTATCTAAGCATGTCAACACATAGCTAGGCGGACATCCGGAATACAAAATGGCAGATTCCAGAGTGGCTCTACATTCTTTTTTAGAATACTGACTTAACCAAGGAAAAGTAACATAAAGAAACATATCCCGAAAGTATGTTTATTAAATATATTGCACTATGCAAAAATAACTAGTAAAATTTATTGAAATACATTTTGAAAATATAAAGAAATAGACTTGAACTCACACACATATATGTATATATAATGTATTTATTTCAAGCACAATTTGACATTTATATAAATAAATATAGTTTCATGTTTACAGAAATATATTTTCATATACGTTGCATATATTTTACAGTACTTTACACCCTATAGTAGTATGCACAGTGCAGTCTTTGACTCTCTGAAGATTTTTGTAAAAGTTTTCTGTTTGGGTCCCCAAAACAGCAGTAAGCCAAGAAACAGTCCGATTGGAGAAAATGCATCATTAAAAGACCTTGGAAAAGCTTATACGACAGAAAGTTAATCAACATTCGTAAGACTAATCCCCACCCAACGCCCACTCTGAATGTCATGATGAATCTGTGCTGGATCAGCGGGATCAGGGCTGCTGTGCTGCAGGAGGCTGGTCCGCTGGTTCATGGGAAGTTTAGAGAGGAGCAGACAGACTCCTCAGAGAGTGACCCCTGGGCTGGAGCTGCGTGAGCGAGAGAGAGACAGGATCCTCTGAGCGATCATGACGAGGCTCACAACACGTGTGTCTTACCTCACCGGGAGCCTGGGCAGGGCATGTGTGGGGACCACACTGCTTGGCACCATCTGCCTGCCCACAGACTGCGCCGCACAGCTCACTCACAGGAGACGCACAGCTCTTCATCACTTGTGACCTCCCGCACTGTGCCGTACCCCCCCAGTGATTTGTCAGACCCTCCTCTCCAAGGGAAAGGAATACAAATCATGGAGTGAGTAATCGCAGTCCTCTTCCCCATGAGTACATCCCAGAAAGGAATGTATGCAACAGGAAGTTTACAATATGTTTAATGTCTAATCCTTGAAAGTAAAGACCTACATTTATGTAGCCCATAAATGTAATTAAAGGAATAGCTGGGGTACAAAACAACAGGGCTGATGGCTGTAAAGTTCTCGTTCATCACAACTAACTGCCCCATTATGATGTAGGGTGTGTAATGAAGAGAAATGGCTGATTGATAAAGATGGAGTTGTACTGATAAAACGTCACTTACCTGAGCACCAAATCTTGATGTTTAAACAGCCAAACACCTCCTGAACTCAGTGAAGCATGAAAAGAACAGAGCATCTTCAATCCAGGCAGGTGTGTCAGCTCTCACCACATACTTTTTTGTGGAAAAAAACCTTTCAGCTGTGAAATAGTTAAAGGAATTCCAACACGGGGAATTGCCTTCTATATGACAATAATACTATATAATCACAAGTCATGACATTCAATTTCTTTTTTTTCCTCTACACGCAAGCACACGTGTTTCTGTTCATCTGTCCTGCATATTTCCTTTTAACACACTGCTGCTTACCATACACTCAGAAAAGGGACATTTTGTGCTCAGTTAAAAGTGTAAATCATGCTGTAATGCTTTGTTTACAATACTAAAGATTATTAATGACCTTCAGGGGGTCATCTGTTCTCTATTGTTTTAGAGCAGATGTAGTCAAGCCTGCCTTTAATAAACAAACTTCAGATAATGATCATGTCAGACTAATACATTTGGGAATTTTTCCTTCACTCCCAAGAACACCCTTTCTTGAGCTATTGTCTCATAAAATTTGTTTGGGAAAAGCTTAGCCTGATTGTAATATGACCATTTTAAGTAACTGGCAAAATGAATATGTTGTGCAAGGATGAATTAGCTCCCAGGGCTTGACGTTGGAATGCCAAGGGAAGAAGCGGCAGCTAGTTTTCCAACAAACATGTACATATGGAGGCTGAACCACAAAAAGGCATCAGCAAACAAAAATATGAATGTTAAATTATTGCCTTGGCATGAACACAAACCTATAACAACACTGTAGAAAGAAATGTGGGGGGAAGAATCAAATGGAAATCATTAACCAATCTGAGAGTTGTTACAGTCTGCAACAAATTCCCCAGTGATGTGGATGAAGCTGAAAAATTGGGAACGTTCAAAAACAGACTGGATAGGATCCTTGGATCACTTAGTTATTAATGGATACCAAACAAGCACGATGGGGCGAATGGCCTCCTCTCACTTGGACACTTTCTTATGTTCTCATCAGTGTGTTGTAAAACCATATAATTGAAAACCCCTATATTTGTGTGTCACACAAAGTAACAGGAATAAGAGTCATTCTGTCCAACTGAGAAGTGATATTGGCAGAGATGGCTGGGAATGGGCGACTGTGGACGAATAGGCCGGTGCTGTATGAAAATGTAGGAGGTCTAGCCATTCTAAGAAAGCTGCTGTCTAAATGCGGTCTGTAGCAAAGTGAGTCAGGGTGGCTGCGCTCATAATGAAAGTGATTGGAGAAAGCATTTGTCTGCAAACAATCAAAATGTCAGGACATGAAAGGCTTTTTCTGCTGCTCACATTGCATTCTTATCTTTAGCCATATTGCAAAACTACAGGAAATCAAAGAGTCATAGAATAGTAAGCCTTTAGGTGGGGTGGCATGCAACTCTCTACATCTGTTTTGAAGCCAAACCATTAGTTATTATTTTTTATTGTGTAATTATTTGTTTATTGATTTATTTCCCTTTGTTAATGCACATGTGGGTGTTGGTTTGATCTCAAGCCCCTCTGACTGCAACTTCCCCTTCAGGACATCGCTAGAAGATCTGTACAAATAAAACCGTGCCTTTCTGAGCCAAGAGACGAGACGCACAAAGAAGAGAATGTCCAATCTAAATATTTCCTGAGAGCAGCAGACAAGGGAGAGGGCGAAGATGTCTATCTTCAATCCAAGGTCAGAGAATGTATCAGAAGGTCAGAAGTCAGCAGAGGCATCGTGAGATTTTAGGAATAGTGACACTTTCCTGCAGAGATTCAGCCCAGTGATAATGACATCAGAATGGAGCAGAGCTGCCCAATTCAAAGCCCATAATTCATGAAAGTTGCAGAGGGCAGATTCTGCTGACCTCACAGCACAAACGGTCTTTAAAATCAGCCTGCATACCTAGCATCAGAGAAGGTCCAAGAAGTACAGACCAAGTTGAGCACCATGTGAAGAGGAATGGGGACCCCGTTTTTTAAGTCTGTTATGACTCAGTGTGGGTTTGAATCCCCACGACTCTAACTCGGAGCAGATGATCTAATCACTAGGACACCACGTCAGCAAGATACACTTTGAATTTAGCCCAAGACAGCAGCGCCTACTGGCAAATGCACAGAGCCCTGCCTCAGTGAATGAAATTCCCACACTTTTGCCGGACGCCCACAGTCTTGCTTGCTGTTTCTCTGCCGATCAGGTCAGCAAAGTTATGACTTCAATGAGCTTCAGAGATATGTGGAATAAAAATTGTTTGTAAGTGAAGTGACTTCACAACAGCAGGAGTGAATGAATAATGTCCCATTTGTGGGTGGAGTTTACCCCAGGAATCTTTATTTTAAATTAAGATTGTTTTGTTTAGTGCTTTCTTTCCAGTTTATAAACTATTCTCAGGCTGGGAATAGCTACATACAGACTCATTTTTGAAAGGAGCCCAAAATCCTCCCACTCCCTAGACACCCCACACAGATGGAAAAAGCATCAAGTCGAGGTGGTTGGTGGACAACTTTCATACACAGCAACTCCACATATGTAGATAATTGATCCCTATTGTTGAAAAGAAGCAGTATGTTGTGAGAAACGGAGGACTGTGTAACATTTTGGCTTTCATGACATACAGACAGATTTTGCTGATTTGCTGAGTTCTTATCTTAGCAAGGAGGACAAGCTAAGGCCTTTGTCTCCCAAAGCATTGGTTATGGGAATATCTACTGTAATGGCTGGTTTTACTTAAGCAACTGCTTTTCAAAAGTAGAGCAACTGATTAGAGATGTGGATGGGTGTTCCTTCACAGTATCTGAGAACCTAAGATAATTGGCAGAGAAAGAATATGTTCTTATGGAATTCCCTAGTCTGACGTTTCATTCAGGCAAGAAGATATGTCTTGAAAAAAATCCAAAATACAGCACCTTAATGTGCATGTCTGTATAATAACACTGGGAAATGTTGCTCTAGCTGCAGCCAGCCTACACTGTTCTTTTGATGTTCCTAAATGTATTCATAATTCAAACATACAGCAATAATAAATAATCTAATTAATGAGATAAATAAATAGTCTACAGAATAAGTAAAACATTTGAGCAGTTTTGTGTGTTGATATATGCCAGGGATGCTGAACCAAAGGCTTGTTCTGGGTAATAATCCATTAAATAAGCCCCCTAATATCACCAGAGCACAGCCAACAAGCCAACGACTGAACTGCACTTTGTTTGGAATATTAAACGTGGACTTCTGGACATCTGTCAAAACACAGTTGCTTCAAGAAAATGTTTTCCTCCGATGAAGGCTAAGAGAAAGGGTTGTCTATTGTCTGTCTGTCTGGGATCAGCCCACAGGAGGCAAAGTTATGGAAGAAAAATAAATCAGGCTGCTGTGCAAAATCATTCTATAATTGATTCCACTTGTACTTGTAAAATCTGTAGCTCCATTCTGCAGCAGGAGGTCTTAGTGTATGGCTTAAGGGCAAAGGACCCTGGATTTATCTCCGAGTGCTAACTTACAATTTTTGAAAAATGAAATGGAACCCTTCAAAAGAGCTTAAGGGAGCTTTATCTGCCCAAGCTGCGGTGTTCAAGAAATATATCAATAGGAAATTGCTGCAAGCTGGACCACAATGGACGTCTCTGAGAAAGTCAGTGTAAAACATTTCATTATTTTATCTGAAGGGATTTAGTGGGTTTGGAAATTCTGTTCTTACTAAACTTGACACGATTTCGTGGCGCAGTAATCTGTATATGACCGTAGGCATGTCACAGTGACGCAATGGCACACTGTGATAAAGCTTGACTGTCCCCACGCACTTTCACAATACGCCAGTCTTGACACCCTCTGCTACCAGGGACCATTGTTGTTCTAATTCAGATAGTATCACAAAACAGATTACGCTTTGCAAGTTTTAATTAATGATAATACAAAAAAGTTAATTCAACTGGTTCATTATACAGACCAGAGTGCAGCAACTGCATCGTAATTTATAGCATTACATTCTAATATACACTCACCTAAAGGATTATTAGGAACACCTGTTCAATTTCTCATTAATGCAATTATCTAACCAACCAATCACATGGCAGTTGCTTCAATGCATTTAGGGGTGTGGTCCTGGTCAAGACAATCTCCTGAACTCCAAACTGAATGTCTGAATGGGAAAGAAAGGTGATTTAAGCAATTTTGAGCGTGGCATGGTTGTTGGTGCCAGACGGGCCGGTCTGAGTATTTCACAATCTGCTCAGTTACTGGGATTTTCACGCACAACCATTTCTAGGGTTTACAAAGAATGGTGTGAAAAGGGAAAAACATCCAGTATGCGGCAGTCCTGTGGGCGAAAATGCCTTGTTGATGCTAGAGGTCAGAGGAGAATGGGCCGACTGATTCAAGCTGATAGAAGAGCAACTTTGACTGAAATAACCACTCGTTACAACCGAGGTATGCAGCAAAGCATTTGTGAAGCCACAACACGTACAACCTTGAGGCGGATGGGCTACAACAGCACAAGACCCCACCGGGTACCACTCATCTCCACTACAAATAGGAAAAAGAGGCTACAATTTGCACAAGCTCACCAAAATTGGACAGTTGAAGACTGGAAAAATGTTGCCTGGTCTGATGAGTCTCGATTTCTGTTGAGACATTCAGATGGTAGAGTCAGAATTTGGCATAAACAGAATGAGAACATGGATCCATCATGCCTTGTTACCACTGTGCAGGCTGGTGGTGGTGGTGTAATGGTGTGGGGGATGTTTTCTTGGCACACTTTAGGCCCCTTAGTGCCAATTGGGCATCGTTTAAATGCCACGGCCTACCTGAGCATTGTTTCTGACCATGTCCATCCCTTTATGACCACCATGTACCCATCCTCTGATGGCTACTTCCAGCAGGATAATGCACCATGTCACAAAGGTCGAATCATTTCAAATTGGTTTCTTGAACATGACAATGAGTTCACTGTACTAAACTGGCCCCCACAGTCACCAGATCTCAACCCAATAGAGCATCTTTGGGATGTGGTGGAACGGGAGCTCCGTGCCCTGGATGTGCATCCCACAAATCTCCATCAACTGCAAGATGCTATCCTATCAATATGGGCCAACATTTCTAAAGAATGCTTTCAGCACCTTGTTGAATCAATGCCACGTAGAATTAAGGCAGTTCTGAAGGCGAAAGGGGGTCAAACACAGTATTAGTATGGTGTTCCTAATAATCCTTTAGGTGAGTGTATACTATTAGTCATTACATTTAATAACAATTGAAGGCAGGCTTAAATTAAACAGACAAGAAAGATTCAATTCAATTGAACTATTCTGAGGACACCATTTGAAGATGATTAGTTGAGTGAATCACACAATGTAAACCATTCAACAGGATCAGCATCAGGATTAATGAATGCATGAAGATCAGTCGATCCTAGTGGTCTGAGATGTGTTTCCAAAATGTGGATGCTGAATCCTTAACTGGAGGTTTACTAAATAATCCTCTTGTACTTCGCTGCGAGAGTCACTCGGTCACCGACCACAAACCCTATCTCCCACCACAGCGCCCGTCTGCAGTATGTCTGTGGCATCTACAATAGGGACGCAGCTTTCACTCAGAAAGAACCACAACCACCATAGGAGTGCGGCATTAAACAACAAATTAACAGTGACTAACTGGCCAGTGTGGTGTCTTTAACAGCAGTGGGCCAGCAACCATGTAAACATTGCTAGGAAACCAGCCCAGCCACACACAGCCAGACCACTAATTCATCTCCAAAGAAGCCCATGACTCCCCCAAAAGAGACCAGCTGGAATACACGGCCTACGAGTGTTTTTGTCTGGGCTTCACCAGGCTGGGAATCTCAGCAGTTCCCATCCAAAGCAATACAAGGTCAGGTGAAAGGACTAAGGATATATCTTGGATTATGTGGGTACAAACAAGAATCCCCTCCCTCTCACTGGGTGTTTGAGTTGGCCACCACGGGGGGACTGAGGGAGGATGGAGGAAGTGGACAGACTATTGTAAACTGACAGGTTAGTTAGACAATAGAGCTGTAAATAAGTGTCCTTTGAATTCCCAGTTTGCCTTCCTTAGCCTGTACTGTTGATTATCTCCTGTTTTGCAAACATTGTTACAGCATTTAGAAAAACATGAGCACGTCCAGACCCTCAGTGTGTGGTCATGGATCGTGTTTGCAAATCTAAAGTGAACTGTTGAGCAGGATTTCAGTGAATTCAGCTTATCATATTTTAACTATATTAAAATACATGTCTTGAACGCAACACAAAGTTATGTTTGAACAAGGACAACATTAGTTCCTGTTAAAAACAACAAACAATCAATCCCAAATCATCTTAAGTGGCAACCACGACAGTCTTCCTACACCACAAAAACACACTGGCTTGTTGGTACATAAGCATTAATTACAGCCGTAATGTGGGAAACAGAAAAAGGAAGGGGTGAAAATGCAACCACTAATTTTATCTGATGATCAACAAAGAATCTGTGTTTGACATGACTCAATACGCTGCCAAAGCAAACAGTTCTGAATATTTTTCTTGGATCTACTACCATTACTTATCCCTTGTCATAAAAAAAAACTGTGATCCTCAGGCAGTTCCTCTCATCAGACAATAAGCAAGAATCACTTACAAGGGCCATCATGCCAAAACAATGCCAACAGGCTTATGCCAAAGCTAAAACGATGTCTAGCATGTCATACCGTTTGCTCTCTCAGACCACGTCACTACATGACTGAAGATAAGCAGCGAAGAGATTAATCTAGGATTGTGGCATCTCCTTGTCACATGTGATTCGAAAGGAGACCTAGATCTGGGGGCAGTTGTGGGTTCTACGTGTGCATGCATTCATGCAGTACTCCTATAAACTCCTTTATTTGTTTTTGATCAAACTACCTTGTTCTATTCTGAATTATTCAGGACCTTAGAAAGATCATATCTTGTTTATTTGTTTCAATACATTTTAAAACAAAATATAAATATAACCTATAAACTAAAATGTGTAACAAACAAAAAAAGACCCCCAAAAAACTTGATTTGTACAAACAATGATTCTTTCACCACTTTAGCAGTCAAATTCTTACTTGTGAACATAATGCTTCAATCACTGCAGTGAACCAGAGACAGACAGCTGAGATATATTCGTCATATTTTCTGTAGCAGGATTCTCTCTTGTATTACAGTCATGGCCAGTTGATTTAAACTTAGTTTCCATGAAGACTTTACAACAGGACTGTCCCCTGAGTGGGTAACACGTTGGATATATCATTAGACACAATATAGGGATGTGTGGTAAACATCACTGGAGTTAGATATTTTTAGGGATGGGTCATAATGCCCCTCAAGGCAGGAGAGTCACTATCATACTGAGGAGAACGCTTGGGTGGGGCTGTCAGACAGCCACGGGAGTCAGGGATGACACAGTTACATTGGATGGTTGCAATTCTGTTGCCGATTTTCCTGATACACTTAGATACGCAAACAAACAGCAGTCTGGAGAATCATTAGGGCTCATTCTTATCAGATTGTTCATTGCTCTAATTCTGGACGATTTGTATAATCTGTGTTTGTTTCTAAACAGTTCTGGTATTCAAGGAGAATATGTTTCACATAAAAGGCTGCTGTCAAAGACTCCCTCCAAGACAGTAATTGTGTGGCTTGTGTTGCAGGGATCGGATTTCTTGCACCTTCACCACTTCACAGTGTGAAGGAAAAAGTCTGCCCTTTGTTCCATTTGCTTTGGTTTTCTGTGGAAGCCAGCAATTCGTGGCATTTTACAGGCATACCATGGACTAAATACACTATTTATAGGTGTGTAAAGGAAAATAAATATATTGTTTTAAGGTATTCACTTTCAAAATCTCTTATTAAAACTCATGTGAAACTACATCTCTCTTGATGCACTTGAATGCCTTTTCACCTGCATGGTTATTCATCCTAATATTTAGAAAAACAAATGCTCTGAGTTGTATACATTACTCTCTCAAGGGTCCCGTAAATCCCTCTGCTATGATGTCATAATTCATAGTGTTAATACACTCTAAAGATGGAATTGATAATCTGTTAAGTGGTTTAATATTCCTATATTTATTTATTTATTTTGGAGGGTGGGGGGTTATCAAACATTTAGTCTTTGTATATAATCCATTTAAAAAACACTAGTCCTGACATTTCGTAGAAACAGACTTTGACTTTGACCCAGGCATACATAAATCTGTTAAACCTCATCTTTAAATTCGTAAGCTATTTGTGTGGCCCGATTGTTGTGATTAAACTCCATTACTAATATGAGAACTGTTTCTCATAAGATGATGGGGCCCTAACCTAATCCGTGACACAGACTTGCAGGCATTTCCTTGAAACATGGAGATATCCTCTTTTATCCCCCCATCTCTTTGGGTAGTAAATTATTTCACAGCTTTTCTCTTTTCTCTAGAAAAATTGTACATTGCTTTCTGGTATTTTTAGTAAACCACAAGATCTAATATGTTTAAATGAACCTCTCCTTTCACATGTTAATATGGGAACACTTTTCATTAAAGTCATTCAAAAGAGAAACCCTAACCCTAACCCTGTTACACATGTGATTAACATTGCAAATCAGAGGAAGTGCATGACATATTCATGTGTTAATCCTATGGTATACATATATTAATTACTGAGGAATCACACCATCTTATTTTAAAGTGTGACCTAAATATGTATATCACCAGAAATGTAAATTATTCCAAGTTTACCAGAACTTTAGCTTTTGGAAAACCAATGCACACATATATCCCTGAAATAAACAGAGTCATTGTTAGGATTTCTTTATGAATGAAAAGATTGTCTTCAGTATAGCGAACTCCAGGTGTTTCATTCAGTAAGAATGGCATCTATTGTCGACTAGCTTTAAATGGTTTAATTCCTCACCTGTGTGTTGATTTAGACTTTGAACTTTGTAACTTAAAAGAATACAATTATTGTTCTCTATCTCCCACAACTATTTAAAACGAAGAGCAGCATAACTGAGGGCAAATATTTTTTGATCAATGGACGTTATTCATAGCCAACCTCTAAGTGGTTCTCTTGATGTACAGAATTTTTTTTTGTTGAACAGCACTAGTCGGAAATCTGGTATATGACTTATCAAGATTTCCTACTTGTGCTGTAATTACATATTACTTATAAAATAATCAAAACAAGAAATGTTTAAATCAGAAAATGAATTATACACTTCAAAAAATGCAAAATACAGCAACTAAAACAAATGACATCTCTATCAACTAGGTACCAAAGTTGTTTACAAAAAAGTATGTATACAGTAATAGAACTGAACTTATATCCCACAATTAATAATACTTCATATGTAGGTCCCCTACACACACACACACACACACACACACACACACACACACACACACACACACACACACACACACACACACACACACACACACAAATCTAAACAATTACATTGAATCATATTGATTACATCAGGAAGTGAAAAGGTTGGCCCACCTTCTTCACAGTCTCTTTCATGTTTCTCAAATGGTGAAAAAACTGGAATACCTGAAAAATCTTAGTGCAGTAACATAAAATGCATTTCAAGCAAAACATATAAAGCTTTTGTTGAAATACCTACTAAAGGAATGATAATTACGTAATCAAGAACCCTCAAAGTAGGCCGCCTTCAATAGTCAATTGTGCAGTGTGTTTATATAGGACATTGCCTGCAGGAATGAGGGTTTATTTTAAGTTTTGAAAGGTGTTCATCGTGGTTTTATGCCTGGGAATGTCGCATTGCTAAGAAGATATGTTCTGTGCATTAACACTGCTATTGTAATGTGGTGTTGGAACTGAATTAGGTGGTGATTTTTTTCTCAGGATCTTTGTTAGTCTACATGCCTGGCAATTCTTGCTTCTGAAAAAGGAAAAGCACTGATCCTCAGGAGTCAAGGAACTAGAGCCCCTTAATAACTCATGTTGCACTGACCTGGACTGGAGACTACAGTACATGACATAAATATCACCTCTCCCTCCTGTATCAGACACTGTCACTGCAGTCTGAATCATTACTGCTCTCGTGTAAATTAAGACTGAAATACTCTGCAGTATTTTTACAGGAGTGCTTAATCTGTCCCAAGTTCTTTCCTGTCAGCGTGCATCCTGTTTTCTGGAGTTTGTTGGGTATTGTTGAACTCCTGCCAACCCAGTGTATGTTTTTGTGTTTGTTTGTTTGTTTTGTTATAAAAATAGAGGCCACCTCTTCGATGATGCGGGATACTCTTCCCTGTATGATGCTCTGTCAGTGTCCAGTGATGACAGACACTACTTAAAAGCCATGAAAATATCGCACCGCCACAGAAATGTTTCCTGGCAACTGTCAGAGCTGCAGGATATTTTTATATCTGCCCTTTTTTATAAGCCACTTCTAATTAAACTGCAACACCGGTTACAGAATTAAGACACATTTATATACTTTTTCATTGGTTTAACTGGTTTTAGACAAATTATAGGAAAACACACTGAGGATGAGAGTTGGATGTTTTTAATTACAAAAAAATATGAATAAAAAACACATTTTATTATTATTAGAAAATAATAATAATAATAATAATAATAATAATAATAATAATAATAATAATAATAATAATAAATAACAAAATAAAATTGAAAAGACTATCTAGGTTGACAGATAATTTACTTTTGACATACAAAACTTATAAATATATTTAATCTGAAATGTACTTCTATACATTCGACACAAAAGTATGTTTAATGTTAATACCTCCTTCATATAAATAAAACAGTTTCTGATTAGCAAATATTTTCAGAGGAAACTAAACTATTTTAAGGACATGAATGATTGTGACCAACAATAATGGTACTGGGGAAAATAAATGATTCACAAGGAGGTCTGCTTTATTCAGATTAATGGATATGAAAAATATTCTGGCCAGCAATCATTTTTTTACAAGTACTGTATATGTATTGGTTGTTAAAAAACTTTGATTACACACTGTAGAAATAAAATCATTGATCATGTTATTGTGGGCCTTTCATTTTCTTTCCTGTTAACAACTTCCTTTGTTTTACTTTCCAGACTCTTTCTTAAATGCCTGTTTCAGTCATTCACTGAAGGATAGAAGAACAATTCAATTTCAGAGAATGCAGCACAATTATGTTTGTCAATTCCATTTTTTTTCTTTGTTTGCTTCTTTGTTTTTAATCATGTGGAAGATAATTCCAGATGTGTAATCTACCCTTTAATAATAAATAGTTCAATACTTCTACAAGAGAAAGTCCCTGTCTTTTGAAATGGCATTTTGGTGATTTAAAAATCCCCAGTTCTGACAGTACACTAAAAATACTTTAAGTAAAGAGAAATCTTCCTACCAAAATATGTCCATTAAAAAATATTTTAGAATGGGTTATATATTCAGTTTCATGATGCATTTCATCCTTCTGATTGATATTTGATGCAGCAACCTTTCCAAACACACATTGTGACTCACAGTACAGACGTTTGATACACATTGCTATTCATGATCAATTCATAAGGAATAAGGGGAAAAAGATTAATCATTGTAATATACCTTCTGTATAGATTCACATATAATTACACTTAAATTACAGACACATATACGTGTTACTGATTAATTTAATCTGAAATCACCTTGAATGATTGTAAACATCTGTCGGCTGACTGATGCAAAATGATGAATGACATTTACCTGAATTGCAACTAAATATTAAGTGCAAATGTCTGTCACATCCCAACTTATTATGCCTGAAGAGAAATTGATCATGAATTGGCATTTAAAGAGTAAGCAACAATAATGCACCAGAATATCACTTATGTTATTATCTGCCTGTTTAAAATCACTCTTGTGGTCTTTGGAGCAGCAGAAACATTTTAATCTTCACACCGACAGCTCTGTTCCAAACCTTTTTGCATGTGAAGTGCTGATGTGTGTCAGTTTCAGGAAAACCAAATGGCTTTCACTGAATTCTCAGATTGAGTGTTCTAAATTGCACTTTTGTGCTTTCATACGTTATATACCAAGGGCCTACCAATAACAGGAAAGGAAGATGAGGGCCTTTACAAGCTGTGCAAACAATCCCCATTTCTTCGCAGGTGTCCTGACAGAAACATTCCCCAAACCATCCTATATCCTGCTCACAGCAATTTCTGCAAATTACATTTCCTGGTTCTAAAACAAAACCAGACTGAAGCTCACATAATTATAATACTAATTACTGCAAACGTCCTGTAAAAATCAAACTGCTGTGAAAACAAATAACAAGCCATTTGGGAAAATTATGTTTTTGCACCAATCAAGAGGTCTTCTCAGCACTTGCCTTATTGAAGAATATGTCAGAAAGTGTCAATCTGCTTTTACATTTGGCCTCAGACATAACATTTGAAAGGGGATGATAAAAACTTGTTTGTTTGGTTGGTTTTACAACAGAAATACAAATATACAAGTTCATCAATTTACTAACTATTAAATATTCTTGTAAAGGTTATGAGATCATCCTGTAACGATTTGGAAATGTTTGGTAATTAGTAACGGTGATATTTTAAGGAATTTCCAAGGAGTACATTCTGTATAACAACAATAATAATAATAAAGTCTTACTCGCAAGTATTTACAGTTGCTAAAGTGCGCATTAAAACTGTTTCATCACTATGTAAATTATCCTGAAACTGCAAAGACACCTTTGAAATCCGTGATCTGTTGCAAAGCAGCTGACTTCAAAATGTTTCTGAGGGGTGGATCACACAAATACTGCACACTGTTACACTTTGTCCTCTTAGTCTCAGAATTGTGTGTAAGAGTATTTAGGTATGCCAACCACAAGCAGCCTATTACATTGTTGGGGCGTCTGGCACTTTTGTTAGTGCAATTTCCCTGTGGTAAATGACAAAGAGTAGCTTGAGACTCGCCTTCGTCTTTTAAGCCTTAAAGCTTCCACTGAACCTGTGTCTTCGCTGATGGCAGTATTTGGACAGAAAGATAAGAACTGCAATTAATACCAGAGCTGTGATGATTATGGTGATGATGAAAGCACTGTTGCCTTCCTTCTCCTGACAGTGTTCCTGCAATACACTCGAAATGTTTACTTCCTTATACTCCAGGTTTTGCGAGTACCGACATGTCACTATGTCTCTGTCTGGTATGTTAACAGTAGACTGTTGGATCAGATGGAGTAACCTTGGACTGCTACAGCAGATGAGGGGGTTCCCACCCAGGTACAGGGTCTTCAGTGATCTCTCCAGCGCAAGCACTGTGCTGTACTCCAGGGTGAGCAGGCTGTTGCTCTGTAGGTTCAGGAATTCAATGGATGACTCCTTGCCCAGAGGAGGCAGCCCTTTTAACCGATTTGCAGACAGATCCATGTTTTTAACTCTAGTCAGCGGTGAAAGGTCAATGTTTAGTGTTTGAAGGTCATTTCCCCTGAGGGACACATAAGTCAAGGATGATTCCAAGCCAGAAAAGGCTTTCTTGTGGATTTCCAAGCCTGGGTTGTCAGATAGATCTAGCACCAGAAGAGGGCTGCCATAAAAAGAGTACTGGGGTAACGACACCAGGCCATTGCTGGCAAGGTATAAGTAACGTAGTGTTGGCATGGATGAGAAGGTCACACAGCCTGTTTCCTGTGCCCTGTGTCCCTGTTGAGATTTCCTGTGGGACCGGCTGCAGATGCTGATGTTGTTCTGCTGAAGATCTAGGACTTCAATGCTGGGAAGTCTGAGGAAGGTGTTGGGTGCTAAGACATGGAGAGCATTTCCTTTCAGGTAGAGCCTCTTTAAAGACCTTAATGTGTTTTCTCCAAAGGACAAATTCAACAGGGCATTGAAGTTCAGATCAAGGGTCTCCAGTGAGTTTAAAGGGCTGTCATTATCTAAGGAGAAATCTTGGAGACAGTTGTTGCTCAGATTGAGATACTCAAGGGACCCCATGCTGCTGAAGAAGGACGCTGGGATACTCCTGATTTCATTGTAGCTCATATCTAAATACATAAGCTTCGGTAAGCTGTTAAAGGTGTTTTTATCAACTGAAAGAGTCCTGTTTAAAGTCCAAGTATTGTCCCTGAAACTGCTGTACTCAAGGTCACCTGCAAAGGATGCATCGAAAACACTTTGCATTAAGTTTCTGGACACATCCAGATGCATTAACTTATTCTTCCTAGGGAGGACAGGGAAGTAGTATATCTTATTTTGCCTTAGATCAAGATATAAGAGCTCATACTCCAGGTCAGATGGTGTGGTTTGAAATGACTCGATGCTGTTCTGACTGAGGTTGAGCAGTGTCAGCTGAGACAGGTTAAAATCGATGATGCAGGTAATAGAATTCTTCGACAGATTGAGCTCAGACAGGTCTTTCAAAGATTCAAATGTCCCTTCCTCAATATCCATGATGGCATTATTGTGCAGATCAATGCTCCTCAGTGCCAGTGATCCAGCAAAGGTGTTGTTGTCTATTTTGGTCAAGCTGTTTCCCTCCAGTGATAGGTTTTGGAGTGCTGGTGCATTTTGCAAAAAGTAGAAGGGCATATCAGTATACAAACCATTGCCTGAAAGGTCTAGATTTGTAACAGTAGATATGGAACCAATCTCAGATTGAGACAATGCAAAGATATCTAAATTGTTGCTGGACAGGTCAAGCACTTCAAGATTGCGCATGTCTTTGAACAGGCCAGGCTGTATGAATTCGATCCTGTTGGAGTGGAGATTCAGGTGACGGATGGAGTTGTAGAAAGTGGAAAGTTCCTGTGTCACATTCTGAAGGAGGTTGTGAGACAAGTCCAGCTTGCTGATATGAGGAGGCAGCTCCATAGGAATTGTTTTCAGGTTCATACTGCTGCAGAAGACATCTGATTTGACCTGCAAACCAAACAGTGTTAATAAGGAATGATATTTACAAATGTTACCTTTTGTATTTTAACTTTCTCCTCTATATCTTAAAACCATTTGAATTCATGCATAAAATCATAAGAACAAACTATAGATACACAGATATATACTGATGTGTTTTAACCAGCTGTCTGAAAGAGGTGCAGATTTGTGTTTTGGCTAAAGTAGAGATCGATGGGAACAATACAAGTTCTTAAGTTGTAGAACATCATGTTATGGAATAAAAAACAAGATCTTTATCTACAAGCATTAAGCGGCCTGATCAGTTTGAACCTTTAGATTATCTACAAGGAAAACTAAACACATTGACAACAGGTGTTTGAAACAAAAGTATATTCTCTTCACTTGACTGCCAGGTCTGGACAAGGACAATATATTGCTATGCTTATGTCAACTGATTTTTGCCAGGCCCCGTTACCCAATCTGTGACCTGTCTGTGTGCACTGTAGATTACAGAACACTTACATATTTGTATGGCTTCCACAGTTGGCACTGTTTCAGGATTAAAGGCAGACTTTTCAGGTCTTAAGACAACAATAGTAATGATACCACACACATCCCAGAATGGCAAGGTTAAGATACTAATCCTTAAAGTTTGATACTAATTATATTTAGAGGTTTTATGGTTTTGATTACAAGATTGGACAATTTTGTGACAGACAATTATAATTGACTGAACAAAATATGTTGAAAAGGAATTCAGGATTACTTATTTAGGCCTTTTATTTGTGTAACTGGTTAGATTACCCTCAAGGGATGTACTGTGGGGTGTTTCCACCTCATAAATCCACTCATATTATCCCCCTTGTGGTTTTATGAGTTAATTGCTCACATACTTTAGAAACATATTCATTTAATGTGGTTCACAACACGTTTTGTATCCAAAACAGTTTTAGCAAATATTCAATTAACTCTGTGTACATTAATTGAATCCATACTGCCTGGTGTGAGTTTAATAATAAATGAAGTCCATAAAATCAAAAAAGCAAAACATTAGGGGAGATTTATAGCCTCATGGTATAAGCTTGAGGTTTTGGAAGTAAATCGACAACATTCCTGAATATTGTGGGTAGACACAGTCAGTTTTTCATTTTCTTTTTTAACTCAACACAAAACATCAGTGCCCTCTTATAGAATCCCAATTCAAAGAAAACTTCAGTCACAAAATAAGCAATGAATCAGATTCATGATTAATATCATGCTCAATGCTGAATACATAAAAGACTTCAACTTCACATGCCAAAACATGGCCTTGATTTAATTGACCATACATAGCTATACAAATAACATGCTATGAAATTTCAGTGCCTAGGAATGTTCATATCAATTGTCGTGTCATGTTTCAAATGTGAAAGGAATCCAGGTCTCTACTAACAGCATCTTGACTAGATTTCCACTTTGGCATTCTGTCAAAATGAAGACCTCTCTCTCTCTTACATAAATATACACTGAAATTGTTGAAATATGAAAAATGTAAATCACAATGTAGTCACACTTTTTTAAACATAAAATCCTAGTGAAACCTTATGTACCTCATACACTCAAACTGTAGTCCCTGCTTATGTATTGTGTGATAGCAATCTATAAAATAAAGCCAATACCTCAAAGAATTGCATTTACGAGATCTCAGGCGGTCTTCGTCTTGACTAATATAGGACACCCTACAACAGCAGTTTCTGATAAAGACCTGGATGTAGGAAAATTCCTTTCTTGAGTGCAGCTCAGGGCTTAGCACTTAATTCAGTCCTTTTGCCTTTAGACCAGTTGGTTCATCCTAATATGGCATTGAAAGGTAGGTTAGCAGCCAACTTACATTTATCACCAGGACTCTGATTCAGGCAAACTACCAGCTTAGAGGGCTGATGGTAAGTAAGTGTGCTGGACAACATCATCGGGGTGAACAACAATCTGTTTGTTATATAATGCTGCTTTCAGAGTATTCATGTCTAAGTGTATGTTGCAATATATTGTATTATCCATTGGCACCTTGCCAGCCAAATGTCTAATGTGAAATGTCAATTTGTACAAAATGCACAAAACAATCTCATTGTTTATGTCAGCTGATGTGTTTCTATAAACCAAATGGTTCAAGATGAAGTCATGCATCCCCAGGTCTCTAACCACATAAAATGGGTGTCATTTTGTAGGAATCATGCTATGTAATGTTAGAATTGACACCAGAAATATGATTAAATATTATTTATTTAAGCTGTAAGCTGATGTCACTAAGTTGGCATCTCTTAAGGACGTGCATGTGTGTCGGATTCCAGTTGGAAAGTATGCCAACAAAAATAATGCCTGTAAAATAACTGTTTAAACTTCAGCAGTACTTTTCTTATTATTAGACAGTGTACTTCAGGAAGAAAAATAATATCCCCCAAGGCGGTTCAAGGGCTGACATATGCTTTCACACCTGAAGTAAAGTATTCCATATTTTAAAATGGTACATTAAAAAACTACTACTACAAATAATAATTATAATAGATTCCATTTAAATGTCACCTTCAAGAACTATGATATTTTTGGTTTTCATTTGGTAAGATCATGTCATTCTGAAACCTTTTAATGCCACATTTTCTTTGCTGCTGAGCGGCTCGGTACTGTTTAGTATTACTTTGGGTTTAAAAATCCCAAAAAAGTCACACACCCATGTGAAACTGTCGTCTCATCACAGCATTAGCATTGCTCACAGATAACACAGCAATTCGGCACTGATACTGTGACCTAGCACTTCTCTATTCTCCCGGGACTCGCTTATTTAGTACAGAATCAAAGGTAACAAGTCGCTGACTTCCTCTCACCGTCTCATGCGTTTACACACTGTTTTCAAATCTCCTGCCTGTTTGAATACATCTGTCTGTCAGTGCCACAATTCTATAGTCCTCCAGCTGAAACTAGCCACAGAAATGTAGAGTAGGTAAACTGGTCAACCACAGACCCTGGGATTCAATTCACTTACCACTTGGCAAGGAGAAAGCTGCCGGGGACGAAACGTTGCTGTCACTTCATTCACGACAGCCAGGAAGACCCAGAGGTATGATGCCATGATGCTGAAAATCCGGAGAAAAGACAAAGCAAAAACACATGAGCGCAAAAGGCACCGACTAGAAGGACTGGACGGCATCCTGGGTTTTGTCAGGCGCTCTGTGGGATGCGGTGCTGCTTGAATGGGTGTGTAATAACTCTGATGGGGATGAGCTTCTGACACAGTCACATAAATACAGAATGTCACACAGACGGCCCTGTCAGTCTGACCTATGACTGTTTCATTATTCCACTCAATCACAGTATTGTTGTGTGCTTCTCTTGTTCTGTGTTTCTCTCTACACTGATCACCTCAAACAGACGATCTGAGACAATTTCAGTGCAACATCCTCATTGGATTTGAATCGGCATACTTGATATTTGATATCGTAAAAAATAAAAACACATTACATCAAAGAAATTACTGGGTTATCAGCTTGTTTATCACGTCCCAATGTGTTACTGAAATGATTTTAATTGCAAATTGGCTTCTTCACATTGTTTTTAGTAAGGTAGTTGTCATAAACCATACGTGGGGTTACAGTCTATTCATAGATAGGATAGACATGGGACCTTTATTTTTAGTACTAAAGTCATCTTGAAATCTGTTAACCCTTATACCATGCACTGCAACTGGAGAAGAAAGACACACATATATATATATATATATATATATATATATATATATATATATATATATATATATATATATATATATATATATATATATATATATATGCCATCTCCAGGTGTAGACTGGTTTAATTTCAAAAAGCACCTATTCTGTTTTCACCCATATGGTTCTGCTAAAAGAACGTACAGGAAACACCTACAGATCAGACATGCTAAAATAATATATCTGTGTAAAGGTTAGTACACGTCATATCTTCAAAAGTACTACACTACATAAATGACGTTACAAATTCCACATTAATGGTGTTTTTTGTTTTCAATATTATCAAATGGATTGCTGATATCAATAAATACATTATCAATAGAGCAGTGTCTAACTATTTTCATACCTAACTACTCCATTAGAAACACTTTGCATTGATCAACCAGTGTTAGTCCTACGGCCATCAATTATAAACCAGCTTTATCACAATATAATCGATATGTAAGCTTGATGTTGCTCCATAACTGTAGAGATAACTGAGTGCTGTCCTGGAGAAGAATGTAGGTAACTGCTTCCATATCAACTGTATATGATGCCAATATAACCAATCAAACAAACACTCTGAGCTCTACTTAGCAACCAGACTAAGAGAAAAGAGAAAATGTTATCCAGGAAATAAACCACAAGTCGAAGAAGCAAAACTAACAAGAGCATCTTTCCCCCAATCAAAGTAATTTTTCTTTTTCCTGGATGTCTTCAATAAAAATGTAAGTTTGATATTTGATTGCTTATGGGGTATTTAGGTTGTACATAAGCCTTTGAATCATATTTTCTTTTTCTTACAGCAAAAATACATATTTACAAGGCTGGCATGTGTTCATAGTGGAGCTCCTAACTACTGTAACCCACTCTCTGAAGCTTCCTCCCTCCCTCTCTCTCTCTCTCTCTCTCTCTCTCTCTCTCTCTCTCTGTTTTTCTAATTCCTGGCTCCTCAACTGCTCCCCACACTGACTGCCACTTCTTGCCTTTTCCTTCTGTGGCTCCACGTTTTTTGTGGCCAAGTCTGTCATTGTTCAAAAACTCTGTATAAAGCAAGCAAATGGACAAAACTGAAGTGACTGAAAAAATCCAAGTTACCTTCTTGTAAATATTACTTCCCTCTCCAGACAGCGTTGCTCATTTTGTGGCTGTGATGCTCACACATCCTCCCTGAATGTAGTACAGCTGGCTCTGCCCCTGCACCATTGAGCTATAGACGGCAACTAATACATCCTGTGGGAATATCCTGCAGGACTGTTTTCGTTTGCCTTTTTTTGGGGGCAGTTCCTTATTAGGGATTGGGAAGTCCACATTCTCCTACTTATTTGAAAGAATGCGTAGTCACAGGGTCCTAATGCTTTATGTTTCTTACTTCCAGCTAACTGTGCGTAACCAGGATATTGCTGCCGTACACGTAATGTTTAACATAAACGGTGTGAAACTCCAGTCATATTTTTGTGAAAAACTCTAACCTCCTCCTGGTTCCTGTCATTAAGAAGACTGTCTCCTTCTTATTTTTTCCTAGGTTTTCTGAGTCAGTGGAATAGCAGGGGTTCATCAAAGTTGTCTGTGCTGTCCTTGTTTTAGAGCCCATGTGATTACCTTTACCTAACTAAATGGGCAAAAGTCCCGAAACAAAACAAAATGTTGATAGAAATGTACTCAGTAACAGCTCAGCTTTGTACTTGGAGCCACCACCAGAAAGCTTTAACATATAATGCTGTGTATTGTATCACTTTATCTTGATCTGACATTCTTTGGCGTGTTTTCTGTCTTTTTATGTAACTTTCCTTCACTTTTATGGTCCATCTTTACCACATAAATAAAAAAAAAGCATGTATCCACCTCATGTATCAGCAGATTCATACTAAGCTGCAGCTTGCAAGAAGACTTGAACTGCCACAGAATGTCAGGATCCCTACCTAACGCTTGATTTGCGCTCAGAAGACAATTGACATGACAAGGCTTGAAGAGGATTTGTTACACCGAAACATATTAACTTGATATTGAGCAATCAAATGGTATATGTGAGCTTTTGCATTTACAGTAATGAGGCTTTGAAGATAAGAATGACTAAAACTGTCTGACATTTTTGTGGACATTTAAAAGGTCATGAATTTCCACTTAATTTCTTTACCTTCTTTTGAATTGTATATGTGAAGTTATTATCTTGCCTGTTTTTTTCTTTGTTGGTAGAATGAAAGTGACATTGCATTTTATCACAGAAAACAGATGGCATATCTGCTTCCTGTGAAACTCAATAGCAGAAGGAAGAATGTACAGGTTGAAAACAATGCTGATGTCTGGTTATTTGTGTCATCCTGTAGCAGGCAAGTAAAAGGACCTATGTCAGTTTTGTTGTTGTTGTTTGTTTGTATTTACATCTGAATGAAGCATTTTATTCAGAATAATGTTACTGGGAAAAACTCTTAAACTCTTAAAATAATCTTAAACACCAATAGCATCGATATGGTGTTGCAATTACTAAACCTATCAAGATGGATATTAAAGTTTACATTGTATTTTTTTTGGTGTAATCAGTTAGTGTAAGCTTGCATATGATTACTGTAAAGCAACGTGTATTATCTCCAAATGTTTAATTATTTTATTGTATTAGCTTTAGTATAAATACATTATACATACCTGTCTTGAACAACAAATATATATAACATTAAGAAAACAATGTAAAAAGTCTAATTTGGAAGAAACTGAATATTTTATAGCGTAGAAGAAGTTTAGCACATAATAACATTGAAAAGTTGTGGAGTGAAGCACAAATCCAGCACAACACAAGATTCACTTTTTTTCCTTCTTCTTTTTTTATCACATACCTGTTCTCCGGCAGGGGTGAGTTAAAGTGTATCTGCTGATTTTTTTCTGTGGCCCACAGAGAGAGGGAATCGAGATCAGCTAGATGCGCTTTCCCACTCATGACCAGTCCAGGTATCATCACCGGACCTCAGCATCACTCCTGATTCACGGGTGCGACATTCACAAACTGTTGCCCATGCTTGGAAACAGTAACAAATCATCTAAAATGGTAAGCTCAAGTGCAATGACCAACATGCATCAGCATATTTTAATACAATTTCTAGAGCTAAGATTGCATGCAATAGATCTTTTCAAAAGTATGTATCTCTAGGCGTGCTTGCTGTGCACTGTCCTGAAAGCGAGACGTTGCTCTGAACGGTTATAGTCTCCGGGAAAAGGGGAATTCCCACTTTCTGTGGGACAGATCCCTCAGGATTTCCCTGCAATTGAAGATCGACCGTGTTTGTTTGCCTGTTTTAAGTCACAACTCATTCTAAAATATACAGCACAGAGCACTTGGTAATCATGTCCATGTTTTTAATATCTTTGTATTTCTTGTTTGTATTTTCATTCTTTCATTCATATTCATTCATGGACCAAAAAAAAAAAAAAAAAAAAAAAAACAGATTGAGGTCTTGTCCACTGAAGTTGTTGGGTAAGAATGAGCATGGGGCATCTCAGTTTATTCACGTATTGACTGAAGGAAATGGTTGGCACAATCTGTCAGCACATGACGTCGGTGCATAGTTGCAACCCAGCAGGTGTGGATGCCCAGCTGAAGTAGTGACTGTTTTAATAGAGAAGATTGAATTAAAAAAAAAAAAAAAAAAAAGTTTGATAAGAGATGGGTCAATGTCTCCCTCCAGCGGCGCATGTGGATACATTACAAAGACAATGTTTGAACTGGATTTGTAGTATAAATAGCCTTGCATCAATCTAGAACTCATAAAAGTCGTATTCAACTTCTTGTCATTGGTATGCATCTGAGAACATGCAGAGTATGTGTGCTAATAGACAACTAAAGGGTTAATCCCTTTTGCTACGTATGTATGTTGTTAATGAGTATTCAACAGTATTCATTATTATTATTATTCATTTCTAACAATTGCTCACTCCTGTATGGCTTTTCTTCTGGACGAAACAGTGATTTTACATCATACATAGCAGGTGGTGTCTGCTTTTTAAAAATTGTTTTAAAAATGTATTTGACATTATACCATACAACATGATGGATTTGTAACCTATTGAAAATGTAAATGGTGACACATATACACACACAATACAATTACGCTGTCAAAATCACACATGGGCTTTTTTTAATAGGCCTGCAACATTGTCTCCTACGAGAAGTTGTCTGCAGTATTAGTTGTATATGACCCACTGCACTGAAGATGGTTTAGACTATCAAGCAAGAAAAAGGCGTGTTGGATCGATGTCTCGTATAAGGAATCCCTGAATTATTTCTCCTCGTCTTGCAGATCAGATGTGTGACATCACCCTCCAAGTATTATTGGACATCATGCCCCTGCCAGGTACACAATCAATGATAAAAGCTGGCATCTGCAATTCTTTTTTGGTTTGTTTTTTGGTTCATCAGGTGTTTGCTCCAGAAAGCAGTGTAGCACTTATCTGTACACTCCCTCCATGTCTGGATTGAAGTGCTATTGTCACCGCCTAGTGGGTAAATAGGGGCGACACAATACAAGACCATGCCACCTCCTCTGTTTGATAAGAGAGGAACTCGTACTCCCACTCTCTCCCCCCGGGCTGGCTCGACAGGACCAAGACAATCCCCAACACAGGTAAAAGGAACAACAAAGTTTATTCAATTAAATTCCAGTCAGGGCAGGATATCACAAATTGTACAGAAGCAAATGTAAAAATGAATTATAAATAAAACCTAGCTAAAACTGCCTTAAATCCCTGAGCACTTAAAACACTAAAACCCCTACCCAAAAATATAGCAGAGAGATAAGAAAAGGAAGCTAGTAAATTATAAAACTACTATTTCCATACAATAACACAAACACGCAAGGACACTAATAACTCTTTCCTCCCCTTTCTTTCTCAGGTGTGATCCATTCATTGATTTTGCCTTTGGAAGGATGAACTCCTTAAGGGCTGAATACATTGATGACAGTTGCTCAGCGACATTTTTGAGTTTCCTTCACAAGACTCAAATACTATCCATTGTTTCGCACTGAATAAGACTCATGTTTCTTAGAACTAATTTAAGTTAAGTCAAATACAATTCACTTTAATCTGATTTGTCAGGCACATCCATTCAACATGAATTGGACCATTGTTTTAGTTTTTATTTTATTTTACATTTGCGTTGACTGGCTTTTAAATGCACAACTTTTGTGCTATAATCACTGTTACTGACACATTTTTGATTGTTAGCCTTTTTGATGGGTTATGGCTTAGGTGCCAAAGACCACCAAAACTATCTTTATTCAAAGTCAAGATTCGTCAATTCTGAGGCTGAAGGATGGCAGATAGGAAGCCTAGGGTGAAAATGCGGTCTGTCTGGGGTGGAAAACGCCAGTGGAGGAGATTAGGGGGTTTGCGGATTATGATGAGGGAAAGTGGTTTTTCATTACGCTGAAGGTGTGATCCCACTGCTTACCGTCTCCCATTGCTTTGAAGAGAGGAGCTTCCCATTGTTCAAACCCAGCTTCTGGCACAGCCTTAAAAACAGGACAGCACTGAAAACAATCCGTTTGGGCAATAATCCAACATAATTACCTTTAGTCCAGGGCTCTGAAATCACTGGGCTGCCTGTGAATGAGTCTCTCCGTCAGTGAAAGAGCAGGTGGGATTTACCAGGTATAGGAAAAAAGGGCCACCGTAATCACTGACTGATAGTTAGGACATCCATGCAGTAGTGAAAACTGTTGTTTCTTTCTGCTACTGTTCTCCCCCCCCGCCCCAGTCAAACATCCAATATTTGTGTTTTCTGGGGTAAAGTACACTCAAAGAAATCAACTAGGGCTTGTGTTTGATTCACAAACTAGAAATATGTTTGCATTCAATTATTTTGTCATGTTTATGTTCATTAAATGATTCATTCTTGTTTGCTGTACATGACTCATTCATGTCAATACAATGAGAATGAGGTCCCTCAAAACAATGACTTGGTTAGCTATGATTAGCTATTGCGCATGCTCCATGTCCACCGGATGCAGAAAAAGATTGTAGATGAAAATTTTATTTTTGTGCTCCATGTAAAAACTCCTGCCACTGAACCAGCAGTGTAACTAAATCAGTGTACACAATATTATAGGAAACGATGATGCTATGAAAGCTGTGGTGCAGTACGTCTTATCTTGATGAAGATGCATGCCCTTGCCAAGCAAACTGAAATTGCTTTACTTATTCATTTTAAGCTAATGTGCACTGTATCTTGCAGGTGAAATAATAACAAGATGCAAGATAAAATCAGTGTCTAAAGTAATTGCATGTGCTTTGTCTGCCTCTGTATCATCACATTAGCCCATCAGTAGGATATTTTCCTTGGTATTTGGTCTTCATTGGTCAGTCATGGAAATCATATTGTGTCGCCAGAGAGGGTAGTAGGTACAAATTACTTAAGCATTATAAACTACATCATCATTAGGGAAGAGGACAACATTATCTGTGCATATATGTAAATTGTCCATGCATATTCAACACGTGGAGTGGACTCAACACCCATGTCTATGAAGCTCATTAATCAAGGAGAGAATTGCACTGCTTTCAGACATTAAGAAGAGATCCAGTGACCATATAGAGACAATGAAAATGGAGAATACTTTCTCATACAGAAGGCAAGAAGTTCTTCAAGGACAGCCCTTGGTATCAGACTTCCAAACCAGATTGCCAGCTCTGTTCACTGAGAAAGAGGTACAAGTCCTGTATGTGCTTGGGTTTTATGTATGCCCCCAGAGTGTGCGCACACACAAGAACAGGAAGATCATGACAAATCAAATATGGTGGTGACCAGTTGTTTCTCTCCTTACTGATATTGATATAATATAGTGATCAACAGCTAGTATTTCACTGTTCATCCTTCGTGTGTTGTATATTGTTGTAATGTTCTGATAGGGGGAGTGACAAGTGCGTTGTTAATGTTTCTCAGATCGATAAGGACTTAATTCGCATATACTTGCCTTTTGGGCTCCAGAGACCTAAAAAATATGTTTGTATTAAGTATTGTCTGCCACACAATAACCATGCTCAAAACTTTTGCAAAAATTGCAGTTTGCTATCAAGACTGCAGAGTTCTTTTTTCAAATTGCTGCCTAAAATGCTGAATATTGTCAGAATGGTTTCCTCAGGATGACACAATACATACAAGATGAGCATGCGTCCTCAAGTCCTTGTGCAACTACCTGAACGAAGACCATGAGAAACTTGTGAAGGAATATATGGTGAGTTACATACACTAGGTGCTACTTCCTTCCCTCGTTCTCCAGTGAATGCTTTCAGTGCTCACTGGGTTGCCCAACCTTAGATTTCACTTTGTACTGTTTTTGTAATGTATGTGTCACGGGCGGTGCATGATGGGCAATTTATTCACTGATTGGTTTATTATTGTATTTGGTTTTTTTCACTTTTATATTGTGTTGTGCACTTTATTTTGATCACGGTTATTTTCACTTATGAAGTATGTTTTTTTTGCTTCCTTATTTTGGTTGTATCACTTTCTTTGTATAATTGGTTAATTGGGTTTTTTAATTGCTTTATTGTTTGTCCTGCCCAGTGCAAGCCGCTGGCTACATTCCCACCTGGACTCACCTGCACATTCTCTCCTGATCACCTCCACCTGCACCCTGGTTCTCTGCCCCAGTATTTAAGCTGGGAGGGATCATTCAGTAGGGATACAGACTGACACAGCCGGTGATGTGACCAGTAGTGGTACAGAGGGAGGAGAAGTAAAGCCTGGGCTGGAGCGGGGACCTGTGGAGACTATTGTGGCAATAGATGAACTCTTTATTTTCCTTGGTGGATTACAAACCCTGATCCTGGACCCTGAAATGGCGGTGATACACCCCAGGGACTTGGTGGCAAAGCATGGACAGCGTGAGCTTTGAGCCGCTAAGTCGGGGGGGTTTCTGATTGACTGTGTACACGGAAGGGTTGTTGTAAGTGAAAGAGCACTGAGCAGGATTGAAGAAACTTTAAATGCGGAAATCAAAAGCCACATGGAATTGCACGTTTTGGGACTGGTCTTTATTTTGAACTTGATCTGTGCTACGGCGAAGAGGCATAGATCTCTGGGTTATTCCTTCCCTCTGGGATTATCTGTTGTACTGGAGAAAGAGAAGTATTGCTTTGGATTAGCTCTTCAAGTTATGGCGAGAGCTTAACATTGAACGGTGATTTGCTTTCGTCCTACCTGAGGTTTCGTTCCTCTTATTTGTGTTTATTTTCCCAGCCTGCTGGTGTCTGTTTGGCCAACGGGGCGCTGCCAGGCTGTGGGGAAGAGAAACCAAAAGAAGCAAATTCCACTTACCAGTGTGCTCCAAGTACTGATCATGCCTGTGGACGGAAGAAGGGAAAAGTCATTGGTGTCTGTTTGAGATATAGAAACCGTAGTTTTACAGGATTTTATTAGTTTCTTTTTCTTTTCTTATTTTTCGGTTGGGTAGGGTTTTTAGCATTTTATTGCCCTTCTAAATAAAGGCGGTTTTACTTTCTATAATTCTGTACAATTATCCAGGACAGTCTTCATGCCCTGTCTGGAGCTTTATTAAATAAATGGTTATACCTTACCTGCCTGTGTGGGAGTGTCTTGGGGTCCCATCAAGCCTGCCTGGGGAGAGCATTGGAGTGGGTAGACAAGTTCCTCCCTCGTACAACAAAGGAGGTGGCGTGGTCGGGTAGCGTAGTCGCCCCTAAGCACCCACTAGGGTGTGACATGCATCTGTATTACTTCTGTACAGCTCCAACTGTACTACTTAATTTGTACTTTTCATAAAATTTGTAAATGTTTGTTTTACAATTGACAATTTTAGGATCAGCAATCAGCATATTTAACTTTGTCTTGCCTCCAGTCTCATGCCACACTTTGTCTAGACTCTGTATTTAAATGTATTTATTGTCATATTTTACTCCACAGAACACAGACCTCTAGTCCAACACTTCCATGGAGCAAATTGTGATGGGAGTGTATGTCATACAGAAGGAGGGTAAGGAGCCTGGAGATGACCCAGAGGACATCGCTGTCCTGATTGAAGGTGTGGAGGTCCTCAGTGGTTTGGGGATCATTTTGATGGCTTGTGTTCTGTTATTTGAACCGATATACTGTTTGAACCTAAGCTACCTACCAGACCTCAAATGCACTGTTGAAGTCCTGCAGAAGATTATTCTAAATCTGGATGGGCAGAGGTTGTCGTCCAAGGCACAATTCCTAAAAAACTAAGCTTGAAGACTAATAGAAGCCTGGTATTTGTCCATATCTCTGCTAAGCAGGTTTTTTTGTTTAACTTTGAAAGTTCAAAATTAGAAGTCATTAAAATGTTCAAAAAGACTATTTAATTTAGTTTGCTCAATGGATTGTCTCATAGGTTGAAAAGTCTCCTACGTTTGTGAGTGGGTGGAGCAGACAAAGCAGTGATTTTGAACATGTTAAATCGAATACATACACCATTAATGGTTATAGCCTCCTTAAAATTTAGTATTTGTATTTCCAAAGATTTATTGACATTTTATCAACATGGCAAAAAGATTGTGCAAGCAACATTAGTCATTTTTCACTACTTCCAATACATTTTTTGCAATGCACATGTGTAGATTGTAATAATTCAGTGTTTAAAACTGTGTTAAAATGCATATTGATGCAGTCATGCACACATCTTGCTGGATTATTTGTAAACTTTGTTTTTTAATTATGGGCTAATAATATCTTGTAGGTTCCAATTTGTAACTCGGGGACTCGGGTATGAGGAACCCAGGAGCAGAGATAAGGGAGTCCACGGACAGGTGAGGGTCAATACCGGCAATAGCAATGTCCAGGAGAACCCGAAGGCGAGGTTGATAAGGCAAGCAAGGGTCAACGATGAGGCAAACAGGCTAGTCAGGAGAATCCGTGAATCATAAGTCGAGGAACACAAGAAGGTCAAAGAATAGGCAATCAATAAATGAGAGAAATACTGAGAATAGCAACTCGAAAGAAGACTAGACTTAGCAATGCGAGATGTGACCAAGGGGTTTATATACAGGGCACGAGAAGGAAGGTAATAGGTGCTGAGCGAATGGGAGCCGAGGGAGGTGAGAGAGAGGGCACTGGGTTTTGAGGAATGTGGAAGAACAGGTATATGGGGTTATAACTCTGGTAATGATGACCTCTGGTGGTGAGTTGGAAGACACTTTTATTGCATTTATGTTGCACTTAGAATTTTAAAACTTGAAATGACAGAAGTCACACACAAATCCTGAAAGATTGTTTTAAGGCTGTTTTCTTAATGAGCCTTGATTATTTTGTTGGCAAAATATTCTATTCATTATTAAAATATGCACCCACTGGTGATTCGGCAGCTTTGGAGCCGCTACACTCCTGATCGGCACCTTACCAGTTATCATTTCAGGTGATTTCAACTGTGCCCTGAGGGATGAAGACCGGAGTAAGCCCCGCAATGATAGATCCAGCAGGGATCTAGTTGCGTTCGTAGAGGACTTTGAACTCTGCGACGCAGGTCGGGACCTGGTCCCCTTATTCTCCTGGGTGAATTCTTCTGGCTCCTCCTTCTCCAGGATATATCTCGTCCTCCTCAGTAAGCCACTGGAGAGGACCACCATGTCTTCGGAGGCGGTCTTCTTTTCAGACCACAGGCTCCTGATGACAGAGGTGCTCATCCCGAGCACACAGGAGTCAGGGCCTGGGGTCTGGAAACTCAACACCTCTCTGCTCGATGACCCTCATGTAATTAAAACCTTTAGTAGACGCCTCACGGAGTGGAGGACCTGAAGGACATTTTTGATTCTTCCATAGAGTGGTGGGAGATGGTGAAGAGTAGAACCAAGGGCTACTTCATTCAGCTAGGGAAACGGAAAGCTCGCGAGTGGCGGGCGAGATCTGAACGCCCGCCTCCAGCGCCTGAGCCTTTTACAGCTCAGAGGCTTCGACTTGGCTGAGGAGGTAGCCCAGGTCAAACTGAGTCTCTCCACCCTCTATCGGGAGGAGCAAGAGAAGATCAAGGTCCTTTCCAGGGTCCGTATCATGGAGGATGATGAGAAGTGCAGCCGCTTCTTCTTCAAGAAAATGAAGGAGAGGCACCCTGCAATGTCCTCCATGATCGACTCCTCGGGGCAGGAGGTGGAGGGCAGAGAGACTGTTGAGACAGTGGTGCGGGACTTCTACAGGGAGTTGTATGACCAGAAGGTGGTGGATCAAAATCTGATCCATCATTTTCTGTCCCTGTTGGAGTCCCGCAACGAGGGGGACGAGGAGGCGGAGGAGGATCCAGAGATCACCACCACGGAACTCTCCCAGGTGATAAAGAGTCTTAACTCTGGAAGGACACCAGGTCCCGGGATCCCTGCTGAATTCTATAAGATCTTTTGGGAGGTGCTTAGGGAAGATCTGGCATGGGTCTTGGGGTCGGTGTACAGAGAGGGTAGACTGGCCCCTTCTATGAGGAAGAGCATCCTCTCTCTTCTTCACAAGAAGGGAGATCCAAAGGATCTGAGGAACTGGCGGCCGGTCAGCCTCCTGTGCACCAACTACAAGATACTGGCCAAAGCACTGACGCTCCAGCTGCAGCGGCCACTCCCTCAAGTCATGGGTCCCAACCAGGTCTGTGGTGCCCGGGGGAGATCAGCGGCCGACAACGCCATGCTGCTCAGGGATGTCGTGGTCTACTCGAACAAGAGAAGGCTTCCCCTGGTCCTTATTAGTCTGGACCAGGAGAAGGCCTACGATAGAGTGGGCCACGAATACCTGCAGCTCGTTATGGAGAGGATGGGTCTCGCTCTTGGCTTGAGGAAATGGATCAAGATCATTTACAGCGGCCTAAGCAGCAGGGTCCTCGTGAACCGCCACCTGACCGAACCATTCCCGGTCAGGTCGGGGGTTCGACAGGGTTGTCCCCTGTCGGCCCTGCTATATGTCCTCTGTTTGGAGCCGTTCATGCAGGCGATCCGCCGGGATGTCCAGGTGACAGGTTTCCATCTCCCGGGTTCCGGCGGGGAGAGCAACTGAAAATCCTGGCCTATATGGACGACGTGGCCGTGGCCTGCACGGACACGCCGTCCATGGCCAGGGTTGAGGAACTGCTGGACGGCTTCTGCAGGGTGACGGGGGGCCGCTGTCAATAAAGCCAAGAGCGAGGTCTACCTCTCCAAGGCATGGCCTGTCGGCCGGGGCCCGCCGACCGTGTTCCAACACGGGCACCCGGAGCTGGGAGGAAGCCTTATCTAAGGTCCAAAGGAAGATCCACGGCTGGAGCACAATGACCTTGACGATGGCTGGTAAGGTGCTGGTCGTAAAGGCCATCCTCTTCCCGATACTTCTCTACGTAGGTATGATCTTCCCCCCAGACAAGGACATCGCAAAACTAGTCACCAGAATTATATTCCGGTTTGTCTGGGGGAGCAAAATGGAGAGGCTGAAAAGAGTGCAGATGGTGAAGGGTACCCTGGATGGAGGTAGGGTGGTCCCGGACGTTGTGCGGCTTATTAAGGTGCAGGGGCTGGCATATGTGGTCCAGAACATCCAGGCTGCTGGCAAGAAAGTGAGTTTTATGCAGCCTGAGAGAAAATTTGGCCTCTGCGCCATGGATAACACCAGGCCGCACTCGTGGGATCCCCCACCGTTCTACAGGGCGCTCCGAGCCTTTGCGCTCAAAGTAGGCCTCCATAAAGTCGCGCTGGTAGATAGAAGAGTTCCCTCCCGAAACCTGCTGGTTTATCTGGGCTAACGCTACGCACGTTTGCCTTACAAACACGCAGAAAGATGTCTCCTGGATGGCCATGAGTCGGTGTCTCTCCACCCAAGTGTTCATGCACAGAAAGGGCCTGGCCCTGTTTGACACCTGCCCCTACAAGGGTTGCCTGGGAAGGGAGACAGATGCTCATATCTTTAGGGATTGCCCCTCCGCTCGCAGGGACTGGCTCCTGTTTTTCCCGTTCCTCCGCAGGTTTGCCGTTCCTGTGCAGGCGACCGCTCAGCAGATCCTCTATGGACCAGCCAGGGGAATTACATCTTCAACCCTGAAGTGCTGGTGGCGTGTCGTCTGCGCAGTGAAACAGGCCCTGTGGGAGGGAAGGAACATCTGTCTGTTCAACAAGCAGGAGCTGGACCCAGTTGTCATCGCGCGGAGTGGCATGGTCCATGGGACTACGTCAACCTGGAGGTCCATCAGAGGGGCAAGGAGGAAGCCTTCAAGAACTGGCATCTTCAAGATCTGGGGGAGATCAGGATCCCGTGATGGGATCCCACCTCCGGGGACGGCCATCTCCCCCTGCTGGAGCCCAAGTCTGAGATCTTTTAACCTTTTATTGATTAATATTTGATTTTATGAATTAAGATTGTCTTTTAAAAATTAATTTCAATTGGCTTTAATGAATTCTTGATTTTAAATTTTAAATTAATTAAATTTAAATTAATGCATTTGACTATTTTGAATTTTGTTTAAATGTTAATCACGAGTATTAAAAATGTATGTTTTTATTGTAATGTAAAATACTTCCATTAAAAACAGTATTTGGAGCCGCTACGGCTCTTTGCTTCGGCAGAATCCACACATTGCCCCCTATGGTTCTCCGTTCAGGATCAGTCAGGGACCCTGGGGATCGACGCGCTAGCCCACACATGGCCACGCTGTCTCCTCTACGCATTCCTACAGTTCCCTCTTCTCCCAGTGGTTCTGGAAAAGATCAGGCTGGCCCTGCAGACTGTGGTTTGCGGACCTGATCTCCCTCTTGGTCGGAGACTTTGGCGGACGTGCGGTCTCAGGTGCAGGGCACACTGTGCCATCCCAACCCAAGTTTACTCTTGTGCCCTGCTGTGTATATAGTTCATTTATTGACATCAGTAGAGCATCTGTTGCTGCTAGCTGCTAGTCGGCAGTGGGTAACTTGCTCCTGTGTCCTGCGTGTGGTGCATGAACTGGCTCCTGCGCCCCACAGTGTATATAGTTCTTTAGAATAGACAGTTGAGCTTGTCCGCTCCTTATTGAGTTGAGCGTGGACAACTGCTCCTGTTGTTAGCGAGGGCACTCGTGCTTCGCTATGTATACAGTTCCTTTGCCAGCAGTCTGTGGCCCCGCCCTAGCTATGCTAGATGTGCTTGGGGCCACTGCTGCGGTGTCCAGCGGAAGGACTAATTACTATAAGCATGGAGACTTATATTTGATGTGTATGAAATTATTACAATTCTGTAAATACCTGTGTACTAAAACACATTTAAAATGCAGCGATTTCTTGCCATGCTTCCTCTCTGGACTTGGCAGCAGCTGCAGTGTTGCATTTAGCTGCGAAAATGAATTGATATTCCTCAAAACCTTCAATGAGAAGGTCTTGCTCAGTGAGGTTGACAAACGTTTCTCTCTGTTTTAACATCTTCTTTCAATCAGATCACTGTTTCCACAAATCCTGCCTTGTGGGGCAGCAAGAGCATGCGCATGTGGGGGGCCAAACAGGCCAAAATACATCGGATTGCATGCATACGGTGTGTGTACCATATCGGTTGTTCACATGACCCAACTGCCCACTTTGTGCCCACAGCTGACATTCCGTCCCACCAAATGCCCACAATTGACATTCCATCCCACAAAATGCCCAGTGTGCCCACAGCTGACACTCCGTCCCACAAAATGCCCACTTTGTGCCCACAGCTGACATTGTCCCACCAAATGCCCACAATTGACATTCCATCCCACAAAATGCCCATTTCGTGTACATAATTGACATTTCGTCCCATAAAATGCACATTATAGTACACACACAACCCGATATAGTATTTAAGCACAATTGTGATCCAAAACACAAGCAAATCGATATAGTATGCATGCAAAGTTAAGAAACCAATATAGTATGCATGCAATCCCATGTATTTTGGCCTGTTTGGCCCCCCACATGCGCATGCTCTTGCTGCCCCACAAGGCAGGATTTGTGGAAACAGTGATCTGATTGAAAGAAGATGTTAAAACAGAGAGAAACGTTTGTCAACCCCACTGAGCAAGACCTTCTCATTGAAGGTTTTGAGGAATATCAATTCATTTTCGCCAAGTCCAGAGAGGAAGCATGGCAAGAAATCGCTGCATTTTAAATGTGTTTTAGTACACAGGTATTTACAGCATTGTAATAATTTCACACACGTCCAATTTAAGTCTCCATGCTTATAGTAATGAAATGTAGCATGGACTAAGAGTTCTCTGCTACTCTGCTCATTATATCATTAAGTTATACAATTTAAGTCTTATCTTATCTCAACGCGCTTTACATAAACCTAACGTCTACGTAAATCTTGCGCTGTCTGTGTCCGTGTTACAGGGGCGGGTATGGGATCTTCAGCTGCAGTTCTTGCAGCACCATGTCGTATTTCCAGGTCAGGAGTGCATACATGTAGCGCAGGTGCTCGATGGTGGCCGCCTCCTGTTCAGAAACACCCAAATGTGTCATCAAAAACGCCAGCGTGTCCTCGGGCTTGTCGGGTTGTTGTCGCAGGCCCACCAGCACATTAGTGCGGCTCTTGTCCACCCCGCACTGCTCCATGTAGCGCTTGAGTTGCTGGCGCCGCGCCTCCGTGTCTCCGCAATACGCCAAGTGCGCAACCGCGGCCAGCGCGCGCCTATAGCGGCGGCGGCGCGGGCGGCGCGTCACGCGTTGCCCCGGCGACGAGCCCTGAATGGGTCGCTATGACGACGCGGCGGCCGCTGCGGGGCTCAGTGGGGCTGCGAGTCTGCGCACTGCAGCGAGGCCAGAGCTGAGCACTGCGCCTGCGCGGGGAAGTGCGTTGGCGGCTTCTCTGCGGTCTAATCCTGCCTGGACGTTGTACTGCAAAGCCACTACAGGGGTCTTTATTCAGCTGCCGGGTTTGGCCTGAACCCAGCACTGTTTTGCTTTCATACTAATTGAACAAGTCATCAATGCATACACGTCTCATTGTCGTAAGTTAGGACTACACACTGAAAAACAAGCTAGTTGAGAATACTTGTTGTTTCAATTTTTATTTTAGTATTTGTAGCTTGCAGTTATTGCAAGTTGCCAGTACTTGATTTTGTATAGTGTGTGGACCTAAAATCATTTAAGTACCTGAAGGCAAATGTGGGCAAATTTTTGCATAAATTGGTTTAACTTAATTAGACCTACTATAATTATGGACTGAATTCAAATTATTAAATTTAACAAAATATAATTAAGTGGGCATTAATTAGGCAGCAAATGATTCCAGCAACTGAAGGACAGCTGCAAGAGTTGATCAGCAAAGTGGGTAGAAATGAGGGAAACAGCTGATTCAACTGGATAAACCCTGCTCTCTCACCAGGTGAATCACTTAATTGATAAACAATACAATTATTATAGACATTGTATTATGGACAAAAGGGTGATACCTTTCAATCTTCAAGCATTCAATGTCCATGAACGCAGTGGATTCTGGGTCTCAAACCAATCAATGTACATGCAGGCTAACAAATGATTCAGCAAGATAGTCATAATTAGGCCTACTTAAAATGAACATGCATTTCAACATGTTAGATTTACCACAATATTATGAGTTACCAACTCACAAGTTCAGCCGACATTATACTGAAAATATTATGTGAGCGTATCTCTGTGTAATTTGAACGCATAACTTGATCTAAACGAAGCATGAATCATTACGCATGCACATTGTTACTATTCTGAATTACTGTGAATTGTTTTCTTACAGTATTTGTTTTAGACAAGCAGGCATTGTAGATTCTAGATTGTTGCCCATATTGCACTGGTTAGCCTAAGTGGTTGGAAGTCTGAGAAACTATTGAATAATGTCAGTCTTAAAGTAAGCTTGATTGATAGACATCTGTGGTTTAAAATTAATCATTTATTCCAAGTTTAACCCTGCTCTGTGAAAGGATTTTTCATATTCCATATAATCTGTAGGAGCCAATGGCATGGCATTAGGTAGTTAAGTAGACCCTTTGAAAAACTGATTTCAAAACAAATATTCAGGACTGCATTCACAGTTATGACATTTCATATCTCTATTATTTTTACCATGCAGATCAATGAACAATTCAAGAGGATAGCCACAGTCAGTCTTGAGGCCACTTTTATGGCAAAACGTGACCGACAGAGGGGATTCTAGGGTATGTGGGGGCCCCAGGCAAAATAATTCCTGACGGTGATGCCGCAGGGGAGGGGTGGTTGTGCGGCGGAGTTTTGTCCCGTGAGAGCAGGGGGACGGCGGACCGAGGGGGGGGGGGTTCCCATTTGGGTAGGCAATTGCCTACGATGCCTACCCCCTTGCGACACCCCTGGTGACCGATATACCCTGACACTAATGTCCTTGTTTACATCCAGAGGAGGAGCTGCAGGAGTGAAGATCGAGCTCATTGAGGAGATGCTTCTCAATGTATAAATGGGCCTACAAGATTCCACAAATGCAAAGTAATAAGAACAGTCAAATTTAGTATTCAATAGACTCACAAACTGCTGTATTCTCTTAAATACAGTAACTACTATATAAATCGAGAGATGCATATAAATTAGTTACACTTAAACTTTTAGGACCATGTGGGAATCTGCAAATAAGACACTCGGCTAGCTCGTCTGCACTCCTTCATACAATACACTTGAATTGATTAGTTACCATAGATGAGTACGGTTTGGTTTATTACTATCAATGTTGCCGATTCCATACAAGATGTAAAGAATCGAGAAGGAAGGGAGTTATATAAATCTAATTTGCTCTTCTCAAAATGGTAAGTGTGGTGCAATGGTTAAGCATTCTGTGGGATTCATCTACACACAAGACTCAAACAGGGCTCTCAGATGCAATTACTGGAAGACGGCAGTGTCTTCTGACTTGTTTCAGCCCAGGTCCCTGTTATGTTCAGGTGAATGAGTGTTGTGTTGGGTTGTTGGGATATGATGCTGGTGTTGTGTGTGTGCATGCACTGAGAAAGTCGCCATGTTCTGGCAATGGTAACAGGGGTACTAAAAACATCCTATACAGGTCAACCTATACAGTTGGTTTCCAGTCATTCATTACAATATAACAGTCCCAGCTCTGTCAGTCTGATCCATTCATTACCTTGTCAATTAACAGCTCTCTCAGGTTACACATTTTAAAGATACAGCAACTCTGAATTCAAATTGTTAAAGCCATTTACTTGATCAATTCATGAATAAATATATTGTGTTCCTGTTTTAAGCCATCAACTAAATAAACAGAATAATTATTATATTTTTTTAAGGAAAACATTCAAACAAGAGGGAGACTTTGCTTTATATAACACTAGCAGTAGTTTATAAAGTATAACATTTCATGTCATGATTGAGAAATCGCTGTATTGTAATTGAAGAATGGAAGCCCAAGAGCAGAGACTGAACATTTTTATTTCAATTATCAAATTAAATAAGTCGTTATTACACAATATAAAATGGGAGTCACTTCCAAATTAAAATAAACACACACTTAATCAAATACAATCTATGTAGCAATTCTGCCCGATTATCTAGCAAGGATGTATACAGTCCCTTAAAACCAAGTTCAAACCACTGTACGCAGTAAAAGATGTATATAATTTCCAAATACAAACGCAAAACACTGCACACAATTAATAATGAATTCAAACTCACTGCAATACAAACTTAAACAAGGTATAATAAACAACCCAATTAAAGAAAATCTACATCAAATCCAAATCCAGTTGTGTAACCCACACTTTATTTGGATTTGGTGTGGATTTTATTTAAATGGATTGGATTTGGTGTGGATTTTCTGCTAAAATCTGTTAAAACCTTTTTAAAGAGATTCTGGCAGAAATTATACACTTCAGGTTAAGCTCAAAGCAGCCACCATGCCAAGCTCTCACACCCAGCTAGTCTCCCCCAGTTGGTACAGACCCAGCTTTATACAGCTGGTGCGATCAGGTCCTCCCACTCTGGGTTCACATCACTCAGCCCAAAAACAGGGGGGGATTCAAAACAAACACAGACATTGACTGGCCAGAAATAAACATACAAACACTTTAAATAACATTATCAAAATTAATTCTCCACAATTACGTAATTATACTAAATCACATCTCTTTTAATACTTTAAACACAAAAAAGAAAAGCTTAGTCTCACGTTATGTAGGTAATGGTTCCTTCCGATACCTTCAAACGCGTGTGTGCGCCGCCGTCTGGCATATAGGGTGACGTCACGCAGCCGCCATGACAAGCACCGACGCACACACTGCATAAGGCTTACTTCAAAACACACATGTAGTTACTGTACACCAGTTGGATAAATCCACAGCGATATTAACATTGTCATCAAACAAAGGAATCATATACATATTTACAATAACATTTCACCACAGTTCACACTCCCCTCCAACTGCAATTCCCGCTGGACTTCAATAACCTTTTCCCTTTCCCCCCTCGCTGTGCCACTATAAATCTTCCTCAGATCAGTCTTTAAATGCAGATAATTAAAGCCGCAGGTGAAATGGCAGCTTAAATTACCAATTTGTCTTACAATAAAATGAATTATATAAAGAAATTGATTAACAGTTTACCTTCAATCCTCACTAATGGCATTATATTTTTGAAGGCAAAGGGTGGTCACACCAAATATGGGTTTGATGTAGATTTTTCTTCTGTTCACTCACTTTGCATTTTGTTAATTGATGCATATAATCTATTAACGTCTATTTTTGAAAGCATTCCTACTTTACAGCATTTTTTGACACCTGCCTAAAACTTTTGCACAGTACAATATTTTTAAACTATTGTTTATAACTGAAAACCTACACCTACGTTTTGCTAATGTTAACCAGTATAGATATAAGCCTATATGTATACAAATAAGCAAACAATGACATAACGTAAAATACCCTTTAGAAAATAATGAAAAAATAATTAAATGAATACATTGAACGTAATGGCGTGCCTCTTGTGTCACTCAAGTGCAATACAGCCAGGTACTGTATCTACATGTGGACTAAACCATTCAATTCACGGGGGACAGGACTGGGTGTTATGATTAATTATAATACCAATGAACAATCATTTAAATATGGTTTCATTTGAATCTCGTAGCCATTTGTAGATTAAATCATGGCAAAATAAAATCACAAGAGACAGGGAAGCACACCTAGCAGTGGGGCTTTGGTAAGTGCATATATTTGATCTTAATTTATACATTCACATGCAGTTCAATAGCAGATACGGATAGGACACTTGATATGGACATTCTGTCAAGTGCTTTCCTTATGTCAGTACTATTATTATTATTATTATTATTATTATTATTATTATTATTATTATTATTTCTTTTTCTTTCTTTCTTAGCAGACGCCCTTGTCCAGGGTAAGATGACCTCTGATTAGACTCGCCTGCTATTTCCTCACCAGAGGGAGCTATTTAACCGTCTTGCTAGAATACAATCATTGACATGCAGTTAACTACATTAGACTCCAAATTATGGTAAAATCATTGGTATATACAAAATAATATTTGAGAAATAAGAAAAAATTGTACTTTGATTGATGACATTTATTTCTAAGACATCCATGCCATGCAAACACAAACCAAAAAGTTAGTTTTGGCTTTATATTCAATAGATCTCCCTTGTTTTTATAACCATTAGATTTCCGATACCTTAAAAAGTCTGCATACAAGGCTATTATAGCCATGATGAACAAAGGTTCAAAATGTTGCTTCCCACAATGCATTGGAGGATTCTGTACATCTTACTGTCTATAACCAACTCACCCCTGTAATGCAGCACTAAGACGACCATGTATTCTGATTATCTCACTGATTCTCAAACCTGTCCGGGAGTACCACCTACCCTACTGCTTTTTATTACAACAGAGCTCTCAATTACTTAATTAAACCCTTAATAATTTCCTAAATCAGAGCCGTTTGATTATTTATAACAGTAGGGCTTTTAAGTATAAAATTATATAAGGAAATTATTAAGGAACCAACTTTTTACCAGTTACACAATGCAATCAAATTACTTAAATTAAGGGTTCAATTAAGTAATTAAGAACTCGGTTGGAACTAAAACAGCATGGAAGGTGGACAGGTTTGAGAACCACTGGATTACACTATGTAACACAATTTTTGAGTGTTATTTCCTAATTACTTATGCCTCAAAAGTATAGAAAATGGCTATTATTCCCAAATGTATAGAAAATGGCTTTTATTCCCCACAAACATTGCTTTTGTGACCAAGACAGCAGTGTTTGAATTGGGTTAGGGTTTATGGAGGGTCCCCTAATCCTGGCGGAGGGGGGGTGTTGCCAAAAAAAAAAAAAATGTAATGACATTATCCTTCAAGGAAAGACTATGGGCATAAATACATTAATAAATCTCTAATAATCTCTCTTTAAAATAACAACCATTGCAATGATAACTATACATAGACAAAACAACCTGTTTATGTGAAGATATTTGCATTTTCAATTCAATATTTAACTAGTTACCATTGCCTAACCTCTGCTAGCTGAACAAACATGCACAGACATCACAGCTTGCGTTTCTTACGCAATATAGTGTAATTTTACATTTCCTGAATCTTGGGCAGTAATATATATATTTTTTAATTTGTTTTTAATGTTACTAGATCTCACAGTGATACAATAAGGAAGGTATAAGCGACAATAACAAAATAAAGTTGGTAAAACATTTATTTGCAAAGCACAAACAGACGACATGAAAATCGGCCGACTTTAAATTAAAGATTAGTGTCTAAGCATTCTTTTCTCTTCAATCATGAGGAGAAATTAATAACTTGAATTATTTAATTCAGAATGACGAAGTTCGCTCCATGTAACCCTGTTTTTCAGAGTAACGTTAGCATAGCAATTGCACTCTTAGAACAAATGTGTTAAAAACAACACATGATGTGTTGTTTTTTAAACACATTACTGAGTGTGATTAAGGACAACACATGTTGTGTTAAAGTTAACACAGGTTGTGTGTAGTAATATTAGCACAAATAATGTGTTATTTAATTAACACATTTATGGGTTAGTTTTACTCAGAAGATGTGTAGGAATATTAGCACAAATAATGTGTTATTTCATGAACACTGTAATATGTTAGTTTTACTGAACATGTTGGCTTATTAAAGCTAAACAAAATATTAATTTAACAAAGGAAACCATGTGGTAGTTGTTTAATGTAAACAGAAAAACATTAATATAAATTATTACTATTGCAAACATGTAGCAGATCTCTGTCTTATTAAGTAATTTATTCAGCACAAAACAAAATTACAATCAAACAATTTATGTAAGACATAGTACAGTATATAAAATGCAATCATTTGAATTAATTTTACTTATTTACCCTAAAGATGCTTTTCTGAAAATTAATTATGTCAAAATGTATAATACAATATTTTTATATAGTTATATAGAGCATATTAAACATCTGTGGGATAATACACTTTTTAAATTAAGTTAACATCTGTTAAACGTCTAAATATGGATATTTTAAATATGTAAATAACATGAATTAATAAATAATAATAAATACATAAAAAACACTAAATATGTTATACATTCAATGTTGGCAAGTATAACAGCCCCACACACAGACTCAGTGCAGTGTATCTTGTGGTTAGTGGAGCTGCAGTATGGAGGGTGATCAGTGCCAAAATTAAGATGAACGTGATTATAAAAATGAAGATGATTGTGAAGATGAACATGAAGATGATTATGAACATGAAGATGATTATTAACATGATTATGAACATGAAGATGATTATTAACATGAACATGAAGATGATTATGAACATGAAGATGAACATGAAGATGATTATTAACATGATTATGAACATGAAGATGATTATTAACATGAACATGAAGATGATTATGAACATGAAGATGAACATGAAGATGATTATTAACATGATTATGAACATGAAGATGATTATGAAGATGATTATGAACATGAAGATGATTATGAAGATGAACATGAAGATGATTATGAAGATGAACATGAAGATGATTATGAACATGAAGATGATTATTAACATGATTATGAAGATGAAGATGATTATGAAGATGATTATGAACATGAAGATGATTATTAACATGAAGATGATTATTAACATGAACATGAAGATGATTATGAGCACTGGATAGGACAATACGCGCACTGGTCCCGCCCACCAGCTCTGATTGACAGAGTTCAATGTTTTGTCACATCGAAAAAAAAAATACAAGAGACGCTACGAAATGTAGAAGCGCACTGAGAAATGTGAATAGCAAAGAGACAAACGGGAAATAAATAAATACATGTTGAAACTAATGAATGTATAAATACATGTTGAAATAAATAAACAAATAAATAGATAAATACATAAATAGATAGCCCTAAATGTCCACGTATTTGTATAATCGTGTATTTATTTTCTCTGCGTATGTACTTAAAATGTAAGCTTGGATAGTCCTCCATACTCTGATTCCGTGTAACTCCATGGACTTAATCTAACATCTCCCTTTACATATAGATACCGTGTGAGCGAGTAGATGTGTCTCTGTAAATATTCCCGAATAAAAACGAACAAAACACAATATGGAAACTATTCAGTGTTAACTTCCATTGAAACACGTCTGTCCGCCATCGCTCTGCCTCTGACTGCCGACCACTTTCTATGGCAACATTGTGAAAGCGCACAATCTGCATCTTCATCCTCACCAGTGGTATATCTTGGGTCCAAATTATGATGTATGGATTTGTACGTTTGCCCACTGATAAAGAAATGATCAGTCTATAATTTTAATGGTATGTGTATTTTAACAGTGAGAGACAGAATAATCGCAAAAAAATCCAGAAAAACGCATTTAATGAGGAAAATAAGTATTTGATCCCCTATCAATCAGCAAGATTTCTGGCTCCCAGGTGTCTTTTATACAGGTAACGAGCTGAGATTAGGAGCACTCTCTTAAAGGGACTCTCCTAATCTCAGGTCGTTACCTGTATAAAAGACACCTGTCCACAGAAGCAATCAATCAATCAGATTCCAAACTCTCCACCATGGCCAAGACCAAAGAGCTGTCCAAGGAGGTCAGGGACAAGATTGTAGACCTACACAAGGCTGGAATGGGCTACAAGACCATCGCCAAGCAGGTGGTGAGAAGGTGACAACAGTTGGTGCGATTATTCGCAAATGGAAGAAACACAAAATAACTGTCAGTCTTCCTCGGTCTGGGGCTCCATGCAAGATCTCACCTCCTGGAGTTTCAATGATCATGAGAACGGTGAGGAATCAGCCCAGAACTACACGGGGGATCTTGTTAATGATCTCAAGGCAGCTGGGACCATAGTCACCAAGAAAACAATTGGTAACACACTACGCCGTGAAGGACTGAAATCCTGCAGCGCCCGCAAGGTCCCCCTGCTCAAGAAAGCACATGTACAGGCCTGTCTGAAGTTTGCCAATGAACATCTGAATGATTCAGAGGAGAACTGGGTGGAAGTGTTGTGGTCAGATGAGACCAAAATCGAGCTCTTTGGCATCAACTCAACTCGCCGTGTTTGGAGGAGGAGGAGGAATGAGTGCGTGAGTCGTTTTTTCGAAACAGTACGCACTTCTAAATCTTTTGTAGTCATTTTTGTATTACTTTAGTGCAAATGCATGTTCATTTGGATTCATATGTTGTTATTTTCTGACTTCATGCGAACGAAAAGACACAAATTCGCCCGTTTTCTCATTGGAAATAGTCACATTTCAAAATATCACTGTCCTGCAGTGTTCGATTTGTTTTTGTCGAAATGAATGCCCGGATTCTGGAACACTGATCAGTGTTCCAGAATCCGTTTGTGTTCTCGTCGGTGCAGAAACATGACATTCTTCTCTGATTTACTATGGTTTACACTTTAGTTACAACAGCTACCGAATTAGAACAGCAGTTAGTTTTGTAACGCAGCCGCTAGCTGATTTGTGTTTTATCTATCAGACAACAGCCACAGACGAAAAAAAAAAAAAAAGAGGAAAGAAAAAGAAAATCCTCCTCGAGTATTTTGGGGGCGTGTGGCTGCCAGGGGATTTTTGTTTGTTTGTTTGTTTGTGTGGGGCCTGTGTTGTTGCCATGAAAAAAAAAAAAGTCCAAGACCATTTGTAGTTCTTATGGGTGACCTCGCGATACGACAGAACTGGATAGGAAGGATAGAAACTTAATAAACTCACTAACTTATTACTTGTGTGCGACATTGTAACACGACTCTTTAAGGATCCAGTATGCATACACATACACATACATTGATATATACCTACTATGTGTGCATGTTTGTATACCTTAAGTAAATGCATGATTTAATTAATTTCTGTTGAGCATAAACAAGTCTTTAATTTAGACTCAGATTTCAGCATCTGATGCCAGACTGTTCTTGCCAGTTAAAACCCTTATGCTGCTCTACTGAACAGCAGTTATAATATACTGCTGGAATCGGACTGAGGATTATATTGATCCTATTTCGCCCTAATAACCCCGATTCAACATACCGTCTGATCCCACCACTGACTAAAACTGTGTCTCTTTTAATATACTTCCTCGTGTCAACTCGACTGATTCTAGAGTGTTCGACGCAAATATTCGTATCGGGTCATTTTATTTGTCTATCTCTAATACATGATACACAGCGGCGTTGCGGTTTAATCCCCTGATCCCTGCACAAAGCCTGGCCGCAGTCAAGTCGGTGGGCTCGCGTTCGTGTGGCGCAGATTCCCGCAGTTCTGCGCAGATCTGCAGAATCCCTCCGATCCCATTGGCGGAGCCGCGGACATCTGCGCCACACAAACGCGACCTGGAGCACACGGGCAGCGTCATTAGGCAACAAAAGCATCTGCGATGGGGAGAGACTCGCCTCTTCTTGTGCGTATAAAGCTGCAGAGGGATGACTTCTGACACAACCTGCTTGTGCTTTGGACTTACAACTGCTAGTGCACAGCGAGTCAGGTGCGTTGCTGATCTAATTCATAAAGGTATTCATATTTTTGCTTTCATACGCAGTGACGAGATAAAGAACATATGCTCAAATTGAATATCACCTGACCTGACCTAACAGGCTATCATATGCGTTTTATTATTATTATTATTATTATTATTATTATTATTATTATTATTATTATTATTATTATTATTATTATTATTATGTTGGCTTTGTCTGAACATCTAGTACATCTTTGCTAAATGCGCCTTTAATCGTGTATGTCTGTGTTAAATGGTTTTTAACAGTTCCTGCCTTTCTGTATATAGTACACTTTACATCTCTATTTTTAAAACGCCAGTTAAAAAGAAAAAAATTAAACCATTTGGAAATCATGTTGCAAACACTCAGAAACCGTTTACCATATAGTCGCATGTTAATGATTGCAATAGCAGTCGGGTCCGGCTTTATCACCACAAAACACGCTCCTCTTCATCTGCTCGCTAATGCTGTGGGTCCAGCTGCACGTTTAATTAAACCCATTGATTCATTGCTTGAGTTCACATCTTCTCACTGTCTGTTGTTTTGTTTTGGGATCTAGTTTGTATGTTTTATATATATATATATATATATATATATATATATATATATATATATATATATATATATATATATATATATATATATATATATATATATATATATATATATATATATAATATGTGTATATATATATGATGTAATTACACTTTCAATATTGTATCATAATAATAGTATATCAAGAAAAAAATAAGAAAAAATAGAAATATCGGGGTATATTAATTCTAGTACGCAGCTGGAGGCAACAACGCCCGATCTCACTGCTCTTTGTTCCCTGAAGGGGTTCTCAAATTCATCTAAATCAGCCAACTTCATATATAATGTATGGGCATAGGCACAAAGAAAGCTGTACATATGCACTGACGGTAAAGACAAGTGTTAGGGTGTTATATTATAATAGTATAATGTAGGTCTTATCAGTTCAGTAGAATAATACAAATTAAATGTGTGTGTTATAAGTGACATGTAATTTGTTTGCTTGTTTAAAAAAAAAGTGTTTTTATGTCATGCATTGTCAGGGTTTTTAAAAGATCAAACAGGAGTTTAAAAAGTCTTAATTGATTTTAAATGGTTATAGCAAAGGTTCAGTCCTGCTTTGTCTCTGTTCTTCAGGGCTTGCTTAGTGTGGTGATATTATTTTCCGCCGGCCCTCTGCAGGATGGGGTTTGGAAACTTGGGCGAGACCCATGTAGATCAGCGGAAGGAGGGGGAACTGTGCTCAGGGTCCTGCCACGCAGAGCAGGTCCTGCAAATCCTGAACTCGTACCGGCAGAGCGGCACCTTCACCGATGTGGTCCTGCAGGTGGGGGGCAGCGAGTTCCCCTGCCACCGCGCCACACTGTCCGCCAGCAGCCTTTACTTTCGCACCATGTTCCACAGTCAGCTGCTGGAGAGCCGCCAGTCCTTGGTGGTGCTGCGGGACATCTCGGCCACCACCATGGAGAACCTGCTGAACTTCATGTACGAGGGCAAGGTGGACATCCACGAGGAAAACGTGGAGAGTGTCTTCAGGGCAGCCGACCTGCTGGGGGTCTCTGTGCTCAGCAAGGCCTGTGTCCGCTTCCTGGAGAAGCAGGTCGACCACTCCAACTGCCTGGGCATCATGAACTTTGCCAGCTCCTATTTCATTCGCCCTTTGACCGAGAAGTGTCAGAAGCTTGTCTTTGAGGACTTTGTGAAGGTCTACAAGCACGAGGAGTTCCTCACACTGTCCAAGGAGCAGATGGTGGAGCTGCTGTCCAGCGAGGAGCTGCTGGTGGAGCGCGAAGAGGTGCTGGTCGAGGCTGTGCTGAAGTGGGTTCACCATGATCCCAGCGGCAGGAAGGCGGCGCTGAGGGACCTGCTGGAGCTAGTCCACCTGCCACTGGTGGACCCTGCCTTTTTCCTCAGCACTGTGGAAACCGATGTCCTCGTCCAGGACTGCAAGGACTGCCGGCCTTTGCTGCTGGAGGCCAGGAAGTACCAAGTCTTCGGAAATGAAGAGAACTCCGCCACAACCCGGCCCAGAAGGTATCTCAAGCACACTGGTTTCTCAACCCTCCTTTTGCTTAGGCCAGACTACCAGTGCAGCGCAGCGTGTGAATAACCTCATAAAATGTAGCAAGGCTTTTAATAGAGAGAAAACACCAATAAAGGCATGCTGAAGATAAAATGGAAATTAAGAAGCATGTTTCAAGTTGTAAAAAAAAAATATATATATATATTTACACCAATGCTGTATTTGTGAAGGGTGTTCAGATGTATCTGCACACTACTCAACAGTAACACTTCCTCAAAACAGTTCTACAGAAGAGATTTTCTGGATTTTCCAGCTCATGTGAATCATGTAGTGTATACTCTTGTATGTTTTGTTTATTAGTTTACATTCTGTGGTTTGGCAATGCCACACATTGTTTTAATTGACCACCGCATCTATTTAGTTTCATAAATGTATTCCTACCCTAAGTCTGAGAATGTGTGTCTGCTCTGTGTTTGGCTCAGTTCTGGGTCAGACACAGGGTAGTTGCACTCTTACGCTCACTTCAGCTGCTCCTCTGTGTCTTATCAGGTCAATGGGACGAGTGGAGATGATCGTAGTGATTGGAGGCTGCGATAAGAACAGCTATGCAAAGCTGTCCTTCACTGAGAAGCTCAACACTCACACTAAGGAGTGGCTCCCCTCAGCGTCGATCCCAGGATACTCAAAGTCCGAATTTGCTGCCTGTGCCTTCCAAAATGACATCTACTTATCTGGTACGCAAGAAAATCAGGCTTCTTTGCGCCACACAGAATATATATATATATATATATATAATGTGTGTGTGTGTGTGTGTTCAGATCTGTTTCTTGTCCCTTGGATGGCTGCTCTATCTGAACTGTTTGAGTTCTGCCACAGTATTGGTTTGGTACCACACCAGTATCACATCATTGTGTGGGTTACAAAGGAGACAACAATTAAATATCAGCGATAGATAATGATAATTCCTGGCATTCATAGTTTGGGGAAATATTTTTGTTGACATGGGTTGGAGTTGTTAAGATTTGTTTCTCTGGAAGGGGAAGCAGATGTGTTTTTTTTTATTAACATTATCTTGATGTCCTAGTCAGGAAACTTTGGAAATATGCAAATAAAATAATAGTACAGACCCGCATAGCCAGCCAGTAAGCCACAGTCAATTATATATTGTTATGCTGTGATTCACTGCTTTCTCTGTTGGCTTATGCTTTATTGAATTCCATTAGTTCAGCATTTTTTGTGAAATAAATTTGGTAAGCAATATATATGCAATGAAAGCCCAATGCAAGCATATTTTTTAAATTGCGTTGTTATTTTTTGTCTGAGAACAAACTGTCATCCAGAGCTCAGCAATAAAATAAACCCTGTGAAGTTTTGAAGGAGGAGGTTCTTCTTTCATACTTCCTGATTCAATGCAAATACCCCGTATGAAACCTTTCACAACACTGATAACCCTCATATTTTCCAGGATTTTATTATGGTCTTCGAGTGTGCTTTGTGTTTGGCATCTCATTAAACAGAAGACCTTTACAATCGCTTCAGTGTTTACTGGTCGATGTAAAAGTCTTCAAAGCATATAATTGTAAATTTAACTCATTTTCAATTTCCCCCATTAAAAAAAGAAATGCCTGTATCTGGTTTAACTTCCTTCAATGTATCCGTTAAGTAATCAGTACGTCTACAATTATACATCAGTGATTTGTCGGAATAGCCTGTGCACTTTTTTTTTTGTCTTTCCCCCTTGGTGAAGGTGGTCAGTTGAACAGCAGTGACGTGTGGCGACACATCTCTCAGCTGGACACTTGGGTTCGTGTTGCCCCTCTGAACAAAGGCAGGTGGCGGCACAAGATGGCAGCCCTCCGCGGGAAGGTAAATACATAATTATTCCCTATTGCACCTAATGATGAAAGCTGGGTATCAAAGCTGACTCGGTTGCCCAGGTGAGCAGGATGCTGGTGGCGTGACATTTGCCTGTCTTTGTAGCTGTACGCGGTTGGAGGCTTCAACGGCATGGAGAGGCTGCTCAGCGTGGAGAGCTACAGCCCCTTTGATAACCATTGGCAGCCGGTGGCCCCTCTGCTGCTGCCTGTGAGCTCGGCCGCTGTAGCAGCCTGTGGCGGGAAGCTGTATGTCATCGGTGGGGCAGTGAGCGAAGATGCCAACACTGCCCAGGCAAGACTACCCTGTCGTCTCTCCTCCAGGCTTTCAAAACAGCGGGATTTCAATCAAAAAAGGGCAGCTCGCCCACCAATCCCAATCTCACATCCCCGGAACATGTGGCTTCCCACGGGAACAACAAACTTCTTGATGCTAAAAGCCACGATGATGTATTTGTCATTGGCAATTGGTTGGAGGCCGGGGCTCCTTTCATTGCTGTACAGCTGTAACTGATTTGAAGGAATGATGCTGAGATGTGATGAGAAATGAGGCTGCAGTGTTGCTAGAGTACCGTATTTGACGAGAGAATTGTTAAAAGGCACTTAAATACATACATTTCACTTTGAAGATGCATCAGTTATAAGTGATGTAATCTAATTAGAATTTGCAGCTGGAATGCAGATAAGTTTCACCTCAGTGTTTACAGGAGACCAGAATTTGATTGCATGTTACTAAAATAAAAATGAAGCCACTATGTAAGCCAAACTCTTGTATAAAAAAAAAAAAAAGATTGATGGAATGATTCCTGCAAATTTCTTTGGAACAGCCATGTGAAACCACAATGCATGTTATGCTACTGTTTAAAATACATGCTCTGACTTGGAAAATGACTGTTAAAGCAGTGGGCTGCACTTAGTGTATTTAGTGATTGCCAGAGCAGATTAACTTGGAAATTTTTTTGAAAAATGTGTGCCTGTTCTGTGAAGGTGGTAGTTTATTTAAAATGTATAGATTTAAATATGTTTACCAGGTAAGAATGGTTAAGGCAAGGCAAGGAATATCAACCCACGAGTGTCTGTTACGAATGTGAACTACAGATTTGGATATCCTGTCTGGAATACTTTTTTTTTCTTGCTGTAGGTGCAGTGCTATGACCCCGTGGAAGACAAGTGGAGCTACATGGCCCCTTGCCCGTTCACTCAGCGATGCATTAACGCTGCAGCCTTCCATGACACCATCTATGTGGTTGGAGGCCTCATGGACAAGATGTACAGCTTCAGCCCGCAGAAAAACACCTGGAGTGAAGTTGGTGTCTTGCCTAGCCCAATTGTAAGTCCCAGAAACTCAGCAAGAAAGCACCTGAGTTGCACTAGCATAATAGAAGCAATCTGTCTCCCCAAGCATTTCTTTAGGTTGTACAGAACTCTATGGCCACATTTGAACTTTTAATGCCAGTGTGTTTTTGTCTTGCCAAACCAGGAGAGCTGTGGTTTGACTGCGTGTGACGGCAAGATCTACATTCTTGGCGGGCGAAATGAATACGGCATCGGCACCGACAGGATCTACGTCTTTGATCCTAAAACATCCGCGCTGGAGGAGGAGCCGCCCATGACCCGCTGCGTGAGCTACCACGGATGCGTCACTGTGGTCCAGCGCCAAACCCCAAAGCCCTGAACGACAACCCCCAGCCTGGCTGAAGTGCCTTCCCCACCCAGGGCTGCATTCACCAAGAGGTGCATTGTGATTGTGAGTTTTTCATTTGGTGCCTACATGCTAAATATTTGATCAACTCATGCTGTATGGGATTCTGACACTTTCACAACAGTCAAACTGAGGTCCATCTCTCAGCCTTTACTGAAAGTTGTAACAAGGCTGCTTTCACTTTATAAGCACAACTTCGATACATCATCTTCTTCTAATTCTCAACCAGCATTGCGAGTAATCCTATTTTTGTAATAAACAACAATATTTTTTCAAAAGGAATGTTTTCCTTTATACTGGAAACCTCTTTCACATGAAGTTTTAGATTATGATCTTCTGTGAGCCATAGCGGAAGTAAATTATTTTAATTTGTTGTTAATTTGTTTTTTTAAGCCAGTTTGAAACACTTTATAGAAATGTTGCCAAATGTTATCCGTGTAAAAGACTACAGTATCCAAATCAACCTTACCTATTTCATCTGAAGAAAAGTGTCTTCAGTCTTCAGTCGGAAACAGATTGATTGCTCTGACATAAGTGCTCTTCCACACCTGCCACTGGCATTGTGCTTAGAATGAAACTACGTTTATCTAGTATTGTATTTCAGTCCTTGGTTAATGTAAATACATTGAATTAGGAATGAAATGATTACAACCTGCTTGCCAAAGACAAAAGATCAGATGTCTCCATCCATAAGGAAAACCTTCTATTCTATTCTTCAATTCCAAGGCATTTAATGCATAACATAACGCACTTAATGACACATATCTGTGTACTGTGAATTATTTACTGTTATATTGTTTTCTCCACAATGGTTTCAGTGGTTTTTGAAGAAGCTGCCAAGTAAGATTATTGTTAGACAGCTTTGCGTGACATGAAAATTGCTTTTAAACCGATAGTCTTTTCTTACTCAGTGTTGGTGTCCGTTGCCAATCAGTGAAACCTGAAGCTTCTTCCTTCTATGAATTTAGTTTATTTTCAATTTCATACTGTCAAAACTGCAACAGTGCTGTGTAATTCACTATTGGACAGAGAAGTGTTTTTCAGGTTGGAATAATACCATTTTTGCACGTTGACCCTTTTTAGGATCTCAGTGGCCAGATTTCATAATGACGTACACTCACTTCACACAAATTATACACTGTGCCTAAACCACTTAAGTTGGGAAATCCCAGAAATGTGAAGAAAATATGTGGACATTTGTTTGTTTCCTGAACACAAACTCTTTAACCGTTTTTCCTGAAAGTTTATTATATTTAAATATGGTTTTGATTTGTTTTGTTTTATTAACTACTTATCAATCTAATAATTATTGTATAGATAAAGGAGGGAATGGTCTACTATGGTGCTCATCCCTGACTCTTTTTCACAGCTTTGTTTTACATAGGTGTGTACACAACATTATGTATTAAGGAATATCTACATATGCCTCATTACATGTAATCATGGGGTTGCTGGTTTGTCGTAAGAATCTGTAATTTAACAGCTGTTTTACACTGACTTAATAAAGATTTTGTTTTGAATATAATCAGAGATGATGCTCAATTTATCTTGTTTAAAATGAATTCAGTTTTTCAGTGCTGGCAGATGGACTTTCAGGATCTCATTTCCTACTCGTTTCGAATTTACATCACTTGTTTCCTAGTCAGTTGTGTTCCCTTCACTGGCGTTTATGAGGCCCCAAGCTACACAAGAGGTGTATGATTATGTAGACTAATATTTAAAGGTGTGTAGACCTCCGATTCGAACACGGGTGAAATCAAACTCTGTTTTTAGTGACCCTACAAACCAGTGTACCTTGGTGTTCGTATCCCATTTCTTTCTGCTCAGGATGGTGAGTTCATAATAAGGTTAGAAAACCAGAGACATTATAGGCAAGTGGAGAGTCACTGAGTCAATGAATGACCAATTAACGAGACTCCCATGTGCAGCTGGGGCCTTGTGGGCAGGGAGGCACAATCTACCAACCGCTATCTGCCACAGCCTCTCGAAGCGCTGATTACAGGATTAATGTCTCTCCCCAGGGAGGACCACAGTGCAAATGGTTTTCATTATCCCTCTACAGCCCCAAGTCTGAAACGTGAACGCAATCAAATATCAAATTCAGCTTTTAATGAATCAATTTAAACAGATATTTCGCTTTTAAATGAATACGTTTCCTTTGTTACTGAACCCCCCCCAATTAAATAATAAAAATGTGAAAATGAAACTAGATAGACTCAGTATTCTGGGTGTAGCTTGGAATAAATATTTTTTGTGTATGTTTTTTTATTGTGCACGTAAAACCAACATGTCACAAAGAGCTCAGGTGAAATCTGGTAAAGATAAAAGCCCAATATCTATACCCTCCGTTTTAGATGTGTGTTTAAGATGTAGTCCATTATACAAAGCAAAACTGTGAAAGATCATTAATTATGAAATGACAAAGCTTTTATTACATAGCCTACAAACTATTCTACAATTCTACACATTTTCCTGGAATCGTAAGGAAACATTTTCTACAGCTTTTTTTTTTTTCCATCCTGTTTGTTTGCTTAAGTAGTAGCTTTGTTGGCATCCTGCCATTTTCATGTGAAAGCAACGTGATTACTGACCAAGCAGGGATTTCTTTTCAATGAATTTCCAAGGAAAGCAAATGGAAATTTAGTTTTGCCCCAAACAAAGTGATGAGTGAAGAACCGACGTGTCATCTGAGACCCTGAACATTGATCTGGGGTAATAATGAAACCTCACACCTGCCATCTGTGCACCCGTGCTGATGTAATGCAAAATCCCCGACCAGTGACCTGGCATGCATATGCACAACTGATTTCCTGCAAGATCATCACGATTGCATTAACACCACTAACCCCTCCCTCGCCATTACAAAAGTAATAATTGATGAGTCTATCAATCAAAACAAAAACAGCATCTATGGATAAGACATTTCTAGAATGGGCACAACTAGAAATAATGAAATGTATGCACATCTTCAATTAGAAACTGTTATTTGGTAATTCATTTTCATAATTATTCATATTATTGAGTGAATGAATCTTAGTTGTTTTATGCTTTTCTTCTGCTCTTCTATGTGATATGTAATTCTGTAATAACTCAGTATCAGCTCCCTGAATTAGTGGGTTATACTGCCCTCTACTGCAATAATAGGATCTATTGTCAGTGGCTATAGAAAATATTCACTTGGTCTTTTTCACATTTTAACCTAATATTTGTATGCATTTAAACTGGGTTTTCTCCCATTGATTTACACAACCTACTCCACACTGAATTTCAATATGGAAAAAATGGAGGGGGGGTTAAAAAAACATTATGAAAAATACAAACATGAAGTCTTCCTTAAATGGGGATTCACTCCCTTTGTCATGACACCCCTATATAAGCTCAGGTACAACCAATTGCCTTTAGGATTCACACAATAATTTGAAAGGAGTCCATCTGTGTGCAATTAAAGTGATTCACATGATTTCAGATAAAATACACCAGTCTCTGTAAGATCCCACAGTTGGGTAGTGCCTTCAAAACAAAGATACTATTTTAAAGACCAAGTAGCCTTCAAAACCACTATAAAGTTGTGGAAAGGCACAGATCAGAGGAGGGGTATACACATATCTACAGCATTAACTATCCCTTTGAGCAGTCAAGTCGATCTCATTTACCATTTCTGAAAAACCCATGTAAAAGCCGGATTGAAATTTGCAAAAATATGTATATGGTCCGATGAAACAAAAGTTCAATATTTGGAATATTTGAAATCTGACAGCACATCACCCAGGTAACACCATCCCTACTGTGAAGCATGGTGGTGGCAGCAGCATGTCATGGGGATGCTTTGCATGGGTAGACAGCAAAATGGATGGAACCAATATTGATTCATCCCGCATAAATTATTTTCTCTCCCGATTTCTAATAAATGAATAAGCTTTTCTCTATTACAGCCTCGGTTTCTCATCACATTGCATCCATTAGGATCTGTACTGTACTTAAAAATACAAAAAAAAGACAAAATACACAGGGAATGGATTTTATAAAAAATTAGAATAGGTACAATAACTGTTTATATATATATATATTTAAAAAAAGAACATACAGTATCACAGGAAAACAAATCTCTTCGTACTTTTAAGCAGAGATGATGCACAAGTGTAGGAATAATTTGGAAAACAAAGGCACAATTTATAACTACATTCCAGTTTTAAGACAAAACAATATTTGTATTAATATAAGGGGAAAATGTATAGTCCTACACATGACATTGTGCAGAATGGTTTTCAATACAGACTTGCAATACAGAGAATAGCACAGGTACTAACGTGTTCAAGACCAATACAAATGATTTGAAACCGATATGTATTACAAGTGTACCAGCATGGAAGAACATTTGCTCATAGTGTACTCCTCCACATCTATAAACAGCATCTTATTTGAATGCAAAAAGAGACTACAAAATAAAATAAAATCTATAACACCAATGATTTAAAAACCTACTAGGGGTAGTTCCAATCTCAATGGAACACTGAGGAATGTTCGAAGTGAACTTGATTTGTGTTATCCGAGGTATGGTTTTATCTAACTTTTTTTGACAGGTAGCAGTTCAACTCGTCACCGTAGATCATAGTTTATACTCTCCATTTTGAGAAACGATTGGAAGACAATACAATGGAATGTAAAGACCCTTAAACTGGAGAGACTTCACAGATCTTAAGACTTGTCGGTGTGTGTAAGGCTCCATTGAAAGTGTTCTTATCAAGTGCAAATTGCTGAGCTTGACAAATAAATTTCCCCTGGTGATAGCAAGGGGCTGCAAACATTTTAGGAAGCGTAATCTTATTGCATGATGCTGTAATGTTAAAAAAAAAAAAAAAAGCAACACTGATCGTCAGAACTGATTGTATGACTTTAAAAGATGGCACTGGTGCATGATCTGAGAATTCCCTTGTGAGAAACAAGCCTTTTCATATTGTGATAAAATGTAATTTCTACCATATAAGAGAGAGATAACTGTACACTTTTTTTTTTTTTTTGCTTATAGTATTGTAACCGTAAATGGTGGCAATCGTAAAGATGTCTGAATGACTAACTCTGTAGTCAGTAAAACAGTGGTTTTAAGATTTGGGAACTCTTTGTTTCCACCGACATTCGATCCTGGTTCCCAAGACATTTTTAGCGATCCTTTTAAAAGTGACCAGAAGAAGGCCAGCATCTCATGTGCTCATCCAACTTAGTCCAGTTCCATCTGGCTACAACAGAAGAGTAAGAGAGAAGCTTCAAGTAATCTGAAAATATGTCAAAGTCCCTTTAGTTGTAATAGTATGCGAGTTAAATAGTGGGCAGTAAAATTAAAACAGAATTGTCATTTTTAAGAAAGTATTGGTAACGCAGTATTGCACCTTTTGATCCAAAGCAGAAACAATGAATGTGAGCCAGGAAGGGCACTGCAATTATGTTGTGTTTTTAGAAAAGAATGTGAAAAATTAAGCCGTGGCACAGCCTGGGTGACAGGGTAGTTTGCCAAGCTATGAACACATTAATACAAGCCTTGTGTGAGAGCATAAGCTCAGAATTATACGAGATTAGCGTTATGCAGTTTCCATCCCATTTTGAGTAGTAACATGCATTTCCACTGTCACAGATACCATTCGACACTGCCATATTCAGCTTATAAGGCAAGTTCGTCCCTGTGCCCAAAAACATAAGCACCCAGGATGTTAAGTATTTCAAACAAAACCATAAGGCATTGTTGTAGTGATTATTCATAAATTACATGCAAATATGTCTTATGTATACTTATTCAGTCATAATCGCAGTATTTCACAATTCGCTTTTAAAATCTGTAGCGAAGGCAGTGAATAATTACATAATGAAACTGCTTGCACTACATTGTACACATTGATTGAAGTACAGCACAGCCCATGGGATCACATTAAGACAATATTGTTTTCAGAATCGGTTTCCATTCACTGCGATTAATAAACTTTTCTTTTTTAAACTACAATCCTAAAATTATGTACCTACAAAGCATTCCAGACCTGTTCTCGTTCAAAGCTCTCAACTGGTCATGGTGGCTTTTGTGATGCGACTAAATCTTGCCTCAGCAGAAGCTATTGCCGAGAAATCTAATACCGTGTACCGCAGCTACTGCGATTTTAAGGCTAATCAACTGTTACCGTGTTTCAGCCTCCAAGAAGACATTTAATTTGTAATAATTTAATGCTTAGTTTGAAGAAAAGGAAATCTATAAAACCGAAACAGAGCCCTGCAATCAAGATATGTGCACATATGAAACATTTGAACATGCAATGCTTTCAGCACCAATTAAATAGAATCTGTTTACATATATTCACAATAGGCAGCTATCCAGGAACTGTCTGTATTAGATCATCACACTTCATCCTTTCCGTGTTCCACTCCCGCTTCTAGTTCTTCCGGATGTCAGCATAAACCACAGGCTCATTCTTGGGCAATACGTTCGAGGTCCTGTTGCCTGAGTGATCTAGCTGGGCGTAGATCACAGGGCCCTGCGGAGAGAGAACGATGGATCAGTCAAACAGTGATCCTGAAAATGGTCGTTTACTTAATGTAACAAACCAGCTTACAATATACAGACGTTCCCGGGGTCACGGAGGACTCGGATGTTTTTATAGAAACAGTTTTTGACATAGAATAGTAAAGGCTATGATAAGAAACCATTCATACCTGTACATTAGCCCTATAGTAAGAACATATAGGAGTGCGTTCCATCTTACAGAAATTTCGACTTACAGACAGGTCCCCGGAATGTCCCCGGAAGTCCAGAATAAAGCCCCAAAACACGGACTAAATATTTCAATGGAACCACACAGGCAAACATACCATCTGACACTACAGATCGTTAGGGCTTGTAAACTGACCAGAATTGGGATCTACTGCAGCTTAAAGTTGGTCACAGTCACACAATATCGAGATCAGCAAAGATCAACGCTACCACCCATAACCGATAACAAACGATCAAAGTGACAAAGTTCACTCCTATTGCATGCCATCCCAAGCTTCCAGTTCAGCCACGAAACACCACCCAGAGAATTCCAGTCGGACGCTGTTCATGCGAAACAGCCTTACCCAGAGACCCGCGGCGAAGTCTTTGACATTCCTACCTGGACAGGGGCAGTTGGACTGCTACACCTTGAGCCCTTGGTACTGGAATCGGCTTTCTTCCCCGGCCGCGTTGGTTGGGAAATCACACTCTCGGTGGAGGTGCAGCTAGTTTACGTTTGATTTTAGGGGGAGGTGGTGGGTAGAGGAGCGGTATGCAGGTCGGGTGGGGTTGGGATTACGGTTGGAGGTGTGGATTTTTAAATTTCAAGGTCAGATGTAGCAGACAAGCAAGCGTTGGCGTACAGGGACAAAACAAACAAAAACAAAAAAATCAAAATGAAGACAAACAGAAAGACAAATGCAGTGAGTGATGATCTCAATTGACACACAAATTGCACTCATATGAAGAATTATCCTGGTATCGCTACAAAACACTTCCCAACACTTATTAACAAACATACACACACAAACATATACGGACACATATTAGGTTGGACAGGACACGTCAAATGAAACTTTAAATACTGCGATTGCAAGGAATGTGACAAATTCTATAACTGTGAGACAGAGCACTCAAACGGGTCTTTTTTTAAAGCGCTCTAATCGTTTGACCTTGTACACAAAAGCACACAGCGTCTGAACAGAGGAGAATGTAACTAGACAAAACAAACCACAAATTCAATGCCATAACACTGAAAAGTTTCTTAACTTTGTCTTTAGATTCATAAAGACTACTTTTCCTTATTTTTATATATTTTTTTGCTTTGTTTCTCAGATTAGAGAACATGGCTGGGCAAAGCAATCTACACATTCTGCTGTCATAGGCACACTATCTTGGAGCAGAGAGAAAATTAAAGTGCATCACTCCATTGTTGTGACTTTTTGTATTATTATTACTCCAAGTGTTTTTGGTTTTAGAAGACTACAGCATTAGACAGACATGGTCATCAAAAGGTCATATTTTTTCAAACAATATACAACCCTGCTGGTGTAAACAGCAGCAAGTAATTGGTTCTCTGTCATTAAAAACTTGAAAGGGATTTTGCCAAGACTGCTCATCTGACGTGGCATGCAAGTCAGGCCATATGAAATGAATGCTCTGAGTTATGGACAGAGCAGAGGCTTTTAAATGTACTGTGGGATTGCAAGGAGGACCTTACATTTGCCACTTCCTCATAGCTTTACTGCTAAAACAGTAGGGTTGAAAAAGAAGTGTCCAAAAGCTAAAAAAGCTCCAGAAAGTACCAAAAGGATGGTGAGGTAATTTGACTAAAAATATATTGAACAACTTTCCCAAATTTTAGCATAGAGTAAGAGATCTGACTAGTAAATGTTTATATGCATCTGCTATATTTAAAGTGGGCAATTTATTAAAGTGAATGATATCCACTGCTATTATACGAGCGTCTCTTTTTCTGGCACAGTCTGGTCAAATCTCAAAGGGTTTAAGGAATTCAGACTTCCACATTATCTGCACCCACTGCAGTTAGCAGTAATGCTCTTTGTATTCCTGATCTCCAGATAATTGTTGTGAACACGGGGGAAAAGAGACTTGAAATGGCAAATTTGTTGTCTTTTTGAGAGACAGAACCTGCAAATTGCTATAATCTAAACATCATCTTCCTCTTTGTCTCTGCCCAGTATGTCGCTGTTTTTGAAAATCAGCCAGAAGTCAAAAGTTAATAAGGAAATAACATGAGAATGCTTAATTGTGCAGCATGACTATGGTTGTGGATGTTTAGCTCTGTCTGAAGATCTTCAAAGTCATACAGAGCTAGGGACACCTGAAAGCTCTAGAAAAAGGTTTTGAGTTACAAGAAACTGTTTTAGTAACACATTTATAAAGGTTAAATAAAAAGGTTTGTTATTTTGTAGAATCACAGGCATTCCGTGCAATACACAGTTAATTGGGGTTATTAGATGACAACCAAGGACACAGTGTTAGTTTTGTTAAGACAATGACCGAACAGCATGAACTATCCAGTTAGTACATGAGCCGAAAAGCCAAGCTAGCAGTGCGTTCTGAACTGCAGTGTGTGGAAATGTGGGGGATGCGACAGTGCTGTTAATCCCAGCATGCACCACTTAAAGATAATGACACGCATTCCAAAGAATCCTGGTTGAGATGGTTAATCGCCCGTTTAGTAGTCGTCCTTCAAATAAAGTGTTTCCATTTTAATTCTGCGCCCCTCAAAGGATGTGCAAGTGTTGACATATTACATGTGTATGCTCCGTTTTAATTGTTTTGAAATTGGATAACAAAAAACATAAGAAATTGTGCAAACTGCTATGGATAAACAGTGGCTAAGGTAATACGTTTTGGCAGTGCATCAAAGCATTCCACAGAGGATGCATTTTATTTTGGAATTTATAGATACTCAGCTTAAAATGGATTAGTGATCTGAATTGTTTAAAAGCTACAGGCATGACTGAATTCTTCTTTAAGATTTTAAATTAATGTTGGCCTGAAGTCAATTGTATGCGATGAAGTAGCTTTAGATAGTGGCAATCCTTTGACAGCACAAGAGGTTTTGGTGTTTTCTGGGCGAACACTCATCAAAATTAAGAAAAGTTATGAAATGCTTCAAAATGCAGCTGTATGATTTCTGTATAAAAACTGATTTGAAACCTAACCTTCTTGCGAGTAAGGCACTGCACAACTAATATTTGAATTAGACTAGTAGGACATAATACAAGATTTTATTTAAAAAATAGAAAAGCACACCCTATCTGGTCATTCAGATAGTTCTTGGAAGGTTGGGACTGTTCATAACCATTGCTTTTGTTAATAGCTTTTTGTTAAGTGCAGTGAAAGGTTGTAAACACACTAAAAACTCACGGGCAAATACAGGATTATAACCAGGGAGAAAGGGTTTCACAGGATGTTAAAACATGAACAGCTCAAATCCAAGGAATTGGTGGCACATGCAACAGGGGACTGTGAGGGACTTGGACTCCTGGTCTTTGTCAAACAGCAGCTCAAGCCATTCTGACAAAGGGCAGCAGCATAAAGGTCAGTTTGCTCAAAACAACCCCCCATGTAAAAAACAAAACAAAAATAAAACCACTCCCAAGGCAAAAACACAACATACCAAGCCATTAAATACCAAAGTAAAAGCAAACCACTTTGCCCCAGGAGATCTTTACTTTAAGGGCATTTACTGTTTAAACATGGTTTATGGCAGACATAAAACAATCCAGTTTATATTCTGTCCACACTGAATAATAAGCACAGACTATTCTGTACAGTACATCTCATAAAGCAAAGTGGCGTTTATATCAGCAGAAATTCCCATGCTTTCAAATTTATTAGACAACTCCACATGAGACTCCCTAACAGATCATATACTGTGCGGTTTTTATTGTTCCATATGGATCTCAGCTCATCATTAATATTTCAGACACCAAGTCAGACAGACAAATTAAAGTGTGTGTAGAACGAGGGTTGACAATATTTTAATAATGTATATGCTCGGGAGATATTTTGTTAATTTGTGGGCAATACGCCTTTTTCTACCCAATGCTATGTTTGCATTAGGTGGAAGAATAGCCTTCATGCAGTTTTCAGCACTTGGATCACAAACTAATGTACTAAAGTGATAAAATAAATGATTGATCAACGGATTTTTGCACTTACACACATGCGTGAACACATGCCATCCCTAGCAATTAACTCCATACGCACATACACCTGGGCTTTTAGATGTTCAAGTCTGTGTGTAATTCACGTGGAATCGCCCTACTGGAAGTAAGTTGAAAGGCAAACAGGCTACCGCATATAGGAACTTACCACTGGACATTAATACTTAATATGCTCTGCAACATGTCTTTAAAACAAGATAAAATCCCTGTTACATTCAAATAAAATATACAAAATACCTAAAAACCACACTTTAATAATATTAGCAGGCACTATGGATGTGTTTAGGGTACTTGATAAAATATCTTTCTTTGCACAGGCAGCTACTCATTCTAGAACTGCACTTCTAGATACAGCTCCCTTGACAACACCTGGGACTTGAGATAACGCATAACTTCCATCTTACCCTTCATATTCATGCTTGGGTTCCCGTGTCCTCAATATTAAATAGAAAACGAAGATGATGAGGGTGAGGCCTAGAATGGCTCCAATCACAGCCCCTGCAATTACTCCAGCATTCGACTGAGGAAGAGCATCTGGAATGGAGTGAAAAACGTCATGAGTGGAAGTGATGCAGCAAAACAGTGGACACTAAATTGTGTGGGAGCAGGGAAACCCATCCAAGCTGGAGTGTTTATATATGAAAAACAAAAAGCACATTAAACTTCTCAGATGATGCATTAGAAAAACAAAAAGGTGGCGCATTTAAACGCATCCGGAGTGTGATTAACGCGTGGCATTGTTTTCACTTGGCATCCCGTCTGCTGGTACAGCTGGGGCAAAATGCAGATAACCTCCAGTCCTCAGGAATTCACCACGTCCAACTGCTGTCACAATGTTCTGTGCGTTGACTGAATAACTGACCATTTAAAACACATATCCAGAGAGTGCAAACCCACAGCCATCACAAGCGGCCTCAACATAAAATGACATGCATACGCCTGGGCAAAGATCTTGAATGCAAGAGTTTCTGGCACAGCTTCTGAAAGGGACATCATTCACTACAGAACAAATTTAAATAACCCCAAACAGATGGAAGGCAGGCAATATTGTGAAGAGATATTCCCAATTTGCACTTCTTTTTCTTCAAAGCGTAATAACAAATGTTTCCTCAAAACACCGCCAAGAACTATTCAACAGGAAATGGCAGCTCAGTGAATCACAATATCCAGGATGTATTTAAACAAAACAATGGAGGAACAGCCAATACCACAACTCTGCACCCATGGTGGAGAGACACAATGGGGGGGTGGTAAGGATACCAGCAGAAGAGGAAAGGAGAGAGCGGGAAGGGGCATAGGCTGGGTGAAGGTCCGACAGGTAGATAGGTGCCAGGTTATGGAGGGCTTTGTAAGGAGGAGGAGTGACTTAATGACAATATGATGCACAGGGAGCCAATGTAACTGAATAAGGACTGGTGTGATATGGTCAGATCTAGTGCAGGTGAGTATTCTAACAGCAGAGTACTGGACCAATTGTAGTCTATTGGCAAGTTTAATAGGGATACCAGTAAGGAGAGAATTGCAGTAGTCCAATTGGGAAGTGACCTAGGCATGGATAAGGTTTCAGTGCTGGAGTGTGACAATGAAGGAGATACTGCGAAGGTGGAAAAATGATGTCCGGGTGATGGCTTTTATGTGGGGTTCAAACGAGAGCATACTGTCCAAGACGACACCAAGGCTTTTGACTTGTGTTGACAGCGGAAGCGGAAAACCATCCATGTTGATACTAAGTTTCTGCTGGTTGGAAAGAATACATTTAGATTTTGTAAGCAAGGTTTCACTTCTGAAAGACACACAACAATAAGCTGTTAACTGAAACGCTGTGGTTTGCCAGACTCCGACCTTGAGGAGATAAAATAATGCTATATTTACCTTTTAGCACAACATGTAGCTGTATACTCCCTGGTGTCACGACTATGTCAGGGGGGTTTTTCACATCGCAGGCGTAGGTGCCGTTATCGGTAAACTGCATTTTGGTCACTTTTATGGAGGCATCTTTCTTATTGAGGTCTCCAGCCCACATCACTCTGCCCTTGAACTGCGGCATGTCCCCAGGGTACGACTTCCCCTTCGAGAAATAGAAGAACTGCGGCGAGAGAGAGAGAGAGAGAGAGAGAGAGAGAAGGTGGGTTATGGACATTTGAGACAATATTAACAAAAACACAGATCTTTACACCATTCAATGATTTATTTAAAATTAATAAAATCAGCAGGTTTTTGGAATGTGCGAAATGCATTATAAAACAGACAATGGGAGGAAATGACTGCAAGAAGAAATGACTTCTTCTAGCATTGAAACACGCTGTGACGACATCCTATGCAACAGCTGGAGGCTGCCGTTAGAGGGGTAAACTTCAGATAAAACCTGATGTATGCAAAAACTGAGGTTTACCAACAAAGGAGTGAAGTGTTTAAAGACCTTTAGGTGCTGTTAAAAAGAGGAGTAAGAGGTTTCTTTGGGACTAACACTACAATTGCAAAATTGTAAGATAGATGAGGTATGATAAGACCTTTTCGGGGACAGGTTGGGATGGGATAGTATCATTATATATAATAGAGGAGATAACATTACCCTCTGGAGAAAGGAAATGAGAGAACATCGTGTCCTTCCGTTACAGTTAGTCTCAGTGGACCATGAGTTTTTCATTAGGTACGAAAAGTGAAAGGAAAAAATATCTATTCCATTTTTTAAATTTGTATTGATCAGTAAGTGAATTTTAATCTCAATTTGGCCAGCAACTATAGTAAATGACAAGATATCTTTCTTAAAAAAACAACATTAAAACATTGCTGGGCATTTCCTGTTATTTTAGGAGACAATTTAGCCATGAAAAGAAGCTGCCAGCTATTGGGGAGGGGGACGGGTTCATCCAAGAGGAAAAATCTGTTCTCTGAGGAAGAAAGAGGAGCTCAGAGCCACAGGTTCAAATGAAAACAAACAGGGAATGAAACAGAGCCAGGAAGTGGGGCCTGAGCTTAACCCTTCATTGCAGCGACGTACAGCTCCTAGGGCCAGAATAGAAATACGTTATTTTTAACCAGGTCTTAAGCTAAACGTTTCAAGAGACCTTGATGTCTCTCTGAACCAGAAGTGGTCCCATCCATTTCAATCATTGTAAAATGCATTGATGTTTGTGGAACCAAACAATAGCTCATGGCATTAAAAGATTAACAAAACCATCCCGTTAACGACTGTATGAAACTTCACTGGAATGGAATTTTAAACAGGGCACCTCACAGTGTTTAAAAACACTAAACAGAAAAATATGTATTGTTCTACACAACAGAGCTTGCTTTAAATGTCCAGAATTGTCACAAAAGCCAAGGGTAAAGAAATGCAGTGCTCTTACTGTGGCCGCTCTCTCTCCCCCCACCGGAAGGAAAGTCCAGGACACTGCTGCATCACTGCTGACCACCTCCTTCGACGTAAAAGTGCACTTGAGGATCCCCACGGTCCCGTTCTCAATAAAAAGTTCAGAGGGGGTATAGACTTCTACTGCGGTGACTGGAAACGTACCTGCGTGGGAGAGAATCACACCATGAACACTGTTGATCTAAGCAACAGGCGTTACATTTCACCACGGTAGATACAATTAAATTTAAAAAAACACTCAAAAAAGCACTCTTTTTATGAGAAGATCACTCAATGTTAACAGAAAAAACAGGACACATCATTTTATCAGCCCTTCCCCCTCTCTTGGCTGACACCACGTTGGCGCTTTTGCAATATATCTGTCTGGGCTAGTCAGGACCGTTTGGACATAACAGCAAAAACTGAACTGCACATGCATTGGATTTTTTTTAATTATTATTCATTATTAAATCCCCACCCAAATCTGTTAAGAGGAACGAGTGCACAAGCAAGAAAATCATGCTGACACAGACCCAGGGAAAAAATGCCCTGGAGGCTCATTTTCTACAAATTGGTTTAATAGCAGGCTTACGGTTTCATACTGTCAACAAAGCTGCTACATTTATCAAACGGAGCTGGAAACTCTGGGCTTAAGGCAGAATTGAAATATGGATTGTGTTCTCTGTATGCTTTGTAGTATTGCTATGAAACATCTGAACAACGAGTCTAGCTCTTCTTTTGATGATTAAAAATAACAGTACAAGGGGAGAGGTGAATTGTCTTTTATCACATTACAAACAAAAATGTTGAAGAGCAGTTATCACAAAGAGCATTTAAGCAAGGCTCAAGCAGAGCTGGGTGTGTTGTGAATCCCTGAGCATGGCTGTACAATTAGCACAGCTCACAAGAGTGAAGAGGAAAGGAAATGAGCTTTTCCATCTTTATCAGGGAGATCTCTTGGTTCATCAGAAAAAATTGAGAATCCGATTGTCTCGCATCCCATGAGGAACAACTCCTTCCACTTTCAGGATAGCGCTAGAACCCAATCCGTAAAAATACACAAATGCCAAACCCCTCCTGCAGCATTTAAGTAAATTAAAAGCTTACAGTACATCGCCCTTGGAGGCCTGCCAACAGATTGCACACTTTCTCAATCCCATCATTAAGCTCTCCTAGAAGACCACAATCTATACAGCTTTTCACCTCAGAGGTGTACCACTGTACCACTGATGTTCTGCTGGAGCAAATTTGGAGTTGTGTTTAAAATGAATATCCTTTTAAAAGCACCGAACCTACCAACTTAAAGTTATTCCAAAGCATAATTCCAAGTGTCAGCCTGCTCAAGACAGAAACCGCAGGCCTTTGTCTTTTGCACTATTAAGAAAAACATTTTATATACACATTTAATATTTTTTATCAACTACACCATGCATTTTATGAACAAAGGTCTGTATGTGAGTGAGTCACAGAACACCATTGAATCCTGTTATCAAAACAGCCATTTGTCCCCCTTAACAAACGACACAGTGTGGGCTACAGCACTGCAGGGCAAACACACTTACTGGAGGAGAAACTATAGTACTTAGTGTATTGGTGTGTTTTTGTTGGTTTGTTCGTGTTTTAAACCCTGTCTTGCAACACCCCTGTATCTGCTGGTTGTTTGCTTCCAACCGAGTTCTCAATTACATAATTGAGCCCTTAATTGACTTTCTAATTAGATTGCAATCCTCAAATGTTTAAGTGGTGGCAAGGTATCAGGAAAAGTGTCAAATCAACATTGTAGGAGCTAATTACATTATTTTCTCAATTGAGGCTTTAGGTAACATTCATTTGTAACTTGTGTGCTTCGTGATCCTTTGCATGTTTTGTAGCATTAGCTGGAGTTTTTAATTAAAATATACATGACCTTAAGATATCTATACAAGATCAATTATTCGTTGGAAAACTAGACAGAAGTGATACTTGTCTATTGCTAGTCATTCCCGTGTGACGGCAGGCTTTGCCCTTCCCAGTCACGGTACCTCACTGTGCACCATGTAAAGACCCGCTTCATCCAACGGAATTAGGATGAAGAGACCGATACTGATGAGACAAACAACTGGGTCCTTGCGGTTTTAAAACAAACTAAAGCAACATAGCAATGTGACTTTTCGCTGAAACAAACAAACAAACAAACAAAAAACAAGATGATTAAAAGTCTGAGATTTCTTGCTGAAATGAACGCAAACCAAGAACACAGTAACTGTTTTCTTTCTTTCATGTCGATTCAGGCTAGATTTTCACTTACCCAAAAAATGCAAATGCGATCCAAACAACAATACGAACACGTTTGCTGAGATTAACAGCTTGATCTCCATTGTTCCGGGGGATTTTCACAATTGTTTGCTCTTTTGTTGTGATCAATATCACTCTCGCTGCTCCAGCACCCCCTCGTTCTCTTCCTGCATTTCAACAGGAAGTCCCGCCTCTCCTCGCCGAGACTGTTGATTGGCAGACCCCTGCTGCGGCGCTAGAGGTGCCCACAGCTGCCAATCAAGTCCAGCCCGCCCGCTGTAGCCAATGCGCTCACACGCCTGCCCAGCGCCCGGGCGCGTTCGTGCAGCGCACTTGTCCGCAGCTCTGCGCAGGTCTGCGCGGCTGCACCAATGGGAGCGGTGGAGTTCTGCAGCTCGGCGCACAACTGCGGAAATCTGCACGACAAGAACGCGACCATTTTACTGCATCATGCTACGACAAATTGGTTACAACTTACTTCTGCGACGTGACGTAAACCTAACAAAAAATAAATGCACGAACTTGAGAATATAGAAAGTGTTTTAAAAACAAAAAAAAATGTACAAATCTCAGAGTCAGTTTATTCCCCTCTATTGCCTGCGTGGCTCGTTGGTCTAGGGGTATGATTCTCGCTTAGGGTGCGAGAGGTCCCGGGTTCAAATCCCGGACGAGCCCATTTTTAGTTACACGTTTTTGCAAATGAAACCATAAACACACATCGAACTAAATGCAGCTCTGCTTCACAATAACACAAGGTATTCCGACATCAAAAACACGTCGTCCATAGCTATCGTACCTAAATTACACAGACACAAGCGGAGCACAACACTTACAGAAAAAGAATCGATGTATTTTTAATAATCCATTAAGAATGCATTACTAACCACAGTTTGCATTCGGAACGTGACTTCAGTACTTGCGGGAAAATAAAAATGGGCTCGTCCGGGATTTGAACCCGGGACCTCTCGCACCCGAAGCGAGAATCATACCCCTAGACCAACGAGCCACTGTTTGTGATCCAGCTGATCCTGGTGTGAACAATGCGAGACCTGTACCTCAGCTACTTTACACAGTATTTGTGTTAATAAGCGACTCAAAGTAAACCCAGCAATATATGTAAAGAAGCTACAAGAAGCGTATATACGACGCACCGAACATCGTCCTCTTTAGGTTGCAGATGTGGACGATATTTCCCAAACCAAGATGAAGAATCAAACAGCGAAATAGCGTTGCGAGATGAAATATATGTTCATGTGTATTTTTCCACAGGATTGGCACTCGTGGTAGGATGTGATGATAAACAAAGAGAGCTTTTTTTGCCTTAGTTGATTGTTTTTCCATTGATGCATCATTATCACAGCTATTACACCGACGTCTCCATACACTGTCTTACCATAATAAACGTGAACCTGATTAGGGGCTGACAGACCTGTCCCTCATCCGCTGCAGAAACGGGTCTGTGCGCCTCTAAGGATGGCCAATCGATCCCAGAAATCCATTCTGTTCTTGAAGAGTCGACTCCAACACTGGGATCGATTCCAGTCTTTCCAGATCATAAAAATAAAGGCATGTATGGTGTTTGGAGATACTTTGCATGGGACAGTACTATGTTTGTGAACATTATGATTGAATATGTAATATTATGTTAGGTAAATATGCAGGTTAGTATAGTGTTATTAAGTTAAGCAACTTTGCAAGATATATATGAAGAATATTGTATGTATTTGAATGATTCTATAGATTTTGTAGTTGGGTGTAAACAAGTGCATATACCAAATATATTTGCCTTATATTTTACATAACAAAAAAAAGTGTCATTTACAGTTCTGGGTACATGAAAGTGGTTTAGTTGGATCATTAACCCCATTTGGACATCTCTATGCATTAGAAATATACATCATAATGATAAATGTATCTCTAAATTATTTAACAATTTATATTGATACAAAGTCTAAAGTGTTCTGTTTATTGTCTGTGTGCTCCAGCCTTCAAGTTGTAATCAGTTGGTTCTTTCTTAATACTTTTGTGAAAGTTTCCCCTTAGTCTTTGTGACATTGGGAAAATACTTTTTTGTTGACACTGAGCTCTAAAGGACTCTGACACACGGAGCTGCAGGCTCTCTCTGGATGACTTGCTGGGCACATTTTGTTTATGTGACCTCAGTTTGCTGTAGGTCACTGTAACCTATTTTAAAACTATGAATGACTTATGACTCATGCATATATCATATACACTCACCTAAAGGATTATTAGGAACACCATACTAATACTGTGTTTGACCCCCTTTCGCCTTCAGAACTGCCTTAATTCTACGTGGCATTGATTCAACAAGGTGCTGAAAGCATTCTTTAGAAATGTTGGCCCATATTGATAGGATAGCATCTTGCAGTTGATGGAGATTTGTGGGATGCACATCCAGGGCACGAAGCTCCCGTTCCACCACATCCCAAAGATGCTCTATTGGGTTGAGATCTGGTGACTGTGGGGGCCAGTTTAGTACAGTGAACTCATTGTCATGTTCAAGAAACCAATTTGAAATGATTCGACCTTTGTGACATGGTGCGTAATCCTGCTGGAAGTAGCCATCAGAGGATGGGTACATGGTGGTCATAAAGGGATGGACATGGTCAGAAACAATGCTCAGGTAGGCCGTGGCATTTAAACGATGCCCAATTGGCACTAAGGGGCCTAAAGTGTGCCAAGAAAACATCCCCCACACCATTACACCACCACCACCAGCCTGCACAGTGGTAACAAGGCATGATGGATCCATGTTCTCATTCTGTTTACGCCAAATTCTGACTCTACCATCTGAATGTCTCAACAGAAATCGAGACTCATCAGACCAGGCAACATTTTTCCAGTCTTCAACTGTCCAATTTTGGTGAGCTTGTGCAAATTGTAGCCTCTTTTTCCTATTTGTAGTGGAGATGAGTGGTACCCGGTGGGGTCTTCTGCTGTTGTAGCCCATCCGCCTCAAGGTTGTACGTGTTGTGGCTTCACAAATGTTTTGCTGCATACCTCGGTTGTAACGAGTGGTTATTTCAGTCAAAGTTGCTCTTCTATCAGCTTGAATCAGTCGGCCCATTCTCCTCTGACCTCTAGCATCAACAAGGCATTTTCGCCCACAGGACTGCCGCATACTGGATGTTTTTCCCTTTTCACACCATTCTTTGTAAACCCTAGAAATGGTTGTGCGTGAAAATCCCAGTAACTGAGCAGATTGTGAAATACTCAGACCGGCCCGTCTGGCACCAACAACCATGCCACGCTCAAAATTGCTTAAATCACCTTTCTTTCACATTCAGACATTCAGTTTGGAGTTCAGGAGATTGTCTTGACCAGGACCACACCCCTAAATGCATTGAAGCAACTGCCATGTGATTGGTTGGTTAGATAATTGCATTAATGAGAAATTGAACAGGTGTTCCTAATAATTCTTTAGGTGAGTGTACACCTCTGTAATATGCTTTGTGTTCACATCAACTAAGAGTGATCAGACCCACACATTGGAGACAGTAAGAATGGTAAACCTTTGTTTTCTCTATTTACTCTGTGTGAATCTAGAAGAGGGGAGCTTGTGACACACAGCCAGGCATATCTGTCCCGCTCTATTTCCTCCTGGTTTTCTGAATGTCCCTCAACATCACTCGTTGTGCTCTCTGTCCACACTGGGGGCCACAAAGCCATGAACACCCATTTCACTCTAGTGGCCATGTCCTTGGAGCGCGTCTTGGTATGTTCATAAAGACCATCAGCTAAAGCCAGAAGCATTCAACGGGCTTTACTTTACTGTTGTGTGGATTGTTGTGTCTGACACTTACATTCAGATCATGCTGCAGGCAACAACGTTCCACATAAACAGCTTGGTTTAAGTAATTCAAAGCAAGGAAATGTTAAAAACAAAAGTATGCAACGATTAATTGTTGATATCTAGAGTAACCATCACCAAAATGTAAAACAGAAAAAGCAGGTTATACAGTTTATTTATAGTTCATGTGAAGTAATTGTATTCTCTTGCATACACTGGAAAACATGTTGCCTTTTAGGAATAAAACAAAGGAAACACTACATATAGAAATAAGCATCAGAGCACCAATGTATTTTGCATGTTGTTTTGCAGTATTCATTTCAAAGCAATGGAAATGTCCCAAGTAACACTGTGTTGTTGTTGTTTTTTTGCTTATGAAGGTACAGCATAAATATTGCCTGCAGTTGTAGATTAAGCTACTCACTCAAGGGGCTTAGGAATCAGGGAAGTGTCATTTTGTATGTCACCAGTGTCTTAAATATATTAAGATATAGGGAGTTATCTTTTTCTTCTCTGGAATAAAGCATACTGTAATAGAGTACATCATGTTTTAACAAAAGCAAGCAATTGATCCCCTAGAGATTATAGATAACAAATATAACCTTATGGCAAGAACAACTCAAATATGTCAATATAATATTTAGACACTGTAAATGTTTATTTATGTTTATATAGTAATCTTGTAATGTGATTCTTACATGAAGGAATTTACAGGTCACAGTGAAATTATTACAATATTGGTTTAAAAAAATGCTTTGAAAATGAATTGTGTCATAAATAATGAAAATATGAGATTATGTGCAATGCATGATTAACTAATTGCTGATTATACAAGATGTAATTAATATACCATGTCCTTAGATTTCATATTATTGATTCAGAGGTATTTTATTGAACATATTCTAGCTCTACTTTACAAGCTTGTGATATAAATGTCTTCCAATCAATCATTTAAACATTGGCACTATAATATTTTCTCATCTCTGAGTTGCACAACCATAACTATTTTTTAATCAACTGCTATTTATAATTCACCTTCCCCAGACAGTAGATTAACAACCATATACAAGACCAGATATTGCATAGCATGACAAATTACACGCAATTATAGATAACACTATAGAAGGAGTCCCTTATCTTCTTCTGTGTCTTTCCAAAGGGACAACAACAGATCAAAGATTTCTGATAGCTTTCTTTTAAACAGATCAGATAGAATAAACTGGAAACCTCTTGCAAAGCAATCAAGACAACACACAGACTCTTTAAAATCAATACATAAATCACACTCAAACCCTTTTAATTACAAAAGGAATGAAAACACAAATAAATACATTTAAACAGCTAATAAATGGTCAAATTTTAACTCCCTGTATGCTGTTAGTGCTTAAATGACAACATAACTGTAAGGGAAGATCTTCAGTGGAATTAATCCATTAGCTTGCTTGATGAGTCCATGGCATGCCAAACAGTTTCACTATAGTTTCTCAAGAAGAGACATATGTCATTCCTTTGTTCTGCTTTAAAAACGAAAGATAACAAAACTGCATTTTTGTATGTAGAGCTAAAAGCTAAGACGGTGTAATCATCACTGCAATTTCCCACAAAGTCATTTTTTGTCTCAGACATGTTTTAATGTGTTCACTGGAAAAACCTTTTTTAATGCACTATAAAGATATTCGAGGAAATGCAGATACTGTGAGCTTTTCTGTTTTGCATATTGAAAGGATACATGATATGAAATACACAGAATTGTTTTTGTTTTTTTGCTCCAGAAGAATATTTTCCTATAGTAATTGCAAAATTAAAACTAAAAAGCATATGTATGGAAAAGGCCAAGTACAGTTTTAATTATTACCTCAAAACAGTTTTGGAAGATTGAAAAACTGGAGCACATTTTGCATTGAAAAGAAAAGACCTGAAAAGTGTTTCTTGAACTTGAACACAGTCATTCCCATAATATCCTAAACATGAATTATGATGTATTTTACAGGAACACAGGGATAATAACTGAGAACAAGACTTCATAACATTAAGAACTGCCAACACATTTCACCCCCATCAGAGACGCCAGTGGGGTCATAGTTTAGATGCTCAAAAGGTTAAAACAACTGAGAACTGCTGTCAATTTAGAACTACATACATCATGATATGTGTTTAGAATAATGAATAAACATGTCGTTATTCAATAATGAGGACTTTTTTATATAATGCATGGGGAACAATGTACATTTTGGATGTGTCATGAATAACAGATAGCATACACATGCATGTATACAGTCAGAAAACAATGGTCAAGAACATGTATGCAGCTGTACAATTATAATGTAGTCCCCTCCTACCACTCCGATGACTGAAACAAATAATGATACAGACATTTCACACAGTATTCATATTTCGTATATGCTGAGACAAACGGACTTCAATGGCCCAGCTGCTCAAACTGTTAAACCTCTACGCTGCTCTGTGACTCCGCGGACTCCACAGCGCCTCTGCTGGCCCGGCGCTATCAGGACACCAGCGCGGCCTAGCACGACAGGCCGCTTTCTCAGCTCGGCCAGCCGGGGATTTACTCTGACATTGCCCAGCAGCCAGACTGCAGTAGCGCACAAAGGACAGCCCGATGGCCACGTTTTTTGGCGAGGTTGTGTCTGTCTACTCCCGGGCGGTGGAGGAGGATGAAGAGGAGGAGGAGGAGGGCGAGGAGGACGCGGAGATCCGCAGGGAAGTGCAGAAGCAGAGGTGAGCGGCGCACAGGCCGGGGATGTGTAGCGTAGGTAGACAAACGCGTTTACAAGTGCGGTGTCGCTCGTTTGGCCACTTTCTAGTGTTATTCTGATTGATTTCATTGTCTTATGACCGAAATGAAGAGGTAGGCAAGGCTAGTAAACAAACAAAAACAGTAACACTTCACTGTTATTATTATTTTTTGGATGTGCTCCGATACTAGAGAAACGAGCGTTACATTGTTTATGGTCGTAGCCGGATAGACAGACATATATATATTTCCACCGAATTCAAATAAGGTTGGACTCAGATTTTGCTGTTTCATTGCATGTACACTTAACACACGTGAGGCGCTTTTACTTTTGCTTTCACTTTCTTAATGCGATCCAACACAGCAGTGCAGATCTGATTTCGCATTGCACTTCCAACAATACTATAGTATATAATGTATATGATCATAATACATGATAACTGGTGACGGGATGTGCAGATTGAGCTGGTTTATGCGTGCATGCATGGTGTACATGGTGTATTGATTCCCACACAGTGTGCCTGAAGAGGGGAACAATGGCATATTGGGCAGTCACACATGACAAAAATAGATCAATAATGAAATAAGAAAACATTTCTCATGCATTTAGTATAAATGTGTTCCTGATAGAATTAACAAATGTTGTTGTGATGCAAAATATTTGAAGTTGAGTAGGTGTGCCTTACTGTATTACATCAACAGGTTAGTCACCACGTTGCAGGCATATAACAAGGCCTTATAAATATTCTTTATTCTGAACTGTGATTCTGCATCAACACATTTGTATTACACCAGTACGTTACCTGACCAGTTTTAAGTCCTAAACACAGTCTGATACCAACCCTAGTCAATAGCAACAGTTCAAGCTGGTTCCATGCAAATCTAGCCCTGAATCTGTAGAAATGCAACCCTAACTTTAATAAAATCCAGAATTGAGTGAATTGAATTGAGAATAGAACTCCCCCACCATTTTTTAATTTGTAATTGTGCTGCTCTGAGTTTAATTTTATTCTATTTTGCTTTCACAGAGAAGTGCACCTAAACTGGAGGTCAGAAATCGCAGAGTCAATAGAAAGTTCCAGCGACAAGACGTTTCAGTGCTCAGACCTGGTCATAGCAGTGGGGCAAAATGCATCAGGTAAGCTCAGTGCAAAGAGCCCATTCTTTAAAAATTGCTGATTATTATTGCTATTGGTGGTGCTAGTAATATTCCCCTCTTTTTTTTTCCTTCCTGCATTAGAAAACTGTCTCTGTCATCTTAACAGGATTTTGATATTGAGTGAAAAGTCTCAGTTATTTGGAAAATGTCCATCTGAGGCTAGAAAACATGCATTTGTACCCACTGCCTTTGGCATGCTGGTATACTCTGGTGTGAGGAGGTGTTTGGCCCAGTTTGTTCATAATGGGCTGTGAGTCGGTGTAGAATCTGTGGTTCAGATATGCTGTGATCCTTGCCTCTGTGGGAGCATTAATTAAAGCTCATTCATTCCTTGCATGTCAGGATTTCTCTCGGCCTTTGTGCTAAGCACGGGGAACTGGGACGTGGTGGGAACTGTCACGCTGTGGAACGAGAGGACCAAAGGCCCCAGTCAGGTGACCAACACTCAGCTGCCAGAGGAGTCCAGATGTGTGCTCTACAGGCAGGCAGCATGCCCCTCGGTGAGTGACCCCATCTGCACAACACAGGTCTGTTGCATCCTGGAGGTCCTTAGTGTTGTAATAATGTAGCAAAGGAAGTTATTTTAGGTTAACTGTAAAGATAACCTGCAGAACTTTGTTCCAACCATTCTGTTTTGTCGTGCTTAGTCTTTTAAAGAGGGTAGTATTAGGATTTTAAGTTCTTAATGAACTTGGATTGTGGGATCTGTAAAAATTGAGGATTAGTAAACAGTACAAGCTCTCTGTGGTAAATGTCTTTGTCTTCTGTATGTCAAGGTTGTGATATGCCAGTGTACTTACTACGTAGCTGAAGACCAGTTATTCCAGTGGACTGAAAAGGTAAGGCCTTACTGCTTGTGCTGTTCTTCACAGAGCTTTCCAACAGGAGTCTATTGAAGCAAGAAGCAAAGTGTTCACCGTGATGTAAACGGATGAAGAACATTGGCATAACTCGGCGTAAATTCAGCTGAGTCATTTGCCTGGGGATGGGCAAATCGTGTCACTGAGTCCATGGTTGTAAAGGTGCAATTAAATCTAAGAATAAAGATGTGGAAGCGTGTTCAACGTCTCCAGATAATTAGGTCATTAGTTCAATTCAGTACATGAGATAATGGTCCACAGAAACCCATAGACCATGAAACCCTTGAGAACCGTAATTATGCCCTGTAACAATGTTTAGTCCTGCTTCTGACTCTAGCACTAGAGGCAGTGTTCGGTTTAGGTCGAATGCTACCGACACCATGCACAATATTAAGGTTTTGTAGCCTCCCAGGTTGTGTGGGTGTTGTGGGCGTTTTGATGCAGCCTTCCAAACTCTTGTGCCCCCGTGTCTGTGTCTGGAGGTGTTGGGGAGCATCCAGAGGAGGGGGCTGCGTGTGCTGGTGCTGTCCGACTGCTCCGTCGCCGAGTACAAGACCTCCGAGTGCATCACAGCTAGTCCGTCTCCGTTCCTGAGAACACTGAAGACCAGCGAGTACAGAGATGCCCTGCGCTGCCCCCTGATGGAGCAGCCCAACATCCTCACAGGCCTTCCTGCAGCAGGTACTGCCTCCACTCCGCCCCCCCCCTCCACTTTCATTCATTGTTTTCAGTCCTGGCTTGGTGGAGGGGAGCAGGTTACCAGAGTACCCCTGTATACAGTGGCTGAGCTGTTGCTTTGTTGCCCTCTCCTCAGTGTTGAGTCACTGTCAGGTGCATCGCATCCCTGCTGTCGTTTATCAGTGCTACAGCGACGTTGCCTGTCCCGATTCGCTCACCATGGAGGCCTACAGGCCAGCACTCTCTTGCCTCTCTAGCAAGTTAGGAAAGGTAAGAGAACTCTTTCGGTGTGCTGAAATGGGGCTTCGGTCCAATCATACACATGCATGCCACTGTTAGAGCTTAACACGATGGTAAGTATCGCCAGGTGAAGCCATTCAGATATACCGTAAAACATCCACTTTCTTCTCTATTTCCAGGTTGACTACAATCCTAGCACTGAAGTCCTCAGGAAGGTGGTAAGAGTCAGTGAAGCTCAGAGTAACTTGTACACTTGAACCCATTCCCCCCCATGTCTGTTTTTTTTTTTTTTTTTAAAAGCACTTGTATGTTAAATACTGGATGAATAAATTACTTCAATAACAAATTATCAAAATCAATACACTTATTTTGGTTTAAATACTTTTTTTTTGTTCTTCCTGCACTGTATTATGTAGTCAGATGTTTTTTCCCAGCTTTAGATTTCAATATACCATGGAAACAGACAAATAAATCACATAGTGGCATTCTAGCACATAAAAGTGATTTAATGAATGTTCAAAATATACAATTGTCAGATTAATTGATTTACCCCATGCGAAGAGTGAGTGGGGTTTTGAAAGGTTGTTCTGGAGTACTTGATAAATGGCCACTAGGAGGAGACAGATCTGAACAGCATACTAGGAGAGGTAAAATCTCTAGTGACCAGCTGTTCAGTAGAGGGGGTCAGATAAATCTCTCCACTCAAAGAGGGAATGCTTAAAATGCATCCATTTCCACACACTCACACTCAGAAACATAACAGTCCTGACAGAAGAGGCTTTAGATTGTATTATATATATGTATGTATATAATTTAAAAAAACATTTTTACATTCTTTCCCCCCTAACATATGTTTCCCATATGCAAACACAGCAATATTGTTAGCCACCTTTGAAAAGGCCCCATCACTCAGGTCCCCTCTGAGTTCCTCACTCTCTGAAACAAATAAATTGTCTACTGTATTTCCTGTGAGGCCTATGGAATCCTGCGAGACGCTGGCAGGGGATCAGAAAAATCAATTTCCAATAGTAGCACAGGCTTCCCATGCTTACAGCCAGCCTGCAGCTTCCACAAGTCTGTCACCTTTAAATCACTGCTCAGCCCAATCCGCACGGACTGAGGTTTTGCATTTTTGAGGTTTTGTTTTTGAGTGGAATGCAGGGAAAGTTAATGTACAGTGCTCTCATATGACAGCGGGAAAAGTTGGATAGATTTTCTTCTGTCAGGTTAATCTTTTGTTCTTAATCCACATAGTACACTTGGGAATTTAAAAACATGCACTTAAACATATAATGTGTACTTTAAGTGTTGTATTTTTTTTCAAGCAAGTCAAATTATTGTATATACACTACTGGTCAAACGTTTTAGAACACCTACGTTTTTTCAGTTATTATTGAAATGTACGCAGTTTAATGTCTCGGTGTACTCTGAAATTAAAGCATAGAACAAATAAACAATTGGAGATAAAGAAATCATGGAATTTAACGAAATGTAACTCCTTAAGCTGACAAAGCCCTCTGGGCACCAAATCTGTGTGCTTCTTTTAAATCCCATGTGTACTCTTCACTGTTGTTGTTTGCCAAGTGTTTGGTATCCCATGAAAACTGAGACTCACAGCTTTTTAATGATGTGAAGCATTCTCTGTGAAAAATTTGGTTTTTATAACCCCCCCCCCCCCCCCCGGCATTCTGAAATGGGGGGATACTTGGTCTGACTAGGAATACAAAATCTCAGAGAATATTGACAGTTATGACATATTCTGGAACCAAACAGTCTACTGATCAGAACAAGACCATCCATGTATTGGTAGAAGCAACACACACCCATAGAGAGCTCTAAATGTCAAGATGGAAAACTGTTTACAGTGTACTAATACACAACAATTGTACATAATTGGATCTGAACTTCTCTGTGTTTGATAGAACATCAAATAATATATACTGGATTAATCATTAGGTTGTTGTGAACAAAACAAGCCTAAGAAATCCTATCAAAACTGAGTGATCTGTGACGGTCTGAATGAGGCCCTGAGACCTCCCCCCACCGGAGCAGACTGTGCGTTTACCCCCTGGGCTCTGAATGAAGACGGGCGACATGGAAACTAAATCGGATGTGTTTGAGAATGAAACGCGCTGGTAGCCAAGAGAATAAGCTTTCAAACGATGTGCGCATTGTAGGAATACAATGTGTTATGAGCTCTGCAAGTTGTTAATTCTGTGTATACACTAGAAGAGTACGTCAGAAACAAAACTCCCTATGATATGTGTGTCATCACCAGTAATTTCAGTGTTTTCCACCTCAGTGTCTGTTCCAGGCTGGAGGGGTGGAAAGCAGGGGGCACAATTCCAGCAAGATGAAGCCCAGCCATTTTCAAAGTACATGTGATACGCTTGTCGTCAGCAGGGGGCGCACTTTGCCAATTTATTTGAGGTTATATAATGTGCTTCACAATTTTCATTGCTTGTCTTCCATAATTGCACTGTGCAATTATTTTGCTTATCTACACATACACTTATACACTTGTTCTATACAATAATGATTTTATTCTATTATAGTTGAAATGCAATTATTAGAATTGCATGAAAATATTTTATAGTACTGAAGTTAGAAACTATTGTATGCACCCTAACTCATTGAAAAAGGAAAAATACAAAGTTCTTTCTTTGTGGGATTTTGAGCTTTTTTTTAATAAAAGCATAGTTAACAAGTAATTCTGCAGCAGTGGTGGGCAGCCCAGGTCCTGGAGGGTCCCAACACTGGTCTCATCAACTGGAATCAAAATCAGAAAATTCTTGAACTCCCCAGCCCTGTGTTTGGAGACCTCTGTCTCACTGGAACCACTGTGAGGTGAGTACGATTTAGCCTCTGCTGAGGAGAGCAAACGATTAGTAGGGGGAGGTGGGTTAGGTAGTGAATATGTGTTATCACTACTTTCACTAATAATATCAGCAGAAAGCTGCCCAGGCCTGACACCAGGAATGTGTTGCGTGTTCACTCTTGTCTGCTGACAAAGATATTGCTGTCAGTCAGGCGGATCTGAGGCAACACTATTGTTACAATAATAATAATAATAATATTGCCAAGACAAAGGTGTCCAGAATCTTTTACAGAGACCTACATAACTGCATTGAATTTGTGAAATGCTAGCAGACTAGTATCACTTCAGAATCTTCCGTGGGCTGAAGCTGGCATCTTTCAATGTGTATGGAAGAACAGGTGGGAAGAGTCAAGACCGTTTGCTTTAAGGTGACTATTGAAGCACCTGCAACCCTGTGGTGACATGACCTATACAGCCTTCCCATGCAGTGCTGAACTCAGAGGGACACTTGTGTATGTGTGTTTGTATATATATATAGATATATATATAGATATATAGATATATAATGTGTGTGTATGTGTATATACAAACGGGTGACAAATTAAAGGAAAAACCTGAATAAATGAGTGGAGGAACATGATGAATGCAGATGCCTCCAAACAGGTGTACTTCATGATACAATTAAGCAATTGACATCATGCTCTGTGGCATGTATAAAAATGCTGAGCAGGCCCAGCTGACCTCGATGTTGGATCAAGATGGCAAGAGGAAAAGGATCTAAGTGACTGTGAAAGAGGGGTCATTATTGGGGCACAAATGGCAGGAGCTTCAGTCACCAAATGCTCAACTGGCTCGTGTTCACAACAAATGGGTGAGTGCATGTGTGGGACACCAAGAGAACGGTACAGGCCTGACTGCTTGACCCCTACAGTGAAGGGGTCCGGAGGCTCTGTTATGCTGTCGGGGTCATTTTCCTGGCATGGTTTGGGTCCACTTGTCCCCTTATATGGAAGGGTCACTGCAAATAATTACAAAGTTATTCTGAGTGATCACCTTTATCCTATGGTAACACATTTCTATCTTTTGGCAGAATGGTGTTCAACCCTCCAGTAGAGTTCAGAGACTCGTAGAATCTGTGCCAAGAGCATTGAAGCTGTTCTGGCAGCTCGTGATGCCCAACACCTTACTAAGACGCTTCATTTTGTTTTTACCTTTAATTTGTCACCCGTCTGTATATATGATTACGTTACAGTATATTTGACCTTGAGACCTTATGAAAACAGTTAAGCACTAGTATATGTATGTAGACACAATTGTATGCATTACTGTAGTTTGAATCACTTACTGCAGAAACTACCCCTTTGTTGCTTGACAAGTTTTAATGAGTAATTACACTTCTGGTGCCTTGTTAATGTTTCCAAAAGGAATTACTTAGTCACAGCGCCCAGGCCGACTCATAGCTTACAGATTTCAATCACAGGCAGCTCAGATGCTTCATTTACTAAGAGACTGTAGCTAATTACAAATCCTCTGACAGAATGCTGCTGGCTGGCGATTTCTTATGAACAGCTCGTACTTTTAGTCAGTGGATCTCACTGCAACACAGGAATCATTTCTAACTAATTATCTCCCACATGCACGCCACTTACTCAGAGCTCTGTTCAGAATTTGGTCTTCTGCTTATTTTCGAGTAACTACCTTTTGATACCCAGAGCAGGTCAACATCAAGCAATTTTCCTTTGTATTTCACTGCCATTGAAATACAAAGAATAAGACGATGGACTTACCATTTATTCTTAAAAACACAAAAAAGCTTTAATTAGTAAAATATAACACACTTTCACAAAGGAAGCTTGTACACATCAATTACTGAGAAAAATGCTGATAGTTTCAATTACACTGAACGTAAATTACATATGTGCAGAATAAGTGTGTTAACCACATAGCAGAATTCCCCTACATCTGCAAAGAGGCAGCTGCCATCACTGTGGTCACATGAACCTACAGTGAAAAAACACAACATCCTTCGTTTAATTCTATCAATATCTTTTACGTAAAACTAGATTCACTGCCATACTGACACAGGCAATCCGTATCTTCGCAAGTTATTCTTTTGTATTTGTTTATCTTGTATTTCCTGTCACCTTTTCCTCAACAGGAAGTGAAGACCTACCCACAGCTTGCCTTCCTGTGAGGCCATGTCTTGAAAAGTAAAGGTACAGAAACTCTTCTTAATTTGGTTGTGTTGCACCTTCATATTTAATTAATATAAATTCACAAATCTAAAGAAAACAATTCTATGATAATATTTAGTGCAATCTTGTGTGAATAAATAATGGTTACCTCCTATTCCTATCACATGACTTTGGTCCTCATTCTAAGTGAAAATAAATGAAGATGATATCATATGGTTGAATTTGGATTCCATTTCTCCAGCAATTTCGATGACAAACGGTGACTGTTTCATTCTGTAAACAAATGGTCAAAAGATTTATTGTGTTGAATGACCATCTACTCTTGAGTAAGGATATTCTGGTTTTGACCAGCCTTGTGGCTTTGATTGCACTATGAAGCAAGAATCCAACAGTGGATGTTTCCCCAGAAATATATCTGAGAAGTTGCCATGTTGTGTTTGAACGTTTATAATGGAGTGGGTGGCCTTGAGGAGTGAGTGTGCATTAGGCTTGGAAAGATGAGCAAACACTGGTTTCAACTATGATTATTTAAGATCTAGACAAAGTAGAATAACAAAATTCCACTCTGGACAACCAAAATACAGACCGTAATAGTGGTTAATATGGTTTCAATTATTAAAGTGGTTCAGGAGAGACCAGGGGAAGGTGAGTGTGTTTATACCTAGAGAAAGTACAGACAGCTCATGGCTTCCCCTGCCAATGACATCAGAAGTCAAACTCATTCTGAAATGTTTCCTATATTTGGAAACAAGCATATTTGGCCCGATCTCTATAGAATTGGGCTGACGTCATACTTCTAAATAACAATATATCAGTAATTCAGAGAGTAAACAACTTGGTGTCTCAGTGCTGGAAATATCTCTTTCTCATTACACTGTTTTTGTGCCTACATGTGTGTTTGAGCCAAGACATCTGAACGCTATCCCACGGCCTCTCAGACATTTATCATTAACATAGCCAGCCATCACCTGTAGTCTAATCTATCAACACGATTACACAGAAGGACTGCTGTCTGTTTATGATTTCTTATCTATTCTTCTGTCCCGAAGTATATTTGTGTATATCCGGGTAGTCAGGGCTAATTGTATGAGGGGCTGCGTCACACAAAGAGAGGCCTGTGCTTGATATAAGCTACAAGGTCATATGTTCAGTGTAGATATATATATATATGAACATACATTAACAGGTAAGGTGTTTTAGGGCATATAAGTAGCTCATACACAGTGTTAAAACCCTCTTTGGTTTACACAAAGTCAGGGCAATAGAAATAGCAAAGTATTTGATTACTTCCATAAGTATGCATTGATGTATTAATCCTAATTGACAATGATATAGGTTTGGTGACCATTTTGTTCTTCTCACAAACGAGACTGTGGTTAATATAAGTTATATTTTTTGGCATCACAGTATGGTATTTTATTTTTTACCTTGTCAATGAACTGAAAATGTATCAGAAGGCATAGCTTTAATAAGGTTTTTGCATGAATATATGCATTATTGCGCCATCTTCAGTGTCAGTACAATAGCCATTCTCTTCCCAGCATGCATCTGTGTTTTGATTTAATAGCATTTTGTTACTGGGGTGAAAAGATGAAGATTGACATGTTATTTTCCAGTAAAACCAGCCTATGGCGCTACCTCTTGAAGTCCTGCCAGTGGTCAATTAAACCAGCAGTGCTAGCATATCGTGTTTTGAGGTTGGAAGGAAAAGTCCTTGTTTCATACAAAGGGGCCTTTGACTGTTGCTTAACGACTTCCCAGACTCTTAATTTATAACAGGCCTGCTGCTGGACAGCCGGTGTGGTTCTGGAGCTCCGGCTGTCTGGTTTCTATTGAGCAGCCTTGCAAGCTCAGGCACACATGCTAAACTGGGCTGTGAAGTCGCGCTCAGATAACTGAAGTGGAGATCTATAAGTCCACATTTTCAAATAACGTGTGTTGCAGTATTGAACAGCAACCTCATTGCCAGGTTGTTTTTAGGGGTGCATTGAGTTACAGTGATCATCTGCGGTCTGTGTGTTCACTTGTGGACCTTGGCTGCAGTACCAGAGAGTTGGACTTCTCCCCTCAGTCTGTAGTCTCAGTGCACTGAGGGACAGAGCAGCCATTGCCTGTTTATGTTACAGGGAACACTGGCTTGGAAACGGACTAGCCTGCCAGAGCCATTTTCTATCCCATCAGTCAAGGGTTTGTCTGTTTCTGTTTAGATTGTCAGTAGTCTAAACAGAGGACTGCTAGATATACCTGGTAGCTGCTACGTTTTTTGGCCGAATCCCAAATAAACGTTGGCAGTAAAGGCTTAATGGATGTCCTTTTTTACTATTTGTTTTAAGCTTGTGTGGCATGGAGAGATTTCTCAGTAGCGAGGTAGTGTGGCAGGACCCAGCGAATGGCGCCTCTGTTAATTTCAGGACTTTACGTCAACCAATACCTGTTGAACCTCATGACATGTCTCCCATTTTGACACCCGTGAATTATGTTTATTCAGTTGGGGGGGGGGGGGGGAATGTGCTTGTACCAAATAAAACATGTATATGAGTTTTCTGTCCAAGGCCTGACCTGAAAGACAAAAAAGACACAATATACAAAAAATACTCAGAGAATGGAGTGCATGAAGAGATTAATCAGGAGGCTGTTAAAGGTTACACACTGCCTGCACATACCAGCTGGTCTGTGGTCTACATATGTGTGGTCACTATATGTATTTGCAGGAGTCCCTCAGCATATAAATATAACTGTGAGAATAAGTACTGTATCCTAGTCTGTCATTACTGATCACTGTAAATCAAACTAGAAACCCAAGGCTATAAGCAGCACATCATGTTAAGAAAAACAATACTTGATGTTTGAGTTTTATCCACCAGTAGTTTGATCTCACCCCTGAATTACTTATAACAACCAGCACTCATTATCAGTTAGCTGAACATTGTAAAAGAGGGGACCCCCTCAATAGCTCAGACAAATAGAAACTTGGTCATATAAACCACAAAGAACCTTGCTCTCTATGTGAGGGTCAATACAACAACTTACACTGATCAGCCATAGGTCCCCCTTTTGCAGCCAAAACAGCCCTGACCCGTCGAGGCATGGACTCCACTAGACCTCTGAAGGTGTGCTGTGGTATCTGGCACCAAGATGTTAGCAGCAGATCCTTTAAGTCCTGTAAGTTGCGAGGTGGGGCCTCCATGGATCGGACTTGTTTGTCCAGCACATCCCACGGATGCTCGATTGGATTGAGATCTGGGGAGTTTGGAGGCCAAGTCAACACCTTGAACTCGTGATTCATCAGACCAGGCCACCTTCTTCCATTGCTCCGTGGTCCAGTTCTGATGCTCACGTGCCCATTGTAGGTGCTTTCGGCAGTGGACAGGGGTCAGCATGGGCACCCTGACTGGTCTGCGGCTACGCAGCCCCATACGCAACAAACTGCGATGCACTGTGTGTTCTGACACCTTTCTATCAGAACCAGCATTCACTTTTTCAGCAATCTAAGCTACAGTAGCTCGTCTGTTGGATCAGACCACACGGGCCAGCCTTCGCTCCCCACGTGCATCAATGAGCCTTGGCCGCCCATGACCCTGTCGCCGGTTCACTGCTTTTCCTTCCTTGGACCACTTTTGATAGGTACTGACCACTGCAGACCGGGAACACCCCACAAGAGCTGCAATTTTGGAGGTGCTCTGACCCAGTCGTCTAGCCATCACAATTTGGCCCTTGTCAAAGTCGCTCAGATCCTTACGCTTGCCCATTTTTCCTGCTTCTAACATATGCCTAATATATCCCACCCACTGACAGGTGCCATGATGACGAGATTGTCAGTGTTATTCACTTCACCTGTCAGTGGTCATAATGTTATAGCTGATCGGTGTAGATTTGTGCAAGAGTGATCAATTCTTAGAAAAATCATGTTTTGGAAAAAGAGAGAAAATTACTTCTATGCCTTGGGAAAATATAGTTTCCACTTATTTAATAGTCTTCATCATTTTTTTTTAAATGAAAACATTCTATGATGAGATTATATAACATTTAAATGAAAATTTCTTAAAAAGAAAGTGACCCAAAAAGGTAATTTTTTCTGCTCCCAGCTCACACCATGACAAACAGTCAAAAACACACACACCCACACACACACTAACTTAAATCTGCCTCAATACTACCTTCAGTTTAGTCAGTTGGATTCATTTTATATCTTGTCACTATGACAAAATGTTTCTTTTGTAAATAAGTAATCTACTGATCAATATTTATTGAACTAAATGAATAACATTATTTCAAATGAAGGCTGTGTGTTCTTATGACTACAACCTATGACTAATGCCTGACACTGGTGGCAGGACAATAAGAGCACACTGGCTGAGCAATCCTGCTCTCTTGGAAACCAGGAGTTTCTAGTTAAAGTCCAAAGTGGGGTCCCTCCCGGCTGTGAAACCGAGTTCGCAGTTACAGCTGTTCTCTGAGCCTGCTTTTCCCCGCCTGTGGCTACGGCAGTGTGAGAGGGAGCCGGTGTGAAGTTTAGTGCTAGGCTTTGCTGAATTAGCTGTTGTGAAGCCACAGCAAAGAGAAGGGAATTCCCCGTCATGATGCAATATCTTCTGATGCAATTGCTCTCAGTCTTGGTGAACTGGATTACCTTAATTGGTAATGTGTCTGAGCTGCCTCATGCCTCAGATGTTTTGTAAATACTGTAGTTGATACATTAATATTGAGTATTATGGCCAGTAGTTTTAAATACTAAAATACCAAAACAGCTTATTTCAGAACTGTATATATTTGGGTTAGTCTTAGTGCATACTTTCTCAATCCCTTGTTAACTTTGTTAGTCTCTAACCGTGTTCTTAATAGTTTCAGATATGAGCCTTCCTTTCTGTTTTGCATATGGATTAAATAGGATTACAGATTGCGTCTTTACATTCTTTGGTAACAATGGAACACAACCAGAAACATCTCGGCCGTACTGTATATGCATTGCATTATATATTGTATTAGTGTACAGTACACTATATTGGGATAAAATTCATAGGTTTCTCTATGGCAAGAAATTAGACAGTAAAACATTATTTCTATATAGTATATGTATATTATAATGATGTGTAACAAGCATTTCATCAAAACTTGCAGGAAGTAGCTATATAGTCATATGAATGCATTTTGGCTGACCCCTATGACACACTTTTTAGTTAATGTGTCCGTGCATGACACTGTTTAATCCAGTGTGACATTCTTTGCTCCGATATGCCATTTTCGATTGCCATGACGTTTTTCGTAGACATAGGACACTTTATTTAGTCCAGTATGCTATTCTTTGTTCTTTGTTAATTATAATATATGAGTTGAATAAAGTGTAATATTTCAAGAAAAATCTCAAAGGGCAGTGAATAGACTCTCAGTGAGCAAAGAACACCTTTCTGCCAATGAATGTTACTTCTTAAAGTAATTCTGAAGTGTCACCAAGAAAAATAAAATCATGCAAATCCCTGTCATTCCACATAAACCCAGATTACAGTGGTTTAATATATGTGAAATGCATGTACTCCCTTGTGCTGCATGTAACTAAAGCAAATTTCCATTTCTATATTACAAAACACACGTGTGCAGAGGATTTCTGCAATGTTTCTATGACGTTCCTGTCAGGCCAGGAATTGAGTTCGGCAAGAGATTTTGGCATCAGTTTCTCCTCAAAAATGGTTCTGTCATTAAACTATGTTTTTGAGACACTGCCTTGTACACTTAAAGTTATTATGACATGAATTGTGTGTACATTTAAATTTCACCTTTTATGATTATGTCAACCAGGTCTTTCTTCTAAAAAACAAATACCTGCATATACTGCGTTACCATGCGTCAGATACCAAAATATGCTTCATGTGTGCCACAGAATCCAGGCTACTGTTGCTTTATGCGAAAAAAAAAGACTGTCATAAAAGCTGGTTTAGGCAGCTCGGAATTAACCAAGAGCCTCCCCTGATTCAGGAATTCAAACCTGCAATTGTATCCACCTTGAAGACAAGCGCTGGAATTGGTGGGAACGTCCTCACTCCACCCCCAGAGCCAGGGTGGGCCCTGCGCCTCGACACTTACGGTAAAGCGAGCAGGGCGGACCTTGTTCGGGAAACCTTGTGTGGTTTCTGTTTGTGCTCTGTTCTTTGTTTGGCTGTTTCCACGTTTAATATGGAAAGCTGGAGCCATGCCACTTCAAACAAACCAGGTGCTTTGATCAGATTACACATATTAACTCGGCCACGGGTTTGCGCTTGTGGAGGTGAAGTCAGGGGGTTATGCTCATCTGCAGCCCAGGAATGCCTGAGAAAGGCGGGGCTAGATGTTTTTTAAAATTTGTTATGAAGTGCTGAAGTTTAGAACAGTCTCTTTTGTATACCTGATCTGTCCTTATGTATGAATTAATCTGTTTCTCCCCATCATTGAACTGCAGTGGATTAATAAGATTTAATTTTAAGGACACTGTTCAATTTTACATCAACATTTGTATATTAATGAGGACAAGCAGCTGCTTTTGCTTGGATTATTTGAATGATTAAAATCTTCTAATAATGCTGAATCAAAATTAAATGGTTAAACACCAAGCTGGGGGAATTATTTAACAGAAAAAATGTGTGTAACTTTTTCATTGACATTTTGCTTTGTTGTGGAGGAGAGTGTTTTGCGACAGATTAGACATTCCAAGCATGCTGGGAAGGACTGTGCCGTCAAGGTGTCCCAATTCAGATGAAAAACTCAATTCCACACTAATTCTGCAGGCAGACAATGTTATCATCATTATAAGTATCTGATAAATATTAGTAGTACATGGTGTGACTGAGAAAACCTTGCTTTCTACGCCTATAAGTAAAATTCTTATGATGCTGTTAAGCAATAAATGGTAGTGTGGAATGGATAAGGGGAACTTGTAACTGAAGCAGCCCTGTTTACTCTGCTGGGGCATTTTAAGACCAAGATATTTCTTTCAGCTTTCAGTCAGTCCGTGGACTGAAACAGCGGTGCAATAAGAGCTTGTTGTAATGATCCACTTGAGCATTTTCATGAATCCAAGAGCTGGTTGGCATGGCAGCAAGACGTCACTGGTGCAAATGATAACGGTGTATTCTTACATTACAATATTTTTTTCCCATCAAATGATTTGATTATTATAACGATTATTATTGATATTAGTCTGTATGTGAGAACATGCAGTCTTGTTCTCTTGCAAGATCTTTTTTAGTGAGAACATGCAGTCTTGTTCTAAACATCGTTAGAAACATATGGTTACATACATTTGTCAATTCCCTATAAGTATCCTTATTCTATATTCCATAAAGACTTTTTAAAATTACTACTACTACTAATAATAATAAACACTCCTCACATTATTATTATTGTCATTATTATATATCATAGTACAAGCATTGTGTTTGAATGTTTCAAAACTACAGGCCAATACAAATATGGTATTAGAATATATCAAATAAACATGAATTATGACCCATTACTATTATTTAACTTTTGTGATGTTGATTTGCTGAGTCTGATTGGGTTATGAGTCATGAGACAAGTGCCCAATTACACAGGCTGAAGTCTTTATCTTATGCATTTCTCTCTTTTTTTCTTTAAATGTATTTCTGCTCTTTTCTATCTGCATCTTCAATGTCTGTACCTTTCAGAATGTGCTGTGTTGTTTTTCTGTTAATGTTACATGTCTCATTTGCTGCTTGGATACTTCATTGGTCTGCTTATGCTCTGAATCACGCCCTGACAGTTTTATTTCAGCAACAAGCAAGGTAGCTGGGTGGCAGCACCATATTGGAGTGAATTGCACAGCACCAAGTTTCCATAAATTGTGCAATATCAACACATTTAAGAACTGCGCTCTGAAATGCGTGGGCTTTGGTTCCAGCACATTGCTTTTACACAAAATTAAAAAAACAAATAAACAGAGAAGAGCTAGAATACATAACATAAATCAAACTTACAACATAAAAAGGCTTTACATCAGAAGAATAACTATCCTTTTAAACTTCACTCACTGTCTTCAATCTATAGCAATCTTCATGCTCCTTTCAAGCAGTCCAGAAATTCAACTTCTAAGGCACATGAAAGCACAAACTCCTGTTTCTGGCTGGCCTGTTTTCTTCTGGTATAACAGAAACGCTGCCTCTTCCTGAAAGGCTTATTCATGTGAAAGGCCTTATGTAAGACTGAGTGATTGTATATCGGTCAGATTGTATAGGCCTATACATGATTCAGCCCTAGAAGGGATACTTAGTGTAGCCTGTGTATTTTGTAAGGCTGAGAAAGGGAAATGATTTCTGTTTGTTTATTTGTTTTTGCATCACTACACATAGGGGGATTAAATTCTACCTCTCATCTTCCAATCTACCCTCATCAGGATAAGCGGTTTCGAAAAATGGATGGATGGATCTTCCAATCTGACCAGAACCTGGAACTCTTCCACAACGAAGTGATCCTGGTTGATATAATAGTGGCTTTTGTGGCTGTGCGTTGTTAGGCGTAAGACGGATCTAGCAGCATGACTAAGACGTGGACCAAAACTAATTTTTGGAATTGTTGTCTAAAAGCGACATGGATTCACATTCCTGTTATGTCCAGAATGGGCAAGCAGAGGGTAAAGGCTGAGTTGTGGTGTTGCAGTGTGCAGGTGTTTAATGGTGGTCTTCTGCTTGTGGTTTGCTTGAAGTTGTGTAACTACCTTTTTTTTTTTCTTTTTCTATCACGGAAATTCACCACACAGGCTTTTTTACATTGTTACTTCTGAAATTGATCTACAAAATTACAAATAATCATTTTTTTAAAGAACAAATCTACATCACAAAGAGTCGTTTGTTTTCATGTATTTAAAAATGGACTGAAACTTCTAGTGTGTGTCTCTCTTTGGAACAAAATCATGGAATTTTGTTTTGGCAAAGATGGAAAATACCTGCTTTGTTTATACAACCAAGAGCTGCCTGTTCAGTGACCTAAGTGGGGTTACTCGTAATCCAAGAAAAATACAAACTGGCATCATACTCAGTAAGGTCTGTGGTAGAAGGCTTGGGTTTTGATCACAGCTAGGAATCGCTTGTTACATGCATATTATAGCCTTTGGGTGATTAAAAAACTCATCACCCGTCTTGCAACATAGCAAAGTATTATACAATTTGTGATATTATATGACACACAATTTAAGGAACATTCTCTATTTCACAAGAACTTTCTTGGTGGTGTCAGAGTGCTGCTGCAGAGCTGTCACGTTCGTCAGCATGTGACAGCGCAGGTCACAGCTCTCTGCAGTGTCAGAGCATGGGCTGCAGGTTCAGTGAAGAGCCCTGAGCGTATTGTGGAGAGGCCTTGATTCTCCTCACATTCAGATTCCACAGCTAAGCCATGATGTGTATGTATACAGTGCATCCGGAAAGTATTCACAGCACTTCACTTTTTCCACATTTTGTTATGTTACAGCCTTATTCCAAAATGGATTAAATTCATTATTCTCCTCAAAATTCTAGCAAACTGAGCAATCGGGGGAGAAGGGCCTTAGTCAGGGAGGTGACCAAAAACCCGATGGTCACTCTGACAGAGCTCCAGCATGTCTCTGTGGAGAGAGGAGAACCTTCCAGAAGAACAACCATCTCTGCAGCACTCCACCAATCAGGCCTGTATGGTAGAGAGGCCAGACGGAAGCCACTCCTCAGTAAAAGGCACATGACAGCCCGCCTGGAGTTTGCCAAAAGACACCTGAAGGACTCTCAGATTATGAGAAACAAAGATTGAACTCTTTGGCCTGAATGGCAAGCGTCATGTCTGGAGGAAACCAGGCACCGCTCGTCACCTGGCCAATACCATCCCTACAGTGAAGCATGGTGGTGGCAGCATCATGCTGTGGGGATGTTTTTCAGCAGCAGGAACTGGGAGACTAGTCAGGATCGAGGGAAAGATGAATGCAGCAATGTACAGAGACATCCGTGATGAAAACCTGCTCCAGAGCTCTGGACCTCAGACTGGGGTGAAGGTTCATCTTCCAACAGGACAACGACCCTAAGCACACAGCCAAGATAACAAAGGAGTGGCTACAGGACAACTCTGTGAATGTCCTTGAGTGGCCCAGCCAGAGCCCAGACTTGAACCCAACTGAACATCTCTGGAGAGATCTGAAAATGGCTGTGCACCGACGCTCCCCATCCAACCTGATGGAGCTTGAGAGGTCCTGCAAAGAAGAAAGGGAGAAACTGCCCAAAAATAGCTTGTAGCATCATACTCAAAAAGACTTGAGGCTGTAATTGCTGCCAAAGGTGTACATGTACATGTGCTTTTTTTTGTTTTTTATTTTTAATACATTTGCAAAGATTTCAAATAAACTTCTTTCACGTTGTCATTATGGGGTTATTGTTTGTAGAATTCTGAGGAAAATTATGAATTTAATCCATTAAATAGAATAAGGCTGTAACATAACAAGATGTGGAAAAAGTGAAGTGCTGTGAATACTTCCGGATGCACTGTGTATATGTGTGTGTGTGTGTGTGTGTATGTATATATATATATATATATATATATAAAACACAGAAAGCCATTCATTCTGTTATATATATATATATATATATATACATCAACTGTTTGTTTTCCCATTCATAATATTTGAAACAAGTAAAGATGCTTGCATATACTGTTTGTCTCTTCTAACATGTGATACTACATAAGCAGCAGCTGTCACCTCCCAGTCATGCAGGTGCTGTCCCAGCAACAGAGTTCACTGTTGTGCAGTGAGGTGTGGGTTTACCTAATAGGGACATATGTAGAGAGTTTATTATATGTCTTTAAGGTAATAAAATTGCACAGGGTAGTATAGCCACGCCATTAAGACAATAACCTCTGTGTGAGTACATTCCCAGGTCCCATCAACTAAAATCTTGCAGAAACCCTGAACAAACAAACAAACAAACATTGTTTCTCTTGAATTCCTTGGCTAGAATGAATGAGTGTCTGGTAGGTGGAGGGCTGTCTGGAGGATGACAGATTGCCTGTTGTGTACCTGGGATTCAGATTTTGATAAGGCTTCTTATGGAAAGGAAACACATGACCAAGGAATACGTTTGTCATTGGCACACCTTGTTTTATTATGCCCTATCTGTGAACTGCGTTATTAAATGTCTGTGACATCAGTGAACATATTACACTGAGCATGTGTGTGAAATTGTTGACCTATTAATCAGTAGGTTAGTAGAGTTTTTTTTTCTGTTAATATACTTTAATTTGCCGATCTTATTTTCCCTTTTTTAATTTGAAATAAAAGAGGGTGAGATATATTATGAGATGTGAGGTGTCAATGTGAGATTTGCACACATGCAAACAAGTACTTCTGAACCCACACTGGCCAGGGATGTTGGTCGTTTGCAGCCGTCTATAACTGTCTTTTTCCCTCCCCACTAAACACCACTGTCAACAGTCAATCCAGTATGTGAGACAGGCTGAGGGCGAAAGCAGTAGATCCACATTCCATTTTAAACTAATTCTTGACTTGACCCCGGATTGAGAGGAAGACTCATATTGTGGTGCACACATTTACAAAAAATGTGTTTTCCCTGGTTTGTTGATAAATAACATATACCCAAAACAGGGAAACGAAACATTGAAAGATTCTCTGCAATCTGAGATACGGCTGAGATAATTACTGCTTTTAATACACTAATAGGGCATCAGCCCTTAATATAGAAACTATTATCCTGGTTTCCTTTTGCTAGGTCCCATATTGCCTGATCTAAGTCAAGGTAATTGCACAGGAAGCAATGAGAATGGGAGAAAATAGCAATTTGGGATAATGATGATAAAATCTGAACTCTTACCCAGAGAAGTTGATGTCAGAGACGCTTTTTTTGGTCTGTCTGATTCACGTGGAGAGGATTATTTTTGCAGCACTGTTCCCAGTGCATGAACTTGGGTGGTGAATGTATCTTAAGGACTTGAGTGAACTGCCATTGACATAATTGAGTTTATAAACTGAAGTTCATGAGGAGGACAACCCCAATCTCATGCTACGAATAGCATACATATACCTATCTGGCAACACACACACTTTCCCAGCATTGATTGCTTCGCATCCCTCCTCCAGCCTAGACACTGTCCCTACCCAGCAGCTCCTTGTCTTATTCAATCTAGTGGGGGGGGTTACTCATGGCCTGGTCATTGTTGCCTTAGTCAAGCAAGTCAAAGCCAAAATAAATTGTATTTACCTTTTACTATATAGATCTATTGGGTTTGTCTGAACCCCTGAAACCATATAAACAGGTGACTTTCAAGACTAATGGTTTAACCTTTTCTATTATTTGTTCTTACAAAATGATTTGTTAAGTATATTGATCATTTTTAATAATGCACTACATTATCTATAGGGAGGTGAAGATGTCTCAGATGCAAATACATTTAGCCCCTTCTGGGAATTTGTGACATGACAATCATGAAAGACTGCGACACCCCGGAGTGGCTTATCTGACCGCACAGCCCTGCCTCGAGTGAGTCTAAATGACTAATCGTCTCTAAACGAGATCAGCCTACATTTGCCTTCCATTTAATGGTGGCAATGTCCAACCCTGTCTGGTGGGAGTCACAAAGAGTATTGTCCCTACTGGCACAGTTTTGCTTTAGCTATGCTTTGTCATTATCTTCTCCCGGCATCATTCCTGCTTCCCTGGAACTGTATAGTTTATGGCTGCTTTTATTCAGTTACACATAAACAAAAACTGTAATCTGTATTATCTTTTAACTGTATGTACTATAGGGTGTAGTATACTGTACTGTATGCAGAGTTGTGAAACCATTTTATGAGTTGCATGACCTATAATAAAAGTTAACTGCTATAACTCATTCATATATCAATTTCAAAATGACTTTGTGTTGTCGTTAAATTGGTAGTTGGCAGTTGAATGAGCTAGTGATTTGTTTAATGGCTGAAAATAATTAAATCAAATGAAAACGACGCTAAAAGCCACTACTGCATTACAATGTTCAGAAACGTCCAATATAATGACTCTTATAATATTAATAATGTTAGACCAAGACTGAGAGAAAGACATGTGAAAGCGTAAAAGTAATTTTCATAACTATTTCATATTATACCACGCAATGAATGTTCAGAAGTATGAGAAATAATAGTTAAGGCAAAATAAAACGTGGATGCATAATATAAATAAATACTGTAAGAGATAAAACTGTTTGCTTTTGTTGGTATCACACCATATGTGTTTTTTGTTGATGAGGTGAGTAAGGAGTGATTGTGTGTGTTGCCAGTAAAACATTATTAGACCTAGAGAATAGTTATTAAACTGAACTGGATAGGTGCCAGCACCGCATAGTGGTGTTCTTACTCAGGGATGGGAGTGCTGGCTCAATGACGTACATTGGGATGCCATGGGCAGTTTCACAGGTAACCACTTGCAGATGTGGTTGGCTGTTGCTGGTGTCAAGAATGCAATTCAGATTCACCCTACAGCAGTTCAGGGTGCTATTCTTGAAACTGAGACACGGATTAGTGAAGGGAGAAAACAACACTGCATTTACAAAGAAAATGTAACTCAAGCTTAAGAGCAAAGCGGTCCACCCAATGTGAGTCAATTAACACTGCTCTCGTCACATTGATAATCTGGCGATAACACCAATGTACGCAGACAGTGTTTTATTTGCACCTGAAAACAGCCCTTCTTTGAACAACGTAATATTAAACCATCATTTTCGAAATAATGATTATGTAAAAAATGCATTTCAAGTAATTTTAGCTTTTATTAGATGTTAAAATTGAGAATCAGCTGTCGAAATTGAAGCACTTCAATTAGTTTAATTTGGCTACTTATTATAATTTGCTCTAATGTAGTGACACGTCTCTAAGGCACACAATCCACAGGTCCATGCCTTTGTGTAAAACTAATAAAAACCTAAAACCTTTTCCATAATTTCCTAATTTGTTAGGTTGTTATCTGAAAGATCAAAATTTTAATTACTTTAAATCTAACCTACTGATAAAAGCTGTACCCCAGGTTTGCAGTGTAGTATGTGATTGTGGCTAATATTATCCTGGGAAAGGGTGAGGAAAGCTTAATGGATGCTTCAGGTACTATTGTGCAGGATAGTTAATGAATAAACATCTGTAAGACATTAAACTGGGGCCATGTCTTAAGCTAATGCAATGAATGCACAATTCAAGATAGACTATTATTTTTCTGTCAGTCAGGACAACTCAAGCAATAATGTGAAGTTTATTATCAATGTGTGACAATGGTTTTACATGGTCTTGTGGCTTTGGCCTCCACCTTCAAGGAAGGCCTGTAAAAGCAGATCTCAACTGGGTGGATCAATGGCAACTGTAGGGATTGGTATGCAAGACAATGAGACCATGATTATAATAATGTATTTATTACACACAGGGTCAAAATATTGTCCTTAGAGTTCTCAAATAAAACATTTCACCTTGGAATAACAAGAAATAATTGCAGATGTTACTCTCAGACTCTAAGAATAGATCAAAGCAAGATAAAAGCCAACTCGGACAATAACAGCCATATGAAACAAGGACTGCACGTGCACCTGTGATAAAACAATACAATTCAGACATAAAAACTTAAACCAAAGAGCGCCTGAGGTGGGAGCAGTGTAAAATTAATAATATCCATGGATTGGTGCTAAACCACAGAACTCACCAACCGGACTCAAAAATATGCAACAGTCTCATGTAATAGTCGCTCTCCTTTAATGCAGCAGACAAACAGTTTATCTCTCTGTGTAGCTGACGACCGACACGTTCTCCCAGCTCAGCTGTTCCTGTACAGCACCCCCGCCTTGTACACAGCGGTGTCCACTTTTTAAAAGACACCGCACTCATCTTCCCGCGCAGAGACGGACAGGAGGACCAACGGACAAGAAGTGCGTCGGGGCTCCAAGGCAACAGATCATCCGCAATCTTGTGTGCAAAACAAGACATGCTGTCAGTTATGCGGCCAGGGAGATCAATAACAGATCAAAGCAGTCAGGGAAAGTTAAATATAGAAATAAAAAATACCCTTGATACACCATCACAGAACCGAAAGTGAATTGTGATGTTTAACCATCTTTGAAATATTTCTACATGTTCTAAACATGTTTTCTGAACATATCTGATAGATTTGCTTTTTTTTTGCTCCATAATTCCCTCCTCTTCCCACAGAGGTGTCTTATGATGACAGGTCTGCAGCACCACTCTGAATGGGAGTTTGAAATGTACTTATGCTGTCAGTCTCAAAACTTGGGGGGTCTTTACATACAATTTTGCAGTGGGAGATCCTAAGTGATGTGCCCACAGTACATTTCTCTTTTTGTACGTCAATTGCCTGCTGCAGTACGTGTGTGAAACTCGCTGTTCAGTACTGAGTGCCCCAGCAGGAAGCTTTTAGATCAATATCTTGAATTTGACGTTTTTGGTGTCTATAGCTCGACACTGCATATACAAGAATTGAGGTCTCTCTAACTCCCTTTAACTGCTCTTTTATTCTTTACATATCTTCAATTTAGTTGTTGTTGTTATTATTATTATTATTAAAATGTATTATTGTATTCATTAATAATTGTTTTAATAATAATGATTAATTTAATAATTGTAAATTGTTCTATAAGAAAAATAAACCCATAAATAATGTCAGTTTTACAGCGTGAACATTAGTGTTTGGTTTTGTAAGGAGAAGAAAATCTGGATTTCTTAAAGGGTTGTAAATATATGTGTGTGACATATTGTCATTACTCATGTATGGTATTGTATTGTAAATTAACAGAGGCTTATTACTTGTTGTTCAGATTTACATATTTTATTTCCAGCTCAGTCATTATGTGAGTAAAGCCAACACCAACAAGTTACCCAAGGTGAGGCCCCCCAAGGCAAAGATAGTATTCAGGTAACACCGTATCACAAAATTGCAAAACCGCCATCAGCATTTCTGTCCTTCAGATCTTGCTGTTCTGTTTTTCGCTAAGTGAGATCAGTGTCTTGTAAGGCTGAGAAAGGGAAATGATTTCTGTTTGTTTATTTGTTTTTGCATCACTACACATAGGGGAATTAAGTTCTATCTCTCATCTTCCAATCTGACCAGAACCTGGAACTCTTCCACATTGAAGTGATCCTGGTTGATATAATAGTGGCTTTTGTGGCTGTGCGTTGTTAGGCGTAAGACAGATCTAGCAGCATGACTGAGACGTGGACCAAAACTAATTTTTGGAATTGTTGTCTAAAAGCGACATGGATTCACATTCCTGTTATGTCCAGAAAGGGCAAGCAGAGGGTAAAGGCTGAGTTGTGGTGTTGCAGTGTGCAGGTGTTTAATGGTGGTCTTCTGCTTGTGGTTTGCTTGAAGTTGTGTAACTACCTTTTTTTTTTTTTTTTCTATCACGGAAATTCACCACACAGGCTTTTTTACATTGTTACTTCTGAAATTGATCTACAAAATTACAAATAATCATTTTTTTAAAGAACAAATCTACATCACAAAGAGTCGTTTGTTTTCATGTATTTAAAAATAGACTGAAACTTCTAGTGTGTGTCTCTCTTTGGAACAAAATCATGGAATTTTGTTTTGGCAAAGATGGAAAATACCTGCTTTGTTTATACAACCAAGAGCTGCCTGTTCAGTGACCTAAGTGGGGTTACTCGTAATCCAAGAAAAATACAAACTGGCATCATACTCAGTAAGGTCTGTGGTAGAAGGCTTGGGTTTTGATCACAGCTAGGAATCGCTTGATACATGCATATTATAGCCTTTGGGTGATTAAAAAACTCATCACCCGTCTTGCAACATAGCAAAGTATTATACAATTTGTGATATTATATGACACACAATTTAAGGAACATTCTCTATTTCACAAGAACTTTCTTGGTGGTGTCAGAGTGCTGCTGCAAGGCTGTCATGTTCGTCAGCGTGTGACAGCGCAGGTCACAGCTCTCTGCAGTGTCAGAGCATGGGCTGCAGGTTCAGTGAAGAGCCCTGAGCGTATTGTGGAGAGGCCTTGATTCTTGATTCTCCTCACATTCAGATTATACACACACATATCATGGTTTAGCAGTGTAATTTTCTGTTTTTCACGAAACGAGATCAATGTCTTGACATATGTCCTGTTACTATGAATGAAACAAAGCGATTATAAAGTTCTTCAAGATAATCTCATAGGAATCATTATGGGTGATGATTTCCCGGAAATGAATGGGTTTCAACTGCTTTGCCCTCGTACTGCACATCACTGCTGCAGGAGAAGGGGCTTATTAAGATATCCTTAAAATGACTCACGGTTGTTGTTTTCTGCCTATTTTAAGCCATACTGCTCTTTTAGGAATTTACACTCGAAACAGCTCCTCTGCCTGAGAATAATGAATCGCTGAAACGCAGTGGTTTTCTCTCTGGAACAAAATAATAAGGAAGTGAAGCTGCTGGAAAAGAACATTAAAAGCATTAAGAGAACGCAGCAGAGTGCACTGAGACAGGGCTCTAATGGACTCCAGGTGGAAAGGAAAAGGAGCAGTCAAAACTGACATTATTACACCTGGAGGTGAGGAGACAGAAAGGCTGAAAACAGGAGCTTCACATTGACTGCTCAGTTGCTCAGTTGCACCTCAACAGGTTTAGCTGTTAAACAGACTTGTGTGCCCCCAATGCGATTAATATATCTGGGAGTGATCTGATATCTGCTGAAGGGGCAGCTCACTGTTTTGACAATGGCCAATGTCCAAGACTGAAACGAAAACTAAAACTGTTATATGTCTGTCCAGGTGTTAAGGCATCGTAAGACTTTGACAGCAGCCAAGGTGAAAGTGACACAAAGCTGGTATATGTGTCTAATGTGACTAATGTGTTTCTCGTCTTGTGTGGCGCTCTTGTAGCAAAACAAGAACAGAGTGTTGTCCTTATTCGTATGACTGGTTTCACAGTTCTGGATTAGCACTTGTCTTGGAATACTAGACTTAGCAGAGCAGCTGGTATTAAAGGGCAAGGAGTGGGTTTGCTGGGTCTTTTACACACCAGATTGTACCAGATTGGCTGTCATTTAATATCTGTGCTGTATATGTTGATTGTCAAATGAGTGGCCCTGTGCAGAGGACACAAACTGGTGCAGGGCCGGAGAACTAGCAAGGGCCGGCTAGCAAGCCTCACGTGTCTTTGTTTTTATTTCATGCATACCAAGATTTGCTCATATTCCCTATTAACATGAATCAGCCGTTAATAACTGCCAGACAACGACCTTGTGAATACAGGCAGATTATGCATTATTCATAATGATACTGTCCAGGCAGTTAAACATATGGAATGATGACGCATCACACCACATTTATGGTTGAGGTGGTAATATTCGGTCAAAAAGACAAATGCAGTCTCTATTTTGCATGCTTTGTAAAATTGTTTAGCCCCAGTAGGTTTTTTAGAGTGTGAACACTGTTAAAAGATCCCTGTGACCTTCTGGTTACAATCGTCGCATCCTCTTCGGATCGGGACAGAGGTTGAGGTTTGCTGTAGAACAATATATATTATGATGAAACGTTAAAAATGTTTGTTACTAGCCTATTGAAACGGAAAAGGACTGCGATAGAGAGGAAGGCTGGAGAATGTGTGAGGTGATTGATGTCATGTAGTCATTGTACTCGGATCTGTATTTATCTCTCAGTAACCCCATTATCAGCCATGTAATCAACAGAGACTTGGTGCTGCTTGTCAGCTGTTTATGACAGGCCGGCCTTCACCTCTGAGCTCTAAGGCCACCGTGATTTACAGAGAACAGAATTAATGTTTCATTTATGAGCAGCTCAAACCACTTCCTGCAATGCGGAGGACTTTCACGTATTTAATTTGTGTCTTATCTGCCACTGGTACCACAGCTGTGCCTTTTTCATTTCTTCATTTCGAATTTACATCTCATTTTTCAAGCTCTGCCTTAACCTTAACCCACCTGCTTTCTGTGGTGCGCGGATCTTTGTTAATCATCTGTGAAAAACGTACAGTAGCGGCAAAACATGCGCCATGGCGCACCATGCTTCATTCCCTGTCCATTCCATGTTGTTTCCAGGGAGAGTGACACCACGAGGAGGTCAATGATGTGACTTGTAGTCATGCCCAGAGAAAATACATCACTTTGGGTTTGATTCACTGCCCCGCCATTATCTACGGAAGGACGATGTGATGGAGTTGGTTTCGTCCAACATGTGTCGTCAGCCCCCACTGTAGAGCTTCTGGTACAGTCCAAACATCCTGTGATTATTACTGACCCGATCAGGTGACTAAAATTAAGAGCTGGACAGGGAATAGGATTTAGAGAGTGGTCAGATTTTCTGCGAGTCAGGAAATTAGAAGAGACTCTGAAGTAGCCTGTGCATGAGTAACCAGTAACCATTCCTCTATTACTGTACTGACCTCATTACTCCTCGAAATTATTCTCCTTGTAGGTTTGCTCCCAACACTTTCCAGGAGTTTAACGTCTAATTCCTGGAAACTGTGGGGAAATTATAAGCTGTTGGCAAACCCCTACTTATTAGGACCTCAAATGCAATTCTTCAGATTAGGATATAGAGTTACCAGTGCAATATTCCTTTGAAAATCTGGATTAGTGGATGAAAATAAAAAGCACAGAGAAAGAAGTTAACACCCTTAATGGTAAATGCAAAGTTGACCACGGCTTGAAAGACCACACTGCGCAAAACAAGCTGTGCTTTGTACGTGCAGACCTCAGTAGTCAATTAACCTATCAGTCTGCTGTCAGTTCGCAGGAGAAGACACGTGGGCCTTTACTGTTCCTTCTGTTTACTTAGCAGCCGCAGCGTAGGCGTCGCTATCTGACTTACAAATCTATTCAAATAATGACCCTGAGGGATTTAATGGAACACTGGTTAAATCAGGAGGTCAGACCCATAGGCTCAGTGCGCTCGGTACATACTCTGCCCACTGTCATTATGCGCTCACCTTTGGCCCTGGCGATTGGAGAATGTCGGCTGGTTTATGAGGGGAATGTAAAACACTGAGCTGGTTGGCCTGTATATTCATCAACGTGACTTTTAATGCATTCTATGCAGAGCCATCCTACTCTTTCTCTTAATTTAATTGTATGTATTTATTCCATCTGGTATTAGTCCTTCATGAGCTGAAGGTAACCTTTATGAGACCTTCGATACCTGTTTTCTGCTTCTTATTTATTTAGATTATTTTATTTTATTTCACACATTTTCTGGATAATCACCTTACAGTGTTGTTATTCAAATGTGGGCTCAGCTTGTGACACTTGAGCTGTTTAGAGTCCTGTTTAAAGGTAATTGTACATTCTGCTGGGGTTGTCGGGGCACCTGGTCTATTTCCTGGGTGGGTCTGTGTTGAAGGCACTAATGTGTGTGTCTGTGTTTAGATCCATGGCTAGGAAACATAGCTGTGGCCATACTACATAATGTTTCCATTGAGATTTCAGCTGCCCAGAGTGAAGAATAAGCACATTTTCTGAATGCGTTTTCTGGATATAAGTTTTAAGCATTATATGAATCAGGACTGAAACGCGGTCAGAATAAACCAGCATAAAAGTTTATTTTGACACAACATGGTCCTCTTGGCTTCACCTAGCTGGCACTCATTATATTGAGTGTTTATAAAACGTGGTTTCTAATAAAATGAAATACAAATCTATCTTCATTTTTTTATCAAAATAAACCAAAATGTTCTCATGTTCAAAGTGTAAACACTATTTACGATAAGATCAATCTGAAAAAACAACTCGCCAGTGGAAAAAAAAAATCCAATGTCAGTCATTCTCTGTTTACCTGCCAAACATTGTGAAATCCAAACCTATGTGTATACAGATCTTCTCATATTAAAGCAGCGTGTCACTCAGTGTTCAGGCATGCTAAATGACATGTAGGTTAATTTCTTCCATAGTGAAAACCAAATATTTGAAAGATGACCCCTCCACAAACACACACAACATGAATCAAACGATAAAGCACAGAGAATTGTCATACGTTGCTAATACATGACACATGGTTAAAGCTTGCACATGGGAATGCAAATAAATTTATTTTTTTGTGATTAATGTGGGAGTGCCAAAGAACCCAGTGTTTCTTGTTAGTGTTTACTGTATGAATCAGCAACTGTCGGTCTTCGTAGACATTAAAACAAAATCTGTTCTTCATCTGCGTTGGCACCAAGCCAGCTTTACCCTAGTAAACTCATTCTCCTTTCCCAGTCAAATTTGTGTTTATATGTTGTGGGAAAACTCCTGATGAGGTATTTAGTAATTTTTGGCAAGGCTATAGATTTTATGGAGGCACAGAACACGTTTTATGTCTTTTGCTGGAAGCTTCTTTGGAGCCACTTTAAAGTTTTAATAGTCATCAATCTATCCACCTATCTGTTTCTTTTCATGATCACTGTTATATTTATATCAGAAATTATATGTCATCTTCCTGAAAAAAGCATTAATCAGCTTTTCTTTTTTCTTTTTTTTAATCGTACAAACAACATATAACAGAGTCCCTAGTCGCACTAAAATAAGTGTAATGGGTATATATAGATAGATGCTCACTTTTCTCCTTGCAATGCATTGTTATGCACACATTTTCTTGATTAGAAGACAGTATCATAATAGCATTAATAAAGAAAGTCAATATATTATTATTTTTCCCCTTGAAATCAGGTGAGGGTGTTCTCTGCAGGTCTGAAGGACAAAGCACCCTGTGTGTTTGAAGTAACTGAGTATAGCATTCACCCCACTGAACTCTTCTTGGGACCACCTACGCATTGGATCATTGCCCAACTAAGTGTCTGCCCCCAGATTGGGCTCCTGCCAGAGTGGGGCATGCCAATAACTGATCCTGCCTGATAATGAACAGGCTTTGCACACAAAGTCACCTCCTTCATAGTCTGGAGTCAACGTCAGGGAGTAACAGAAGCACAGAAGAGCTCTGAGAGTTTAGATTGAAGTTCTTGTTTTGAATTTGTGGATTCATATCAATCCATAAATCTATCAATATATCAGCCTATCTATCTATCTATCTATCTATCTATCAATCTATCTACACTCAATTTTTCCAGTTTGTATTGAAATGTATACAGTTTAATGTCCCAACGTACTCATAGCATAGAACAAATAAACAGTTGGAGATAAAAAAATAAATAATGGAATCGTTTTGTTTAACAAAATGTAACTCCTTAAGCTGACAAACCCCTCTGGTACCCTTAAAAGGGAACCACATCCATGTGCTTCTCTTTAATCCCATGTGTAGTCTTCACTGTTGTGTTTGCCAAGTGTTTGGTATCCCTTGAAAGCTGAGACTCTCCGCTTTCTAATGATGTGAAGCATTCTCTGATGTGTTTTTATACCCCCCCTCGTATTTACACCTCCCCTCTGCATTCTGAAATGGGGGGATAATTGGTCTGACTAGGAATACAAAATCCCAGAAAATATTCACATTTATGACATATTCTGGAACCAGACAGTCTACTGATGAAAACAAGAGCATCCACGTTTTGGTAGAAGCAACACACACCCATACAGAGCTCAAAATGTCCAGATGGAAAACTGTTTACAGTGTACTAATACACAACAATTTTACATAATTGGATCTGAACTTCTCTGTGTAAACTGTTATGTTGTTCTGAACAAAACAAGCCTATTTTGCAAAGAAATCTGATCGAAACTGAGTCTTCTGAGACCGTTTGAATGAGACCCCAACCCCGGAGCAGACTTCGCTTTTACGCTCTGGGCTCTGAGTGAAGGCAGGCGACACGGAAACTTTAAATTGGATGTGTTTGAGAATGAAATGTGCTGGTAGCCAAGAGAATAAGCTTTCAAACGATGTGCGCATTGTAGGAATACAGTGTAACTTCTATGCACAGGAGCTGCGCATAACACTGACAAATAATGCTTAAGAGGGTGTAGTAAAACAGCATATAACTCTGAAATGTACATTATTTTTCAGTTTTTGGTAACCTAAACATTTTTTTTTTTTTTTTTTACCTCTGGCAGTTTACCACTTACCTTTGTACCATTTCAGGTTATTCACTGGACTTGAACTGCTTGAATTTCGATAAAAACTGGAAAAATAGTGGAAATTTAGAATATTTAGAAATTTGCTGATTAATAAGGTCACTCTGTGTCAACTGCATCCTTTTTGTTGTAGTGTGCATCTGCGGTTGTCATTAGAGTTCTGTATTGCCTTGCGTAATTTGGAAAGCTTTTCTTTACATTTTCCAAGAATTATGTTTACCATTTGCTTATCACTCATTCAGGTTTTTGCATGCTGTATTCATATTTCTTACAAGATGGTGCATGACACCAGCTCTGCATTCCTGGGCAGGATGAGCCATGCTTTCCAATAAAAAAACAAAAACAAAAAAAAACTCCAAAATATTAGAAAACAATAGGCCTACAAGAGTCAGTGTTTAAGTACAACTGGAAATAATTCAATACTTTTATAATGAATCAGTCCTGTCGGTCTCATTTTAGCACACATTGTGAAACACCTTTCACAAGAAAAGACAATACACATGGTAATGTGTATAAAAGCACAGTGTATTCTAAAGAGTCACACGTTATAAGCATGGGGTAACTGTGGCTAACTGCAAAAATTGTTGTGCAAATCACTCAGTGGAAACAGTAGTACAGTAGACCGGATACTCGCATATTGTCTGTCTCTCTGGCTGTGTAGTCCAATATCTCAGCTTTGATTCAGTAAAATAATAATGTGCCGATTGTGTCTCTGAACATGCAGAGCTAATTAAGATATGTTTACTCCAAAATTGAGCAATGAATATGCTCCTGGCTGATGTTTACTGTTCTCTCATGACTAATTCCTTACGTATGCATTCAGTGCAATAAACATTGTTTCTCAATTATCCTCGGTTTTATTATAAGGGGTGAACTTGGGGTATTTGCCAGTAATTCCTTTTTTATGTAAGTATACCCTTAGGACTCAAAGAATCGGCATGGCAACCTGTATTGACACAGTGCTGTACCAGCAGGGAGATGCTTACCAACTGTACCGAGCATTTTACAGACTGTTTACATAGTATGTCTGGAGTCACAGACAGAAACTGTATAGGGTCCTAAAGCAATTGTGTGTCTTCAGGTTTTGGTCACAGTACAGAAGGGAACAGAGTTTGAGTGCTTGACGTCACCAGTTTTACACCATGCTACTTGTTTGATATTGATCTCTGCTCAGGTGGGTGGTTGTGATACACGTACAAGCTTTTTTGGTGAGGTTTTATCATTCTTATTATTCAAACTTATGCTGTGTGCAGTTCCTGAGATTCCCCTAACAGGTAAGTGATGAAGGGCTCAATATTAGGAGCACAATACATTGTTTATTCATATACTTTACTTACACAATTTAACATTTTATTAAAAACCATAATAAAGTGAGCATTGCTGATCACACAAATGATCAATGTCCTTGATTGAATAACTAAGAATGACTCAGAGCACACATAGTCCAGAGAAAACTAGACCGATTCCACAGTGCATCTCAATAAAGTGAACAACAACGAAAGAGATCGTAAAAAATAAAGCTTTATTTGTTTAATTATGTGCAGTTTAAAAAGCTGCTACCCGAGATCCTCCTTTTGAGCCAGAAGGATCAGTTGTAATCAAAATATTGGTACTCATTAATCAGTCAATTAATACATTAATATGAAGTACAGATATAACCAGTCCATAACCATCACATGCACAGGGACTTTAATATACAATGAAAATATACAACAATACAATTAAAAAGCTATTTACATCAATGTGTACCTTCGGTCACAAAGAGAAGAAACAAGAAACAATCCTGACATATATTAAGCTCTTATAAACCAAATACAATCCAAATGATAAATTATACATAATAGAAAACAGCTATAAAATCACCAGTAACTCTTAGCTGTTTTTTTTTCCTGAATTTCAAAAATATGACTGCCTTAATATAAATATATATTTGTATAAGACTAGGTTATTATAAAATATGTATTTTCCAACACATGACCTATCACCCTCATAGTAATGGCTATGGTGCTCTGACTCCAATTGCACCAGCGTTTGGCAGAAGTGTGCTGACAATATTAATTCAGATTGCAATGTGATGTGCTTTTGAGTATCAATCATGTCATGCAATGTTTGAAGATGCCTCACAGGCAATATAAACTTTCAGATATTGAAGAAATATACATGTTCCCCTTTTGTAATTCCCTTGAAAAACGTTGCACTATAAAATCAAATCCTCATTAAAGCCGATTCTGCCAAACCCCAATGTATGTTTCATTGAAAAGTCAGGAAGTCATTCCTTACGTTCCTAAGACTTTCTTTTTGGTTTAACAGAGAACACATCCTGTGTCGACCCTTAACTGAAAATGCTTACAATTCAAAAGGCAGTAAGTTTAATTATTTACAAAACATTCATTTCCTGGATGATCAACTGGCCTATTTTTCATTTCTCCAGTCTTAATTTTGCCTCCCCATATTAATTTGGCATCTGTAGGGCACAAGATAGTTCGGCTCTCAACCGTCCAACACCAAGAGGCTTGTTCTCTCAGCAACTGCGCCAGCCAGTGAGACAGCATTTCAAGGCAGCACGTCTCACATGGGGTGACCAGCTCAAAGACCATAAACAGAGCTTGAACCATTACTCTAGTGTTCCTGGGGGAGCTCCATTCCTCCCTATCCTCCCCTCTGGAGCACGGCTGGTGGTTCAGTCTTCAGTGTCAGGCTGAACTCCCAGCATGATGTGCAGTTCCTCAGCGGAGTAGCCCAGCAGGTTGTGTAGGTCACAAACGAAGCGGTAGACATAGCGCTTGCCCGAGGTCTTGTGGATGATGTTCTTGTCATAGTAGTAACGCAGCCCTCGGCTCAGCTTCTCATAGTTCATCTTGGGCTTGTTCTTGCGGCGACCCCAGCGCCGAGCGACCTGGAGGACCAGAGAGAAAGTGAGGTGAGATGAGATGAGGAGGTAATACATTTCTTCACAAGATTCTTTTAACTGGAGACAACTGTGAGCACTGAGTCAAAGAAGAACCTAGTCAAGAATTCATCCATGCACACAGAGTGTGTCACAGCATGACCTTTTAGGTTCCAGGTCTGATGGCTCAGTCAACACAAAGCACCATTTTATTAACATTTATTTTTGTCTCTTTGTGGAGACAACTTTGGAACCTCACTACCCACCTCATCTGGATCAGTAAGCTTGAACTCCCAGCCATCTCCGGTCCAACTGATGAAGGACTGGCATGTTTTATCTGTCAGCAACTCCAGGAGGAACTGCCACAGCTGGATTGGTCCACTTCCTAGGTGACACAAATGGGAAAATGTCAAAAGAGAACAGTACATCCATGCAGTTCCACAGTCTGTATTTTGGTGGAAAATACGAGGTATAGGAGCCAAGAAGGGGAATATTTGGACAGGAAGCCTACCTGTGAATCCAGCGAGAACGGCGGCGGGAATGACAGGTTTGCCCGATTCCAAAGGCTCGTTCCTCTCCTGTACGTAGTCTTTGAAGGACAGGCCCTGCTTGTTGAGGCCCAGAGCCCCGGCAGTGCAGTCATCGTCGAAGCTGTCGTAGGAGGGGACGCGCTGCATGTCGGCCAGAGAGGACTGGCTGCTCCAGGACTGCAGCACCGACTCGCTGCTGTCGAAGCTGTCCGTGCTCTCCACCGAGCCCTGGTCCTGAGACGTGACTGCACAGAAAACACACAAGGATTCCTCTTTTAGATACCTAGAAATCTGTTTCAGTCCTCTGCTGCCAACTACATATTTAAATGGGATGCATATTAAGTTAGATGTACAGTACATGGCAATTGACTATAGACTTTTGTTATTTAGCAATTGTGAAATGCTGCCGTTTCCCCACCAGGTTGATAGTTTGCTTTTGTATGTTACTTCCCAACAACAAAACAAAGGGAAGGAGAATTGGATTTGAACACAGATTGTAGTACTTTGTAATGGCATCTTCTCAGGAACACAATGTCATCTTTAATCTGATGGGAAAATAATCAAATCATGCTAAGGATTTAATACTTACAGGTTTTACAGACTCCCACATTCAAGTTGTTTCTGGAGAAGTCCTGGCTGGGGGAGAAGTAGTTGACGTTTACAGTTTGCAGCTGGGGTTTGGGAAACATCTGGTATTTGGGCTCTGTGGCCAAGGTCTTCTCAGAGCTTTCGAACAGCTCTCTCAGGAGACTGCTGCTGTTTTCCGGGAACCGCAGAGCACACTGGGTCTGATCCAGGCTGAACCCTACAAATGGAGAGCACACACTTCAATACACATGAAGAGCACGACAGAGCTGACAGATTGTTACTCTCAGGATACTCGGATGCACTAAAACCATTAACAGGACACTTTGCCTCCCTGTGCCGTTTGTCTATTTCAGATGCCCTGAGTAGTTTTCTCACTGTATTATTGATGTATCCACACACTTACCAATGATATTGTTGTTTATCCAGCTGGACATTGACACCGAAGGCGCAGCACTGCTGGGGCACTGAGACTGTTGCTTCTCCTGAATATCTGTCCAAAAAGAACGAAAACTATACGTCAGGTGATACATGAAGAAGGGCTGATGATATGAATGATTTAAATCACAATGCAATAATAATACGATTAACTATTAGTTAACATGCTGCGTTGGTTGCAGTAAACTGAAGGCAAACACACCCTTCTTAAGTTAAAACGTTACAGCCTTGACTTTGCAAAATCATGAAACCCATCTGAAACGCAAGTCTGCAAAGACCTAATCGTACAATCACTCCTTTTACCTTTCATCATCTGCTCCAGGTGCTCCCAGAGGATATCCCCCACAAAGTCTGGGGCCAGATCCAGGAAGCGCTCCTTGCCCAGGTCACACAGCTCCATGCCCGTGATGTTGAAATTGTGGAAGTTGACGTTAGCCAGGCTGAATTCGTTTGCTGCCCAGCTGAGCCACTGGATCACTTGCTGCTTGTTCCACGCCTTGGGATCTGAACACAGAGACACCCATCAGATCCCTGGCTGTGCACGGCAAACACCCCCCAGAGGAAGTGTGACATGAAGTGCTTCAGGTACGTTCTACTTTATTTAAGCAGCTGGTAATGACAGCAGCGTCTGCAAGATGGTAGAAGATGGGAAGATGGTGGAACAGGAACTCACCACTGGGGATCCCACATCGCCGCTGCTCCTTGGCAAATCCACTGAAGCTGTCCTTCAAGGCCTGGCTCATCACTGCTTTGCTGCAGGGTGTCAGCAGAGGGACTGTGCATGTGCCGAGGTCTAGGGAGACACAATTAAAATAGACACGGTGGTTAAGGAAGGCAATTAAAATGTGCAAAACTGAGCTAGCTTCCTAACCCATACTCTCAGCAGAGGCAGGCTATGTGCTGGTTGCTGACTGCCCTGTAACTATAGATGTGGCAGATTTGGCAGCTTTCCATTGCACTCCTTGGCCTTGCTAATGATTTTACAAGTATAATAATTGGTCCAGTATGCCTGGTTTTTGTCTAAATGTTAATCTTTGAACTTGTTCCTTTATGCGAATTTCAGAAATATAATACATCTTCATTCACTGTCAGTACTTCTGGAATAATCTGTAAATTATGGGACTTTGACCAGAGGTTTGAGGGCAGGGGAACAGCTGGGTGCTGACCTTGCGTGAAGCGCAAAGCCATGGTTACACTGGGAGATTTGTGTGTGGTATTTGTGGCAATCATCTTTGCAGCTCAGATGCTAAGGTTTGCAAACAGCATTACCGGAAACTACAGTGCAGCTCTTTAATCAACTTCCCCATTGTCATAAGTGTTTTCGTCAGTATGGCATATGCTGTGGTAAGTGAGACTTTCACCATCTCTGCTGTCACAAACCAGAAATCATCGCTGACGAACATCAAAAATATTCCCTGAGTTGGTCAGCTAATCCATTTATTTTGAAATGGCTAGCAGATTTTTGCACTTCCAGAGTTATCCGGACTGCTTGTATTTTTACAACAGATTAAATATAGATAACGGGTGAATCCCAATTATTTTATTTTCCTTATGAATTAGGTTGGACCCAGATGACCCACTTTAAATGTATAAAATGTGTGTATTTCTTCTTGTATTAAAAATATTTACTTATAATCAAGCAGCAGAGTGAATCTCAAACATTTAGTCTCTCTCGGTTCTATATCAAAATCAGGGCCTTTACTTTAATCCCGTAAATGTGATCACATTACAAGCCCTGGAGGCCAGAGATGGATGAAAAGCCTCAAGTTAAGGAGTCTTTTAGTTCAATCCAGGAACTAGAGCTTCAAGACTGGTATTGCGAAATCTTCTGTGGTTGGAACATATTTGGTTCGAGTTTCATTGTACTTAAGATCTAAATCTTTTGAACATACCATGTGAAATCGAATCAAGGCCTGAAGGCACCTCCTGGACAGACTGCTCATCATCTGAAGGTAAATAAAACCCTGCGAAGAGGGACATGGGGTCTTCAAAGGCATCAAACGCTGTCTGGCGCTAAGGAGAAAAAGATCATGGGTTATTTGATTGTTTGCAAGGAGACAGAGATGTTTGTTTGTTTTGTGTTCATTCTCTCTCTCTCTCTCTCATATATATATATATATATATAGATAAACAATAATTGTATAGAATATATATACTCCATAAAAACATATTTCTTTATACAAGAGCTATATATTTACACATGCAGAGAAGAACTCACAAATGCTCATCAATACAATTCAGAGAGGTTGTTTGCAGGCAGATATAATTAGATTACAATGAGTTGCTCACTGTCTTGCATTGGCATGTTGACAAAGCTGAAGAACATTTTCTGGTTTGCAGAAGATGTCTGTCAATGCTACAAACCAACTCCACCTTTTCTCAGCCACTAAAAACATGCAGCTGCCTCCCTCTGACAGATCTGCAGTCGGAAGTCAACCATATATGGTCTTCTAGTTTCCCAGCAGGGCCTTTAACTGTGTTATCTGAGTGAGAATACCTCATCGCATGGCCGAGGGCTGTAGCTCATTAATTATGGTCTACACAGCTTGCGTGGGTGTTAGCTGCTTCTACCAAAACTGAACAAGATCAGACTTCCTTACCTACATGTATACATTCAAATTCTTGTAAACAGAGCATGAAGTTTACAATATATGTTCTGTTCTGTTTTGTTTTCTGTAATTATTATAATTTTGCCTTTCCACAAAGCGGTCAGAGGCAATAGGTAACTAACTATTGTGAAGAATGTTTTGACAAAAATACAAACCCAAAATAAAGGAATCTATTTAGCTACCAATTAAACACTTCTTTTGAACTGATGACAGGGCTTCTTTGAACTAGTTTTAACACTCTTGTCTATAAACTGTAAATGAATAAGCTAATAAAAAGGCCTGTATATACATATGTACATAAAATTATATAACAGCAGGCATATATAGATATATATATATATAACCTTGCCACCTGCTCCCTTCTCATTTAATTCTGTGTGTATAATACTATATCAGCCATCAGTAATGCACTCCCACTTCTAGCCTATAGACATATAAATCCTGTGCTTGCTATACAAATATTGACCTTTACAGCTCAGAGTATACGCCTCAAGCAAAACTGACACTGACACCGCTCTCTGCTTGGTTTTTGATACAAATTAAAAACACTAATCCCTCAAATCAAGCTTTTTATTCTAGGTTTTGCATATACAATCAACACTCTGTGGATACATTATTTTTAAACAGCCCTGCAAATGCACAATGCCTGCAAAGCCTTAATTTTTTATTTTCTGTATTTCTCTTTTCTTCTGAAAAAGCAAAGCTGGAATAAGTTAAATACATTTTTTTTAAATGCATCTGAAAAGCCCCAGCTCCTCCAATGGAAATATGAACATTTGGCATCAGGTTTGTATGGCTTTGACAGTCAGAGTGACAGTGAGCTCTGAATACAGTTCAATAAAAGCAATGTGGAATAATCACCCTCCCTCTGCCCATTCTCAAGGTTGTTTTATACTTGTTTTCCCTACTAATGGGCAATTCGGAGGCCCTGGAACCATCTCCTCTCAAAACAAAACAATGCAAGCCCCTCTTTTTCTATATACATGACAGTATAATTTAAATAAATGTATCCAACACCACCACAACAATAACAACAGTAATAATAATAATGTTAGGCAAGTACTCAGCTGCCAGATATATATTTATACATATATTTTGGTTCCCTTTAGAATTCAGCACTCTCTGTCTTTAGGAGCAGGAGGTCTTTCCTTGTGGACAGCGGGATGCCACCACTTAGTCACTCTAAACTGATTTGCACCAAACGATGACCAAATCATGAAGGTCTGAACATGCTCACCAGAGAACAAAGCCTTGGGAAATATTTCCAGGTCAGTGTCATATTTTATAATACATATTTTGTGTAAACTTTGCCAATACACTAAAGCTAAGCAATGTTCTGATAATTCTGGGACAATAACTATTTAACGCTATATCATTTTGTGAATAAACGCTGCGGTGATGTTCTCTGGATACACACCACTGTGAGGATGTAACCAGGAGCTATTCTTTTGCTGGCAGAAGAATTCCAATGTTTGAAAGCAGTTTTCAGGTTGAAAGGGCTGCAGGTTTATGCAATAAGCTTTTCTATCAATAGGGCTTAAAAGCTATTCAAACCACCACCGCTTCTCTTTCCATGGAGGTAAAAAAGGCCACTCTGAACAGCACGCTCTTCAAGGCCTCTGCAGTGTTCATTTTTCACTCTTTGTTCTCCGAGGACTAATTGCAGTTTTCAGAGGAGCTCCACGGTTGTAAGCATTAGATATCTTCAAAGCCTCATCTGCTATTTATTTATTTATTTGTTTGTTTGTTTGTGTACTTAGTGATTTATTTAGGTCTACCATTATTACCCAGAACCTATATCCCTTTCTGCTATTGTGTGAAGAGAGAGGATCACTTTCTAATTAGCTTGCTAAAACAATCAACATTTTTATCTATTATGCATTATGTATAATAACTGGCCAATCTTACGGATTAAAAAAAAAGAATAGTGACGTAGATTAACACAATAACAACAACAACAACAATAGACATAATAATAGCAATCTTCCCGTCACCTCACCTTTAGCATCCCACGAAAGCCATTAGTCAGGGACATGGGGGCCACTTGGTCCATTCCGAGGTCACACATTCCAATCTATAGCAAGAGAAAATATAGCGCATGTTAGTATAGCAAGACTTTTTACATACATTAAGTTGTAATAATAAAGCCTGATATTTGATATAAAATACAAAAACTCTGTAGTACTGGTGTGAGGTTCGACCTTCATTAAAAGTTAACATTTTGATTTCGAACCAATAGGCAACGCATCGACCCGATCTGCACAGTACAAGCAGTGTGATGGGTTTATCTCGGGGTCCTTATAATCGGGGAATAAAGACCAAGCCAACATTGCGAACTATGCGCCATCAGACTGAGCACCACTGTTTATAATGTACACTTATCTTTTTAACACACACACACGCACGCACGCACACACATATGGCATTTCTCCTATTTCTTCATCTCCACACATTAAAGCGCATAATTTCCTCATTGGTCACAAGTTTAATGGAGACCAGAAATGACTCAGTCTTCGGCGTCACTCGGTGGGTGGTCTCTTTTCCCGCAGCCGAGCGGGCACCCTCCGTGCGTAATAATGCCTTTTTACGCATCTATTCGCGTATTCGATACAATTCAATTTAATGCATTAAATAAGGAGACTAATCCACAGGTTAAGCATGCAGACAGAGAAGAACTCAAATCACTAAAGTGTTTTGAGACTGAAGTGGCGAGGCGACTTTCTCAAAGGAAATGGTTACCTATTTGCGCAGGTAATATTGTGGGTACTGCGTGTGGACGTGCGGTTTGCGCAAACACGGGTCTACTTATGGACACCAGGACTGCCCATTACGGTCCCCTATAACTGATTTTAAATCGGCCCACCTCGGAGACAATGCCAATATGTCCAGGGCAAAATTCACATCAGCTTTGGACACATTCACCGGCTAAGAGGGTGAAAACGGCCGGCGTTCACCAGCAGAAATGAAAACCACAGGATGACTTTCGGAGACCCTTTGGTTTCATTTACAGCAATACCGTCGAGATGAAAAAGTTCTTTTTAAAGATCATATTACATTTCAGACATACAATATGAAGTGAATCGTTTCTGCAATAAAAAACAACACCCATCCCCATTAATAAATGACAGAACATGGCAATAATCATACTACTAAACTTGTATGTTTAATTAATGTTTATGTTTAACTACAGTGTGCTATAAAAGTGGAATTCCACAGGTACACTATTTCTTTATGTGCTTTTCTTAGCAAGAAGTACGGGTATGGTCTGTAATACCGCAGACACCTACCTGTTGAAAATGTGGCTGAAGGGTACAGAAAAAAATAGATATTCTTCTCCACAGCAGAAAATAGATATCCAGAGGTGTCCACCAGTGATTCTAGATTGATCAGATTCCTTAATATGTCACAGAGAATATGTTTTTCCCCCTCGGTTGTTTGAAACCCTATAAATATTCCTCTACAATGTTATTATCGCTGTATGATTCATCGGGCTCCGTGCGCACCTAGTCAATGAGGAGCTCCGGCTCTCAGGGCGCTTTCATAGCGGAGAGACGCGTCGTTTTGGGGAGGGGCAGCCAGTAAACAATGATCTGCCATTCACAAGCCGTGAGTAGGTGTTTCATCAGCAGAAAGCCAGACAGTTCTCACAGTCGCACAGAAACACTGTAAAAGCCATGCAACGGTACATTTCTGTATGTTACATGCATTATGGTACAAGGAACTACCATGCATGAGCCCTGGCAATGTTTCTTACACAGGAAACAAACCAATGTACTTGTTTCTCTCTCTCTTTGGAAATAAACTGCATGTCTGGGTTCATAATCACATACACAATGTTTTGATACAGATTTTGTACCATATATGGCTCATGCATGTCTTTAAATAAATAAATAAATGTCTCTACATGCTGGGAGTTAGTTTGCACTGGCCAACAATATGTTTTTCCTTTCTTCATGATTGTTTCCCATTGCATTGGTGTCATTTGCATGATCTGAACAACAGGAGATTCGGCGTTAACTTCACACCATGACACTGTTTGTTACTGCACTTTCACAATGAAGGCGGTGAGAAACGGGAGGTTTTGCATAGAAAGCCGGTGTGGAAGCAGGGAAATGCATTCAAGGTATTCACTTGGGTAAAAGTGTTTGACTTGTACTGTGTTTGAAGGCTATTCAGTTTCTCAGCCGTGAGTGAGGTGTGACTTCTCAATGGCTGTGAACAGACCTTCTCAGGTCCCAGAACAGCTACAAAAGTAGGTGTTTTCTCACACTGTGCAATGACTGTGGTGATTCTGCATGAAAGTGTGTGGCATATTATAGTTGATATATCTTGTATTGTGTTGCGGTTATGCTAAGTCAGAGGCCAGGCCCTCTACTGTTGAACAGCTCTAAGTGTCTGCACCCACCGCGCCCCCCCCCCACCACCAACAAACAAACAAACAAACACACTTTCATGGTTAACAGAGTTCTTGGAAACAGCTCCTATTTTTCATACCAGTTTTACTAGTTACTGGCAAGAACAAAACATGTTCAATAACTTCATGATTTCAACATATCTATGTTATCTTTAACTTTGTAAATCACTAGCAGTTACATACAGGAAAAAAAAAAAAACTTTGCACATTTTGAAAGCACCTGTGATTAAGTCTATGCTTTGTGTTGTATGGGGGAGGGGGGGGGTAACATATGGCACACTTTGAGAGTACCTCGGTCTACATAGTGTAGGAAATTATGTATGATCTGTAGAAACAACTGATTAAAATTACACTGCAGTCATAAGAGTGCTGATGCCAAGACTAAACATGAATTACTCAGTCTGTGATTGTGTAACCTGCCCGTCTGTCATGCTCTGCTCAAGATGGGGAGTTACTAAAAGCAGGAGTGCAGGTTTAGTCAATAATGACCCCCTACCTAATTGTAGATCTTATCTGTGAACCTCCAGCTATACCTGAGAGTATTACAGAGATTGTGTGTAAATCAGCATGAGATTAGCCTTTTATTGAACCACTTGCTCAGTTTATCCTTTCTGAGCTGTTCTGTCCTTTTCTAAATAACTGAAGGGCGTGTTACTGTTTTATTTTGAAAACTGAATCCCCTTGGCTTCAAACCATGCCAATCAAATATGACTGGGGTGATCGGAGCCTCTGAGGTGAAGTGACTGTGAATGGAATAACAGCTGCTATCCTTCCCTTGGGCTATCCAGTCCACAAAGACAAATACAGAGAACCAGACTATATTAAATACAGAAATGTAATGAAAGGAATCCTGAATTAAACATCAATGTGTGCTAGTGTAATAGACAATTAAATTGCATTTTTAAACATGTTTTTATTAAGGAAAGGTGAATGCTCTTGAAAAATAAAACACTCTTTCAAAAACACCCAGACAAAGAGCCTCAGACCCCTCCAAATAATAATAATACATCTAACATTATTAAAAAAAATACACAACAACATACCAATAAAACATATAACAAGATAAGTATACACACACAATGTATCATAAAATCTAGTGAAGTGTCCTGGGCTCTGATTCTGTAATTAAACTGGATAGTGATAGTCAGTTATCAGAATATCCAATCTGTGTGAGAAGTGAAAATGATTTCAATTTCCAGCTAAGCTTAAAAATGAAGAACAGCTGTCTGGATACACATGTGTTTTGTTTATCACCAAATATGCCGTCGCCTAGCAGCCCCGGCCTCGGGCTCACTCTGCTCTGTTCACAGGCGTCCTAGGTGACCGATGAGTGAGTGATCAATACCTGTCCCCTGGATGCCACATCCCTGCTTGCGGGGGGCACTGCCACAGCCTGTGGTGCAGTGTGGGGCTGATGCCAGTGGGTGTAATACTAAAAATAACTACCCCAGGTTGGCTTTGAAAGATGTCTACACTGGTTGATCATGTTTTGTAAGGTACAGGACTGTTGTTGTGATCTCGTTCCACTTTAAGAGGATGTAATTAACAAAACCCACAGCTGCCCACTGTGAATAGAGCACACTGAGCCATTCTCACCTCTAATGAGCAGAATTTAACATCTCAAGCCTCTCTGCTATGTGTATAGACATAGGACTTTAGTTTCAATTGCTGATTGATGGGCCACTCTAACAACAACCTCCAAAATAACCAAATTCTGCAATTCTACACCATCTTGCAGCATTTTCGACTTTGATTTCTCAAGAAGCTGCGCATGATCAGACTTGTGTGACATTTAATTTGATATGGAGGTGTTTACTGCACACATTAACACAGGCTTTGCCAAAAATAATAATTATTTGATGAACAGGGCTGATAAAACTGCTAAGCTGGAGTCAGCAGATTTTTGTGTGTTTATTGAAAGCAAATCTAAAAGCTCTATGCAAGTCTTTGTTGAAATAAGATGTATGTCTAGTCTACACTTGTAGCCTACTGATAACAATCTGTACTGTAATGCTCGAAGTATAATGTATCATAATACATAATCAATCCAAGATTTTCCACAGCTCTAGGAACTAGTGTCAGATATGCTGCTCTTTTTAGAACTGCAAAACTTTCACCATTATTTATATTTACCTAAATATGCTATCTCTTGCTACATTTGTACCATTAAAATGTGTTGCTTTTGAATTTCACTAACACCTGTATTAAAAACTAAAATGTTAGTCAATTATTTTATTCATTTGATTAGAGTACGTGACATAGTTTTCATATATTAGCACTGAGTAAAATACTGTCAAGAGATGTGCATTCTCATGAAAGTCAATAAAGACACTTCAGTAAGAAACAAGGTAACTGTCAGAGATCCCTGGCTGTAACGTGACTCACTTCAGGTATTGAGATGCTCTGAAATGGTTCTGTATAAAATAAAAAAGATGCATACTGTGACTCTACATGAGTGATTTGTTCAACAGATGACTGCAGGCTACAGAAATAGAACGGTTTTACATACTGTAAGCTCCCTAGTGTTTTGAATGCATGATCGCTTTTCCGCACGGATCAGCAGATGGCTGAATACAGAACATATAAGATATCTGTGTTGTTTTTTGTTTGTTTTTAAAGCAGACAAAAGGGTGGTCAATATCAGCAAAATGTATTCTGTGCAATTTAACTTGCTCCATTGCCCAAAATATACCACACAAAAACAACCACAGTCTGTTATTTCAGAATTTGTATATTTAATTGTAAACGATATTGTTTTGAAGTGTTTTAATCCAAACTTATTACAGTTTAACACTTTCATTGTTACCAAAACCTACATATAATATATATATATATATATATATATATATATATATATATATATATATATATATATAAACACCACAATACCACACCCACCAGCAACTGACCCACAGCCTGTCACAAATACATATATTACACATATAAGTTTTCCCAGCTAATGCCATTTGATTTCTGTGATTTGTTGTTGGACTGACTTGGGAGTCAGCTGGGTATTTAAGTCAGCGCTGAGCTACATCCATCATAGAAATCGCCCCTCCTTTGGATCACTCTCAGTATGGGTCCCTAGAGCATGATTGAGTCAATGCCTGGCATAAACCAGAATGCATCTGCAGAAATAATTATGAAAAATAATTATGAACTCTGCTGTGGGTTCGACTCAAAGCTGAATTCTCATTCTCGGTGGCCTTATGTTCTACACATGCTAAATCAAGATAGTTTTTCATCAAACTGCCTTTTCTGTTCTCTTGAAGTAGACAAGTAGAGAAAACGTTTAAATAAAGATACCAGTAAAAGCACTCTGAAAAGCAATATATTTTGTGAAGTGTAGTGTTGTGAAATCTCTATTTCACCTTTTCTACAGAAAACCAAAGTACATACCCCAAGGGACTTTCACTTGAGAGAGGAAAAAGAAAAAGATTACATTTACGGGAACTAAAAAAAAACATATAGATAAAACCTCTAGATAAGTATCTTTCTTACAGGAGACTTTCAGCTGATTATGCAAAAATATAGAATTAAACCTCAATTGCAGATGTGTGGTTTCTGCGAGCTGCCACATGTCGGCTTTCTGTGGTCTTATGCGATCGAAACCTGTGGGAACTAGTTGCTTTACATTAGCTCTCCAGTCAGGGTGGCCACCTGTCCTGTTTTCACCCGCACAGTCCAGTTTTCAGCTTCTGAGTCCTGGCGCCAATTAGGAAAGCCCAGAACATGTGTGCAAATCCAAAAATCGTGACTGCTTTAAAGCTTTATAGTATCATATTACAAATGAATTGTTTAATTTACGAACATCTGATATGGGTATTTAGTTTTTGTGTGGTTTTATGTTAATTGAAACTTCAAGTGTCACATATATCTGTATAAAAGTGATTGCCATCAAACGTGGTTAAGATTCTTGTGAGCAATTTACATAATTTGACATTGAAAAACAAACACCTGACAACTGCAAAATCAACTGGAAGTAGTGGGTAAGTTTACTTCAAAATCGATCATTCAAGGCCTAAGTAAATGTGACGACGCCTAGATCAATAATGTGAGAGAGCCCTTTTTAATTCTGTATCTTAGCGAGAAACGTGTGCAATTAATCTTAGCGGGTGAGAGAGGGCAAGAAAAGCATTAATTATTAATTGTGAAATATGTCTGTTTTTGTCTGTTGATGAAGGGGCAAATCTGTGTGCCGTGCTCAGCGTGTCACTTCTACCGGTTCTATCTAGCTTTCTAAGATAAATTAGTCAGTGTCTTGTATCCAGGCAACAAAGGTCATGATTTGTACATCTATGATTCTGTCATAACCGTCTCTAAGATGCTTCACTACAGCAGATGTATCAACACTCATTGTTCCCCATTCCCAGGCGCACTTATCGTACATCTATACAGATTGAGTTGAACATTTTTTTTTTGCCTTCAAATTGCTTGGGTATAATGCCCCCTGCTGGTGATATGTATTATGTGCACCCGAGTAGATACCTTAGAAGCAGAAAGAGACTCATACCAAAAGGTTCAGAAAATCAATGCAATGCACAATTTATTTTTGTATGTATTTGTTTGTTTATTTCATTTGCTTTTTTAATCTTCGACTTTCTGCTAAAATGTTCTCTTAAAGCTTACCACGCCGAGCACAATACAGTACATTCGTCTGTGCTGGCGGGTTGGGTGCTATGCCAAGCTAAACATCATTGGTCGGTGTGTGTGTGTGTGTGTGTGTGTGTGTGTGTAGGGTTTCACTGCTGATAAAATGTCTTTAATAAATATATGTCTGACTTTAGACATATTAGTGAACAGATTGAAACTGAGGGAAACACAAGTCAGAGTTAAAACTGTTTTAAGTAAACAGGCTTAAGTTGAGCACTGTCCCAGATGTGTCGAGATCATGTCTGTAACTGAAGCCTATTTGTTATATTGTAAAAAATGTAACTGTACTGGGGCACTTCTGATATTTTCATTTTTATATATTTTCTTTTATAGATATATTTTAACATAACTGTTAAACATCTTGAACGGAAAGAATAGTTCAAATAGTGATTATTATTATTATTATTATTATTATTATTATTATTATTATTATTATTATTATTATTATTCATTTTAATTTTCAAAGTAAAGTAATAATCATGTTTTTATATTTAAGAGAGTTAGTCACTCCAAAGCCTTGTTCTTGTACAACAGCCTAACTTTAGAAAGGCAGCCACCCCCACCCCTGACTTTTACAATTGAGAAACAAAAAAAAGTGAAAAATGATGTGACCATTTTTCATGTGTAATTAGGCAGTGAAATGTGATCCTTCACTGCAGTTAGGCTGCCATGTGCTCCAACTTGGAGTGAATGGCTTCCAGATTTGAATCCAATCTCTTCTGTCTAGACTCTACGTTGCTCTTTTTTCCCCTCCTCGCTGAAAACAGACTCCTTACACAAAATGCCAAGCGCTCAGAGGTTTTTGTCCCTTTCTCTCGTAAAGACGTGGGACAGATCTCTGCCGGCCAGTCCTAGACTAGAACACGTGTCGTCTGAGACGGACAGACAACTCCAGGCACTGAGCAGGTCATGCAAAGACCGCTCCACGAAGGAAATCTGTTTCTGATTGCTTTGCTTGAATAAACAAGTGTATTATAGGATATTTTAATAATGCATACATGTATGCTTGGTACTTGAGGTGAACCTTTCAGTATCTACTGAATCTTCTCATTTTCAGCTCACATGATCACATGGACTGTTTTGAATAGAAAAGTGTGTTTACTTTAACAATGCCCACCGTATAATCATATTTAATATTTCCACTAGAAGCCTGTATGAATTAAGATAGGTCTTTTCAGTTTGCTGGGTCAAGTGTACACTCATCAAAGTTAATTGAAGAAGATTTACGTAGATATCGTAGATTTATTATATTATTATTATATTACTTTAATTATGGCACACTACTGTCTTTTTTAATACACCCCCTGTGAATGTTACTTGTGTTAATACTGTAATTTAACAATCCTTTTCTACAAAAACAAAAACAAAGGTCAGTCTCTTGCAAGATTTATGTTAGGTGGTGGCTGAAGATGTAGTTCTGGTAACAAAAATTCATAACAGTAACGATAAATCTTAAAATGATCAGTGGAGGAGCTGTCTGATGTGTCGGTTCTGTCCCAGTGGCATTGCTCAAGGACTGTAACTAATATAAAACTTTAAAATGTCATCGCATTTACTTGCCATAATCATTAATGACATCAGACACTGGCGAACACTTTACATGACAAATCTGTGTCTTTTCCTTCTACCCCACGTGTTTCATTTGTATAGATGACTAAAATAAGAGGGAGGGGTGGCAAACTGGCCAAAAGAAAAAGACGCGGCCTGTTTTGTAATAAACCGGAATAACACTTTGCATGCAAAATACCTACATTTGTTAACATTCTTGCGATTTGTGTTATTTTTTTTCCCAAGCCTATTTTTTTTTTTTTTGATTAAGAGGGAATTGTTTCTCTTTGGCGTGACAGAAAGGCACACAGAGAAGGAGACTGTGAACTTGAAAGCTGCAATGCTAATACCCCTATCTGCAGTGCTGAATTTTTTATTTTCAATCTCATTCTTCTTCCTGCAAACTCTGCTGCTCTTGTTATGCTTGGCTGTGCCTGGATGGCAACACACGCCTGTTGCAGAGCTATGTGAGGCACTTAAACGTAATTGCCTGAAACCTACATTCGACAATGCGGCATACAGTACTGCAAGACTTTTCTAACAGCTTTTAGCACTCTGTTATTTTACAAAATGTAGCACAATAACACAGTCTGCCGTGTCTTGTGCATTTTCTCAGTGTCATAAGAGCTCCTATTACAACCTAATTGAAGGATATAAGTGTTTTAATGGTAAGATATGGTTTAAATGTATCCTAGTTATTTTTGATTTTGGAAAGACAAACACAAATTGTCTTTGACGTCAAGATTTTTAGACGACTGTTCTAAAAAATACATATTTATTTGAGGGAAAAAGGACTTCTTGAGTTATAATGTGTATAAGTTAATTGACAATATATAATGCTGTATCTCTGTATTCACTGTTTCAGCAAATGAACCATCTATTATTATCCTAAAAGATGACCTGTTAAAAGACTTTTCAAATTTAAATGCATTGATAAGTGTGTTCTGACTTTAGGTTAAACTGTTTTGAACATTTAAACCAAATCATAAGTCTAAATAGTTAGTTTTACAGATTTTGCTAAAGAAGCTTCAGGCAGGAACGAATCTGACAAGGTGTCTTTGTCTTTGGAGATATTTATGTATGGATGGTTCTAGCTTATTAGATTTACTAATGACAGTGTTAACGACTTTCCCAAGAGACCCAACGTTTACAGCCTCCCCAGTAAAATTTAACAATTTAGAGCAGGGCAAACATTAAAAGATAGTCACACATTTTAAATATATCTTTCTGTCCCCTCATATCTTGGAGTCATTGAAGTAGAAAAGAAAATTATATTTTATTTTGGTATTTTGATATCAGTATATGACCAATTTTGGATGAAAAATCTTTAGCAAACATGCAAAAAGACAAACCGTGTTGTAAACATATACTGCCTGCCAATCGGTGTTTAATTGAATTGAATTGAGTTTGTCAGACTCAGTTGTTTGCTTTTTAAAGGGATAATTATATCAGATGTTATGGGGCCAGAATAGTAAAGCTAAGAAATCTAGCTCTGACTACACCACTAAGAGTTTTACAGTTCTCAGGTTGCGGAAAGACAAAAAATCCAGTTTCTCTCTCTCACTTCCCTGGATCTGATGGCGTGACAATCCTTCATTTCATTTCTCTCCATCGTTATTGCCCCATGGTATTTGTATCGTTCTTATGAATTGTATTTTATTGCCCTTGTAACGTCAATAATTTATGTTTTTACTGGGTTTAGTTTGTGGCTTTGGGCAGGCCTCTAAAGACATTTTTTACATATTATTTTGTTTGTTTAGTTGGATGATGTCTTTTACTTTTGCATTCTTCCTGAGCAGATGGCTTCATATTTGTTTTGAGAGAGTTCAGCAGAGTGGGCTCTGGGCTTTTGTCACAGAAAGGCCAGCGCTGTGTTTGTGCTCGAGTGCTTGCTCTGCAGAATGAAATTAGTATTGAAAATGTATGTTGCTCTCCTCTGTCAGTGTGAAATTGGGCAAAACTGGCAGTTTTTGGTGTGTCCATTTAGTTTCCTGCTTGTCTTTCCAAAGTTAGCAGTCCACCTGTAAAGCTATTATTATGAAACCTCATCTGATTTAAGTTGGGAAGTACTCTGTGTAATTACATCTCACTATAATGGAAAAAAGAAAATGCTCAATCACATCAGTTTGCCTCCTCTTGGGATCACAGAAACATGTATGACACACGGTTGTAAAATTAGCCACAGTTATTGAGCAGCCAAACCATTGATGGCGCCACAAAACCAAATAACCAGGAAAGTTGTGCATATCTGAGGCTTTTTGTTTTAATCTAACACAATTATGTATGAAATACTGTGCAGTGGCGTACGTTTCAGAGCACTAATGACACCAGTCATTGGACATAAATATACAGCCATGCCCGAAAGATAGGAGTTTGTGGTGTGTAATTAAGTTACTATGGCTGCTGCTACACCAGAAGGCGTTTGATAATCAGCGCTGGGTGAACGTAACTTTTTCTTTTTCCTTTCCTATGTTTAAAAACAGGAAATGGAGCCCTGGAGGTTTTGAACTGAGGTGATACTCCCAGCCTCTTCCACACACAGCCCCTCGCCTGACCCAGACTTGGGGGTCTGTGTGTGTGTGTGTGTGTGTGTGTGTGTGTGTGTTTTTATTTTATTTTATTATTTCTCCTTTTTTTCCCCTCCAATTTTTGGCAGACTTGTGGAATGTCTGGGAGCCGAGGGGTTTGGGCTTTGCTCGTGGTGTAGCATTCTGAAATAAAAAATAAAAAATAAAAAAGGAGAGAGAGAGAGAGAAAGTTAGAGACTAGACCACAGAAATGTAAACATGTCTGGAGCTAAAATAATTCCGCTTTCATTCAAAACACCCCTCAGTCACAATCAGACTTCTGTATGCTACATCCTGTCAGAGAATCATGTCAATAAAAGCCAATTAATACATTAAATAACTATTGTTTTTGCTAGAACACAGGGGCATGAAAACGGGTGACTTCATACATTGCATACTCCTGGCAACGGACTACCTTTCCTTCAGCCATTCAATGGAGAAGAGAGAGAGCGATAGATGAGCAGAAATATAAAAGCCCAGATACACTGTACATTATCAAATAATTAATTAGAAATAATAATCATTGCTTAAATTAAATGTTTTTGCTTATGTTTGGGTTTTCCATTAATAAAATATTACAAACTTATTCAAATTATTTGTGTATATAGTGTCACATTCATAATTGACATAAATTATATGAAGTACCTTTCAAAATAGTCCCTTTTTTTGCATTCAACCTGGAATTAAAATGCTTTAAAATTATTTTTGTTTTCTTAATTTAGTCATACATCCTATCCCACAACTTCCAAGTGAAAAAAATATCCTAGAAATGCAATTTATTAAAAATAAAAAGTGAAATAGCTTGGTTAGATAAGTGTCCACCCCCCTTGTAATAGCAATCCTAAATTAGCTCAATCATCTTTAAAAACACACCATGTTAAGTTGGCTCCACTGTGTTGAATTTGACTGATTCACATGATTTCTGGATAAATTCGACAGCTCCTGTAGGTTCCCTCTGCTGGGTAGTGCATTTCAAAGCAAAGTCTCAACCGTGAGCCTCAAGACTGGTCAAAGTGTGTATGAGACAACAATGTCACAAGCACTCCACAAATCAGGCCCACCTTGAATCCTGTTTGAAGTATGCAACAAAAGAAAAACACTCAGGAGATTCTGTAGCCATGTGACCAATGGTTTTGTAGTCTGACAAAACTAAAATTGAACTTTTTAACCAAAATGCAAAGCATATTGTTTGGCACAAACCCAACACAGCGCATCACCCAAAGAACAGCATCCCTACTGTGAAGCATGTTGGTGCAGCATCATGGTATGGGGATGTTTCTCATCAGCAGGGACTGGGAATAGAATAGAAAAGTCCTTGAGAAAAAGGACTGCTGCTGCCCTTTGCAAGAAAGCTGAAACTGGGACGTAAGTTTACCTTTCAGCACGACAATGTGCACAGCCAAAACTACACTGCAGATGAAGAGCAAAATATGTCCTTGAGTGGCCCAGTCAGAGCTCTGACCTAAATCCAATTGAAAATGTGTGGCATGACTTGAAGATTGCTGCCCATCAGCGTTCCCCAAGGTTCTTGACAGATCTTGAACAGATTGTTATAGAAGAACGGTCACATTTAGCCAAATACAGGCGTACAAAGTTTGTAGAGACCTATCCCAAATTACCCACAACTGTAATTGCTGCCAAAGGTGCTTCAACTGAGTATTGACTTGGAGTATGGTGTGTAGATGGAAAAAATCCTCACTTAAATGCTTGAAACATTGACACAACAAAATGTCAAAAATGTTCAAGGGGGTGTAGACTTTCTATAGGTATTGTGTGTGTGTATGTGTTTGTGTATCTATTAATCCTACAAAAGTAATTACAAGCCTTGAGAACCAAATGACATCTTAAGACGTGAAAGGTTTCAATTTCCCTTCATGGCATATGGTGCACACTGCACCAAGAAATGGTGACCAAGCTTTCCTATTTATTTATTTATTTATGTATTTATTCTTTTTTACAATGGACTTATTGCGTCAGCTGTTAATGATCCTGTTGTCATGCAAGCACTCTGGACCTGAGGTGCACCATTCTGTCACTTGACCTCAAATATTTAAGGGGAACTTAAAACAATTAACTTCTTAAGACCAGTAAGGATTGTTAAATTGCTTTAATTAAGTCATCATTAAGCTCAATTAGATAATTTAGGGACAACAGGCTGAACAAAAGCCAGTATCTGACCCCAGTGCCTGGTCTTCAGAACACCTGCAGTGCTGCTTCTAATGGCGCTCACAAAACCTTAGAGGGTCTCTTCTCAGTGACTCCATCTCTCTGCCCATAGGTACCCTGCCCCCCAGCCCAGGATATAGCATACACAAGATGCACTGTGCAATATGACACAGTTCTGGTGAATGCTTGCTGTTAATGCAGCTTACTAAAGTGGACGTATTGTATGGTGCAACTACAGTATGTCTGAGCTATAAATCAAGGAAAACACCAAAGCTTTTATACATGAAGCTCTCTCTCTCTCTCTCTCTCTCTCTCTCTCTCTCTCTCTCTCTCTCTCTCTCTCTATCTCTCTCTCTCTCTTTATATATATATATATATATATATATATATATATATATATATAAGGGGGAGTAGAATAAGTAGTCCTCTGCCAAAGTGAATTGAAAATTGTTGGCATATTAAGCCTGCTTTAAATATGCATTCGAGAAATGAAACCAAAGCTCTTAAAGCTTAAAAATAGCTCCCCGAGGATATTTGTTTTTGGACCAATTTCATAATGTTCAATGGAAACAAAAGAAACAAACACAGTATTCTTCCATGACTGAAAACACAAACATGAAAGTTGTATAAACACCTAACTGAGAGTTGTGTAGCTTTGTCAGGATCACATTTAAAACGCATAGCATATAGCAAATGTAACATTAAAGAACTGGCCATAGCAATATTGTGCTGACCTCGCATATGAATGTCTTCATCCCACTGAATCAACAACGAAAACAGAGATCGCAGGAAAAGACGGGGAATGTGAGGAGTACTTGACATTAAACGCGGCGGCTCTTGATCTCGTCCATCCAGTGGCAGATGTAACGTTATAACGAGCTGCTCTGCTGCCTCTTAACGCCGCCGTGTCCCTCCTGCTGGACGTGCTGCTAGTAGCCCATGCATGACACATGTTTTCTTCATGGCCAGTTTTGTTGTCTTACTTCGCATATTTCTTTTCCTTCATTTCTTTTTCCTGCCCTCTTTCAGTGTACCCCCCCTCTCCCTCTCCCTCTCTCTCTCTCTCTCTCTCGGTCGCTCACAGTAGTGTGTTGTGTGACTTGCTCTATGTATACCACTAATATAGGAGTTGCACTGATCCATACTTTAAGGAGACAAGGAAGGCTTTCAGTCCTGCCCTCAGCTCCGCACTCTTGATCTCTCTGAAGACACCTCGGAACCACCCTCTGCACCCTCTTCTAAAAACTGTAAGTGAAGCATGTTACCATCAAAACTATTACCAGAAGTAACAAGTCCGTTTTATTGCAGGCAGCGGGGTGGTGATGTGTGGTTTACTCTTATGCGACAGTGTGTCTCAGACTTGAGGGACACTTTTGCAGAAGTTGCGGGTGTGACAGCTGGGCTGCGTCTCTGGGTTGCGCTGACTTTTCGAAGGTCTCTCCCAGGTAGCAATGTAACGTGCTAGTAACGTGCTAGTAACGTTGCCGCAATCGGGCGGCAGGCTTGAAATGTAACGAATGGGTAGAGTTGTGTTCGTGCTGTTGTCTTTCGTTATATTATTAGCATGGCGTTGAAGTCAAATAACGTATGCGCTGTAGTTTTCCTCTTTGATTTGAAGCTCTTTTTCATTCGTAAAACAGATCTCGACCATATTAGCTGTAGCCTGGTTTCTATGCTTATTAAAATCATATCCTAATGGTTTAGATTTTGTATTTTGTTTTAGCTTGTTTTATTACGGGATTTAGTTAGCAGATTATGTCGGTTTTCCGTTTTAAAAGGGGAAATAACAAGCTGTAATTATCCTAAAATTAGTTATAAAAAGCATTTTTTTCCAATTTAAAGAGTTAAACAATAATAATAATTAGAACAACAAAAGTTGTTTATATTGATAAGACGATGGGCATAATTGTACCAGTAGGTTGACATGTGAGTTCAATACGTTAAGTTGATATTTGCGTAATTATTTATTTTCCCCATAATATAAATAGTTATATTTAACTTTATATCTTTTAAATTTTTAGTACTAGGTTTTCAGTGAGATTTTATGTTTTTAGGAAGGTTTAAAGGATTATTCTATTTAGAATCAGCAGTAGGTATTGTTATTCTTACTTGTCTTTTTATTTAATTTATTGCATTTTTCTTTTTCTGACTTTACAATTACATATCCAAAAGCTCAGTAACAGCAGAGAAAAAATACATTTTCATATCCTATGATGCTATGCTATATAGTTGCCTTTCTGTGAAGTTTATGATTGTGTGTTGTGAAAACGCTTTAAAACCCAGTGGTGTCATTTGCAGTGCATTGTATTTTACACAATCTACACAACTGAGTTAGAAATTCCAGCCAATGCTCCAATCTGTGCAATATTAAGGAATTCAATTAGGTGGAAAATGTTCTTTTTTTGTATGTGTTTTATTTTCATCCTGAAATGTTTCCTAAAATAACCGGACTTCCTACCACTTCAAACACACAAGGCCTGTGCCGTTTTTTAAGCTGTCACACATGTAGGTGCTAATGGAACCCAGTTTCTATATGGACTAAGCCTACTTTGCAGCCATTAAGCTTAAATCTGAGTCTAATAGTTCAATTAAAGAAGTGATTGTTCTCATAAAATGTTTATAGACGTACAGTATTAGAGCTCAATTAATTTATGTTTTCCTCACTTTGAGACCTAATCTTTAATGCTTTAAAAAAATGTAAATTACAATACATTTTGGTTAGACTTACTGTTTTATTTGTGAGCAGAATGTAAGTACATACCAAAATGTATGACATATGCATGTCATGCTTGTATGAATAATTGAAGCATTGGAAAACCAAGGAGTCAATGCGATAAACCTTTTTTTTTAAATGATAGAGCCCTTTGCAATTTACAGTTTATTGAATCAGTTGTTGGCTTAAGAAGTAGAGTTTAATATGATAATTTGCAACTTAAAACACCTATAAAACCTGAATATGGTTTCCAGGACCAGTACTGGGAATTACTGCCACAGAGTGCGGATACCGAAAGTAAGGCTATCTATGGAATTAATCAAGAAGATCTGAGGAAAGACAGCTTTAAAGATGAACAGGACAAATTAAAAAAGCTGTTACAAAACAAATGGTACAGCACTACTATCTTATACCTATTTTGCACTTTGTCAGATTTGCACTTTAAAACTACTACAGTTAATAGTGTTCTGTGTGAAAATCTGAGTATTACTGATAATATACAATGGTGACAATCATACATTTGCCACAGCATGACAGCATGAATTTATAGTATACGGATTAGGTGAATTTCAGGTACCTATGAATGTTCCTAGGCATTCATTTTGTGATTTTTAAAAATGTGCTTAGAAGACAAGGTTTCTTGGGAGAAGTGCAAACTGTCAGCATCCGCAATGTTCCACTGCCTTATCAAAACTTACATTTACATTTTCATTCCAAGGCAACATTAAAGGTTTATTGCCAAAACATTTTATTTTTCATATTTGTCACATCTTTTCAGTTCGATTGTGACTCATTTTTTCAGCAACAAGCAACATATGTAACAGTGCCTTTCCATCTTGAAAAGGATTGCAGTTTTTATTTTTTACCCTTCATTAACACATATTCCAAGCCACACCGTTCTCAATGCACCCCATAGGGCTAACTTGGTGGAAAAGCTTTAATATGTTTCAAACATAAGGCTGTCTTGTCCTGAAGGTGCCATACCATGTCTGACTATTGTACAGATGGACCACAGAGACTATTGTATATTGGACTTAATACTGTGATGTGTTATCCATATCAACCACCAGAATGAAAACCAATTCCTCTGTTATGATGATCAGTCTGAATAGTCCTCACCTGATTATAACTCCAATCAAGGTGGACTGTTGGTACTGGCAGAGCTACAAGTTTCTCTGCCTTGTGAAGTTTGCTGTATTTCACAATGCATGCTTTGTGCACATTTACGGAATGTTATTTCAAGTCTCGAGGCCACTTTGGAAACTAATGATCGCCTTATTATGCTTTGCTCCTGCATGACTAAATGGATATCGTTCACTGGTGGCTGGAGCTGTTTTTTTTTCCGCTTAATTATCTGTGTGTGACTAATGCTGCTCTCCAACTGTACATGAACTCGTCCTTGACTCTACAGGTGTAATTAGAGCGACGAGAGATTGTGTTCAAACGAGACCCGTCCTCACAGGTCTGTTTATTTACACTGGGCTTCCCTGAGAAATCGAAATCGGCCCGTGAATGCGTGAGAGCAGGCTTCCCGCTCTACTCAGCCGCAGGCAGCTGGCTCTTCTGTGTGTGCGTGAGGGGCTTGAACAGGAGAGAGAGAGGGGCTGGGGGCAGTGCATGATGGGATGTCACAGATGTGTGCAGGTCAGGAGAAATTGTGTGAAGGTGGGGGTTTAAGGGCGCTGGTTAAAGACGTTTGAGAATCTTGGTGAAATATTTAGTTTTCAAAAAATGTTTGATGACAACAAGCAGTGTTTATGCTTCAGATTGAAATAATAGTGAATTTCCACAGAACTGAAGTTGTTTGTATCTTTATACCTATGTTTATCTGTTTTTATCCATCATTTATCCACCATTCTGCTTTTAATGTGAATAATAATTTATTTCACTGGAATGTAGGTTTCGGGTTTTCACTGATTTTATTTTTGTGGTTTAATTTATACTGTAGCGAACCGAAGACGATTTTGTTTCAATTGTTCCCTGTACAGTGAAGTTTGATGGACAGGGTAATCTGCCTACATTATAAAGAGACAGAGAGGATTATGAGTTCAGTTCTGGGGAAGCATTGTCTTTATGATTACAGGTGAACTCTTATACTGTATCCTGAATTCTGTACAAGTCTAATGGTGTTTGGGACCAATGCTATTGGATACTGGATTGTGAAAAGGACTTGATGTGCCAGTGCGATGAAAATTCTAGAATAAGTAAAACAGTTGCAGGTGTCAGGTATATAATGCAACATAAATCTAAGGGATTTAGTGATATGTCAAAGATAATGGTCGTAGAGAGGTTATGATACATAAATTGTAGCTCACCTACTTGCTGGATCCTGCAACATGCATTATTTTAAGGGGAAATGCTGTATTGTATAGTATAATTTTATCATATGTGTCCTTTCCACTTCTCTATATGTGTATAGCAGAGTAAAAAACTAAAACGTGAACCCAGCAAGTTACTGATATTTCAGGTTTACCCTAAAAAATCTGTCCCCATCCCTTGTAAAGCATGAAATATTGCAATTGTACTGAACACCATTTACTGACACGTTAGTATGTGAACAGCTACTGTACAAAACCGAAGGAATGGTGTTGCAGACTGCGATAAAGGCGAGGACTGGCTGAACGAGTGGGAAGGAATGAAGTGGTAAACCCGACAGTTGGCCTGTCGAAAGCAGGGGCCTGGCTGTCTAATTCAAACCGGCTGTGCATTTGGAGGCGACTGGGGCTCCAAAAGTCTCCGCTATCCGTCTGCTCAGACACAGGCCCTGATTAGCCAGGACCAGAGACTTGTTTTTGTTCTTCGAGCTTTAGTTTCTTAGCCCCGAGACTGCAAATTAAACCATCCCGTAAATCTTCCATTATAGGTAGTAAAAACTAATTTTAGATTTCTCGGGTGATTGCTACCACACTCTGCACAGGGGCCAGAGTGTGTTTTAAGAGGGATAGGGCTTTACTGCAGCTCCTGACGTGGAAAGAATTGTAGTAAAGTGCATATTTACAGGCCACACCTTGCCTGTTAAAGGTGTTTTATCGTATATTAAAGCGATCCTTATGGACAAATTGACACCTGGTCTTTTGCCACATTCCCCGTTCAGAGATTTATGTCTCTGCGTGGCCTCCATGAAAGTAAAATGCAGCTGTTTTGGCTGCATGCATTACACTGTGACACCTTCTGCAACGGTCATTGTTCTGTATCACTGATATTCAAAAGCACTACTACAGCGATGATGTCACAACCCACCAGTTACTTAATTTAAACTTTACATAGTTAGCAATCTGTGGGTTAACATTGTTTGTTCACTGTGGGTAGTTTTTGCATGGCGAATCTGTTAGTATGCAGTCATTAAACAGACTACAGCTCCTGCGTTTTTCCCACCTCTCTACAGCCTCCTGAGATGTAATGCGAAAATGCGATGTTTACCCGCAGACGTCAGCTTCTCTGTAGATGCTAGTATATTGAAACAGCTCTTCATTTTGTCTTAGGGAATTCAGACCAAGAGGCCAATTTTCCTGTCTTGCTGACATGCAGGCATAGAAGAACTGTATGATCAAAAGAGGGCATTGGACTATCAGTCCCACCTTCCAGTCAGAGTTAGAGAGGCTCTTCAGCAAACCCTCCAGATTGTGAATAGAAGTGCATTGTCAATCCACGTCGCTAGCTATCAGTTACAGCAGAAGCGAGACATGACAAGGCACAGCAGCGTCTGTATCAGGTTTGCTCTGTCACCTGTCTTTTCAGTTCATCTGCCAGTTGTATGACACAGCTGGGGTGGGCAAGTAAAGGCTGCCCTGAATGGCAGTACATCCCCCAGAAGCCTCAGGGATGACTCACTCTGGGAAAAGCACATGACATGCAGGACAAAAACCCACTGGACAGATTCTGTATATAAGCAGGAAGTCGGTACCCTTTCTTGTTGGTGAGGCAGGAGGAAAGCCTCGGAGAAGGTGAGGAGAAGAGAAAGGAGGAACTGGCAAAGAATGTTTAGCGTATCATGACCCTGATTGCGGATTGTGGATTTGGACTGGTTGCTGAGAGTGCTTGTCGTGTGCGTGTTTATTCATTAGTTATATGTGTGTTATATGTGTGTAGTTTAGAGAGCCTGTGGAAGTCCTTTGTTTAATTCATCTCTGTATAATAAACCTGCACTTCCTTCACCATACTCCCCTGCCTCTGTGTCGCTGTTACCACAGACTGCGCTTTTAGAGCCCCAGACGCCGTGTCCAACCCCACACGGTGTCACAGTATATACACGTTCTACAAATAAATAGACGCCTGCCCCATTTTAGCTCGAGGTGAGTCATGTATTTTGTTTGACTTTGGTTCTAGGGTGAAAGAATACCACTAGAAAGTGTATCCACTGTACAAGGGACATCACATATGGAATCATTTTTTTAGCCATCTTCAGTTTCAAGTATATTTTGAATGCAGGCTAACTTGGTCCCTCTGAGATGCTGAAAGCTAAATGCGTTTTCTCCTGCCATCCCTTTCGGTGGTAACAAATTACATTTCAGCTAGGCAGAGGCTGCCAAATGTATCTGCGCTGCTCTTTGTGGCACAGAAAAATACACTTTTTAATTATTTTTTACATTTTGTAATATTCCTGGAAAAGATTTGGATTAAATTATTATAAGATGGCCTTCTTCTCAGGTGTTTGTCATGGTAACTTTTTTTTCTTCCTTCTGAGGAGAAAATGTGCTCTGTTTTAGTAGTTACTGCCATCCACAGGTGCAGTACTCTGAATATTGTTTAGTACTATTATAGAAGGACATAGGAAGCATATTAGAGCTCTTTTACTCCTCAGATCAATGCCAGACTTTTAGTTGTCCGTAATGGAATGATGCATGGACTTTTAAAGGGGATTCACTTTTAAACGTTTACTTAATTTTGCACTCAGCAGCACAATCTTTCTGCAGATTATCTTTTTTGTAACTTTACAATGTTTTCAATGCCACTACTAGAAAAATATGGCTAAACTAAACAGAATATGGAACTCTGCTTTTTGTTGTTTTGCTCTATGTGGTAAAAATGTAACATTTAGTTGTGTAGAAACATTTTGAGTTACAGCACAATACGAGCAGTGTACATCTCTGTCCTAAGGAAATAATTAGAGAAAGAATTATTTGCAGATTTTGTGGCCTAAATTTAAATCATAAAGTGCTATTCAGTAAATCATTCTTAATTCCTATCATATGACATTCTTATAAAACGCACAAGAACTTACAAGCAAAAACATACAAAATATTTGAATCCGAGAGTGCTCAACACAAATGATACACAGAGAGTGAAGAACATCTAAACTGTGAGATTGTAAAACCAGATTGTGGATTAGATCAAATATGTGCTGGGTCCATGCTGGTTACAATGATAATAATATAACTCAATGGCATAAATCAGTTAAATGTTTTTGATAACTGCCACTTGAAGTTGCAGTGAGCAATAAATATTGCATTGTAAAATTGGAATTATATTATATTGATTGCCTGTTACATTTTCTTCATGCAGAATGAACTGCAGTGTCAGATTGTAAGGGGAAGAGATTTCTGGTTAATTATAAACTCTCCTGAAAAGGTGTATAATTTAGTGTGCTGGTTTAGAAATAGACACCAATTCTCTAGGTGGAGTCAGACCCAAAAACATGTAAGAGCTTCACATGAAAACTGAAGGGTCTGTTATTTTCATCAGGTTTTTCATTCCATGTTTAAACGCTGTTATTGCCCTGATTTTATTACATATGCAGATGCATTCATAATCTTTGTTATATATCTTTTTTCCTGATGATTTCCTCATATTGTTCTTAGCTGTATAATAGAAAGTGATCATCTGTAATGAGGAGGAAACACAGTGCTACAACATTAGCATCATTGCAACGCGTTTAATTCTCTGTCTCTTCGTGTGCAAACGAGTGAGGTATTTCAACTCCTTGACTGTTTCCTGAGTGGTGTTACCACTTTTTTTGTGAGTTACACTGTCTTCTCCGGTGATGCGACCAGTCTCACCTTTGGAAATGATTTTTATTCTTATTGCTAAAGTCATAATGAATGTGTGTGTTATGCTTAGTCATGCATTATTAATCAGCTTGGCATTGTGTTGTACATTTACTGACACCATCAAAATGTAGGGAGCTCCAATAGCTAGGTTTAATAATGAATAGGAGTCTCTTTTCATTCTTACACAAGCTCCACAGCTGTAGTTTGTTTGTTTTCCTGAAACCACTGTCTGTTGTGCACTTCAGTTTGGCCCAGCATCGTGTCATCTGCAATTACATCACATTCACAGCTACAGCAAGCATTAACAGAACATTAAGGCCCCGACAGAACCTCTTAGTCTTGAATCTGCCCTCACATAATGCCCATTAGCGTCCTGTGGGTATGATGTCTGTGTTGCAATCGAAGTGGTGGCTGGGGCTGATTTCCAGATTTCCAACCCCTTTCAGGATCTCAATCAGATCTCCCCAATGCCTTTGTCTTGGAGTTGTTCGTATGACACTTTTGCTTTGAACTCGATCCAGAGCAGTAATATCCTCCTTGTAGTCTGTTTGTGATAACTACACACAGAATTACACCCCTTGATTTGTGTTTGGCACATTTGATTGTATATATCTAAGCTCGGGATCTGGCTCTTTGTTGTCAATTCCCTACATTGCTTGCCTGGAGACGTTGAAAAGTCAGCGTGAGAGCTCTGATCTTTCTTATGTTGCCTCTTCATGGTCTCTGCTTGAAATTCATTATGTGCATTATTGCTGGCTGATGGGTTAATGAAAACCAATTAAGCATCTGCCTCTATCAATTGTGTCATCAAAAACATTTCCAAGCACAGACGCACTTTGCCCATGTCCAGGAAATTAGTGTAAGCAATTTATGTTCACATGGATTTGGCCTGATTTGGCTTTGGTTTGACTTCTCTCTCAGAAGAAACAGTTTGCAGAATTTAAAAAGGCTTGATATCTATATGTGGATACAAAGGGCAAAATGGTTGTGGATTGATTCAGTTTATTTAACAACCTTAAAAATTCCGTTCGATAAAAATACCCGTTTTTTTGTAAGAACAGAAAACTGGCATTGTTAGATTTTATAATTTTTATTATTATTATTATTACTTTTTATTTTTTAAATAGTTCAGAATGAAGTGCAGACATTGAGCCAGAGCTTTGAAGGCTTTGCAGTACTGCACATTTGTCTAATGCTCTAGTAATGCCTTTCCCCCCATGCGCAGTTGTGTGACTTTATACCAGTTTTATTTACTGAGACGACTTCTGTGAGAGGCCTGGAACTGGATTGCTTTTTTTTTTTTTTTTTATGGTTGAAAAAAAATGGAGAAAACAGAAACAGAAAGCAGATTACACTAGGCTGCTCATGAGGAGAGAAATGAGTGGATATCCAATGGCTTTTTAACCTATATGTGGACTAGACCACAGAACCCAAAAATGCCACAGGCATGAGCTGGTTTTGAATGTTGTGCATTATGCCTTGGAACGCTCCAAACAAGCTCCACTTGATAGACAATTTATGTATATAAAACAAAGGCCCCATGAAGTTCTTTTTATTTTCACATCTTTTCCTTTACTTTTTTGTTTTTTTACGATGTTTTTAGTTGAGTTGGGGTAGCATGTGTGTTCCAGGGATTAAACGCTGATATTGAACGCTGCCATTTGCAAGCTGGAGTTACTGAAAAGGATGCAGGTTCAGTCGGAAAAGAGTTTCACGGCTGTAAAGGGAGTGGAAATGCACAGTGACAAGGTATTAAACACCCTGTAACTTCCAATACTGCGATTTTCATTCATATGAATCAAGACCTGACTCTAAGTAATTTGGTAGTTTCTTTTTCAATTCTCCCTCGAGTGTTTAATAGTTTATAAGTGTTCTGCAAAGGACTTTATTGCTTTACCTCACCTATTTTTTATGACTATTAAAGTGACAGCATATTTACTTTCTCCTGCACTCAGTTGAGCGGTGGAATAAAAACAAAGTGGCAGCCCTTTGCTTTCCCAAATGCTCTTTTACAGGGACAGTGCTGATTTCAGTTTAGTGTAGTTAGTTTAGAGAACTTCCACAGTGTATTTTTGTCTTTTTTGTTTTCATTTTCAATATATAATATATATTTCACAATTTGGGGTCTGTAGAATAGCTTTGAAGGAAAAAAAAGTAAAACAAATCCACAGTTGAATTTTATCTAGAAGATCAGTCCTGTATAAATTGAGAGTTTAGCTAGTTTCAGTAATACAGAATAAATACTTGGGGAATAGGGAATAAAACATTAACATTTTTTGATAACAGTATGAGAAGTGTGTGTAAGCCAGCTTTTTCAGTACCATATGTACCTAATTTTCTCAAAATATGCTAAGTAGGGTAATTCTTTAAGGACTATTAAGCAGCCTGATAAGACCACCCTGTTGATTCAGACTCGCACTGTAGGTCCCTAAGGGTTCGGTGCAAATCTGGTACTTAAAGAGGGGCAGGGTGCCCCCCAGAGCTTTTACAGTCTTGTACCTTTTAGTATGGAGAGAGAGGTTTAAAAAATTAAGATCACGGAGTGTTGTTTGAAAGAAACCTTAATTAAAACCCCCAAGCCTGTAAATGTTATTTTCGTTCCAGTTCTTGGAATTTTTTTGCAGAGAAACACACCTCTGAGAAATAGACTGCTTTTGACCATTTTCGTGAAGTTATTCTGCTTAGTTCAAAAATAGAAAATGCATGTTAAAGAAAGTCAGAGAAAATGGTACAGAGCAAATGGTTTGAGATCAGTCCCACTGGGAACACAATTTTCCAGTGCATTAAAGAAAAATAATTTAATGTATTTTTTTTTATTTTCTGAATGGGTGTATTAAGACTATTTATTTAACAACAAATTGATTTCAGTTACAACAGTCCAGTGCCCATGTGATCCCCCACAGTTTCTCATGAGAGGGACTCCTAATTTCTTAATAATAAGAACTTGTGAAATGCGGAAATATGTAATTCTTCCGATTATGTTCCAGTTCCTATAGTTCATATGAACAGAGTAACAATCATTTAAATGACACATGAGCTGGCTGTCTTCAGATGCAATGCATGGGCAGGTTCCTGTTCAGTCACCAAGGAAAAGCATTATTAGGAAGAAGATGGAATTAGTCAATTAGTGCTTCGTCACCCTGGAGTTCTCTCTGTGTTTCCTTCTTCCTAAAAAAAAAAGATTTAGTTTTTTCTGCTTCAATCTTGTTGTTCCAGGGTGTTGCCCTTTTAAGAGGGACCTGATGGCAGTGTTTTTAGAATTGCTTCTCCTCCACAATATTCTTCTGTGATGTCACCCTGCTACTTTTCAGCCGGGGCCTGTTTTTCTTTGGAAAGTTTTATTTCGGTAAAGAAAGCAAGGGATAATTATAACCCCTTGGCTGAAATTACATGCCACTTCTCTGCAGAGCTCCACGTATGTTCCTCACGTAGCTTGTCAATCACTCCACACCTTCTCCATGGCCACTCACGTGGGCTGTGTGAAAAAATGCCTGCCGCCGGTGTGGACATTTAATAAGAGCAGACGGGGCCAGATTTTGGGCTGCGTTGAAAGGCGCACTTCTTATTGAGTGCGTGACATTATGGAAACCAATATACACATGTGTAGTTTTATTTTGGAACAAAATAAGGAAAAGTCTGAATAAAGCACTAACACATGCACAATCATTGTGTTGTGTATTGTATAATTATAGGTGTTGTGAGCCTCATTATGATTTGGACCATGCAACATACAGAACACTATATTTAACACATTAGAAAATGTACTTTTGCATCCATTAAACAAACTAAAACATTTCTCTACATTTTTTTCTGTAATGTCTATCGTATTGAGAACTCATTGCTATTCATGTTGTTTGCACATCTTTGGAGTGGGGTGTCTGGCTTGAAGCCATTCTTATGTTAGCCATGATGCATTGTTAGTGATTAAGTGGATGCACTATACCTTTCACTGAGATAATTTATTCTTGCCAATCGGGTATTTTGCTTTAATTACAATTTTGTTGGCCAACTTATTGGTGTACTCTTTTTCAGAGTCATTACTCATGAGAGAAGCTACAGTACCACAGAATTTATGTTGGAAGAATTTCTGGAAGAATTCTACTGGAATGCTTTCCATCATGTTCCACGTTGCAGAATTACACTGTTTCTCCTAATGCGTTTATTAATATAGCACTGTGCTGTGCTGTGCATTACGAGTCGGTGTACACGTTACACTCTGCTCCGGTCTGTTGATAATTTATGGATGATCCTTGTGTGTCTTTTATGTATGAAACGATTGCTTCTGATCAAGGGGTTGGAATCTCCTTCAGACAGCAGGAGCACATGTGTATTGTTTGTCCTGGTCATAGTACAGAGTTTCAGGGCCGCAGTGAGTGGGAGGCTGGTCTGGCTGGCAGGGTGTTGATGACATCACCACATGACACAAATTGGCTATTCTTAAAAACGCCTACCATTACTATTAGCATACTGGTTCCCACAAAGAGAAGTGGGCTATGAAATATAATTTGGGGAGATTTCCACTGTCTGTTAAAACAGAGATGTTTTTTTAATTATTAAGTGAGACTTTCAGACTGACTCTTTCTTTAGTCCTTTCATTGAACTTTTTCTTATTTTTTTGTTGTTACTGTAAAACTTGAAATTCTTAATTTGCATAGCTCTTTTTAATTGGATAATTATTTTATTTTTGTACACTATATACATTGTTTAATTTAAGTTTTTCATTGTTCACAGTCGGCATAATTTGGCAGTGTTGGCCCAGTCTATTTATTTTTGGACAGGTACTGGGCCCAGGTAATAGACTACTGGCCTTCAATAATCAAAGCCTTCCATTGCTTAACGAAGTATGAATAATAAACAACCCCATGTCTAACGTGTCTTAGGAAAAGCTGTGATTAACATGCTTTGGTAAGTAATTACACTCCGCTCCTATAAGCTGTGCGCTTATAGAACTAGTCTGTATCGTGATGGTTCCCAGATGTGGAATCTGGGACACAGAGAATCTGAGACGTGCTTATCTCAAAGCTTCACTGGTTAACCCTAATGGTTAAATATTATTGCTTAATTAAATTTATAGGCTGCCATTCTCAACAATAATCAGACATGACTATATGATGTGACTTTATTTAAGTGGGAGGAAAACAACAATAACCTTCCCACTGCAGAGAGTCCGTATTCTGCTTCATTTCCATATGTAAATTATATGTGCATGACCCAGAACTCTCAGTGCATCTCTTTCTCTTATTAGCCCATCAGGCCTTATTTAACCATTTAACACTGTCGCCTTCAAAGATAGTAGCAAGCATCACAATCATTAAGCATGTGGCGTGGGAATGGGGGTGTCGAGGGTGCTGCAGCACCCCCTGCTGGTGCTTAACGCAGTGATGACTATGTTTTCTTTAGCTCTTCCCTGCAAAATACATGAACAAACATACAAATTGATAAAGCAACTAATAATTTAAACTGGAAATGACGTCATGAGTTGACTTTTAGTCAGCAGGACCCCCTGTTCAACACATCTGCCTGTGCCTATACCACATTGGAATAAAATTGCCTGAATTACAATGCCAATCAACACAACATGGTTTTTGTGTATTGGGCACTTCACAGTTGCTTTTATCCCTCGTATTTATATACCAGCTTCTTTGCTGAAGCCATGTGTCTGCAATAATACCAGTGAGAAAACACTGTATCAAATAGCCAAACATCTATGTAACAAAACAGAAGAGTGAGCCATCCTAATGCTGGAGTATGTGTTAATATTGTCATCTGTGGATTAAGTCAGTACCCCAGAAGGAAACCCCTCTGGTGGATCCTTTGTCATGCTGGTTTCTAGCTGTGAGCTTTATCCTGTTGTGTTTGTTTTTCTTTTGTGTTTCCCAGACCAGGAAGGTGTGGTTCGGACCAGCCTGCTGTGGATTTCTCACATGCCTGCAGAAGGACATGATTCAGACTGTCCCAGACCCTGCAGTCCCTGTCAAAGTGAGTCCTCTGTTGTCATGGCCTGCAGTTTTCTACACATGCAATGTTAATGTATCCATGGGGTTTTGTATTTTATTAAAACCAACAGTTACATATTTTCTCACTGGTGGATGGACATGCGTTGTGCTTGGCCAGTCTTGGACCTGACCATGCACGACAGGCTAACTGTGATTTTTGGGCCATGTGCACACACTTTGGGTGTGCTCCCTACACACCCGCTGAAACCAGTGCATGGATGTTGTGTTGGCCCCCCTAGGAGAAGCGTCGACTGAAGCAGGTGCAGTTCCTCAGACTGACTTGATTGCCATGTCAGCCTCACTAACCCCAGAGAGAGCTGCTTCAATTCACCTGTTGGCTCTAGCAAATAGGCAGGATATCTGTGTGCTGTACTACTTAAAGGGAGGTTGGGATCTGCCTGAGTGACAATGCATAGCGGCATATAGGCAACTTTGCTAGAAAAATCATTCATGAGTTCCCATGGTAATGCGCGATGTCCCATCCCCTTTGGGTGGTATTCTCCTTTTCAGATAACCGATGTTGCATTTGCAACCTGTCATTTTAGCTAGTAAGGATGTCCTGATATTTCCGTTCTACACAGTCGAACTTCAGCTGCCAGAGAGCTTCTACCCATTGCTTGTAAGCTAGATTATGATCAATTTTGTAGTATTTCTTTTTTCTTTTTTTAAGTGAAAATGCATGTTAAACAGCAAATGAGTGATGCGCTGGAATGCCACCCAGCCTCACAAATTATATATGAATCAGAAAAGTGTGCAGTCCTTGAATTCCCCCACTGAAGCAACCCTGTACATATTAAAGCTGCTGTGGCAATAAATGCCAAAATGAACCCCCATGAGGACAGGCTTTTTCCCTTTCTTAAGGGTGAAAGGAAATGACACACTAGTGAGTAAGATCAGAAATGGAGTGCGAAGGAATAGTTATAGAGATTTATAGTAGGGGTACTTTGCAGCTTAAAGAACAGTCTCCAGGGGGTCGCAGGCCTGTTTTCCCCATTCAGTCTCCAGTCTGCCAGTGGTTCGAGGAGAACTCTGTTTCCTATTGTTATGTCTGCGTCTGTGAAATTTATGGTACTTCAGGTTAAGGTGTTAATTTTACTATATATGTAGTAGCTGACAGCTTAGCCCCTTTCTATCTCTATTATTTTAATTATTTTACAGATTTTTGCAGAACTAGCCATGGGAAGTTCAAGAGGTTGCTCTGTCCTTGTTAACTCTTATTTACCCTCTCTGTGTTAAGAGGGGCAGTATTATCATGGTAAATCTATTAGATTTAAAGAGTCACATTACCCGTTTTTATTTTCCATGGTATTATAAAAGCAATGCCATATTGAGATTGAGATTATTGGTGGGTTTTTGTTTATATTTACTTTTATTGGATTAGTATAAGGGATTGGAGGTGCGTTAAGGTGCGTTCACTTCACTTCAAGACCACACCTACTTGCTTTCCTTTTGAACAGATATCCCGTTTTAATTTCTGTTGCATTTAGGAAGCATTCTTGTGGATGGGGTTGTCCTAATGGAACCACAGAGAATGGAAATAAAACAGTGGAATCTGTCTAAATTTAAGTTTGTGGTAAAGAACAGGCTGCACAGGATCAAAGCTACCCTTTCCTGCCTCATTTCTTTGGTCAAATCGAGGAACATTGCAATAATGCTTGCTCATAGTGTCATCGTGATTAATGTTACCAGAAGCTTGTTTGGTAAGCTTTGGAATTTGTAAAGAATAGTTTGTAACCAGAGGAAATACTTCTCCGTAAATACTTAAAGCAGTGTTTTGCTGCTATGCTTGAACAGATCCAACATTGCAATGCAGTTTTCTTACAAAGCACTTGTTTTATTTAAAGGAGTTGAAATATTTGTCTGCATATTCTGTGTTGCATTGTTCATTTTCTTATTTGACAAATTCACTCTTTTTTTTGTGTGTGACTAGTAATACTACAATGAACAGAGGCAGGAGATACATTTCTCTCTCTGTCCTGGTTACAGCTAACCCAGCTCCCATGCACGCATTCGTAAATGTATTTTCTTAATTTTAACTGAATAACATTTATAACAAGCCTCTGGTTCAGTCATTCTCCTTGGTGGTAAATATAGTTTTATGAGTCTATTCTGTGGGAAACCTTATTTTCAACTAATAAAACATGAGCACAAGAGAACATTGCTTTTGACATTCCACCATTTTTCTTCTATTTGAACAAATTACCTGAATGTATGGGGGGGGAAAAACACAAATAACGTTTTTGAGAAAGAATGGTGATTGGAAATTATGAAAGTTTACAACTTTTGATATTTCGTTATTTTATTCGTTTTTCTTTTGCTTTGTTTGTGACTGCTTCGGAAACCGAGTCCGCAAAATAAATCTTCGTATCCTAGAGCACATTTCACATGGCATACAGATCCTAAACCAAATATGAAAGTATGTTCTGCTGGTCGGAATGTTTATGCAACTAGATTCTTAACATAAATCAAGTGAACCTTTGTTTGTTTTTGTACATTTAGAAAAACCCAAAGACCTTGAATTACTAATCTGTGGTTATTTTCCTCCTTGTCTCCTTTGGGGCTTTCAAATTCAAACCCATATGTGGTTTTTGCATTCCCTACAGGTGTTAAGAGTAAGGTTCCTCTGTATACATTGGTTTATAGTCATTTAAGTAACAACAGCGATGTCAATTGGCAGACAGGCTCAGCCAGGTATCGTTGCAATAGGACTGGGGTACGTTTCACAGTTGTCCTTTAGCGAGTACAGCTTCTGCTATAATAAAAGTAATCTGCTTCCCAAGTTCGGCAACGGTGGCGGCCCGCTGTTCCTTTGAGGGGAATTCTAGATCCTTAATAAATGAAAGTCTGATCTGGTGTTCTGAAGCACAGCGGTTAAACGTTATCCCTGGCCTTACGCTCCGAATTCCTACCGAGGAGCAGACCCGGCCAGACGCCTTGCTTAGCGTTCCAAGAAATCTAGCATTCAGGAATTTTATTTGTGGTGGGGTCAGACCATACTCTCCTTTCTCTCTCCCTTTCTTTTTTTTCATTAGTCTTTCAGGACAAACTTGTGGTCTGGTCACGTTCACTTAAATTTTAACCAGCCTCGGCATGTGGGGAAAATATGGGCAGATATTTCAGTCATTTGTTACCCAGCAGACTCCGTAGTGTCGCTGCCAAGAAGTGACAGAGCCGCCGACACACTTGCTCACATGTGCGCCGCTAGGGCAGCAGGCGAGGGATCCAGATGTTGAGCTCTGAGCGGCAGCCGCGGAGAAGCCAGGCCTGCATAGCACACTAAGGTAATCCACTTTCCTAACTTTTAAGAAATTAGATTTGTGCCATGGCTGATGCTAGCTGCTTACGGGTCGGTTTGAATGCAGTGCATGTCTGGAGAACGCTTTTATATTCCTGGATGACGGAAGTGTTTCAGGATTTGGGATTCTAGTGGCGTTCATAGCTCCTATGTTAGATCACATACTGCTTCTTTCATGGTTAGAGATGGTTGTGTCATTCAATGTAATTACACATTTTTGTTGCGCAGTTCAAAGCCCACAGTTCAGATCAGAACTTGGCTAATGCCTGAGTTCATGTATTTTCAGGATCTACTTTACACATATGAGCAAGTCATTCATATATACAACTCTGGAAAAAATTAAGAGACCACTCCAAGTTCAGAAATCAATGTTAAGTGGTCTCTTATTTTTTTCCAGAGCTGTATATTTATCATGTCATTTTTTCAGCAGTGAGAATGAAATAACTCAGTAAAAAATACTTTTTGCAATTACACTATAATGTGTTGTCCTTTTTCTGGTGATTTAATAACACAATTAAAGTGTAGAGTTTCAATTCCATAGAGAGGACTTTTTATGAATCCTTAGCATGAGAAAAGAAAAGGAAGACACATTTTTCAATTGGGATATTTAGGTACTCCTTTCATGTAATATTCACAAGTGAGATAATACTTCTGTGCAATCTAATATATGAACCTTCATACTTAAAGCAAATGTTTTCCTTAAAAATAAATACAAATAATGTATGAATGAGATTCAGAGCCAATTATTTGAATTAGGTCTAGCCTGATGCCTGGCTGATAGTAGAAACTAACTAAAAACGTTCTTCCAGAACTCTAAAGCTTTGTTTTGTGAACAACAGTTGCGGCTCTGTGTTGCTACAGTAAGTGAGAGGATCACAGGGGGATGTTCCCAACTGTGAAATTCCTCTCCTTTCCAGATGGTTCTTTATCCTGCTTGGGTTTCCAAGATTAAACCAAGCGTGTTTTCATTCACATATATATTTTGTACATAGAATCCAGTGTTCCAAAATCTGAAATAAAAAGTTTGTGTAACAAATCTTCATTAGCAATCAGATTCCCAGGTGGCTCTTTTCTGTAACACATTTCCTTATCCAAATTTATCCAAACCTTCTCCAAGCCACAAATGGGATGCAACGTCCTGCACTGAGCATCTCTCCCGCGGCTGTGAGAAACATCACCCAGGCAGCCACCTAGACAGCACAGCCACTGCACCAACGCGGGCTGGTGTTTTAAAAGTAATTGCATTGGATCATCATTTATGGGTATAAAAGCTAATCAGCAACACATGGAGATGTACAACACTGCATATTTTGGAAAGCTGCTTTTTGGTCCTTAACATTTTGCAATGAGATCATAAGTCTTATTTAACTCTGAATTCCATATTTATATTACTATTTTATTATTATGAATGCTTATATATTTAGCCTATACATTAGTAACACATTTATAGGCGACTATAAATGCACGATGTAAGTGAGGTTATGAAACAGTTCTGTTGCAGTTTAAGTAAGGTTTTAAATACTTAATAGAACTACTGTACTTTTTTTTTTTTTTTTTTCCAGTGGTTCCATTAAGTATTTGTACACTTGCTTTAAAATAAATGTATAATAATAGTTATATCTCGAAAGCACATTCCTTTTGCGTGTGAAAGCTTTTATCTTCTGTTTTCATACAGAGGGAAGATGTGTTGGGTTGCTTTCATAACCAAAGTCATTTTTTATTTTCTTTGCAAATAATCTTTAAAAATAAAGCCAGTGATGTGAGAATGCAAGAATTATTTTATGCACATCTTCTGCGGAAGGAATTCTTTATTGAAGTGATTTCCTGTCAAGTAGTCTGACCACTGGAGCCACATGCAATGATTCATGAAGCTGACATGATGCTGGCCGTGCCTGATGAAATATAGGGTTTATATGACACGCTGGCTGGCCTTTGATTAAGAAAATCATATTAATAAATATACATTTCATAACCCTATTTCTGAGCCATTTTATACCTTTTACTGGTGTGGAATCAATATAGGGGGAGGTAATTTAAAAAAGTTAGTTTGGTGACTTGTTGGGCCAGCTCTTCCGCTGCCTCAGTGTCATGGTGTGTTTCGTGCTCTTGATTGCCAGTTGCCACCGATGACTGGTGGCAGTGAGGTTTACCACGTCCCGTTTGACACAAACAAGCAAAACAACATTTCCCCGCTTCTTCATTTGTACAAAATAATACATTACCGTGCGGTGTGAAACTTGGGCCCGGATTAAATCCAAAACTTTGACTCACCCACCAATTGCAGATTCCAGATATGTCACTCGAGACATTGCCAGAGGTGTCTGGTGTCTCCAGCACAGAAAACAAGCATCGTGTATGAAGAGTTTTGCTCAACTCCATACTGACATTATGTTTCTATCTCTGATTGATATGAATGTCTTGTTTTGTGGATGGCAATATTTTTCCAAACATTTGCTTTAACCAATCGATGAAAAACAAAAATAGGCCCCTTTTGTTATATTATGCCATAATCAGTATGCATCATTGAAATAAAAAGAGCAATATATCCATAACCTGAGTTTGATCAAATTCCTGGAACATCCAACAGTGCTCATGGATATATTCAAAGCAATACAGAAGACGTAATTTATTGCCACATTTTGAAATAATTAATGAGAAAACAGACGGATACAGTTTGGGCCAAATCTACCAAATGTGTCTGGATTTCTAAAACATTTTCCTGTTGAAATGTGAAGAGTTTTTCTCTTACCTTAAGTAAGAATGTTCTCCCTCTTGTGGCTGCTAATGATGGGTGGGAAAAAAAATCTGTCTGCTGTCCTAGATAAATCTCTTAACACTACATCACTATGCCATATCGTGATTTGGCTACAGGCAGGGTCATAGGAAGTTACAAATCCTTTAAATCAATTTAAATGACTAACTGCACTTTCTGTGCACTGATATTTGTGACCTGCACTTAATTAGAATGGGGCAACATGCATCAGATAGATTGTGTTACTAAAACAGTGCATCAACTGATACTGTCTGAGCAGCATAATATTTCTGAAATTAATTAGAAAAAAATAATTTGTTCATTGAAAGCAGTTTGCTATCATATATTTTCTCTTCCTTGGTTTGTGTTTGTCATTTGTGAAAAATAAAATCAGAGAAACATTGTTTTTCTTTTCTTATTATTAAAGCCTTCTTTCTTTATATTTTGTATTATATTCTTTCTCAGGAGCTGGGCCCTGCATCTGTGAAATAAAAATTAATATCACCTCGGTATTTTTTATGAATATTTATTCAGGAGAAATGTGTGCTTCTGTCATAATTCTCAGTTGACGTGACGTTCGGTTTTGATGATGTAGCACAGTTTAGGTTTCTCAAATGAAAAACACATGAGGCCCCCTGGGTACATAGAAGAAAGCCAACAGCTACACAGATTTGGGAGCGTGTTTTGTCAAGCAACAGACTGCCATTATAAGTGCAGATTTTTTTTTGTATTTTTTTTAATATAGCTGTCTGGCCTCGATGATTAATTCAAATCATATGTTTTTTTTTTCTTTATGAATGTAATCATACACACGTCTGTGGAATGTGGCATTAAAACAAAGGGGAATGTTACAGAATACTACAGTGAAGTATTCAGATGTGAGGGAACTTTAATGTCCCTTTTCATGTGGAATAGAAGTCAAAGCCACCGAAAGAGGTGTCTCAACACCACCGCACTGAGTGCAGGGCTGGGGAGCACAGGACCTTCCAGAGTCATTGTGCCTATTTTCACTAAACATTTATTTGGGGGTGAGAATTTTGTATTCTGAATATGCGTATTGCGTTTCTCATTTATATAGGGTTGTGATCCACTGCTCTCATGAAAGCTTTGCCAAGTCGAGATGTTATTGCAGATGAGTGTTGGTAAGTCACAGTGAAAACCCAGAAAATAACAAATAAATGTACTGAGGAAGGAAAATGTAGCATACAGGGTTCAAATGATACATATTTGATCTCTGGATTGTATGTTTGTGAATCATGCAGTCATCGATTGCCTTCTGCTTGGTGAAAAGAACTGAAGAGCTGAAGGCAGACTGTGTGAAGGACATCTTCTGCTCATTAACACCCAGACAGTATAACTGCAGCCAGACCACCGGCACAGGGAAAGGTAGCTGCTTATTTTCCCTCTCCAAATCATGGTGTGTGTGGTTTTTGTTGTTGTTTTTAAACTGTAGAATTTATATATATATATATATATATATATATATATATATATATATATATAGGAAAATCTCATATAAGTATATATTTTAGGCCATTTTTAGGCGGGCCGTCCAGGACCATATAGATCAGTGAATTTCAGCAAACGATTCGGAGGCAGACATGAGCTAGGCCAGTTTGTTTCCCTAAGGCTGGAAATAGACTGCAAATAACTTACAAATGTTGGTAGTAGCTTGTTCTGGGTGGTACATTCTTAGCACTACCAGGCAGTAGATGGTAAACCATAATTTCTGCGTGGTCTTGGCAATGCTGTAATTAAAATGGTCTAGTCGTTCCAGATCACTTTGGGCATTTACCTGGTGAGCCTCCTGTAGAACACTAAATCAAACACCATAAGACCTGGCTTAGTTTTAGAATGATGATTTTTTTTTTTAGTCTTCGTTAAAAAATATATGCAAATTGTATTTTTCATAAAGTCGCCACAGAGTGGAATTGTTGCTGTGATATATGAGAGAGTTGTATCTACATCATTGATGTATTGGGTTTATGTTTTAAGTACTTGTACTTGTTCTGAGGTCTATCTTCCAGAAAGTTTGACTGTATTCCTTTCCTGTCTGTAAAAACGGTTTGCATTTTGTCTGATTAAAAATGTACGCTTTCGTCCATCCGTTAAGCCACATTACATCATGTGCACCTGTCTTGTGCAGAAAGCGTGTCGACTTTAGTGCCGGTGCAGATGTACAGTCCCCTGGGGGTAGGAACAGCAATGGTGCATACAAGATTTGAGTCGCACAGTCTGAGGAGGGCACAGGGAGGCTTCTACCACTTTTCACTCTTGTCAAAAGGTGGAGCTGTTAATTACAAAACGTACACATGCTGTGTGTCTCTAGTCAAGCTTGTTTTTTTCGTACGTATATTATTCTCATTTACTACTAATATTAAAATAAAGTTACAAACTATTTAATTATGGTCCTCACCCAGTTAGGAATACTTTTTGGTGTCATATTATTTGTTTTAAAGTGGTTATTGTTGAATCTGTGATACTGAACATTAAAACTTTTCAGTCAGCTTTTTCAAGCATGACCGTCATGATTTCTTTGTTGGTTTCTTTCTCATCAGCACAATCCTAACCTCTTTTATCCACTGGTCTTAGAACGCTACAGTCATGCATCTCTTTGGTTTGACGCATGACTGGAGCGGACAAAGCTCCACACGTCAAAAAAATCAAAAACAGAAATAACTATCAACAGTATTGTGGCTCAGGCAGCACTGAAAGTAATGTGGATGAGTGGAGGATATTTACTGTTTGGCATTCCAGTGACACACCAGATCAAATCCTGCAGGATTCAACAAGCTCAGTTGGTCCTCAAACTGTGATGGTAAAACAGTATTATTAGGGATTGAATTGTTCTGATTTTGCTCTTTGGAAAAAGCTTAAATGACCCAACAAAGTTGCTTCTCTTACCTTAATTTCTTCACTGAGTTGCCGATTCTTCATCATTCAATCATTCAAGAGATATGCAATGATATTAATAACTTATCCCATGCTTATAATTCCTAAATTAACTGGCATTTAAATATTGCGTTTGGCTCGCTATACCTTCAAGGGTGTCATTTTTATCTTTATGCATTCTTCTAAACTGCAGATTAGCAGGCGGACAAACCTTGAGCACGGCTGATTCATATTTTATGAGTTGTGCTGAGAAATATAAACAGCGAAAAGTTCAAGATCTAGGTGCTGTGCAGCATTTCAGTCAATCAATCAAATAAAACGTATATAGTGCCTTACATACAATATAACATTGTCTTGAAGGCATCACATGGGGAGAAAAAACACTAATGACAGGCCTCCTCAAACAAAATAGTCTTGTTGCAAAGAGTTGCAAAGATTGGGAATGTAGCATTGAAAGGGGTTTATGGCAGGCTTGTGTTTTGAAATGTGTTGCTATGAAAGTGAGAGCTGTGGTGGTCTGGGATACTGCAGTGAGGTGTAATAGCTGAGCTCCCACGCCATTACAGCGAGCGTGTTCTCACTACAAGGCCGCAGGAGGGTTGTGTCTCTGGTACTGCTCTGCAGTGGTTTGGTGGGACAGGTGACCAGGGGTCATTTCCTACAGACTTCCTGCTTGGGCCAATAAAAATAAAAAAATCTAAAAACAACACAGAAATAAATAGTTGCTGACAGTTCAGCATGGCAAAGATGTTTCTCCATCCTAGAGCTTGAGGAAGTCAACTGTGGATCAAAGTTAATGTCTGTGACAGTGTGCAAATGAAGCACAGCTTGACTGAAACAGTCAGTCTCAGTGTATAAAATACTTGTTGTTAATGATTGTTATTGATATTAATGGATACTTTTAATGAAAAATTGGCTGATTTGTTCTTTTTTTGTGAAGTTCCAATAAAGCAGGCAGGAAACTTCACTAGGATGAAACTGTTAGAAACTTGCAATCAAAGTAGTTTCATCACAATTATTTACCGATATCTGAGGCTAAGTCCAATCCTCAGCTACACCTGTCGTTGTTAGGAATGAATACAGCCCAAACTCAAATGTATCCTGAGTTTTATCCCTGAACTTAAATCTAGTGCAAAATGTAGCTAAAGTAGTCACAATACAACTATGTATAACAATAGATCTCTGCGTTGTGAACCTTGTGAACTATAATAATGCACTGCATTTGCACCACTGCGCACCATGGTATCTTGAGACATAGCCTAGGTATTACAAATAGCTGCAGAATGCAATGCAACTTTGTTACATTGTACTTAACATTGTGAAACTGTGCAGTTCCAGGAGGCTCTTTTCCATGATACAAACATTGATATAGATTTTGTGTCCCATGATTCATACCTATTACTTGATACACATGGACCCTGAATCTGCATCATATAAAGAATACTATTCAAGCACTGTCTACATCTACAAACTACTGTTTTCCACATGCCCACTTCAAAATGCTTTCAATAACAATTAAAGATCACTGTACTTCTTTTGTCAACTTCCTTTTTTCACTCTCTGTGACTCTCCAGTTATGCAACGTCAGGACCAGTTTTCAAGCACAGTGTGTTTACATTTTCTCTTGAGCAAGCCTCAGAACCACAGGTCACAAATAAGGTTTAGAAAAAGAAATCCGACTTCCAGAATGAGGTTCTTCCAAAAACCTCAGAAGTGTATCTTGAAGAGAGTTTTTGGTGTTCTGTATAATTGGTGTTGCACCAAAGTTGTGCAGAGATGCTGTATTTTCTAACATGGTCAGCACTGCAAGGCATTTTTATATCAAATTAAAATCTTGTTATTTATATCTTAATGTATGCTTAGCATAATCAGTTTTTGAGGCTCTCAGCACCTTACAATTAAATGGTGAGTCTGAGCTTGATCATACTGACTCTGACTTCACTTGCTTTGAGATTTTCCGGTGTCCAGTATAGTTTTGTGGAGTACAATAGTGCAGTGCAGGTCAGCCAACACTGATGTTTGTAATCGTGTTATTTTTTCTCTCACTGCGTTTCCTTAATTACAGTACTGCCTTACTTTGGAACTGATATCAGCAAAATGGGTTTCCAGCAAACATAGATACGATGTACTCTCTGTTGACTCCTTTCTCTTTAGAGTAACACATAGCAGAGGTAAACAACACTTCACCAGTGTGGTAGTAGTCTAATCTTGTCAGTTCTGTCGTGGGGCATGGAGAGATGTCTGTGTTTTTCCAGCGGTCTGTGAACGTCAAAATCTAACGTAGTTCTTCGACAGGCAGGAACAGTCACTGGACTTGTGCACAAGTTATTGCAACCATTCTCCATGTACTTCCCAAAGCCAGGCACTTATCAAGTAAGCTATCAAAAACATATAAATGGCCTAAACATTTTTAATGAGATGCAGTCTTTTTTTGTAATCATAGTATTTGTGTGTATTAGTTTGAGCACAGCAAATTCTGTTCTAAATTTGGAATGGTAATGTCTTAATAATAAAAAAGCATTTTTAATATCTGCTAGGCTAGTGTTTAAACTGGTGAGATTGATTTGTCTGTATGTGTATGCCCCACTAGAACAGTGCATCCCCAATCAATCATTTAAATCTTCAACATCAATTATGGCGCTTTAATCCTGAAAGTACTTCACTGAAGAAATAAAGAAACACTTTCTTTCATGTCGTATGGTACAGTGTTCGTTGGGTTAGTAGGGTTTCCACTGCAGTGAGTACGAAAGCAAATTGAATACTGTTAGACTAAACTCAAAACCTCCGGGGACACATGGCGTGAAACTGTAAAATTTGGACTCTATGATCAGACATCTGCATCCTGCCACCGGCCGGCATGTCACACATACAGCACATCAAATCGCACCTGCCCCACTAGAGACCATGGCTGGAACAACGCACGCTCCCATCCCCCATCTTCCTTAAAAAGAAAAAAAAAATCTTCTAACACACATCATCAAGAAAAACAACATTGTTTTTAGCCCTTCTTATCTCCTCGTTCCCAAATATCCTGTTTCTTCGAGTTGCGGTCGCCAGAACCAATAGAAACCTCTTCCTGCTATTGGCTGACTTCATTTCCCAGCGTTAGCACAATCTCATCCGCTCCAAACAACGCCAGCAAACCTCAACACTCGCCTGCTCTCCAAAAAAAAGAAAAAAAAATATTAGGACCGTTTTCTTCACAACAGGACTCGATCAATAGTCCTGATCAAGAATGGCCAGTACCATAAAGGTGAGTACTGAGTCTTATTTTCTTCACACAGGTTGGAGGGCTTATTGTGAAGTTATATTATGAGGTTTCATTTGTTTTCATATTGCCCCACAGAAAACAGATAAAGTGGGAATGGGTAACACCCTTTGTGCCGCAATGGTACGACAAGATTTCCTTTTTCACTGACTTGTAAATTTCCTTTTTCCTACTCAAACTGTCTGCAAGGTTTGAAAATTCTTCAGAGGAATCGGAAAAATGTTTTTACCGTTTATAAGCCCTTGTGGTCATCGGAGTTTGACGGATCATTGAAGGAAAAAAACGTTTTTAAAAAATCAGATTTCTGGAAGACATGTTTAGCTCTAAATGGATATGATGGGTTTGTATACGAAAACAATGTTTTTCTTTTCTTGTTGAAAATTTAAAAATATATTTACGAATGTTCCGGTTACAGAAAAATATTTGTTCTTTGAATGCATTTTATCCTTTCACGAGCTGTGTAAATTTTTGTAGATCAAACGCATGGTGATGTTTAAACTTTGCTAGAATGTTGTAGTAATATTCATAAAATCACAAAGTTGTCTCCTTGTGGATGATGTATACTGTGACAATTAATACATTAACGGGAGCTCTGGAAATATTGCGATTTTCTGCATGTTGATTTTTGTATGTGAATTAGAAGCTTGTCAGGAATTGGCATTCATTCTGCATCGATTAAATTTGATGTCCAGAATTTAGTCATTTAAATTAAATTTTAAGTGCTGACACTAATTGTCTAGGGTTGGTCTAGTTCACTTTTGTAAGTTTTGATAAGTAACTGTTAATATACTGTGACATTTTGGGAATAGTTATGTGTCACTTAATGGTCCACTACAAACAACACGTTGAAACTTTATGGTGACTAAAATATAGTGGTTCATGTCACAATGCCTGGTTTGTAGAGGCAATTTAAAGCCTACATAAGAAGTTACTGTAGAACTTCATCTTCTAGCAATGTTTAAAGTCTATTCTCAACCAAAAAATACAAAATAATAAATGCATTTAAAGTACATTTAAAAAAATAATTATGCTACATGAGATTGAAACTTAAATCCCATTGTATTTTCATGCATAATACCAGCCAACTCCTTTATTTAGGTAGCACTATTAGAATTAGTAATTGTCTATGAGCACAAAATATTTTCATGCATACATCTGCGTTTTTCTCGTTGAATCCAGTGGCACATAAATAACCTAATACAATTTTCTTGAAGTGTTTAATGCAGGATTTATTTTATGATATTTGGAAGTATTCGTGTTTTTTTGTTTTTTAAGAAATTGTTAACATGTTAATAACTGTAGCTTGTTTTTCAAGTCAACCCAAAATATTCTTCATCCTGAAAAGATGTAACTCCTAATGATAAGAAATATATATTTTTTAAAGTTCACTAATAGCAAAATATTTCCAACCTTCAACTACAACATCATTCCCAAGCTGTTGCAGTGTTAAAACTAATTCTCCTGAGAAATAAAAGAGAATTTAGGTGTTTAAGTACAAAACAGTACATTTTATTGACCTTCACAGTGCTGCAGTTTTACTGTTTCATCACAAGAGCACCAGCATGTTGTATTGTTAAATCAACAGTTGGCACAGGAGACTGGGTAAAACTATGAAGCAATGGAATATTTTTTCTACTCTCTTGAAGATGCTTCAATTCTGTGCTGAGCCAAACATTAGCAAAGCAGTGAGGGGATTGGCAGGCCTGAGAAAACTGTCCTGAGAGCCAATGAATCTGTAAAAGCATTGTTGTGTGATATAATCTTTTGCAGCATATATTATGAAAAGAAATTGCATTTTTTTGTAGTTCAGTGGTGTTTTCCTTTGTACATTGTAAAGTTGTTTTTAATTAATAAATTATTTTATTTCTTCAAGTAAATAAAAACAACAAGAAAACGGCACATCACAGATTAGAACTGGCAAACCTGAACATCATAAACTAAATATATGAGAAACATAAAGCTGTAGCAAGTTATAACAATGACTTAGTATTTCAATGTGGCCATGACAGTTTGTGTAATACCTACCTAACCACCAAAGCCACAGACAGATGTGCCTCTGTGTATATGGAGCTGTAGATTGAAGCAAGTGGAAACATTTTGGGGAGGCCTTCATCCAGTAGTGGATCAAAACAGGCAAATACTTATGGTGATATATATATGCATATATATGCATACAGAGTCACATGTCTAGATCGATATTCAATCTCTGTAGACAGCCAAAGGCCAAAGGGGGACATGGGTTGTTCTGTCTATATTAAGTGCAGGGCACTACAACACTCTCTTAGTGGCTCATTCACTTTGAAATAGCCTAAGTGTGTCATATATATTTTGTCTTTTTTAAAGGAAAAGTTTTGTCAATAGTTAATCAAATTTAATTCAAATTATTCCTAAATTCTGTCACATGATCTGGGACATTAGGAATATTCACCTGGCTCTGAGAATTCCTTCAGCTGACCTTTGTTCAGTTCAGTGCATCCGTCCCCACAGCACAAAGATGTTTACATATAAAATCTTAAACAATACATGAACAATATAACAAAAGGCAAGAACCTGGTGTGGAAACCATAATTACACAATCATGTGTCTTGTAGGCTTTGAACGTAAACAATAGTGTAAGGAACTCAACAGCTTCAAGAAAAATATTTTGAAAAGACGTTTGCTCTTTTGTGTTCTATGGAAATGTTGGACTTAACCCATAGCTGACATGAGGGTTCAGGGAACAACAGCTGGGCAATTTCAGAAAACATACATTTTATTCCTACGACACGTTAAAGGTGTAAAATTGAATCAAAACAGTCTTGCTTTTTTATTGTTTAAAAAAAAAAAATTGTTATAACTGCCTTTTTGTGTGCTTTACTTTAATGTTTTTCATGGATGTTTCAAAGCTTCAAACAACACATTTATGTCCTAATTGACTTCCCCTGTTAAGTACTGAAGATAAATCTGAAGGCTCTGAGACCACAAGTAAATAAGAAAGCTTCCGTGCTACCTGTTCATTTAAACCCCATCATTGAGAAATGTTTGATATGTGTTCCCTTTATTTAAATCTCAAGTAAAGTTCGTTTTTTGTTGTTATTCTAAAAACATGTCATTTGCACAATGAAGGTGATCTGGTGTAAGTACCACTCTCTGTCTCTGTAGGTAGGTCTTTGCAGACCAAATTTACCTCTAAATACACACCCTGTTCAGTTTCTATTGCTGGTTTCCTTTGTGGTGTTTCTGAGTGTTCAGACAAGCTATGCCTTTTTTACGACACAGTGCATTACTGAAAATGGGTTTTAGATGAGACTTGAAATAATCTCGGCTTTTTAATTGGCGGTAGCATTGCAACATCTGTTATTATCGCTAGGCTGGAAATCAGAAAGGGTTACGTTAGAGTTAGACAGTGTTGCATCGGTCCGAAAAACCCTGACAGCCCCTTCACATATTATGAAATCTACAACACTGGTTTAATGCTTTTTTAGGGAACGTCTTACAAATTAATCTGTGATAATATGGCCATGAGAGCGATTCAGAATCCTAGCATCAATGGGCCAAACATTTTCTTAGTAAGAGAAATATTCAAATGAGCAAAGATTTATTATAATGGGAAAGTGCTCTCACTTCCAACAACAAAACTAGTAAATGTGAAATGCAGAATTTGAGGGAATTGTATTAAAATGTGGCCAGGAAATGATTGCAGGCCTTTATGCAGTTGTGGGACTCCCAACCACTCGGCTAGCCCGGCTACACCCAGCTAGTGTCACTGACCCTCTGGCTTCAGGGCAGTGTGGGAGAGGGACTCACTTCATGAAATATACAAAGGTCATTTCCCTTTCTACAAGACTGCCATGGAGCGGCGCATGCTTTCGCTACTCCACATCTGCACAGCTTCTCATGTGCATCGGACTACTTTTTTTTTTTTTTTTAATCTAAAACCGTTGCCCTCAAAGTATCTTTATATCATTAGATGCAACATACAACGGTCACAAAGAAGACAGCTGGAGAATATAATTAATGAAACGTATCTGGATTTGAGGGATATACCAGAGGTAGTACAGTGAAGCCAGGACGAAAGTAAGTACAGTGTGACTTGGTTAAGACATTTGAAGATTGGCGAGGTGCCGTTTATAAATTAAAAATACACTGTGGTTTTGATGGCTGTGGAAAGCATAAATAATACTGTGTAAAGCCATACACAGAGAACATTACTATGTTCAAAACATGATTTTAAATATGTGTGTGTTTAAAAAAATATATATATTTTGCATGTTTTCCCCCCATTAAAATAAAGTGCTTATCGGTTCTTAATGGCAGGGTGTGCTCTTAGTTTCATTGGCATTTGGTGAAAAGGATAAAGCATTGGGGGGCTCAAAGCAGCAGCTATAATCAAACAGCCATAGACAAGCACTTCCTTTTTCCATATCCTGCCCTGATATCTAGCCCTATCAGGAACTTTCAATACAGGAAATGCTTTAAGAAGGAGTTTCCTGTCTGCAGCCACACAGCTAAGAGGATCCCATTGGCAGAACCTATATGAATGAATGGCGTCTCCCATTGACTTGAATTGCTAGCGGGGAAGTCACAGACATCCACAAGGTTGAGGGCCTGTGGAAATTTAAACAAGGAGAAAATGTACTTATGTATTGGGATTCAATAACTGTGTATGGTCAGTAGGTATAAGATCTGTTTTACACATGTCTCCAGCTAGGTCATATATATATATATATATATATATATATATATATATATATATATATATATATATATATATATATATATATAATTCATTTTACATTTGGAAAAGACCTCAGAGTAATATTTATAATAAAATAATAAATAACAGTCAGAGTTTAAGGGTAGTCACATCAATGGACCATATGTTCCATGATAAGTACATGATTTGGTAATGAAAATATCTGCCTACTGGGCTGACACTTCAATTGTACTTTGACAAGATCAACATTATTGGAACCCTACACATCAACCCAGTAATAAGTTAATATATTTTGTTCCAAGTAACAGTTCCGTAATCATAATAAAATCATTGTAATCATAATACATCAATTAGGTTAAAAATGCATCACTGAAAAGAGCTTGTTAAAGGTTAACATAATGTTTTCTTTAATAAAGAAATTAAGTAAGACTCTCACTGTAGCTCCAATAAACATTTGTGCACCAGATGTTACAAAATGTTATTGGAGCCATTGTGTGCTTACTGTAAACACCTTTTTCTCTGGAAGCACTTGATGTACAATTTCCAAATTAAAAATAGTGTTTTTGGTAAATTCTTTGGAGGTTCGTGGTTTACCATTCTGTTCCTGAACTCTTCCTCACAAGGGGTGTGTGTGTGTGTCTCCCGCATACGTGTGACACCATAGTCAAATACTGTAGTTGATTATCCTGGCCAGTGAAGACAGGGCTTGTGAAATACCTGCCACAGGAGTATGCAAGAGGACTGGAGAGCCGAGAGGTACAGGCGACTCGGGGAATTGGGTGTGAAAACAAAGCAGGCCGAATCACCTGCCAATACAGCCTCGAATCTCTCCTGCTCTCTGACTGTCAGGATGCCCGTTGCGCTGTTCTCCAGCTGTCTAAAGGAAACAGAGTTCATTGGCCTGTAACATAGAGAGTATCTCTGTTATTTACTGAAAGGGACAGACGGTTTATAGTAGTCTTGCATGGGGACAATGTCAAGGTGTCAATAAAAGTGCTCCAATAGTAATGATTGTTTTCTTTCCTAAAGGCAAATGCGATGATGTGTTGGTATGTAAAGCGCAGTGGATGATCAACTTCTTTTTTTGTTCTGTAATCCTGGTTTTTCAGGAAATGTGTTGCTGTTTCACACAAGTTTAACAAGTGACAATAATGCACCTTGTTGGAATGCTTTGGTCTTTTTAAAGTGTAAAATTGTATATATTTCTTTGTCTGATCTTTTAGATCTACAGATCCTCCATTGCGGTCTTGGTTGATGTAAGTCGATATAATTCATGCTTTTTGAACAAGGGATAATATCCATTGTGTTACTCCTTCTACAGTGTTGCTATTCCCAAAAGAGTATTGGAATGTGTCAGTAATGATTAGCTGATGAAAATAATCTAGCATTATAATACTTTGATTCATCTACTTGTGCTAAACAGCATTTAACCTGTTCTCTTAGGCCTTTTATTTATGATGGTCCTTCGGTATTTGGAAGCATAGTATTTTGAGGTCAGAGGTCAGAAGCTCCACTAAAGTCTGCAAAAGCAAGTGAAAATGAAAGAATACTTCCTGATTTATTCTAGATCTTAAATTGCATTCTCTCCTACTAGTGAAACCCACCGACACTACCTGCACAATGGAGCAGTACAGTATGATATGCCTTAGACCTGGGTGGATGTGAGGGGCTGGTGTTGTTTTGTTTCGCCCAAAGGAACAAAAGCATCTTGCGCCTTTCAGAATTATGTACGGTGGTCCGGCCAACGTCGTCAGGTGAAGGTTAATTGCCCAGCCAGCTCAATAATGTGGTTTGCAGCTGAGATATCAGGGAGGAACAGTAGCTACAAGATTAATCTGGTTTCCGACACAGCTTCCCTTTCCTCCAACTGATTCCAGTCCAGCCTCTTGACCTGTCATCAGCCGTTACTGAGGAGGGCGGCTCTGTTGCTCACACAGAAGTGCTGGAGCAATTCACAGCACTCCTTAGAGAGAGAGAGAGAGAGAGAGAGAGAGAGAGAGAGAGAGGGAAGGAGGGGTCAATTGCATCTCTCATATCTCTGTGGAACATCTTTGACACAACTTCTTCAGCTCTGATTTTACAAACAATGGAGGGCCTTTAAAGATTAAATGAGTATGTCTGTAGTTTGATTGAGTTTCTGAGAAGCCAAGAGGGATTTTACTTAATGTACACTAATGAGTTTACACTGAGATAAGAATGTGCTTTGAGAAAGCCGCGGGACAGTGAGTGGGAGACAATAGGTCCAGGGATTTCAGTGACTGTGGAGTGATTTTGATTATATCTGAGAAGCATACTACAAGAAAAAAACAAAACAAGCACCAGTCACAGTCAACGTCGGTGGCCTCAAGTTGGTTCTTCTAAATTAAACTGCTGAAACTAGCAGGTAACTTTTTTTTTTTAAGAGTCTTCCTGATTGCTACTACATTTCGCTTGTTGTTGTTGCATTCGAAAATATCCCTCACTTGGAATTCGTCATGGGAAGCAAACAAAACCTATATTTTGAAGAAGAACCACACGGATAAATAAGAAATCATCTGTAGCCAGAGTAAATACAAATTCAGACCATTGCTGTACTTAAAAACATGTTTTATTTCATGGTCTTGGCTAGATGTCCTAGAACAGAAGCATGTGTTTAGTGTGTTTGTGTGTAACACTTAGGCTGTCATCTGTATTGAAGGGAATGTATAGTATCCTTCATGCTGACATTACATGATCTTACAAGTGAAGCGAATGCAGGAAGGACTCAGACAATGCTATGACTAACCTCAAAAACCTTTGAGTTTGCAGGAAATAAGAGAAGGACCCAGAGGAGGATAGGTGATAGGATCAAACATACTCAACAGAGCTTTTCTGAGCCACTGCTCTGGACAGACTTAGAAGGTTTACTGCCACTCAGGAAATGCATGAGGGACGCAGACACTGCTATGATTTTCTGCTCTGAAACAGCTACGATACAATAAGAGATTAGGCCTTTTTATCACCATGTGGTTTGAGCGAGGATATCCTCAAACCAGATAATCCAATATGTGCACAATTGTGGTTGCTGCTGCGGTGTGCTCCTGCCAGGCCCATTCACAGGAACTGATATCCTTCTCTGGGATCACGCCTTGTCAAAGACGGAGACCGACCAATTTGTATAGATATGCAACTAATGATAGCTACTTTTGGTTATAGTATTTGATAGTGGTGGGACACATGCAAGCGAACGCCCTTTTCCAGGGCGACTTACAAAATATAAGTGCAATACAAAGTGCCAAAATACAATACAGTTCAAGACATAATACATTTTACAAATTCCAATTTACACAAGTGTATACAATATATGAGGTCTTATTTCCTCATGTTTAAAATTGGGTTTTAGGGCACCTCTGCTTTATTTTAAAACCACTTGATTCCCCTCCAGGCCCTTTCTATCTTGTGTATTCTTACAGGGCGAGTATAACTGAGAAGTATCCAATTTCTGTATTATTTGGTATCTGTATTACGTGCTATATAGTATGGGGTTGGCGCATGTAAACTAAATACTGGATTCCATACCTCTGACATTATAATATAATAATAATGAGGGTTCTGTTTCTCAGGTGGGTTTAATTGTTTTCATAAATGTAATATCTGCTGAATATCAGCTGCTCCACAAAAAAGCAATGGTTGGAAATAAACCCCACAGATGGAGACAATTAACATGCTACAGTAAACTATCCTATTTCACACACCAGTGGTTTAAATGGGAGCTTTCAGATTTTTCGCTTTCAGTTCCTGTGTGCTTAAATTAATAAGGAGTCCACTAATAATAACAAACAATTAACAGTTAAAGGAGAGCAGTGTAACCGCAAAAAAAGAAGAAAGTTCTGAAATCCCTATGTTTTACTGCAGAAGGAGACAGATATACAATTATACTGTACACCCAAAATATGTTTCAATGGGTGGTTCCCAAATATGGACATTGCGGAGGTGAGGATGGAAAAAAATAGAATTAGATTGTTTAAATGTGGTGGAAAAAACAAGGACTTCACCAGCTTGGCTTCTGGGTTAAAATACTTTTTTACACACAGGGACTCAGTATTTACCGGCTGATAATTGGATGCAGTTATTTCCAGATTGAAATAATTAAATGTTTTATCCTAATTTAAAAAAAGTAACCATCTGTATATTTACATTACTAAATCTGCCAGGCCTGTGTTATATGAAGTATTGCACATAATTAGATAAACTTAGATATCGAGATGTTTGAGGATCTTGGTGTGCATGGAATAAAACTTGACAAGAAACACAAGAAATCTGGCCAACTTTTTTATATTTTCAGGGGCTGAGGATTTAGTTGAAAGATCTGTGCTTTGTCGCATTAGGCAGCCTTGTTTATTATGATGACCTCTGATGAAAGGTGTTCAGTAGCCAAAACATTGAGATTGTATGTGTTAGTTTAGGTGTTTAGTGTAAAAGGCTGAACAGAGGGACATAACTGCATGTGTGTCTGTGTCCCCTCCCTGCAGGAAGCATTGTCGGTGGTGAGTGAAGACCAGGCGTTGTTCGAGTGTGCCTACGCATCGCCACACCTTCCCAAGACGGAGATGACCGCGTCCTCTTCCAGTGAGTATGGGCAGACAGCGAAGATGAGTCCCCGCGTTCCCCAGCAGGACTGGCTCTCCCAGCCGCCTGCGCGCGTCACCATCAAGATGGAGTGCAACGCCAGCCAGGTCAATGGCTCCAGGTGAGGCCCTCTCTCATTGTGTGGCGACACCAAACACTGGTCTGTCAAAGGTGCCAGGGAAAGGGATGGGAATTTGAGCACAATTACAGTTGTAGGAGTAACGATAACCCTTAAAAGAAATGGGCCAGGAACCGATTGTAGAGTGTGGTGTGCAAATTGAAAATGTGGGCGACTGTAGGCAAAAATAAAGCAAATGAAGACTATGGGCGCTTTGCATTATGGGAGAGAAAGCATGATACCCTCTCCATGTCTCCATTGAGGTTTGCCACATCTTAACATTTTGAAGTAGTTTTGCAAGACGACTTAATCCATCATCTCGTATCTGAAGTGCCCGAATGCCAGGACTGTGAATTCAGATGTAAATATTTACTAGAGCGTCAGAATGGAATACGATCGAGTTGGTTAAGAGGACATTTGCTTTTTACATCCCTTGAATCCACCATTAATCTTGAATGCACACGCCACACATTAACAGTCCTATGCCTGTTAGACTGTCAAACACTCTAGAAAGTTATTCCGTTCAAAAAAAGAAGCATGCAAATCTGTCTGAGCCCTAACCAAGAAAGAAGGCTGCGTCTTGAATCCAAACTCAAAGCAGCTGTCCCTTCTCACAGAAAGAGCACTGCACTTGTAATATTTAAAGCGTGTCTGCCCCCACTAATCCCCCCACCACCCCCCTTCACCTTTCGCGGAGCGTGCCGCTCGACAGCAGTGTCCTAGCGCAGACGGGAGTGCGACCCGTTTCTCCAGTCGGGAGACAAAGGAAAGGTTTTTCCAATTAACACCTAGTCAGAGCGTGATTAGAGATTTACAATGTGGTGCATAAGCATGTGGATAAAAAACACGTGGACGGCCTCCCGCTCTCCAGTTGCCTGGTCGGGTGAAGCAGTCAGGCTGACGACAGCACTAGAGGACAATGCTTTGTGGAGCAAGTGTTGAAGAACGAGTTACAGAGATCCACGTGTGACGAGAGTGTTGCTCAGCATTACTGAAGTCGAGGCAGGGAAGAGTAGGACAAAAGCATGGGAGAGCTTTGCGAAGTTCTAGAAGAAATGTAGTATCATACAATTAGAAATCAAACGCTTTACTCCAATGTAGTCAGACGTGAAATCTCATCTCCTGTGCGCTGAGGGTTCTCTGCTCTGGATGAAGGCTATAAGGCAGATTAATTAGCTGTACAACCTGAAGAACAATGGACAATGTTTCTTTAAGACAGGGGAGGGAAGATGTTTGCTCTCGCCTGGGCTTCCCTTTTTATTGTTCATAACCAGCTCTCAGTGCCACCCAGTATTTGCTGTTTACGTATAGCTGCCAGAAAAAAATAAAAGAAAATCACAACCACTGTGTGCAACATTTGAGCGCTTTCCTATTTATATATCAAACGAGAAGTGTAATCCCATGACAGACCGCCTGAACGATGCCTTCTGTCTATCCCTTGAGGAAAGCAGTGATACTAAAATTAGTGACTCAGTAGTCCCAGTTTGTCTTGGACCAGGCTTAAGTGTGAGACCTCATACCGTATCTCTTAGGGGCTCTGTGAGTGAAGTGAACTGTGCTTGGTGAAGATCGTTTGTTTTCCCACTTGTAGGCCTGATTAGTGCTCATGGAAACTGATAGCACTAGAAAGTGAGAAAGTGAAATCTCATGTCAGTCCTGAATTCACATTCAGCTTGTCAAGTACTTCTAATTTTCTAAAATTAGAAATTAGACACCTACTTTGTGGGGGCAGCTAACTCTCCTTACCTTCTGAACCAGTTCTGTGTGATGTGGATATTTATTTATTTTTTGCCAAATTTCCACAAGTGCTGAATTGACTGATAGATTAATTTGTTTGCTGTACGTAGCTAAGCCCTGAGTTTGTATCATTGACTCACTTCCCTCATATCTCACCCAAAGGTGCCGAATCTTTACACTGTTTATCAGTTGTCAAGTTTAGAAAATTCAATTATACCTTATCAAAAACAAACTGTTTCTAGTAAAATTTGTACATTAAACCTTCAGTATGAATTGAAAGTTGTACGTTTTTTGTTTTTTAATGTGCATGTCTAATAATTGAACAGCAAGTGTACATTTTTGATAATTATTAAGATTCTTTGTATGTAGATCGTATGTTAATTTTTGTTGTTTCTTTTTCTGTGGGCATCTGTTTATTAGTTAGCTAAGTATGGTCATGTGGGCTGGAATTGTGGTCAAATGTGTTCCAAATTAAAGTACATTTGCAACTAATTATTGGATGGCACAAACATAATGTCCTAACCAAACTACAAAACCTAATAACTGTAAATTGATTACAGAACCGAAATATGTCAGCTGTCTGCTTCTTCACTGAGATCCCTTTCAGTTTCTATTGATGTTGCCTTGTTAGATGGAAGTCAACACTTTAATAAATCAATGGCTGGCAGTCCATTTGATAAAAGTCCACTTTTCTAGTTTTGTATAGTAAATGTACACGTATTTTCATGAGAAAATATTCTCCCCACCTAATATTTTTAATAAAATGGTTAAATATGCTGATTTTATTAGAGTAATATTCTATAGGTAACTTTTAATTAATTGCTCTTTTACACAGAACAGTACAACTTGACACCTGCTGTCTCATATGAAGCACAATGTTAATTCACTGTATTGAATATTTAAGTGCTGACAAAAATACTGACAGAGCAGCAATAGTCTGCTGAGCCAGTGGGGACAGAAATACATTTCAATAAAGCAAAGAAAAAAGTAGTATTCTGCTCACATTTGCATATCACATTTCACCAGTTAGGAATACCTGGCCAGGGCATGAAAGGAAATGCTTGGTTTCTGTATTAATTTTAGCTAAAGGGCTTCACATTCATGCCTCATTTCCAATGGCAGGGGCTCAGTGTTGAGCGAGTTTCTGCACTAGGATTGCTAATATTTATGCACAGATGTAACGGAAACCTCTTTAGGGAGGCTCACTCTCCTGCCAAGTGAGAAAACAATAGATTTAAGCCACTAAAAAATGCAGTTGTTTAAAAAAAAAAAAAAGATTAATCTAAAAAATATCAGCAATGGCTTGTATTAACATCCCTGCTCTCAAGTGAAGCACATTTGTAATTGTCTATAGTTGTTCCTAGAAGTTATTGTTTCATTTGCCCCAGAATCCAGATAGTCAAAGCATTTATGTTACAGAACAAAACAAAACTTTCCATACCTCCCAAGAAACTCCATCTTTTTCTTATTGAGATTGCATACATGTAAAAGCATAAGAATAAAAATATATTAAAGGAAAAAAAGATTAATGTTCAGAAAAGGAGCAGAACATTTAGGAAAATCAGCCTTTTAGAACTTTTCAAATAGTGTTGAAAACTAAGATTGGTTTATGCTCTTATGATCAATTCACATACCTTGGTCTGACCTGTCTGTCCAAGTTAAACAAAACCTGGTTTGCTGATTCAGGACAGTCAGCAAACAACTGGGGAAGCCATTATTTAGTTGTGACTCATAAAAACATTACTTGATGGCTGGATTTCCACTGGATAGAAGCAAGTCATTTCTGGCAAACAAATACCTGCCATTAAGTACCGAGATTTTCGTTTGCAAACTGGCGAAAGGTTTTCCTTAATCAGAGGCCATGTTTATAGTGTGAAAAAGAGAATGGAAAAAGTATAAATAGAAAACACAAAGCACAGAAGCCTAATGGCCTTTTCTTATCCCTGTCACATAACAATAATCCGTTCCACTCAAGGCCAGTGTACTCCAGACTCAGGACCTGGATCCAGTCGATTTCTGATGTGCTTTTGGGTCACTAATTCATATTGTGATTTAGAAATTTGACCTGGTTAATAATACTTGTAGATGTCACTGCAGTGCGCTTTTTGTGGTATATTTCTTGAGCCAGTTTTGTGTGTATGAAATGGTAGGTTGTAAATCAAACAAAATGCACAAAGCAACCTGCCTGCCCCACATTCCAGTCAGATCCGGCTGAATACCCCAGCTGTGTCATTGATGGCCCAGCAATGACAAACAGTTGGTTGGCACATGACCTGGTTTCTAATAAAGTCCAAACTGTTCATATCTGGGCCATGCTAAGGTGGTATGCATTTATAAGACATTCCGACCGTAATCCCCAACATCTGCTGACCATTTCTTCAGGGGATTCACTGTAACGATAACAAAAGCTTGATAAATGTCTACGAGGTCATTCATCAGATGTAAAGCCACTGGCGATTTTCCTGTTTATTCAGTCCAGGTTTATGTATGAATGCATGTACGTTTTCAACATAAATGAAATAACAGTAGGGTCTGGGTTAAAAAAAAGATTTTTCTCAATTTAATACATTCACATTTTACTTTATAACTTAAGTAAACAAAATCTTGAACCATTTCTGTGGCTAAAGTTAAAGCAGCAGTTAGGAAAAAAAGATTCCACTTCAGAAATCCACAGCATTAGGCTTTGAATTGTCTTTTACTATATAATTCACATTCTTTTCCACAGAATATGTAACACTGCCTCAGTATTTTATTTAAATGTAATTGCTCTGTAGTCGGTTTTACCTGGGCAAACGTTTAAGACTAAGTGATGTGGTTTAGGCTTCCGAGGGACTCTAGCCATACACAGGAATACAAATGCAAAAAAAAAAAAAAAACATTATATATATACTCTACCGGTCAAAAGTTTTAGAACACCTCAATTTTTCTAGTTTTTATTGAAATGTAAGCAGCTCAAGTCCAGTGAATAACCTGAAATGGTACAAAGGTAAGTGGTAAACTGCCAGAGGTAAAACAAACAAAAAAAAAGTTTAGGTTACCAGAAACTGAAAAATAATCTACATTTCAGAGTTATATTACTACACCCTCTTAAGCATTATTTGGCAGTGTTACGTGCAGCTCCTGTGTATAGCAATTACACTGTATTCCTACAATGCACACATCGTTTGAAAGCTTATTCTCTTGGCTACCAGCACATTTCATTCTCAAACACATCCGATTCACAGTTTCTGTGTCGCCCGCCTTCATTCAGAGCCCGGAGGGTAAACGCACAGTCTGCTCCGGGGGGGGAGGTCTCGGTGTCTCATTCATGCGGTTACAGATCACACAGTTTCAATCTGATTTTTTGGCAAATAGGCTTGTTTTGTTCAGAGCAACCTAATGATTAATCCAGTATATATTATTTGATGTTCTATCAAACACAGAGAAGTTCAGATCCAATTATGTACAATTGTTGTGTATTAGTACACTGTAAACAGTTTTCCATCTTGACATTTAGAGCTCTCTATGGGTGTGTGTTGCTTCTACCAATACATGGATGGTCTTGTTCTGATCAGTAGACTGTTTGGTTCCAGAATATGTCATAACTGTCAATATTCTCTGAGATTTTGTATTCCTAGTCAGACCAAGTATCCCCCCATTTCAGAATGCCGGGGGGGGGGGGGTGGAGGGGGTCATAAATGCGGGGGGAAAGAGAAAAGTGATCAGACAATTACTTATAGGTGTGTTTTATTTTGTTTTTTGTGCTTATTTCAAAGACCTTGTTATGAATGTATTTTTGTTTTGCCACAGAAACTCTCCGGACGACTGCAGTGTGGTGAAGGGAGGGAAACTGGTCAGTAGCTCAGAAAGCATTCCCATGAACTACGGCAGCTACATGGAGGACAAGCACATCCCCCCCCCCAACATGACGACCAACGAGCGCCGAGTCATCGTGCCCGCAGGTACGCAGTCTCTACCCGAGATACATACCCCTGGCTGGTGGTGGGGCTGGGCCGTTTCCAATCTGATCCTCGGCAAAGAAGCTGGAGTGTGAGGTGTGAGTGCGCTGTACCGTGTCTAGACCATTTCCTATTGTGGAATTCCACAGAGAAAAAAGACCTGCTAAACCGTGACACCTTCTGGGAAGTTGGAGTAAAGGCTTTCTTATTAGCAGGTCAGTCCTCAGCAGTGCCCTGCAACATCACCAGGTGTTTACAGTTTTTACTTTATTCACCGGAAGCAGTGGATCCTCCTGTTTCATATTCTAAATTTAGTTCGAAACAAAGGTAGTTAGACATAAAAGGGTGTGTAAGGGACAGATTTTAGGAAGTTCTTGCCTCTACACAGCAGTCTGTTCTATTTCTAGTTTTCTTTAATATTTATTTGGTGTATACCCTCTTGTAAGCATCACTCTGGCTCCATTTCTGTTGACTACTCTTGCAAAAACACGGTTTCTGAGAAGACTTCTAGAAACTAATGGACAAATTGGCATTAGGATTAAAGTTTTTAATGTTTTTTAAAACCGATGGGTAGAATGGAATGGTTTCGCACACATTTTCTTCCCATCCTTGGTTATACTTTCTGTGACCTGGACATTTTTTTTTTTAATAACACACAACAAATTTAAGCAGAAGAATGTTGCAAGCAGTACAAAACCCTGATCTAAAATGTGAGCTGCTTATCAACGATGCGAGTGACTGATGTAAGTGTCCCTATTTTGTTGATTCAACAAGCAACAAGCAGAGCTGTGTCTGTTAATATTTGCAATTTGTTTTCCATCCCCTGTTTGATGGGATTGTGAAATAGTTTCAGTCAGTCTTATAGTGCAACTTCCTTTTCAACTGAATCTGACAGAGACGATGATGAGGCACGTTAGGCACATCCTGTTTTTAAATATTTTAAGAAAGGACAATGGGAATGCAGCTTTGGCATTTAATGAGAGGTGGAAGTGTATTCGTTTATTAATAGCGCATTTTTTCTCAATTAAGGGACCCTTTGTGCCATACACAAAGAACACTCTACTTGTGAAACCTGAATTACTGGAGGCTTAGGCCCCTGGATACATATGCAATCTTCTCATCTTGCTCTAAACTCTGCTGAAGAAACTTCAACCTGAATCCTTTTCATTCGAGAGGCTTGTGCCGAGTGAGGCCGGAGGCTTTGCTCAGGAAATACCAGCTCTACCCTGGAAACCAGGAAGTCCCTGAGGGTCCCTCGTCCTGATGGAGTGATAGGCCTGAATCTTTGAGCTTCCCTAGTAATGTAAACTATTACTCTGCTGTAAGACCCCAGTTATACAATCCCACCACTCTCATTGTACAAACAGTGCACTGAGCACAATAACATGCCTTGTTAACTCAATACGGCGATATGCTGTAACATGCAATATTACACTAAGGTAAATCCAAAGGTAGGCCATTGCGCTACAGCATGGGCTTGTGCTGCGTTTCCACTGCACTGCCAGCCAGTCAGGCTAAGTCAGAGTGACAGGAGATGTAATGAATGGATATAATTTGGGAGCACGTTTGCAAATATAGAATTTATCATGTAAATACCAAGGCAGGGCCAAATAAACACTACCCCTCACTCTGGCAGCTTTAACAAAACATGACAAAGTATCCTAGTATGTTTCAGTGCTTTAGAAGTAATCTTTACATTGAGGGGGAAGGAAGCTAAATCAAGTCGATGGAGATTGTATATACAAACAGGCCCAGCTGTTGGATTTACACCCACTAGATGTTTCTTTTCACGGTGATGGACCACATGCAGGTTGTGAGAAAGTTTCTCAGATCCTGCCTCAATCACTGCAGTCCCTTCCTTTGTCTTCCATCATCAATTCTTTCTTCTGTTGGTCAGAGACCAGAAGGATAAAAATCCCATGAAGAGACCTTTGTTAAACCTCATTTTTATCCTGCTTGTGTCTCTGTAGAAAGAACTGATCGTGGAATTGACACTGCTCTCCGTGTCTTGCGCCTGTGTAAGTACACCATTCATTTTGGTTCTATTACGTGCAATAGGAATTGCAGACAAGACGAAATTGTAGACCGACTAGTACAGTCAGGCCTAGTTAAATGTGCACTGTGAGTTGTGCTTTAAATAAGATCTGCAAGCATTGTCTGCCTTTGTGTGTCAATCACTTGAATATGACATGCTGTGACCTGTGGTTGTCCTCGCTCCAGATCGAGACGTGATTTATTTCAGTGTTTAGTATGTGCACATGCTACGTGTGCAGAACTGCTGGCTTCCGTCTGGAACCATTTAAATGATCTGGTTGGCTGAAAATTGTATCTTTCTGTTGTTACACATTTCACAGAGCGCATTCCCCCGACACCCCTAGTACGATCCCAGTGGGGCTCAATAGTGATTTTTATGTTTACTCTCACTTGAAGTCCCACTCAGAGCACTACCATTTATACAAGGAGGCCATGCTTTCTATACCATCAACAAGTGTTTCCTTTATATCACCAGAAAAAATAAATGAAAGGAGAACAAATCCCAAATCCTCATTTAGTGTTTTACCTGGAACATTCTGAGGGGAAAAAAATGGAAAAACAGGCCTTTTCTTTCCAGATCAGTGGTTAAAAACATCTTTATTTTTTACCCCACGGAAGAAAAAGCCCTCATGCAAAATCCTAGCATTCGGTGTGTTCCAGCCGTGCTGAGGTGTGTGTTTTGTGTTGCAGACCCCACGCTGTGGACGACAGAGCACGTGCGCCAGTGGCTGGAGTGGGCGGTGAAGGAGTATGTCCTTCTCGACGTGGATGTGTCTTTGTTCCAGAACATCGATGGGAAGGAGCTGTGTAAAATGAGCAAAGAGGACTTCCAGAGGCTGACCCCCAGCTACAACGCCGAGATCCTCCTGTCTCACCTCCACTACCTCAGAGAGAGTGAGTATAGCCCCTGGCTCGTCCTTTACTGAGCCTGTGGAAGCCCTCGTGTAAAAATCTTTAGATACTGTTAGTTTTAAACCATTATAAAAAGGACTTCCCCCCCCCACCCCGGTCTAGCTCAAGCAAGCCTTTATCAGGACCTGGCCTATTACAGTATCTATAGACTTTTACTCGGGCTTACCCGTCTCATTTCTTTGCAAAGTGTTTTGGAAAGTAGGATATTTATATTGTCTTTCTTTCAGGACTAAGTATAAGATATCTTTGTGAGAGCTAATGCTGTTCTGCTTTGCTGCATCCTTGTTTGGGTCTGGATTTCTTCCCTTTCCCCTCACTGTGCGTTTCGACTTCCCCCAGATAGCAATTTTTACGTGAAAGCTGAGTAATGCTTTGATCACTGCCATTGTACGCTGGGCTTTTAAGAACATCCATTTGCAAGTGGATCCCTAATGGGGACCGGTTTCACAGGCTCCCTGGTCACTCATCAGTATTCAGTTACATACTTTAAGTTCATGATTTCATAACAAGAACGTTCACCAATTTATTAACACCGAACAATCAACAACACAGGTAGACATCACATACTATTTACATATTCACTTTCTGCCAAACCTCTTGGACCTTTTTAAGACAAGCAATAAACCACTCCTCTGATGTATTTCAATATATTTCTCTTTGAGAGAATCAGCGAGTTTAATATCTCGTACATTCCTGGGAAGGGATTTTCTGTTATGGCTCTCGTGTGAAGGGATTTTCATTGAGTGTGGAGTATTGACTGGATTTATTGCTTGCTTATTTATTTTCCAAATGTTTCATACAAAGTTGTTTGGACAGGGAAGAGGGGTTGGGTTATTGTGTTACTGGCGAATGATGGTCTGTGTGTGAGATTTGACAATAGCCAGTTCATCGTATTATGTGGTATTTATGTAAGAACTACTTGTTGTGACTTCCTCTAGCAGAGGTTTAAGTAGTGGGCTTGTGAAATTTCTAACGAAGTGTTGTGTAAAATACTTGTTTTGGGGGGTTCTTTTGTGTGTAGGGGCGTTGTTGTTGCTTACAGGTAATGAAATGAGTTTTAGAACAACAGTTAAGTATATTTGGATCACTGCTACGTCTTCCTCTGCCAGGTTTTTTATAATGGTCAGTTAGCTTTGTTCGTAACTCAAGTGTTTTTGTATTTTGAATGGCGTTCAAACAGTGAGATTTGAGACTTTCAGGCACTGCCAGCGACGTTTTTAATGACCTGAAGTAATGACTTTTTGTAATGACTGAAAAGGTCTTTATATTGTTGTTAATACACTGTACTGCAAGCACTCATTTTACTTTTTTTATGTTAAGGGGCATGCATTTAAAACAAAACTAAAAAAAGTGCATGAAATGGAGCGGTCTTAACATCAATTTAGAATGTCTGTGGAAAATCATATGAGGATTACTAATTTTTAATGCCAGGGATCTCTGAAACATTCCAGACATTTTGTAGTATTTAGTGGATTGTGGAGTCCATGTTGCGGCAGGAAATAGACTTTGTTAGAAGCAGTGTGCACATTTTTTGTAGTACTATTAGACGAGTATTATTATAGTTATATTGTTACTGGAATCACATCACACTCTCATTTCGAGAACTTCTAAATAGTTTCAGTATTTAACAGGATATGGTGTGTTTTGCTCTCCTTTGCATCCAGGCATGAGCTGCAGCACATGCAGACACCAGTGCTGGGGTGTTTCAAGATTATGAAAGTGAATAGAAATTGAACTCCAGAACGCTTTTTCTTTTTGATGCACATTTAAACTAGTAGGATCCAGATAAGAAGGAAACAGTATGAAATGTTTCCACCAGAAGCCTTGTATAAGTGCTTTTACACTGAGTAAGAGAGGAACACAAAAACATCGCTGTAACTGTGAAGAGGGAGAGCTGGTGAATATTTCAAGTATAAACTCATGATAACTGAACAGCTGGTATTAACATCTAGGTTTGGGTATCATCTTTTTTTTGATGCTCACAAAATAGTACGATGTCGATATGCGAATAATAGTGCCAGAAAGTATTTTTTCAGTGCATTAAGAAGACATAATGAGAAAAACATGAAAAAATGCTGGGTCACGGGAAGCTCTTCCTGGTTAAAACGAAGCCGGCTAAATGTCTTAAACGTTTGAAAGTCCTGGCGCTGACAGATGTAGATATCTAGAGAAGCATAAGTAATGGGAAAGGGAAAAATGCCCTTAAAAGCCTTCCTTTCATCTTCTTCTTCTCTTTTTGGCACCAGCAGTTTTTTTTCTCATATGTACAAAGTCTTGCAGAAGTTATTTTAGAAAAAAAAAATGGTAAAGGCATGCAGTTTCACAGATGACTGTGGGCAGCAGTGATTAACTGTTTATTTTGTTTGGCTCTAATCGCATTATCTTCTCGTTTGCTCTGTCGATTGTGTCTCACTCACACACACTCTTGCGTCGTGCTGTCTGTCTCTCTTTGCTTTTTCAAGTCTACTGAGAAGAGCAAATTGCGATGGTGCATTTTTTTGTGACTGAGATCGCTGGCACTGAGAGCCATAGGCATCACCAGTTATTTTGAGCAGTTTCAATTGATTTCCTCTTTCAAAAGAATGTTTTGTTTCTCAGCTCCACTTCCTCACTTGACTTCAGATGATGTTGACAAAGCCTTACAAAACTCCCCTCGGTTAATGCATGCCCGTAACACAGGTAAGATGAACCTGCACTCTTCGCTCTGCTTCGCTGGGGGCACCTCACGCCAATGTTTGCTTAATGCAATGTTGACTTGCATGAACAGTCTATATATATACTTATATATATACATATATATGTATGTATATATATATTTATATATGTATGTGTGTGATTGTGTGTATATATATCATGTTTACAGATAGATGGGGACGTGACTCCAATCACGATGCAGTTAGAGCCATTTCAGGTGTTACAAGCTGCAGGGTTTTGTACATCAACTAGCACTCACAATGCCATGGGATATTTTATAATATTTAAAAGGTGTTGCTTTTCTGCTCATCAATGCAATCTTTTGTACTGGGAGCTGCTTTGATTTGAACGTTACAGAAGATACCCAATCCTTGCATCGCATTTTCTGCTTTGCATCTGTGATTATTTCTCATCAGAGCTATAGTAGCTTTGATCCCTAGCAATTAAAAATTATATATCTGAGTCTGCCTGTATTCTGCAATCCACAGTGCCTCGTTTTTTTTTTTTCCAGGAGGCGCAACTTTCATCTTCCCAAACACCTCTGTGTATCCAGATGCGTCTCCACGGGTGTCGGCTCGGCCAGGTGGGGAAAGCCGCTGTAATCATTTGTGGACCCAGTTTAATGAAAAAGCACTGCGTCATGTGTTTTCAAGTAGTCATGTGCATTCGTTAGCATTTCCAGTAGAGAAAAAAAACACTCATCTAATGCATTCATACATGTATATATGTACACAGGTAAACATTTGTGTTTGGGAATGTTTGAATGCATTTATACGTCTGTTTCTAAGGATGTCAGATGTCCTAAGAATTACATTTTTGCTATTAAATTAAAAATTGTTTTCAGGACTTATTTTAACAGTTCTTAAAGATTTTGTGGGCTTTGCTCCCTCTGGTGGAGACTTCTTATATTGCAGCTGTGTGACAGCTCTCAGCTTCAGTAGGACTGCTGTTGAGGACTGTATCAAGCGCTCCCTGACTCAGATCATGATCAGACTCTGTGCTGTTCCCTGTTTTACAGACATTGCATATGAAGCTGCAAGGAGGTCGGGATGGCAACCCCAAGCTGTGTCGTCCTCCAAGGGTGAGCACAGTGACAGGGGGTGTCACAAAAAGTCAAAAATTAGACACGGAAGCTTGTCCTTATAATTTAACTATATCACCTTCCTTTTGAGGTTGTAATATCGAGAAACAGCATGTGAGCTCCATTCATTTACAGTGCAAACTAGTTGGCATAAGAAACGGCACTTTTTATAACAATGAATGCATCTACTATGTTCTTTCCTTGCTAATGAAATATTTCTAACGACGAGCTCTTTCTAAACAGGTTCCCAGCCCTCACCTTCAGTGGTGACTAAAACTGAGGATCAGAGACCCCAGCTGGGTAAGTGGTATTTTCACCTCCCCAAAACTGGGAACTATTAGTTTTTTTCCCCGTGTTCCATTACAGCATCCTACTGGCCTTTTTAGACTAAAGTTGCTTGTAGACCCTGTCAGTCACAGATGCACCCTGGGACCCACTGCTACTTATCTCCACATGTTCTGAGCCAACCCTGTTATTTTAGGTTTCTGAAAATACGTGGCTGCCGTGGAATGTGACTTGATATCGAGAGACCATGCCGTCTCTGGCTGGCGATGACTCACGCGTCACACTCAACCTGATGGCACATAGGTTATTATTTGCAGTTTTTACAGCAGCTAAGGAAGCCATATCGTGGGTTTGAGTTAAAACTACATTAACTTCAGATTGCACCGCCTGTATCTGTATTATTTTTGTAACAGTATCAGTAAGTTAACACAGACCCAGAACAGAGAGTGTGTGTGCATTTACTAATTTGTCAATGTATGTGCCAGTGTTACTAACCTCTCAGGGCTTAGTGTGTAAATGAGTGTTTTGACAGTGGAGAATATGGTTCATTATATTTTAATTTCTTTAACAGCTGGCACTTGCATGTGTCTATAAGAGGAAATGGTCAGCAGAGAAAACACATTGATGGTTGTCTTCCTCGTTCTTTCATAGATCCCTACCAAATTCTGGGGCCAACAAGCAGTAGACTTGCAAATCCAGGTAAATTCAGGAACCAGCTGTCAGTGAAATGCACCTTACTGTCTGTGTGGCACATCTTTCCGTGACACATTTCTGCAGAGCTCAGTGGTAGGTCTGTTAAACCTGTGCTCCACTGCACGGTTCATCCACAAGACATCCGCATAAAATTACAGCTCATGACACCTATCCCTATTGTCACTGTCTCGCTGCGTGTGATCAGAGTGTGTCTCTTGAAGCTGCGTTGAAGCCTTCTGACTGGAGGCAGGTGTCTGTGTACAGGACAGTGTATTTCTAATAAGCAAGTGCCCATTGTTAGTACATTAAATAACAGGCCATCCAGGCATACAACAGAAAACTTTTCACCAATCTGACCTGGTACACTTTCTGCACTTTCAGAATTTAATCTAAATCTAAACAGAAAATCGAGCTGCTGTTCTCTTGCAGTAATCATGAAAGCAGCTCTGTCTGTAAGTCTATATAAAGAATTGTTTTGTTTGCAAAGACTGATAACAAGTACAAGACTGGGAACAGACCAGTAGTCAGATGAATCAATGACCGCCCTCTCTACCCCCTCCCCTTCCTCCGCCGCCAGGAAGTGGTCAGATCCAGCTGTGGCAGTTCCTGCTGGAGCTGCTGTCCGACAGCTCCAACTCCAACTGCATCACCTGGGAGGGCACCAACGGCGAGTTCAAGATGACCGACCCGGACGAGGTGGCGCGGCGCTGGGGCGAGCGCAAGAGCAAGCCCAACATGAACTACGACAAGCTGAGCCGGGCTCTGCGCTACTATTACGACAAGAACATCATGACCAAGGTGCACGGCAAGCGCTACGCCTACAAGTTCGACTTCCACGGCATCGCCCAGGCCCTGCAGCCCCACCCCCCAGAATCGTCCATGTACAAGTACCCCTCGGACTTGTCCTACATGAGTTCCTACCACGCACACCAGCAGAAGATGAACTTTGTGGCCCCCCACCCCCCGGCGCTCCCCGTCACCTCCTCCAGCTTCTTCGCCGCCCCCAATCCCTACTGGAGCTCCCCGCCCGGCACCATCTACCCCAACACTCGGCACCCTGCCGCCCACATGCCCTCTCACTTGGGCACTTACTATTAGACAGCGCTTGGCATGTGTCTCTTTCTCAGCTGAGCGGCAGGACGTAGAACTGAACAAAACATAATAAACAAACCAGCAAGAAATGGGCTTTTGTTTGAAAAAGTAAAAGTAGAAATATATAGGCCTAAGCATAGTAAAGATAAATATATATATATAGATTTATATATATATATATATTTATGAAAGAAAGGGAAAGGATTTTGTAGAAAGTGCAAACTGTTGTGAAGGCACAGAAAGGATGACTCAGGAAAGGAGATTGAAAGAGCTCAGTTGTAGAAACTGGAAAAAAACACACACAGAGCTAGTTGGAAAGCCCAGATGGGCTTCGTTGAGGATGAGGCATGTTGCAGTTGGAGTAGATGACGGCAAGGAGCAGCAATGGAAAATATAACGTTATACCTTCTTATTAAAGATGAGGAGCATACTACAGGAAATACACAATAACTGCATGAAAAGTTACCAAATATATAAGAGTGAAGTATTAAACTGCCTTATTTAATAATGCAAACATATCAAAGACTATAGAGAAATGTTGAAGATTGAGAAATAGCACAACTAAGCAACGCTATAATTTAAAGTTGCCTGAGAGAGGAGAGGTATTAGCTGTAGCAAACTGTGAAATGCATGCGAGTACTTACTCCCGGAGGACACAGAATTGAGCCGAGTGCATGGACTCTGGAGAAAGTTCGTGGACGACAGTATAGTTTGAGACGGCAGAGGAGAGGGAAGAGAAGACGACTGAAAACAGATTCTGAAAGACACTGAAATACGGGGCAATGAAGTATTATTCCTTTGGATGTACATTGCCAATTCTATCAGTATTATACTACATAGTAGTGTGTATGGCATTATTGAATTTTAAGGAAGTTAAAGGAAAACCTTTTACTTGACTGTTATTTTAAAGGGATTACCTTGAAAAATGATGCATCTCTGTTATGTTTTTTGGAAAACTGGAATTCTGAGGATTTTTTAAAGTATTAAGTAGGACCTCAAATCTTTTTTGGGGGAGGGGGAGTTTTCTTGAACACAGAAACTCCTTATACTGCCAAAGAGATTTTCATAAAAGTACCAATTTTTTATGATTATTTTTTCTGAGTCGCGAACGCTGTGCGTTTGTTAGATTGAAGTATCCAATTCAGTGTTATTTTTCTTTTTATATTATAATTATGTAACTTATGCATTTATACACTACGAGTTGATCTCAGCCAGCCAAAGACACAAACGTAAAATAATAAATAAATATAGAAAAAAAAAATATATATATATATATATATTAATAAAATGACGGAAGTGGTCAATGAAGAATAAAACAAATGTGGCCTTGGAATTTTCAAACTCGGTATAATTTTGTTTACAATACAATCTGTAACTACTTAGAGAAAGCTCATTATACATAACAAAAATAAGCTTGACCTGGCAAGGCAGTTCAGACCTATTTTGTACTATTTTACCGTAGGGAGGGTTAGGGGTGGGCTGGGGGGTGTTGTGCGATGCCTTTTAAACCAGGGAAGCTAAAGGCATGATATGGGTAGTCACAAAGGGAAGGGTACATAGAAAACATAAATAAAACATATACCATGGTAAATTATACGTTTTTCTATTGTGTAATTTCTAATAAAGTATTTTTAAACTACGCAAAAGCTTGTAACTGTTCTGTAATGTATCAGCCAAATAATGTCTTCACATTTCAAAACTTAAAAGTGTAATGCTTCGGCTACATACACAGGTTTCATAAACATGTATGAACAAAGAAGTCAGTCAGTGTTTTTTTTAGATTCTCCATTGTATCATGTTATTACACTGAACATATATGGAGGTAAAGCAGGCAAAAGCAAAGTGTATGTAAAATTCCTTAATTTGTCACATAATTAGCTCTGTTGCACTATTGCCAAACAGTATAATTGTAACACAACAATATTATGCACTGTTTTGCTCTTGTTTTGTTGTTTTTGTTGCTGTTCGTCGAATTATGGATGGCATTTCTCTCTGCTGTGGTCGGGAAATGCACTTTTTGTATGAATAATTCAGAAGAACTAGGCTATAATTTTCAAAGTTCATTGAGCTACACTTAATATCTAACTACCTCTGATCCAAATGTGCGTTTAAGAGATGAGTTCTGGGAACCGAAAACAAAAAACTGCAATTCTCCTCAGATTCGCCCCAGTATATGTGCACTGCAATTACATCTTCAGTGCCATTTTTCCTGCACATAGTTTTGCCAGTTGTTTACTCCAGTGACGAGCACCTCAGCGCCAGGTATTGTGTTGCCTTGGTAACAACCCTTCAGCCTCTCACTAAAGAGTCCCGTCTGTTCGTACCTGTGCTGGTGGTTTTTAAACATTTTAACAATGTCCCCAAAATAAGAACACAACAGTTTAGCTCGGAACAAAAGTAAGTATTTATTGCACAATTATTGACGGTAAATTCACTACGTAAAAAAAACACAATCCTGCCCCCCGATTTTTTTTTTTTTTCTTTCTAACTTCTTCATATACACGCTGAAGAGATCACAATTCTGTCGACTTTCTCAAAAGTGCTAATGTTTATATATGAATTGTCCTAGTATGAAAATTCATGAAATATTTTATGCTTTATCATTTTTAGCAGTTAGTGAAGAAAACATCTGTTGCCATCAGCTGATTAATTCTAGGCATGTTTGCATATTTCCTTGATTTTGTGTTTTTGTTCATATGCAAAGACATGCCTTTATCAGTACATATGGAAATATTAGAATGTACTTTGCTGTTGAAGGGGTTCGTCACGTCTTGTTCTTGTTTTGAGGAGGGCGGGGCTCTTTGAGATCTTGAAAGCGGTATCTGGCTCTTCTGGGTGTCCCACAGGCAGACCTCCCTGCTCAGAGCGTCCTCTCTTTGAGCCCCTTCATGGTTCCTTCCTGTACTGCTCCTCCAGCTCCCGCTTCTCTCTGTCATTGCAGAAGAGCATGTTGTCGTCGCTGCTGAGGCGCACTTCGTTGAACTGGCTGAAGTCGGCCAGTAATTTCCCTTCCGGGGACGTGAACAGCACAGGCATGAACTGGTACCCCCACAGGATCTCCATGGGGATGTAGGAGGTGCGTCTCTGGCAGGTGGCAGCCGTCGACTCCATGGTGGCGTTGAGGATCACCACCAGCTCGAACTCCTGTCTCTGCAGGTTTTCCGCCGTGAGATGCCTCAGGGGACTGGCCTTGTCAATCACGTGGTAGTAGGTGAGAGGCAGGATGAGGAAGGGACTGTCCGAGGCCGAGTCCACCTGGAATCTCACGCTGCTCTGGTGGAGAAGCGTCTTCTCCCCCTCCTTGGTCTCGTAGGTGTGCAGGAACTTGCCTGACAGCTGGCACTGGATCAGTGGGCTCTTCCTCATGTTGGCCACTCGGATTATGAGGCACATCTTGCCGTCGTGCTTGTCGATCACAGCGTTGTGGCTGAACTTGATGGTTTCTGCTCTCTTCTTAGGCCTGGCCAGCTTGGCCAAGAAAGCGCCAGTGACAAAGATTTCAGCAAGGCAGGTGATGACCAACTGAGCCACCAGGGTGAAGACCGCATGGGGGCACTCCTCAGAGATGTATCGGAAGCCATAGCCAATGGTGGTCTGAGACTCCAGAGAGAACAGGAAGGCCCCAGTCAGTGTCTCCACGTTCATCAGGCAGGGAGTGTGATTAGATGGCATCTCAGGTAGGTCCATGTCACCGTGATGCTTCCCGATGACATAAAAGACAATACCAAAAATGAACCAGGTCATCACAAAGGTGGCAGAGAACAGGGTCAGTTTGTAGCGCCATTTGATGTCTACAACAGTTGTCCAAATGTCATGCAGGTACAGCTTGACCATACCTTCAACGTTGTCAAGCCTGACGTTGCTGTGCCCGTCCTTGGACACCACTCTGCGTATCATTTGGGGATTTTTCCCCACAGAGCTGCAGATCAGAGGATCCTGCAGCATTTTGATTGGTATCACTTCCATCTGGCTGGAGGTTTTCAGGATCTGGAGTGAAATAAATAGAGCTGTCTTACACAAAGTAACATCACAGGTATTTGCTGACCAGTCATTCAGACACATAGTAGAACTATAGCAATTTAAGTATTGCTTCTGTTTAAACCAAAGCTATCTGTTGCTACAAAACATTTTGTAAAGAAGGTAATTCTAGGCTTTGTAATTCAATTACATTCAGTATTATCAATAATTATATTTTCAGTACACTCATCAGATCAAACAGTTGTTATGCACACATTTAAGTTTAAGCTTAAATATATATTTGAACATCTAACAATTCTCAATACAAATAAAGGCAGACATAATGTATGGACATTTTTTGCTGAGGTGCACTACAATGACGTCAGTTTCTGTGTTAAGACTAACAGGTTTCGGAGAGGTGATTTGAAAGTCATTTGCTTCATTATTTTTTGTGTAGAAATGTGGACAACAGTTCAGTTTTGCAGTGAATTTCGCAGACACTATTCTTTTGGTTCATGTTTCCAAAAACTCTTGCCTAAATTCTAGCTTAATGTTTGAATAAACTTTGAGTCACAAAATGATATAATAAATGATTTAATATGATTCATAATGCAATATATCAAGCACCTATATGTTACAGAAGGTATTGGGACAAAATACTACAAAACATATTTATGATTTATTCCTTAGCAGACTCTCTCACCAATACATTTTCAAAGAGTTCAGCTGAGTTAGGGCTCACCGTTGCTCTGGCCCCTTCAAATCAATACTAAGCAAAGTTAATTGGAACTAAGACCTAGGCATTGCTTATAATTGAAGAAAAAAGTAAATGCACTATATATATATAGTACTATATATGCCAAGTTTATATTGTATATCATTGTTTTCAAGTAATACATTAATTAGACAGAAAATGTGGTGAGCAGTAGGACCCTTCTAGGACATCCAGATCAAACTCACTGTGTTTCCCTGCTCCTAGTTGTCCTTCCTTAGATTTAAAGTCTTGAGTTCGGGAGTCTGACACTGAAGGCCAATTCTTGAGTTGCACCAACTTCTTCCTCCCCTGCTGTCCACTCTCATGTGCAACGCACTTCAGCACAGCGATATTTAAGAGGGGGGGACAGAACTTGCAAATCCCCACACCTGTGTTCATTTGCATTTTCAGGGTCATATTTCATACGGGTTACTCCACCTTCCTAATTCCAAAGTTTACTTGAAAATATAGGTACAGCCATCTTGTGCTTTTCTTTTTCCTTTTATTAAGTGATTACATCTTTCGGTTGTTATGGGTAAACTAATACTCCCTCATTTGCAGTCTTACATGCCAGTGGCTGTGGCTCTGGGAACTGCAAATTATTTTTCAATGCTCGACTTGCACTTGATTACAGTCAACACTCACATATAACAGAACTAAACACCAAGTCCTTTGGGGTCCGCTTTTTGTGAAAAAAATGCAGTTTAGCAACGATGCATAAAGTCTGATTCACGGCGTTGTCCTGGATGTTTCGAGACCCAGGTGCAGGAAGGCAAGGTAAAGCATCCTTCAACTAGGAAGAATGCTTCTATACCTAATATTATTGACAAAATAGAGGCTTGGATGAGGAATACATGGATATTTGAAATGATGGGATGGAACAAGTCTGAAGCCCTAGTCAGACCCCACCTATAACTTATAGGCTATAAGCATCAACATCCCAGAATGCATATGTGAGGATGTTAGCATAGCAAAGAAACAAGCACCGGACACACGAGAATGGGACCCCATTTAGTGAGTTTCAAATAAATAAATAATAATAATAGTAACTGTAAAATTATTAATAACGTGCATTTTATTTTGTGAGGGCAGTTATTTTCATTTTATAAAAGCTTGGAGTCCTTCCAATGTTGCCAATATTTTCAATGTATTCAACGTTATACCCACAGTGTAGTAAATCTAACCAGACAAGAAGTAGCCTGGACAAGGGCGTCTGCTAAGAAATCAGTAATAACAATAATAAGTAGTCATACTTGCACTTCCTGCTTCAGGAGTTTACTCACATGCAATGAGCTCCACATCTCCCAGTGTTTAGGCTGAGTCTCAACTGGAAGTTGAGGGACAGATTCCACTGGTCAAGGCCTCAGACCCATTCTGATTTCCAAAGCAGTCATCTTATTTGGAACAAGCTTGTGCAGGTCTGTGTTGGGTCCGCTTGTGGCAGCAAGGAGAGAAACAAATCTGAGAAGTCTGTAATATCTGTCAGCGTAGAGGTGAAGATTTCTGTAGTGAACTTTGTACAGTATAGCCTATCAGAGAGTCAGCTGGTTAGAACTACAGGTGTTGTTATACACTGTGAAGTCCTTGCAAATTCTTAGATTTGCTATTAACCCAGCTTGTGCCAATTGTGAGGTAAACCACACTGTACTGCAAAGTAGATGAGTCCATGTTTTAAACACAGATTTGGACATTGCAAACAATTTCCTTTTATGATTTTAATTTGGCAGTGAGGAAGCAAATTAAAGAAAGAAAATCAGATTTATGTAATCTGTAATTCTGTTGGCAGCAACTTCAAATTGTATTCACTTTTACTTTTATCCCTATTTAGAATGCGGAAGGGCCAACTTCTGTAAATGTACAATTTATATGGTGATTATGGCCTGCGGTGCTCTCATTTACCAGGGCTAAGTTCAATAACATAGTCTCCTGGGTTGTCTGTTTATGCATTACCGCCTTAAGGCAGCATATTTAATCAGCTGACCAGTAATTAAATGCAAGATACTAATGAAAGATTGCACGTTTTTTTTTATTTTTCATGCCTGTTCCAATGAGAGCCTTGTGGAAGGCAGATTAGAGCAATTACTGAAAAAAGGCCTGGAGTCGGAGTGGGCTCACCCTGACACGATGGAGCCGGTGTCAGGAGAAAGATTGTCAGGCTGCAGGTCTGATTTGGCCCACAACATCCCCAGCTGTGGTGCATTTGGCAACAATACCGGTATTACCACAACAACGCAAATAACTCAACTAACCTGTGCTGCTCCGTGGATAAGATTACAGCTAATCTGCAGAACAATCTAATGGCTGGTCCTCTCAATTTACAGTTACCTGCTGAGCAATGATTAACGTCAAATAAAAGCATGCAACCTTGAAAAAACAGCCCCCTGCTGCAGAACTGAACATCCTTAACTTTTCCTCCAAAGTATATGCTACAGCTCCTGGTATGTGAAGGTTAGAAAACATACTTAATACAATGTCTTAATACTCATTTAAATTCTACTCCTTAAAGGCGAGTATAACGTGTCATTATGTGATTACCCTGTACTCATAACCAGTCAAAAGAGAATCTTACTCTGTTTTGTGTATGAATACACAAGCATCTGTGATACAAGGAATACACGTTTCTATACAAATGTTCCGCTTGTTGTTTAAGAAACGTAAACTCTCTCTCATTTATACTGTAACAAGATCAAAGCTTCTCTGAGGTGCACGGCAGGTGAGAGAAGGCTGATGAGTGCAAGCCAATTACCCAGATTAAATATTAACCTTTAAACACCAAAACATCATAACATTTGTAAACTTTCTCCTACCATATGTGAGAAAACTTGGGAATTAAATGTCTTTTAAATATTTAAACCAGGAACCATTTTAAAGAAAGATTGTAGCTACCGGAAACTACCCTGAACAAGAATTACACAACCCCTGTCTGTGCATTGCTAAATTAAACTGTTAAATAACAAGACAACTTGATATCGTATTTTCATTGCTCATCCACAATTGAATTTACTGCAATTCAAGGTATAATTGAGTCGTGGCCAGCAAAAGGGGAAAGCTTGCTTCCAACACTTATGCACTTTCCTCAAGGTTATATATAGTAATTTAGTAGGCTAGCAGTTAATGCAATGTTTTTAACATAGTGACTCACTATGCAGTGGCACTGCACAAACATAATTGGTAACAACTACATGCACGGTATTGAAGTTCTCCTTCATGACTGACGAGGCTCATTATACACTCCTAGCACTCCCTCTCTTAAATTAATTCTTTACTGCAGGATAATTACTGGGTTCCCATGCATGCTGTCTTTAGCATATATTCATTCTACACAGTCTTAGAAAAAGAAAGGGATAGAAAAGTACAGTTCAGAGCTGAAAAACAAGTCTGGAAGCATCATGTAAATATCTCCCTCCAGTGACACAGCAAAGCCTGGGTTTTAATAGTTCACATTGTAGAGCATCGAAACAGCAGGGGTTCAATTCTGACTCACTTCTCTCTCCGAGTTTGAAGGCTAATCAAAATGGTTTAGCTGTGAAAAGGGATTTTGAGGTGAAAGAAAGAAACAAAAGATTGTGTGGATCAGCCTTGAATTTAATGCATCTCCCTAATGTGTTAGCAACCTACCAACTAATCGATGCAAAATCAAATGCTTGTCCAAAATAACAAAGCTCTAGACGGCTTGCATCTGGTCATATCGACCACCTTTAATTTCATATCAAATCTAAATAACACTGCATGTTGTTTAATACACAACTGTCACTAGGCTCTCTGTGCATGTCTTTCAAAGATTCATCAGTAAATTAGTTAAAGTTAAAGAAAAATATTAAAATCTATCCATACCCTAGTTTATCACAGCACTGTATCAGGCAAAATCTATTTTAATCACTGTTTTATGGGTCACTGGCATGGAAAAGTGTTAGTCCAAAGCCTAAAGATAGAAGAGAACATTTACCCTTGATTTAACAGAAATCAATGTGAATGTCAGACAAAATGGTCTTGAATGACAGGGGGAAAATTGGACTCTGAAGAAAGCCTGCTCTGCAAAGGCTATTTAGCACTTGACCTCTTGTGCCAAGAGGCAACCCCCACAGACACGTTGGAGACTTTGTGCAGCTCATAAAGAACTTGGTAACTGTAATTATTTCCAAAGAAGAGGGAACACTGATCCAATATAAGGATTCTGTATTTTCAGGAAATTGGTCGGCAGCACCTGACAATATAGGTACTTGCTTCGTGCCTGAGATCCCAAAAACATGATACTGAGCGTCCTTGAAGACCTGCAATGAAATGAAAGGTAAAGTAGTCTATAATTGTACACTGTAGAACAAGAAAAACAAGCAAAAGAGATAGAAATATCTAATGGGAATCAGCCCACCAGTATGTCTCCCTAACATGTTAATGCTTTATGCACTCAGTTTGTGGCAAGGTAATAATAATGATAGAAAAGGAACAAATATTTTGTCTCTTTACTAATCTATTTTTTAAAATTTCATGCAACCATAAACCTAGAAATATCCATGGACATAGTTTGAAACAGGCCATTGAGAAAGATATTTACCATGCATCTTAACCTCATGTAGCTGGCAAACCGATACAAGACACAATTCGGGAAGTAAAGTGCAACAAAACAAAAGGATGATCGCAAATATTGTAAGATATAACCATAAAATATGGTACCTTTTGTCCTTTACTCCATTGCTGGCCTTTGGGAACAGATTACGTCACTCTATGGACAACCATGGGACCCTTCCCCAAAGTCTTAGTTTTTACTATCTAGTGAAACCTCTGCCAAGGACATGGTGGAATAAGCATCATAATCATCATCATCATCATCATCAATATAATCGACTCCCTGCAAAAAATATAATTGATTTTCAACGGAAAAACAGTTGGGAACGGACTCTTCTATGATCGACTACCCATCCTTAGTTTGAAGTTACGCAGCGACGAGGTGGAAAGGCAGACAAGGTCCTAATATGGTCTGAAATTTACATTTGAGATTCTTAATCATTATTAGCTCAGATTTTACATCAGATTTAACATTTACATGTTGTTTTATCAACGTGGTTTTCTCTGTCCATGTCTGTTGACGTTACGGCATGTACGTGGTCACGAAGGATCGCGACTTCCAGGCCTGCGCACAATCTGGATCGGCCGATTTTATTATTTCAGATAATTCACGCCGACGTGAGGTGAGCTTTTTCCTAATCAATATTTTGTTTTGGTTATTGTGCAATCTTTATACAGGAGAACTGCCTCTAGTTGAATTCGTAAAGTGTGTTTATAACGGGGAAATACTCTGGCATACCTTTGAACTATGTGTATGGGTGTCGTTAGGTCTCTGTCACAGAAGTGCCTCAGGAACGATGTAAAATGGGGACTTACTGACTGGTGTATGAATAATATATGGAAAGCCTCTGAGATGGTATATGAGGAAACATAGCTAGCAGATAAAAAAATTATAATAATATGGAGATCTTGAGTCTGCTTTGGTTTTCTGGATCATTCCAACCAGAAGACGTGATATTTAAACACTCAGGACCTGCGGGCCCATGAGTGACAAACAGGTTGGCATGGGTAAGAGCTCGTCATTGTATTAATGCAGGCCACTTCATTATGTTTTCTTAGATATCAGCTATATTACTCAACTAGATGATAAAGGGAAGTGTGTGCTTTCAATGTATTGTTATATTTGATTTCTGAATGGTCAGACCCAACAGGTTTTACTTTTGGGTCCATTATGGGTACCAATCTCTATCTGATGTGCTGGATTTCCTCCACTTCTAATACGGCACTCTTGCTAATCTTTTATTGATAAACTTGATACTGTGCACAGCATTTTGATTTTCATCTATACAGCTACAGTCAGTGGGTGCAAACCAGGGTGATGCACCTTTTCACCACACCAGCTAATCTAACCGATTATATACTGCTGTGGATATTTAATGGAATTTTTAGGGTTTTTTGTCCACTTTCTGTCAGTTGTGGGCTATGGTGACCTAGATACGGTGTGCTGCAGACAACTGTAATGCTATAATGATATCTTGGTCAAGGATATGTGGTTTACGATTAGCGAGGACTTCACTGAAATGAGAATGCAGACTGATATATAAAACATTCAGAAACACTCGGCAGACACCTGCTGCTGCCTTAAATTGCTTTATTTAGTTTAGTGGTGGGCTGTAGCTGCATGCAGCCTCGATGGACTAACAATGTATTTCACACAGCCAAAGGTAATGGATTTTCATTAGATGTGTATTGAGCAGTGAATGAGAATTTTGTGTAGAAAAAGAGAAACAAGAGCAGATTTTCCAGCTCACACAATGCTGGGGATCAATGCAAACTGGCATGCTCTCATTTAAATAAAAATAGCACCCAAAACTCCCAGGATATCGCATTGCACATCCACAGTATGCCGTGACACAAAAGATGGTTCGTTTTCGTGTTGCAGCTCCAGGTTCACATGCAGTTCATTGCTTCTCCAATCCTTTGGGGAGTGAACCTGCTTTTTATTTTGGTGTTTCTTATGTCACTGATTCTCAGGCTCTTACCATTTAATATTCAAGAAAACCTGTTTACAAATGTAATGACCTTATGTTTAAACCAATAACATTTCCCCGACCAGTTGCCAAGAACATGAAAATCCACATAATAATATCATCTTCTAGATGTACTAGAACTGCTCATACACAGAATATACAAATGGCCATTTTCCAGAATACTGTATTTGTGTATGCTCATCTTTACTGCCAAGGTCTCAGTGTAATGCAATTTCACCTGTTCACTATGTTCAGCTAAATGAATTGCATTTTTAAACCAAATTGACCTTATAATGATTTTGTCTGGTTTATTCAAGCACAGTTAAGGAAATACGTCTAGACAGGTAACAAATTAATTGAAGGGGATTTACTTTGATATCTATAAAGCTACAGTAGTGGACAATGTTTCTGAACCATATATAATTAATACTATAAAACATTCCCAGCTTCACTTAAGTTAATTAGCCATCAAGTAACGTTCACATCAAATACAATATCTATTGTATTGCATACCATAAATGTTCCAGTGGTCTAAGCAGTTAGTATGACGCATATGGTATATCTGATAAGTCTCTTGTACGGTTACCAGGGATAAAAACGATAGAGGCAGATTTTACCCATGGAAGGACCTTTTTACTTTTCCACAGACTGCCTCTTCTTTGTTCTCAAGAGCTCTGCAATTGAGGTTATACATTCATATCTTGATGTTTGTTTATGTAATGTATGGCTCTGCGGTTTTAGTCAGAAGACCCACACTGGTTCTGATAGCAGAATCAGCTGGCTTGCAGACTTTAACCCAGATAATGACATTCCCAGCCCCTGCAGCATCTTCATTTATGTAGTGCAGATTAATTCAACAGCCTCTGTATAATGGGAATGTGGGTTTGACATGGCCTGCATTTTATTTGGTACCAAAACTTGAGTAGCAGGTGCAATTTTTAAGAGACTAATTCCAAAATTGGCTCACTGAGTTATGCTGGAAAAGAGGAATTATTCTTCCTTGTATAACATGAAATATATTAAGTGTAAGACACGGCAGCCCAGTGTTGTGTGCCTTTTGTTCGATTTACTGTTGTCCAATAAATAACAGGCTGTTTAAATGAGCGCACATCTCCCTGGCTGTCCGTGCTGATAAAAATCACTTTAAGAAATTATTTAAAAAAGACACACACACACGAAGTTGGAAAGATAAGTTTTTGAGGTCTGTGAGATAGCAGTGTACAAGGAGAGTTATTAAAGTGACCTGATTGGTGAACATTGTGCAGCGCAAGTAAATAATTACTGGTTTTATGAAAGCCTTTTTAGCTGCACTATCTGTCATTGTCAGAAGGGGGTGGTAGAGATTGTTTTTGGACCAAATAGATGATTTTTCCTATATTGGTTTTGTAATCATCAGTACTTTTCCAGTTTACCATAGCATTAATCACCAAATGGCACATCTGTGTTTTTAATGTAAATTGAGATTATCTGCTGGAACCTCTACAACAACTTCAGTGGAAAACCAACCATCTGTCTTTCGAAGAACAGAGACAGAAATGCTTCCATAGCATTTAATGATCTTCCTTGTACTGAACGTTTCCTGAAAAGCTCTTAAACCGTTAATACAATATGCTCACTACATCAAGCAAAGGCTCAAGCTTTGCATTTGATCAAAGGGGTATATAATCTGACCCCGGAGTGTCTTAATTGATCCATTATATCGAACAATTTAAATCTCAGTAGAAGCACCAGAAAGCAGAAGGAACTAGATGTTAGAACTACAGAGATCAAAGAGTTTTTGTTGGTCAAAGAAAGGTAGTTTGTGATTCACCTCAGCTCCAAAAAAATAAAAATATTCCCCCAATCTGATCTAAGATCTTTGCGATGGAACATATGCTTTTATTTCTGAGGGAAGATGTTCATTCCATTCCAGAATGCTTCCAATTAAGGTTCACTTGTAGCAATCAGATTATTAACAACCTTTAGGCTAGTTATTGATCTTGTAAAAGCCATTTCATTTAATATACCTCCATTTATAATGTTCTGATGTTATTTTAGTTTGATTCATTGTTCGTTCAGACCATGCCCTTTTTTTTTGTTAAATAAAAAATATTTGTAAGATAAATTCTCTCGGATGTGATTGTCAGTCATCCTTAAACCATATCATTACATCTATGATTCTCTATGATATCAGGGTTTCAGGGCTCATTTGTAATGGATATAGCAGTGTTCAGATTTCCCTTTTTTCATTAAACATGTGAGGTTAGTCATTTCATTTAGTGTTTCAAATGTTTCCTCACCTTTAAACTAGGGACATTTATTACAGTGATCATTGTCTGCAGTTACTTGCCGATGGTTTCCAAATTAATATTTTTTACCTGACTGTAAAAATTTACATTTATCATTACTCTGTTTTAAAATAAACCACTGACTGTCTGTGTGCAGTCACCGAACATGGATAAGAAGATCATTTACCATTTCTATTGATCACAAATTATATAGAGACCACTGAGAAGGTGTAAGGTGAGGCCAGCAAGAATGGGAAATGTTAATAGGGAAAAAGATTGCGAAATTCTGTCCTCCTTATTGATGGTAGCTCTGCATGTGGGTATTCTGTTTCAAATACCTGTTGCATGTGGGGCACAGGACTTAAGGATTTCTGAATGTCCTCATTACTATTACTATTAGAAAGGAAGCTGTTTTTTTTCAGAGCGAATTTCTTGCTGCACAACACTGATGATAATTTGACGAGATGCCGCGCTGTCGCTGAGGTTAGTGTGCTGGGATGTGTCGGACACATTGGGCCCTGCTGTGGAAGTTGATGGGACGGCCGGCTGCTATTTGCCATCAGCCTCTAAACAGTTGTAAGAGGCGAACGCTGCAAGGAAGTTTGAAATGCTCTACGCTGGATTTCCGAGTGCGGGAGTCACCACGAGACCGTCTCTATTTTAAAGACATCCCGTTAATCCCTCCCTTTCCTGAGGGAGCCAAGAACAATCTTGTCTTTGTAATGAGCTCTGTGTGTGGAAGATATAGTTGGTGGTCCTGAGCTGAGGACTGACCCAAATTAATATCCTTCAAGTGCTATTTGTGGATGTCCTGTACAGCACCACTCACTGTTTTTTTAATTTAATTTTTTAATTGGGTGAAGCTATCATTGTATATTCCAATAGAGGGCGTCTCTAGATGTGAGGCATACATTTTGAAGCTTTGGTTTAATGTGCAGCTCAGTTCAAGCAGTGCTCTCCCTTAAAATGTGCCCATACAATACTGCTATTCTCCGATCCTGTGCTTATACTACAGTACCAGATGGCATTGCTGATTATCCCAGTGCTGGCATGATGTACATGACTTTCTTCCAAAACCTTCAAGACTCTTTCTCTCAGTGGAAGATTTTTGTACTGATTTATTTATTTATTTTAAATCCAGTCATATGTGTTTATGGATCTCCTGTTTAAAAAGCAAGCTCATGGTTGTTAATTTTGGTAACGGTAATGCGAAATATGAAAATATCAATAGCTGGCTCTTCTGCATTAAGCCTTGACTTACGATGAAGACAGATGCCGAGTTGTGTGCCTTCAGACAGAAGCAGTTTATTTTAGTATCACTGAAGATGCAAACAGTCTTTGATTTGACTGATCGGCCTTGATGGTGTTCCGTTCCAAAGGACTGAAATAGAAACTCTCTAGCCAGCCTCGGTATTGAGCTTTAAAAATATATTTCTGTGCCGATCTCTTCCAAATATTCCAAATATAGCATCAAGAAAGTTGTGCAAGGTTAAGTTAAGGATGCTAATGAACTAAAAGGAGACCAGGATATTGTTTCCTGCCTTCAGCTACACCTTTCTGTTTTGTCAGTTTCCTTGAGATCTTCTTTCACTGCTTTAATATATATATTTTTTTGTCTTTCATAATACTTGTTTTTGAGATTTATAAAACATTGGGTTCCATGGCAGTGTGAATTGATAGTGGAGTATTCTGAAAGGGCATATTTACACAACACAGTCATAATATTTTAGTAATAAGAATTCCCATATTTTGTTTCACTCTTTATTTTGTTTTTACGTTTATGGGATGCTATAACTTAACTGACTGTTTTCCATTGTTACAAAGTGTCTCAGTCAAGGAGACAGTATTATGAGCTGAAGTATTTCAATAGGAAAATAAACCCACTTAACTGTTACACTTACTGCTTCACCTTGCTAGGAAATGGTTTCTGATGCATGTCTCCAAAGGTGACGACTCAACCCACTTTTTTTGGAATACCAGAGAAAATAGCTGCTGTGGATATGAATGGTCTTATGAGGTTCCCTTTTGGATGGTGTCACCAATACCTCCAAGTCTCTATTTTTGCCCGCCATGTTCTGATTTCACACCAGTCCTGAGCGCAGTGCTCCCATTTCCAGATTAGCTCTTAAGAGTAGGCTGGCGCTTCCAGCTGTGTGGCACAGTGGGCCGTGTAGGGAAAGACTTTCTGTGATAAGAACTGTCTCTCTTGAGAGGTCAAAAGCCCACAGGTAGAGTGTGATTTGCAGTCAAATTAAACCCTTCACTGAACTGTGTCTTACTGGAGAGGTTTGTGTACCCACCAGGAACAGAGAGTAGTGGAGGTGGGGGCTTCATACTATAAAGCAGACGTCAAAATCTGCCAGCTTTGTACCTTAAATAAATAACTAAATAAATGCACATCTTGTATGGCATTTTCCAAATCTTTGTTCCCTTGCGGTGTCTTTGTGAACAGGTTTTGCTGCTGTAAGCTGTTTTTCATATAGTGTTTTTTCCTCTCTCAAACACATTCGCTTCCAACCACTGTTGTTTATGTTAATTGAGTTGCTGGAAGGTAGATGTAGCTAACTGCTCCTGTGTACGATATTTTCAACTCCATCAGAAACATGGTTTGAAAGTAGTATTTTGGCTGAAGCGGAAAGTTTTGAAAATAAGGAAAAGGGGCTTTAAAATACAACTCCTTCCATAACCTAATTTGAAATGGTTGTAAGGACAAGCTTGTAGTCATTAATGTTAAATGCAAGCATCACTGTCAATGAGTCATATAACAAATTACTACTATTTGCCAAATTCTCCAGTGTGCTAGAGGCAAGGGTGCAGCTTTACTGATGAATTTCATCCTGGATGAGCAACCCTCACTCAGAATAAACGCTCAAATGCAGGAAAATCAGACCCAGAAGTTGAGCTCTTGAAGCCGTGAGCAGTTCAGTGAAGTCATGGCAGCGGCAACAGGGGATAGCTGCTGAAGTGCTAATTCAGTCTTTACAGTCGGGAGAGACGGGGGAGGTTTCAGCTACTGTGCAAAGGTCCAGTATTGAGGGAAGGTGCAATGTCAGGCAGAAGGAAGCGAGGATATTTTTCAGAGGCTGCACAGATCCTTCATCCCTCCACAGCTGGCAGCCTCTCGCCAGGGAGAGTGAGGGATCTCTCCAATCTCTCCTGCTTCTCATGCAATAATGTAGTCTGTGCTGCTGGGTTTGCTGGTGCTATAAGTGATTGAAATGAGAGCCCAGCAATCGGTGCAGAGGACCCATGTCTGGTTTTCATCCTCTCGCCTTGGACTTTTTCAGGCATTTCAAGAGATCCCTCTCCTTCCTTGCATAATGTGTAATTCATGTTCACAAGATTTAGCCAAGCTATTCAGAATCCCATCTGTTCACCAGAACACAGATAAAATGATACCTTGCAGTGATATGTATAAACTTATCTGTATGATTAGTTTTTGTCGCGGCATATCTTGGATTCTTTTTCAGAAGCATAGATTTATGAACTATGAATTTATTATCAATTATAAATTACAGGCCAAAATGTTGATGAGAGTTCTGCATGTGCAGCAGGGTAAGGCACACCGATCTCAACTTTGTTTCTGTTTCTCACAGAAGGGACCAGCAGTGTGTGAGGGATGTGCATGCACTGCAAGGGGAGCTCTAGGTTATGGTCAATAACATTGATTGTGTCCCTGACTGAGGATGTCAAGAGAGCATCAACTTTCAGAGGCTGCTCCTCAGTCTGAATCACTCTCGTTATAACAGTCATGTTGACTTTTAATGGACAGAGAAAGGTGAAAGAACATCACTTAAACAACACGTTACAGCTGACCCATTTATTTTTATTGATTTATTATCGGTGAATAAGCTTTTCTTAATCCTGCTTCTAAGGATCCCTGGTTCACACAGGTCTGCAGTTCACTGCTTAGCTTGCACTCCTCTGAATACCACCTGAGGTTTTACTCACTGTCAACTCTCCATAATTACTTTTTACGAGAGAAAAAAACCCGACAAATTGCAGTCTGTCTACCCAGGGTCTTGAACCCCATTTTGATAAAGCTATTTGATTTAATTAGCTGTAATTATGGTTCAAGCCTGCTGCCCACTCCTTTTAGTGTAACTGAATGTATTGGGTGGATAAGATGACATGAAATTACCCACTGCCCACTTCCTCACCTATTCACAATTGGGAGGTCAGATGCATCTCAGCTTGTAGAGACAATTGGTTGTGTTTCTCTACCTCAGGGACCCCTCCACGGTTCCCGATTCCTTTTTCTTGCTGATCATTTGTCAAGATGAACTTAGCAAATCTGTCTGTAGCAGATAAGCCCCAGGAGTGCATTCAGCTACTGTATTTCCCATTAAATTAAAAGCCTCTACATTTATTACAACAAGCATGTTTTGTTCTGCAGGAAATCCTGACCACGTAACTGCTAGTTTTGATTTTGCTTTATTGGTTAGGCCTAGTTGTTTCTTTCTTTTTTCTCTCCCTCTTTCTTTCTTTCTTTCATTCTTTCTTTCTTCCTGTTTTTTTTCGGAAAGCAATGAACCAGTAGAAATGCTTTGCTTGTGTCCCTGGTAAACTAACACTAGTATGAGCTATTTCTTGTTTTGTTTCTCTCACTGAGGGCACTTAGATTCAAGTTTCTGTAAGGGGCTCCTATTGGAATTGCTTGACTTGGCAGGCTGTAGTCGGAGGGCTGTTGCTGGCAGAGAAGTTTCCATCCTCCCCACAGTGCCCTGAGAGAGCAGTCTGCTACCATGCACTGCCATCTGTCCCTAATGCCGTCCGCTTCTTGTGGGTTGCGTGGCGTCACCCTGGGCTCTGGTGTTCAAGGTCACTGATAGAGCCTCGTTGTACAAGGTCATATCTCAGCCGGCAACTGGAGACTCAGAATGGACACAAGCCCCCCCTCTTAAGCGGACGCAAGCACACACAGTGAAGGGGGTTCATGTGTCAGTCGCACGCAGCGTGACACTCAAGGTCTGCCCCTTGGTGCACATCCAGCTCAGTGCTTTTCGCCCTGCAGAGGCCTTGACTTTCTGTCTAAGATCCCTCAGCTACAACTGCAGAAGAATACATGGAAGTCATTGTGATTAGTATAGTCACAGTTCATCTGTCACCTATACCTTGAGCTTCCATTATTATATACTTGAGTAGAAGCAATGCGCATATACTATAGTAGGGTTGATATGATATTTACTTACTTTACTGCTGAGTTTTGCTTATGTGGTTAAAGTGCATTTAACATATCTTTTGCTCTGGATATTCAGTTTTTCAACATTTGTGAATGTGGTATTTTTTCAGTACAGTACTTTACTGTCCTTTCCTTGGCTGTGCTAATGTTAACTGCTGTAAAAGCGGTAACATAATTTCTAATTACTTATCTGTCACCTTCAACCTGCCCAGGAAGGAGAATTCATGCGCTGTCGTTTCTCTAAGCTCTGATGAAATCCGAAATCTTAGCCTTGACTGATCACAGTAGTGCCACCAGATGAGGGAGAGTGTAGGGTGTGCGTACCTCAGCAAGCTGTGGAGAGGAAATGAGATTAAACCCGGTGGCAGCTTCCCCGCAGCTCCTTCTAGTCCTATCTGATTACAGCCCACATCAAGGAACATTCATAATTGCAGAGCTTTTAAAGGTCAGGTGAAAAGAATAGTTTCTTTTTAAGTGATTTTCTTGAAGACTGCTGTGCTTACTAGATAACTTTGTTGGGTGACACGGAGGAAAGGAATAGTGAAGAATAAGCCCTTAGTGTCTGATGGTGAGATAATAGTTCTTACACACATCCATATTTACACAAGGCAATCTCCTTTGGGCAACTCTGACCCTGCTGTTTGATCCGGTAAGATTATCGCATAAAGAATATGTATATATTACAAATAGTAACAAAACCACTACCCCTACTGTACCACCTGGAAGGCTGTGAACGTCTGTTAAACTGGCTGCGAATTCAGAGCTGGACAGGATACCCATGTTGTTCCTGTGGATCTTGACTGCAGCTTCCTGTTGGCACAAGATTTGGTCATTTTCCACACGTGCGAAGTTTGGATGAGAGACCATACACCTGCCCTTTTAGAAAGGAGCTACAATGCAGGCAGTGTTTACTGTGCATTAGGATTCAGAAGCGATGCAGGTATTGATAGAATATTTCCATACTTGAACGGCACAGAATTCCACGTTCATCAAGCACACTGTTGACACAATACAAATGTTGGCAAAATATCACCCTAAATGACGACTCTGCACCTGGATAAAAGCCATGGCACCATGACGTTATCTGCAATTTATTTATTTATTTTTACTACAGTGTTTTCCACATGCAGGACAATAACTGTGCCTTTTAAGACAATAAAAATAACGGTGTACCCTATGAGACCCAATTGAAGTAAATTAACGAAGAGGAAGTAGACAAATAGTGTGCTAGTTTTTCATTATAGCAATGTACACTTTAAAGACGAATATTATGTATCAGCATAATATCATCCGAATCTATACCATGTGTATTAGGTATTGGGTATTAGTAGCATTGCTGCAGTAAAGGCATTCTTCCTGGTTTAGTTTTTGCCCATCAGTACGTGCACTGAATTTAATTAAACTGACTGGATGTTACACAGTACAGTAGCCATGCCAGCAGACAACAGTGTCTGCTTCACAAAGGGCAGAAAGAGACTCTGCGCTAGAAATGTGACTGCTTGAGTGATATTAGATTATGGCGCTGCTTCATTTGCACACATTCATTTTCCCCATCCCTTGTTAGTGTACCAGCAGAAAGAGAAAATGGATAGGAGACCCTTTTTTCAGATTGTGGGAAGGAGGGGAATGATTTACTCTGATGGATTTTGTGATAATAGTACCCTCGAAGTTTGCTGAGTCACGGCCTCTCTCTTTCCTAATCTACTCTTTCTCTTCCCCGTTTTAATTAAATCTACACATTTCACCGTTCAATGAGCCGGCAGAGTATGAAGTAATTGTGGAACATTGCTTTCTTCTCAGCTGCCCACGCCAGTGCAGTATGCTCTTTTATGTGCAGCAGGACAGTGATGTGCAGCTAATAGGGCAAAACTCGAATTCTCCGCTAAGCTCCATATTGTATCAATGCTTATTGCTCCTTGCCACTTTTGCAAGAATTTTAAATGTGATCACTAATGTATCTTCTAAACAAGATTCAATTTGTTACATTTTGAAGCTCAGAGATTTGAGTGGTTTATAAATGTGTAAAGGAGTGTGTTTTAGCAGCAGTGACTCAAGCCAGTATACAGCATGAGCCAGATTATCTTAATGTGATGGTTTTTATTTTCTTCTAACACTGTGATTCCTGGAAATCCATCTTGAATGGATGTAAAAATAATAATCAGATCCCTAGTTAAGATGGATAAATTACACTTAGATCAAGGGGAACATAGATAGACCACAGAAGTATAGAATTAATATAAAACATCAAATATTAATTATATTATTACTTGAGGAGGAGGATGCTACCATTTAAATCTGGCTTTCAGAGTTTGAACATGATCAGTCTTCATCGGTTATCTATATGTGCATAGTGAATAAGGTAATTCTTCAAGGTCTGTTCCATAAGGGGTATTTATTAAAAATGCCAAATGCCTTTGATGTTTAAAAGAAACTTTGACATTTCCACAGTGTTGGTCATTTGTGCCTACAATATTAATAAATAGCTGCATGATAGCATATAGTATGCCATGATCCTGTGTCTTTCTTTGCCAATGCATTCATCCTAGTGCCACACTGCAGGATACACAATTTGTGCAGCTACTGGCTTCTCTGAAATGTGACAGTGTTTATTTCCCAATACTAACTAAATCGCTGTGAGTGTTAAAAGAGTCACAAGAAATATTTTGAGTTGATTTTTCTAGAACACTGCTGGAGACTATACAGGCATGTTTTGTGATCTGAGGAAGCCATTTTAATATGGCTTTGCCAAGCCTTTTTGTTTTAAGAAACCGTTAAAGTCTACTGTCATCTACAACCCCAATATCAGTCAGTACATGCTTTTTAGTAAAACTTGATTATGAGTACTGCTGCTCGACTGCAGAAACTGTGCTTCATAAGAGTGGCACTTTCCATCCTTGGTTTTAATTCTGGGTTGGACCGAATCAAAACCTCAACCTACCCACGCTACACATACATCAAACTTTCACCCTGTCTGCCGCACTTAGATTTACAAGTAGCAGAAAGTGTCTTCTGATAATAAAGACTTGCAACAGGATATGGGTTTATACATTGCAGTTTTAAATACTATTACAGACCTTTCTGTTATATGTATCCCACTGGATATGTATTACATAGAAGACAAGGTAGTTTGGAGTAACGGACAGCAGTAGGCAGTTGAAGTATATTTTGGAGGAAGTGGAATTTAAGGCCCAATTCCCAGTTTAGCTGCATGATTTTCCCAAGGCGTTTACATGTAGGTGGTGCCACCTACAATATGCTATAAAATAAAATAAAAATTGTTTGTATATTTTCTGAGACATTAATATATTTAGCTTGTGTGTGGCTGTACAGCACTGAAGATGTTTCCTAAAAGCTATTTCTTTATTTTATTGTATTATGCTAACCGCATGGACAGTTAAGATTTGTTTACACAGGGTGCCATTATGTTGGCAGATCCAACCTGTTCTTGTATACATTTCTACTAACAGCTAGTGGATACACTAGGGCTAGGTTATGTAAAAGAGCTTAAGTTATGCAGAGTGATTAATGCATTTGCCTCCACCTTCTGTCTTGCATGTCATATGGACAGGTGCATTCACAGAACAGAAGAGGTGTTTCTCACTTTGTGTAAGGCTTGCAGCCTCGTTAAGGGGCCACCTTTACAGTTACATTTCCATTTTGTACGGTTGTGTAACCAGAGGACTACAGTACATTGTGGCTCACTGCCACTGTTTGAGTGAACATCCTGCTGTTCTCCTAATTCCAACTCTGTTGTTCATGTGGAAGTAACACTGCCTTTACCACTGAAGCTTGAACCTCTTGGATATATAATAAAACAGGTTCGTTTGGCTATTATTAATGTTCTTGTCATTGATTTCATTTTCTGTTTTGCCTTGCGTAAGCTCTCTGATGCATCTTTCATGCAATGCCTGAAACGTTAACTCCATTCTCACTGTATACATTTTAAAACTGCAAAGACATGCAAAATGTCACCAGAGTGACAGCTGAGGGGACAGAGTTTGGCTTTACACCTCCTCTTCTGATCCCCGATCGGCAAATGTGAATATTAAATCCTGTCTGAACAGTGTTTTCTATTAACCTAGTTGTGCCACTGTATAATTAGGGACAGTTTAAAAAAATACATCTGAGAGGAACATCAGCCCAAATATACCCTCAAAGTTTATATTTCTAATATTTCTTTATTTTACTGAGGTTATAGTCACAGAGTGCAGGTGTGCAGTAGTGTTACCTGCGTTTACAGTCTAGTAACCCTTTAATTACACTTGAATGTATTTGAGTTTGTCATCTCCAGTCACAGGGTCTGATACATTACATGGCCTTGATGTATGTATGTGTTTGTGTGTGTGTGTGTATATATATACATATATATACACTCACCTAAAGGATTATTAGGAACACCATACTAATACTGTGTTTGACCCCCTTTCGCCTTCAGAACTGACTTAATTCTACGTGGCATTGATTCAACAAGGTGCTGAAAGCATTCTTTAGAAATGTTGGCCCATATTGATAGGATAGCATCTTGCAGTTGATGGAGATTTGTGGGATGCACATCCAGGGCACGAAGCTCCCGTTCCACCACATCCCAAAGATGCTCTAATGCGTTGAGATCTGGTGACTGTGGGGGCCAGTTTAGTACAGTGAACTCATTGTCATGTTCAAGAAACCAATTTGAAATGATTGGACCTTTGTGACATGGTGCATTATCCTGCTGGAAGTAGCCATCAGAGGATGGGTACATGGTGGTCATAAAGGGATGGACATGGTCAGAAACAATGCTCAGGTAGGCCGTGGCATTTAAACGATGCCCAATTGGCACTAAGGGGCCTAAAGTGTGCCAAGAAAACATCCCCCACACCATTACACCACCACCACCAGCCTGCACAGTGGTAACAAGGCATGATGGATCCATGTTCTCATTCTGTTTACGCCAAATTCTGACTCTACCATCTGAATGTCTCAACAGAAATCGAGACTCATCAGACCAGGCAACATTTTTCCAGTCTTCAACTGTCCAATTTTGGTGAGCTTGTGCAAATTGTAGCCTCTTTGTCCTATTTGTAGTGGAGATGAGTGGTACCCGGTGGGGTCTTCTGCTGTTGTAGCCCATCCGCCTCAAGGTTGTACGTGTTGTGGCTTCACAAATGCTTTGCTGCATACCTCGGTTGTAACTAGTGGTTATTTCAGTCAAAGTTGCTCTTCTATCAGCTTGAATCAGTCGGCCCATTCTCCTCTGACCTCTAGCATCAACAAGGCATTTTCGCCCACAGGACTGCCGCATACTGGATGTTTTTCCCTTTTCACACCATTCTTTGTAAACCCTAGAAATGGTTGTGCGTGAAAATCCCAGTAACTGAGCAGATTGTGAAATACTCAGACCGACCCGTCTGGCACCAACAACCATGCCACGCTCAAAATTGCTTAAATCACCTTTCTTTCCTATTCAAACATTCAGTTTGGAGTTCAGGAGATTGTCTTGACCAGGACCACACCCCTAAATGCATTGAAGCAACTGCCATGTGATTGGTTGGTTAGATAATTGCATTAATGAGAAATTGAACAGGTGTTCCTAATAATCCTTTAGGTGAGTGTATAATATATATATATATATATATATATATATATATATATATATATATATATATTATTGGTTTAGATTACCCAGAAACTGTAGATATATATGCATTTATATAGATAGATAGATAGATAGATAATCTGCGGTGTAAATCTGCACATGAATTATTAATAACCCAATGTCCTGCCTCCCTTGCACAGCTTGGCACATTAGGTCATGGTTCATTGAACATTTACTCTTCATACTTCACAAAGCAGCAGATAGATGCTTTTGGATTCAGAGAGAGGGCAAGCATTTTATATACATTATATATATATGTGTGTGTGTGTGTGTGTGTGTGTGTGTGTGTGTATTGGTGCTATCAGCAACTTTATGTGGACAGTGTGACTGCTTTCATAACTATGGTCTATTATTTCTTCCAGTATCCCATCTTGACTTGTGAAAGTTAAAAACATGAATAAATAAAAGGATTCTGAGTTTAATGTAACCCTTCACCCTCACACTCGCCAACACAACGGAGCTGTGCTAATAAACACCCTGGTGGGGGGTCCAGTGCTGCACTGAGTGTGCTATTAGACGAGTGTCAGCTTCCTGAGACAGTAGCATTTCATTTGCAAGGGATAGAAGGGACACATTTCCCTGGAGAATATGTGCTAATTAAAATTTTGAATAATTATTAACATCATGAACAATAAAGAGCAGTTTAAAAATAAAATATTTTGGTTGCTGTTAAACTTTTCAACAATTATTATGGTTTATTTTAAGTATGTTATGTTATATGATTAAAATAAAATTATTCTAAATATGGTTAGAAAAACAAATAATCTGAATGAATATTAACCATCATGCAGAGACATTAAAAATATGCAGTAGACTGCAGCTGGGATGCTGTAGGTCCTCTGTCCTCTGATTTACAGTGGGCTGTAGCTGTCACTTTTTATAATGCAGAAGAGAGATTTCTGCAGATTTGTTTTTCTCCAACAGTGGTGTGATGTTCCAGCAACTTCCAAATGGGGTTTTGTTAAATGAACACAGGATAACAGTGTAACTATATGAGAAGCAGTAGAGAAAATGAGACTCCCACATACAGTCTATTGCTGCTTGCACTATATTGGAACAAAGTGTGCTATAATGTCAAACTAGTGCTTGAGCCAGAGTAGTGTGACACAGCAGGAGTACATTTAATACACTCTGTACAAATGACGAGTGACTCAAACAAGACTTAAAAATGTATCTATACAATGTTAGATTATTTTAACCATGTGAAATGACCATATGTGAGTTAAATAGCTGTAAATTAGATCTGCTCTTGACCAGGAATAACAGTATTGAATGCTCATCTTGAACTCCCAGCAAAAATGTAAATTAAAAGTTTGTCTATATTCAAAAATATAAATCAAGAAATAATATGTAGGCTGTCTATTATGTCATGTTAGTGGTACAGCATTCCTGTACAGATATAGGATGACATTTATTTTGCACATTCACTTTAACTATGCTTGTAAAGCCTTTTATGATCGTACACCTTGATGTAGCTCAGGAGTATGAATGCTCGTCCCCAGTGGTTTATATTCCAGGTAATTTCTCCATTACCAAGTTGCACTGGTTATTTTTTCTTTAGCCCACCGGTTCACCTTAGACATAATCTAATAAGCATGAACAGCTGAATTCTGAACTGTGGGTGAATCTATCACTTCATTGCTTTTTGTAGGACAGTGTGAGTAACTGTTAGGGATCAACTGCTGTAAATAAAGATGTCTAAAGTCTGTAACGTATTTCTCAGTTTGAATACGTAATGTATATCTTTGTTAACTTTTAAGTATATATATTGTGACACAGTGCAGGGTGTGATACAGGACAGGTGTTACATTAGGAGATTGCAGAGTACCTGAGTACGGAGGGTGTTTGGAGAGCTTGAGAGCTAGAAGAAGGAGAAGGAAGGCAAACTGTAAATTGACCACCTGGGTAGCGACCATTGCCTGACTGAGACACCAATTTGGACCTGGACCAGATTAGAACCACATTACAGCTTCTGATTTACCAATTAAGACCACGAGAACGCCTAACCCGCCACACCTGCGCCTGAGCTGTGTGATCGGGAAACTGAGTTGTGGCCCAAGGGTAGTTAGCTAGCACCTGACCCAGACTAGGAGTTATTTTCTTTATAAAGCCTTTCCTTTGCAATTGCACCCCTAGATTCCCAGACCCCCGCACTCCGTCATGATATATATTGTTTTGTTTCTCACAACATCAGTCTTAAAACACCTATTAAAAAGTCCTATTACATCCACATCCGGGCTTTTCAAAGTTTCCTGCTTTCCAAACATATTATTTATTTGCAGTCCACCTGGCTATCTGAGTTACCAATTTCAGACTATAGCCAGCTGCAAAAATAAATAAATAATGTTTCTTCTAGTAAACTTTTTAACAAGATCACCCTAGGTGCCTAAACTTGAAGAATGCAATAAAATAAAAATAAATAAATCTAATTAGAAAAAAATCTTTAGGAATATTATAATCTTTTCCAAGAAAAATCAGCTTCTACCCTGAGATGTGAATCAAAGGTTTTATTTGTTTACTTTTTTTAGTAGTAATATAAAACATCAGACAACTGGGGAAAAATATGTATTCAGTTTATAACATCCAGTTGACCTCCGGATGTGAAGCTGTCCCGAGCATCAGCATCAAAGAAAAAATGTTTATTTGTCTAGCTGCAGCCACAATATTCAAGTATTGTTCTTCTCTTTCAATTTTTGTCAATTTTAAAATAAGGAAATTAATGAGGTTCCAACGATTTCTCACAGTTTGCTGGAAGAATAGACAAACAACATGAACTAGAGTGTCTGAAAAACACTGTGGTAGCTTAAAAAAAGTTGTCTTCTAAAGATGTTTGTTGTAATTTAGAACAGCTAAGCAGTTAGAATCCATCATTTTATTCTCTTATTAAATCCTCAGATTGAGTTCAAAGGTATACAATTACCTTTGAGGGAAAACATTGTACGCTTATCTTTTTTACTGACATAGTTTTTGGTCTTGCGTTGTTAGAGGTCTATGATAGGAGGAAATGGGAGTAAACTAAAGTGCTTCTGGCATGCGCTGTCCAATACCCAAATGAAATTGAGAACATTGTGTGATTTTGCTTTATGAAATGCAGTGAATTACTTTATTTTGTTGCAATTTTCAGTTCATGCTGGTAGCCTCACTCAGTCTGTCTGAATGACTCCTGAAGGCCCCAGGAGACAGCTCTGTTTCCAGATGACATGGTTGCAAATGTTGCTGTTAGGTTTGTGTATGCAGTTTAGTTGTATGTATTTGTGCAATCATGTATCCATGTGTTCACATTCGAAGAACAACAAGGGGGTTACACTGTTGCTTTTGCAGTGTAAGAAAGTAAATAATGCATTTCCCCCTGGACAGTGGAGATTGCCACGTAATGGGACCTGATGGGAGAAAACTAAAATGTAAAGAACGAGGGAGAGTAAGTCCTCGCATTATTAAAGGGCTGTGGGGAGTTTGGCATTGCATCGTAAAAGCTTTTCACAGCTAGCCTGTCTTTATGAAAATGCTACTTTTCTCCAACGTGTAGTCCCCCAGAGGCCCCCTCAGTCTGCTGTAAGTGACTCTGGAAAATGCCTAAAGCATGCCTGGCTCCGTCTCAGTCAAGTCTCGGCTCTCCGGCAGGTTTCTCACTTATTAGCCTCAACTCCCGAAGGTCGCATCCATAACTTCAAGCGCTCCGAAATCTGGAGGATACTAAAGGTTTTTTTTGCATTTTCCAATATTCCTTCCTTCGTCAAATGTGCTTCCATCCCGGTAACGGAAAAGGTAAAAATGACATGTATATGTAATCAGATAAATGGGGTGGAATGTAAAGGGAAGTCTGAGGAGGGAGAAGAGGATTGTCAGATAATCAGGGAAAGGGAGAGAAAAGCTCATTCATGGAATAAAATATAATCATCATTGGTGTTCTCTCTCTAGAGGACCTGCTGCTGGTCCCATGCCTGCTCTTTTGGTGTGCTTTGTGTCTCTTGGTGCGGTTGAATGCCCAGAGTACCCTCTGTGGCCATTGAACAGGCAACAGGACCGGCAGGAAGCAGAAGGCGCCTCAATTACAAATATTAAATTAGACTAAGAACAAGGCAAAGGAGAGTATGGCTTTCATCTGCTGTGCAGTGAGGTATCAAAGACGTCCGTGTCAAAAGAGGCCATGCCTACGTCAGACACAGTCCATTCTCTGTAGCATAAGACCTTGCTGTCGGCACATTAGAAGTGTGTTGGACATGTAGTGAAAAGCCATGTTTGTTTTTTCTGACATTGTCATGTCAAACACAATTGAGCTTCAGGCCCAGACCACCCCAAAAACAACATGTTCCACCCACACAGTAATTGCAGATTAAAAACCCAGTACTTTTTGGTGGGTTTGTATTAGGCAGATGGAAGCTTTTTCTGTCAAAATAACAAGCTGCCATAAAATATTGTTTGCGGTTCAGACATCTTCAGACAGCAGATTCCTCCGTTGTGTGTTTTATTTTATTTTTGTATATGTTTTCCTGGAGAGGGGAGTGGATTAAAGCTCTGTACAAATACTTCAGAGCAAGCAGAAGAATAAGTCAGCAAAACATGTGATTTCAGCTACTTATACAACAACACTTCAATGTTACCCTACATTTTAAAGCTGACATAAAAAAAGATTAAAGCAATTTCCAAAAACATCCACATTTTTTTTTTACTTATCTGTGAGGAGAGCTTGAATATTCTGGCTTAGTTACAGTGAGATATATTCATCATGTTCACTCTGTGTTAATAATGCATGATTGGGGTTTTCCCTGCCTACATTCATGCACTGGCAACATATACAAAGGTGGAATGTGGCTGTGATTTCATAGATTCATTGTAAAGCTTTTGAAATGCCTTGATTTAATTAATGTAACGAGATGGCTGTATTCGGAGTGGATGTTTTATCTTACCATCATCAGCAGGATGTGTATATTAACTGTATGTGGATATTTACTCTATATTACTTCTATGTAGGCTATACTGTTCCATCAACTCTTTGTCCTAACATTCCACCCAGTTTCCAGCTACCTCTTCTGGGTGAATTATACCCATGTTGGTGTGTGTAAAATGGAAATCCATAACTAAAAGAAGACCATTTTGACCTCAATTCTCTTCTGAAAACCTACATTTAACCCTTTTTTGTGTTTGTTTGTAATAGTTGTTTGCTGGCAGTTTAATTCAGTTTCCGAATGCTGACTCAAATTCAGGGATCATGTAGCGATATATCCATTGGGAATAGCTGGTCACATTATGCGGTCTCTACTGACTACTACTGGACTCACCATGATCACAGATTGAATACATTGATTGAATGAACATTTATCAATTGCCCACATCCGAAACCACATCGACATCATTAATGTATGGGTTTAATTCTTGCTTTTCTTCCCATTATTATTATTATTATTATTTATTTATTTATTTATTTATTATTTATTTATTTTTATTTTTTTGTGTATAGAATTTAAATAACTAATAAAAGAACGCCCTTAGCTTATTGTAAACCTTAGTGATCTGAGCATAAGCAATAACGTTCAAATAAGTGTGCATTAATATTTAATCACAAATTACCTTTGTGGGATGCTCCGATTGCAAAAGATGAAAGAGGCTTAACTTAAGATATAGCCTGGTCATATAAGGTTCAAATTCTGGCTGTGATATTAGGCAACCGTGGACAGGATGTCTCAGTAGTGTTTGGTAAGTGGCTGCATGCTGTTGAGGTTAGGCAGAGTGAAGCAGACTGGGGATCTTATCATACACCTGTGACCCTCCCGCCCTCAGTTCCTCTAACTGGCTAGATGCCTGTCCGACTGGGCATTATTACTAAGGATTGTGTCCACCCTCCAGCTGGCACCAAAGCTCTTCTGTTTCCAGGCCAAGATGCCAGAAAACAGCAGGTTCCTTGGCGGTTTAACAGTTTTACAGGAAGCATGTATGTGGTTGTCATCATTTCCAGGTTAGAGATTACCGAGATTAAGGTCACATAAGGATAAAAATAATTAACATTTAAAAAAATGGTAGGGCAGAAGCTGGACATCTCTATGTATTATGTAATTTTGTGTGCAGTATAATTCAGCTTCAGATCCACGTGCTGGAGACTGCAGGTGGGAAAGGATAACCTCACACCTTAATTTTCCTCCAAGAAGATTTTCTCCAGTTATTCATAAGGGTCTCAGAGGTCAAACAGCAGGCGACTTGAGCTGACAGTTTTTTAAGTCCATGCTTTTAATTTCACGCTTGAAGTTGGGAACTGCTAAAGATTTGACAAAATGGAATTAAATGTCTTCACCTCTTACTAAATGACATGGGTAAAAGACAAAACGATTACAAATATATCACTCGACAAAGGACAGGGACTGGAGTCTCATTGATCGTGACAGATTTGTTCAAATGATTGCCAAGATCTCTACTGTTTGAATTAATACATTTTATTTTTAAACACACACTGATATATATTGAAATAACTGAAATAAACCTTTCCAATTGTATTGCTATTATAGTGTGGGTACTGTAGAATTATTAGCCAATGCATTGAAGGATTTGATAAATTGACCAATTAAAAAAATGCAAGCTCTTTGTTCCCTTCAATAAATACAACATAAAACAGAATGTCACTCATGTGACACGTTTTTCACAATGTGTTATGGATGCCTGAAAAGCATGTCAATGGGGGAATGTCTTAAATTCCAACAGTGTCATGTGGATAGGCAGTTGCAGTGTATGGAAAAAGACAGGATTCTTCGGGGATCAAATTGTAGTCCCATGAGCACTTGGAAATGTAATTTCCTGCTAATTGTAAAAGTATTTCATATTAGTCGTGAAAGATGATCTCAAGCATGGATTGTTTCGTTTTTTTCAAGACAAAGATTGTAATGCAGGAGCTTAAGGAAAGCAAGTCTTGCCTGCACTGTTTGCATCCTATGTGTGTAATTTGACTTATTTGTATGCTCCCTGTCTGTCAATTTTCTGGCTTGTTAGATTCCAACAGCCAAAAGGCAAGTATCTAACTCATACATCGATCTTAAGTCTGCAGGTTTGCATTTAACCAAAGTAAAACACTAGGCAAAATTAATTTGTACTACATGTATACATCATATGTGTATGTATTTTATTTAAAGATTAAACAATTTCAGTACTGCAATTTAGATATTGCAATGCTGCCCATGGAATTGTCTGTCATGCGTATAATATTGGTTAATAATTACAAATATGGGCAACTTTGAATTTGGTAAGATGAATGTATCTTTCATATAGACCAGGGGTTCCCAATGTCTGGTGATGGAGGGCCAATTTCCGGAGGTTGCATGGGATGGGTGGGCTGCGTGAGAAAATGAACCACCGTTGAAAAAAAAAAAATCCCAAATCATACCTTTTTCTTTCCTATACATTTATGTTAGGGACCATTTATGATATTAATTGATATTTTATTATTTCCCCCCAAATTACATTTGCAATTTATAACAGAACATTTTCATAAAGTGTAAAAATATAGTCAGTGTTCAGAAAAGGGGTGGTTGAAGGTTGGCTTTTGGGGGGCCACACCAAACATCCTCGAGGGCCACACATTGGGAACCCCTGATACAGACTGTATTAGCAGCAATGGACATTACAAGGCAGCAAATCTATTCGTGTTCTTAAAGTTTATGTAAAAGGGTAGTTGTGACTGAATTATTTAACCAATTTAGACTGCCTAAGTATTGTTATTATGATTTGTGAGTGTCACAGGAAGCCCCAGTATCTGTGAGAATTGTAATAATGTAAGGTGTTGTCTGCCAGCAGGGTAGAAGGGATTTTTTCTGTTTAGCTGTGCTGCAGGCGAACTATTGAATGCATCTGCTCTATATCAAGAGAGAGAGTCTGTCTAGAGGCAAGGAAACCTGCAGGCTGGCACAGTTCAAAAAATAAAAAAGGCACAATAGCCATTAAGTGAAAAAAGCCAGAGTATCATGAGAACCCACATGTATTCTCTCTCTTTTCCCCCTGTTTCTTCACGGCCATTATGTAACGTGTGCATACAGTCTATGTGATTTCACACTCATTTACATTGATGCTGTGAGCAACATGAAACCCCATGGGCGGCCTGGGAGGATGCTGACAAATGAAAAGTGAGAGGCCAGGATTGGGAACCAAGGTGTTATTTGCTCTCGGAGATGAATGGGCCCCACTATTTTTTTTAAGCTCTTCTCTGTGTAGCGCTACCCACATCGCACGGGAAGACACAAGTTTTTACATCATTCTCAAGGCTTTTGCTAGCAGCTTCTTTGACAGGTCAGGGTCTGCATTAGCACCTCAGACTTGACTGCACAAGTACCCTCTCCCCTCAGCAGCTCTGATTCCTTGCAGTGTGGATTTTAAAGGCGTTTTTCTTTTGTGTGTGTGTTTTTCTTCTGAGTATGTTTATTGAAAAGGTGATAATAGTCACATAAATAATTCAGTAAATGTTATAAAATATGGATCTTCCCTTGATATAAAAAAAATACTTCTCGGATGTGTTTCTCGATGTGCATCCAATATCACCACACTGTCAGCGTGATGCACAAGGCCAAGCTACATATAAAGATGTTCATTTCTTGAGTGCTTAGTGTCTTGATATCAGGGTTACTCATTTAAAAAACGTAGGGCTATGTCAATAGTATCTGTTGCATTTTCATTTCATTACAATGTAGTGGCCTAATCTATTGTGTAGGGCATCCACATGTGTGTAAAGCACACTTCTATGCACACCCAAAGTTATTTGTGTTCCTGAATCTATGATCACACATGGATATCCTTGAGCATCTGCATATTAGTATCATTCAGTACATTTTACCTAAAAAATACTGGGCCTAATTCTAACCCTAAGGCCGTAAACAAATTTCGGGCTATTGTACATTCTCCCATGGGGGTGACTGCGAAAATATTTCTCTACACAACAGACTCTCTTCAAAGCCTTGCTTTCCCCGATGCATTTAGCACTGGACAATTTGACAACTTGGGACTTATTCAAACACAATTATAACACTATTCCCTCGAGGCCTCTTTGCATTTCAACTCTGTTTTGTTCTCGTAACTGCCAGAGTTAGGCCCTACTCACCAGTAATGATATGCACGCTTTCAATTTATTTTGTTCTGTGGAGACTCCATCGAGTAGTGCTGTTGTTCCTCAAGAACCTATTTCAGTTTCCAGGAGTCACAGAAATCAGCTTCATAACACAAATAGCTTATTGTAGGAGATGCATAAATAAAAAGTCTTAAAAAAACTAATAATAAAAGGCCCAGATTGCTGTGGACGGTAGAATCTGCAAAATGCGAAGTATTTTTATATATTTTCAGACAAGTTACCCATGTACAACAACAGTATAGGCTAAACTGCATGTGACTGAATGCCCCATCCAGGGGTGTGTTTTGTCCCCTTCTCCCTGCTGTAGTTTCCTTTCAGCTGTGTTTAGTGTGTTCAGGCTGTTAGTGTGTTGGACAATTCGTACCAGACCCCACTATTGATTCCACACTGACATTATATTAAAATAATCCTATTTCTGCTCTATATTGATCTGTGAATTATTGCTGTGATATGCCAGTATCAAAATCAAAGTAGATTCACACTGTGGGATACATTATGTTTCAGCATTAGCAGAGTAGGTGCAATAGCAATGCTTTCTCAGTAAAACACACCCACTTTGAATTGAATTCAGGCTGTTAGGGTTTCATCTGCAGGATGTAGGCCTGTACAACACATTACTCTGGAAAGTGTATATGTTCACTTAGGAGGATATGGGGCAAAGTTGCATTAAATCAGTTTGCAGGATGCAAGATGCTTGCTTTCCATTTTAAGGGACTGGAGAAGTGTCGTCTAATGTCTAAATTAAATCAAGAAAGATGTTCATTCTCTCATAACAATGGGGATAAAATAAAAGTGGTGCTGGTTCCTTTGTTTGAATTTTCATTTCTTCCTCACTTTGACTAAGATTAAATTCACCCAACCCTAGATCATCTCATTCCCTCTACCTCAAAAACATCCCAGCTGACTCCATCTTGTATGAGAGAGAGATTACATTTGGTTCAGGAGTAATATATTTAAAATAGATTGTCATTTACCAGTTTGACAGAAAATCTATTTAACAACATTATCAATACACCACTGCCAGACATGGCTCAGCAAACCACAGAAATGACAACATGTTGAACTAAACCACTGAAGAGAGTTCCTCTAGCTTTGCTAAGCTCTTTATTGCGACGCGCTCCTTTAGTAAAAGCGGTGAACCAGATAATCTAGTAACTACCTATCCCGACGGTTCCTAAAGGACCCACTGGTCTGTATTTGGAAAACAATTAGGAGATTATGATTGAGATGTTACGGTGGAGTTCTGCTTTGCAGGTTTGGCAGACGCTCACCAATCACTTTTCCACAGCAGCTCCTGTGTGTGCTGTAGCCCTGGAAAGGGACAACGAACACTGCCATTGGCCTCTTTATCTGGTGATGGCACTATAGTCAGCACTCAGGGCACAAAGTAATCGAATGGCAGCTGTTAAATTCAGAAAGGATGCATATTTCTGAATGAGAATTTCCCATTTGGAGCAAGGCAAAATGGGCTTTGAGATTGCTTCAGTTTAAAAGGATCCTCATTATCTCGACTAGTTTTAGCGAAGAGGAAAAAATCTATAAGAAATAAAAGAAAATCTCAAAGGTAGCCAAGGGCACTGTGCGGCATGTACTTATAATAAATTCAATAGAATATGTATCAATATCTCGCCAAACAAACCTACGCCACTCTCTTTGATATGTAGTGTAATGTCCTCATGCAGAACCTGCTTAAACGCACTTAGCACTCTGTTCCGAAAGCCAGGGCTGTATAATCACAGAGGGGACACCATGAGGAACCAGGTACTGTCGAAACGTCGGTATTGTCTGCATTCCATCGTGCTGGAACCGGGGGAACTTCCATACACGCTTTCCACACAGTTTTGCTTAGTACAGTGTCCGCTTCACTCTGGCCTCACCAACATTTTAGGCTCAGTAGTAATGGATTTATTAACCTGAAGCGTGACTCCAGCAAGGTCAGTGTTTCTGAGTCTGATTTTAATCAGGAGAAGGTTCTGCAAAGCACAGAGTTTATTGTAAGAGTGGAATTGCCTTTGTACATTTGATTGCTTTTTTCGGAAGCTTACCAGTAAGATTAATGGGAGAATGCTTTTCTTTGTTTGAAATGAGCCATAAGTGATATGTAAATAATATATTTTTTTGTTTCTGTTGCTGTTAAAGCTATCTCTGTGCCTTTCCACTATTCATTTTGCCTCATGCAGTTTATTTAGTAAAAAACAAACAAATGCATTTCCAATTTGAAGTTCATTTCACATTCATATCTGTTGCACATATACTCTGTCAGTACCAAACTTAATCATAAACAGGAGCCCTGAGGAAACTATAACCAAATAACCAAGTAATTTGCTATACTTTGACTTTGTAAACTATTTTTAGTAGTTATTCATTACATTGTTGTGCCCAGTATGGATGGGATTAATGGTCACATCAGAAAGGCTGTAAGACCTGGTTTACTGCTGGAATGATGAATCGTGTTTACATAGGTGGATGTGTGTGGATGTTTTCTTTTTTTAATCTTTTATTTTTAATGTGTTGTGGGAGGAAGACCAAAAATAATCAGTTAAAGGTTTTACTAGTAAATATTTTATAAAAAAGCAGAATCGAGAACATGCTTCTCTGGCTTGGATGATCGGAGGAAATCACGGTATCATCTTACAAGGAAATGGAAAGCGGGAAGAAATAAATCCAAAGGGATTCAGTGCCCAGAGTCTGTACCCTTGGACATGTGGAAACAGCAGAGTATTGATTTCACTCCCTGTGTTGTTGCTCACTTCTCTTGCTAGTCAATAAATTCTTAGGCTTGGGGACAAGCCTGGGTCAACCAATTCACAGCATCTGCACTAAGAATAGACTATACAATTGGAATCTTTGAAACTGTTTGCTGGCAAAAAAATAAATAAATCACTTACTGTGCTTATTGAATAGCCTACATTTGAATGTTGGCATAAGAAATAACAGTGCTTTTTAGTTTTTCTCACTCTCCTTCTGGGCATTTCTTGTAGAAATCAAGGAATAACGCAGGGTAGATTTATGGATTCTGAGTTCTAGATTTCAATTGAATGCATCATCAATTAGTGTCTTGTTAAAATCATGACCTAGGAAGAGGAATCAAAATATTCTACAATTATGGCAGCAGAGTTATGGATCAGGTTGGGCAGGAATTTTATAAACAGGGAAATTTGATAGGCTTATTCATGGAGTTATAATCTGAGGCAATCTCGTCAAAATTATTTTCCTCTGTCAACAGCCGTCACTCCCCCAGCAGGGCCGTGTAAATTGTGCAGCTCCGGTGACAGAGGTGAGCCCATGGGAAGACAGTGAACAAATTAAGAGTGCAGTTAACACTCAAAGCACATCGGTCTGGAAGAGGAACATCCATGCTGAAATGAAACATTTTAGAGGTGCACAGCTTCACATGGTTTTTGCTGAAATGGGAAAATAGGAGGTGAACAGATAGAGACACTAGGGAAAAGGCAGCACTCTGAAAAGCCTTTAAATTCAATGACCGGAATTTATACAGACCAATCTCATTTTACACGTTATGTGCCACACCAGTACAGCTCCTGGCTGAGGCAGGTGTTGCCTGGTTGTGGCAGAGGATTGTTTGTTTTCCCCCCCCCCCCCCCCCCCCGCATCTGAATACTCCACTGTTACATCTAGTTATTTTCTGGCAAATAGTTATTATTATTTTTTATGAGCTTTTACAAAATATGAATGGCTATATAGCTAAAATGTAAAAAATAAAAAATAAATCACTGGAGCTTATTGTTTTAAATAAATTATACTGTAAATACATATCGGAGGTACATATTTATTTATTGTAAAGCTTTGCAATACATTTCTCTAGCAGCTGGGAGTAACTTCACTCAGACTAGTGGAGACATAAACCTAGTTAGCATCTTGAAAGTGATGCTTTAGACTTCAAACCCTTAATTATAAGTCAGTAAGTGTACTATGAACAGAGGGATTGCAGGACAGTTACCGAAATGCTTGTGGAATCAAGTGACAATGTGTAATGCTTTATTTTCAGAGCACTGCTGTTTTTAAATACATAACATTAATAGGTACTTATTAATGTGAGTCATGATGACCTCTCTGTTTAACTGCTCTGAAAATGTCCCTACTGCATCTGTTAACATAAGCATTGATTTTTTTCAGCCCCTCCATGCTTTGGACTAATCTCTATGACACCTTTAAAGTTTAAGTCTTAATAATGTGGCACATTACTCTCATAATTACCTAATTTGTCAAATCTGACATTCAGCACAGCATATCACAGCAGAGACTTCACCACAAAGGTCTGTGTGACTCGGTTGGTTGAAGTCACCCTGATAATGAATGCACATTTAAATTTTAACAGCCTGTCATTAACTTCAAGTAACTTCGGAGAGTCTTGGAATAAAGGTACTGAATTTAACTGGATATACTTTCTATAAATCAGTTGGCATTGTCTGACTGAAGGTGATTTGTTTCCCATTTTAGTGAAATATTTTGTGTAACCAGTTTATTAACTTAAAATGATCAATTAAACATTATTGTTCTTCAAGGTCTAAATGAAATGATCCAGGATTTACTGGTTTAAATTGGCCAAAACATTAAAAGTACTGTACAACACATGTGTCTGCAGTGCAGTGATGTGACAGATATTTGGTTAACTTCAAAAACATATTTGTCTTTATATTTATTTTTGTGTTGTTTTGTGTATTTTGTGATTGTTGTGTAAGATTGTTAGTTGATGAAAATCCTAAATTATTATATATTATTTTACCTATTACCTAGCATTCAACTACAAGGTGATTGGTGTAAGTTAGATTGTTTTCCAATTATACCATTTTCTGACTGAATATCATTATTTCCTGTTTGTGACATAGTAACTGTAATGTAACTAGAGTTTAATATTATATTTTGCAATATATGTTTTACAATATACTTTATTTAGATTTGGTACAAATATCCTGTATTTAGGAATTTGTATTATTAGGTCAGAAGTAAAATAATAAGATTAACAACTCTCACACTGTATTTTAATTTACTTTAAATTTATTTCCAAAATATTTCAACTCATCTCAGAATATTATTTTCTTTTAAACACTTTAAACATGGGTGTGGTAATATTATTTCAAAGTATCTGTTGAAGGTCAGGATAGATGTAGCAGCATTAAATCCGTTGTTGTTAATATATTAACAGCATTCAGGTATGGGCTTTTTTCATTAGCTAAAGAAAATGCTGATTTTCCCTGTTTTTCCAATTATGAATAAAATATAAGCCTCCCCTATAGGAGTGCGAGTTTGAAGGTAAATTATTTATACTGTCTTCTCTGCCTTGAAGTTTTATACAAAAACTAATTTCTTTGCATTATGGGAGATAACTGTAATCAGTCAGGGGAAGGAACTGGTGCCTTTTTCTGAGAGGAGATGCATTTTCAAGCTTCTGCTCGTGATGCCTCCTGTGGTGTCCTCTGACCTTTCAGTTTGGGATTGTTGGTGTCCGAGTCCCTGAGCTGTGAGCGAGAATGCAGCAAACTGGTGCTGTGTGAGCCCTGTCCGTCAAGAAGCACTGTGTGTTGTGGAGGAGTTGTGAATCTTTAATAAGATTGTCAGTTTAATATTGACTGACTGGCATTTCCCCCACCAGCTCTGCAGGGAAATCGGTTTTGAATGCCCAGTACATGTTTTCAGTTTGTGGAATATAGGTCAAAAATCAGGTGCTGCTTCCCGAGGTCTCAAGGTTGTGTGATGATGGATACATTTACATTTTTTAAGCTCAAAGACTCTCCATTCATCTAAAACCAATATTGACACCAGATGTTTCAAATTGACCTTCCCCTATGCATTCACTGAATTACTTGAATTACATGAACCAAAATGTAAGCCTTTATAGTTTAGTTATTATTTTGTTAATAAGAGAGATAGAGTTAGAAGATGAATGTATTTTGTTGTTTGTATGTAATATGACACATTGTTTAGATGCATGAAGGAAAAATGTCATTGTGTCCATCATACATGATACAAAACTCCAGACCCGGGCTCTGAAAGATTAGCGTATGCAGAAGTAACGCATTTGCCTTAATCAAAGTATGAGACTGTGGAGTATGTGTTAATCTTCACAGGCAACACTAAACTAGTGATGTTGCTGTCTGCACACTCTCATGGAGCGAAGCCCTGCTGATAGGCGCCAGCAAACATTTCTACTCCAAACTTCTCCAGGGTCTTAGCCCCTTCATGTGTTCAGCTTACCCTCTCTGTAGCTTCACTTGAATTTGACTAAGGCGGCTGAATGAGCTTGAAGAACATTTGTACAGTTTGTCCCTGCGCCGACATTAACAAGGCAAGCTTGGCAAAGCTCGTAGATTTTCCTAGCTGTGCAAAATGTGCTGCTGGCTATGCTGAGCCAGAGATGCATAAAAATGTGTGTGTGTGTTGAATGAGTGCTTTTCTCACATGTAGGAATTCCTTCATCCCTGCAAGCTAAAATACGCTCGGCTAACCAGAGCGATCCAGATTAGTTATGTGAGAGGAGAAAATCGCAATTAGGCAACAACTGCAAAATAAAAGAATCAACTTTACTTTTTTGAGGGGGCAGCTGGACACCCTTTCACATTAGCACTAGTCCTGATACTTGAAACCATGTCTCCACGTACAGCATGTCCAGCAGGGGTCGTACTTGTAATTATGGTTAGTCATATGTTTAGCGTGACATGTGACTCTTAAGGCTTACAGCATTTTGTTAATCCACTACGGCTTTGATAACAAGGCACTTCCTACTGGTTCTTTGCTTTGAACTTATGGACAACTCATAGCATGTATTTTCTATTATATTGAGGTCTAGAGATTGTGATGGCCCATGAAGAGCATTGTTTTATAGGCTTCCTTAAATTAAGCATGTGGCTGGATATATAACTCAAAATCCACATATGATAAGAATATAACTGTGTATTGGATAATGAGACAGATTTGCATTGATTAGGTTTTATAATTTAGCCCATGTGAAATTCAAGGAAGAGGTCAGTTTGACTATGTGGTTTTCAGTCAAGCCACCCCAATGAAATGGATCTAAAAAATACTTCATGTCATACTGTGTGCAGATTGTGATGGTGTCTCCTGGGATCAATAAAACAAAGTTATATTTTTCATGTATTTAGGTGAACCAGTATATTAGTCTTTGCATGTGATAAGCAAGTCTCTGAAGTGCCTTCACAGAGGGAAGCACCAGCGCGTATACTCAGCGACAGTGCTTGGAACACGTCCCTGACAGCTCCGAGCCGCTACGCTTTTGTCTGCTGTATACCAGTGACCAGAATGTGCTGAAGGAAGAATCCGAGGGGTACTGTAAACACAGAGAGTAATGACAAAAAACGAGCCTCTGAACATCTGCAGGGGACATCACAATACGAAAGCCACTACAAATGGTGTCTGACAAGTGAACAGAGCACCTGCAGCATGAAAGCAGTGTGCAGGAGACTCTTACCTTAATCAGCACAAGCCGCTTGGCACTGGCATCAATGCGTCTACGGTGATTTGATTTGTTTTGCTCACTTGTCGACCATACCGGCGTCTGACGTGTCTTTGAACTAAACATTGCTTTCACTATGAGACACCAGCCCTTTTATTGACTCCTTTGTTTCCCCCTTCTTGTTTTGGAATTCCGTCAGGATCTCATTTTCTTTTTTTCTTGCAGAAACTCTGCTTTAGCCCTCAGTCCACATACCTCTGAGGAAATGAGCAAAAGGGTCTATTTGAGGCTGGAGGTCAAGTGCTGTAATCTAAGGCTTCGGTGCTTTTCCTTCAGCAAATGGCAGTAGATCCTCCTGGCTCTCTCCACTTGGGGTTATGTACTGAGCTGTGTGTGTTATGTCTGAGTTATGGAGTTGTTCACTGTGGACAGCCAGGTCTAGTTGTGAGAGTAATTGCTGTATTACGACCAGGGCTCCTTAAGGTGCAGGGTCACTGAAAAGGTCAGAGCACCAGAAAATCAATATTATTAATTTCTGCTGGGTTTGGTTGTTGGAACCAGATCTTCCCATTTATTTCATGCATACATTCAGAGTAAACCACATATGTATATTGTGCTAGATTTACATTGATTGATTTTCTCATTGTACAAGCAGCAAATTGCTTTCAGTTTTCTTATGCCTGAGAGGTCTGATACAGGCTGAGTAAAAGGATGTTGGTGTTGCTTGGGAACAAGAAAAGGGCAACTGATCTTTACTCTCCTCATTCAACAGGAAGGTATTATTATTATTATTTTTTTATTTTTATTTCTTGGCAGACGCCCTTATCCAGGGCAACTTACAACATAAGTGCAAAAATACAGAGAAGTACAAGGCATCAATAATTACAAATTCAACTTAGCTAAAACCTAGCAATTCAAAATAATACATTTTACAAATTCCAATTTACAATTTACACAAGTACAGTAAGAGACTTCCTACATCCTGGACGGTGAAAGCTAAGTGCTGTCAAGATGTAGGATCACAGACAAGGGCTACGGGAAAGGGATCAAGGAGGAAAACAATCAAGAACGCGAGGAGCGTAATAAGCTGAAGTGCTATCTAGCAGGGAGAGAGGACTAATATTACAATAGTATTCCTGTGGTTTTGTGCTAAAGCTATACATATTTCTTTAAAGGATGCCTTTAAATATGTGAGTGTTTCTAAAGGGTATGATGATTCTACTGAGGTTTGCTAATGCATGTTTTAAAAAAATATATAGAAAATGCCTTCACTGGGCTCTGTATTAAAATGTCTAATGAACTCAACCAGATAATTAATCTGTCAGGCTTTTTTATATATATATATATATATATGGTTGGAGGGCTGGGATATATATATATATATATATATATATATATATATATCCCAGCCCTCCAACCATACTACCCACCTGAAAGAGTTTTCTCATGCTGCTTACCAGGCAAAATGCTCATACACACATAACTATCTAATCATGGTAACACCCATCGCAGCAGAACAAATCATTTCCTGCAAATAGTGAAAAATCAATGGCTTACCTCCACCACAATCAGTTTCCATAATAATGCTGTACAGGTTCTGGAATGGATTTCTGGATTTCTAATTGAAGGAAATGGCCCCTGTACAGCATCCACTACGGGTTCATCAGCCATATTTAAATGAGTGTGCCAGAGGGTGTCTTTAATGAAATGTGAAGTCATTTTTATTTATTTTTTCCATTTGGTTTGTTTCAGCATCTTTCACTAAATAAATGCATATCCCACTTTCTATGCAGGTACATGTAAAAAGAGTTTTGACCATATTGGGTTAAATGCCCAACTTTCAACCTTCTTCTCCTAAAATACTTACAGTATAGGCGTTCATGTGCAGTATAGCATATGTTATCCACCTATGATGTACTTTGAGTCAATCGGTTTCACAGTATAGTGGCTATATTGTGTCATATGATTAACTTCTCCAGAACCGAAAAGGCCCGCTTTGTTGAGGTTTGTGTGCATCACACTGGTATGGAGCTCCATCTAGTTTGTTCAAGGCAAGTTGCTGCAACTAAAAACATGGCCATGGGTCAATCCAATTTTAGCATTGCATTACTTACATATGTTGCTCTGTATCTCAGTGGAACAATAAGTTACACTCATGAAACTTAATTTACCAACTGATATTAATAGGAATTACAGTTAAGAGCTGAAACCACTTTGATAGCTTTCAGTTTGGTCACATGGTTTTTACAAATAAATGCTTTCAAAACCACTTGCAGAAACCATATGAAATGTAGTGCATATTTTTGCCTTATGACCTACTTTTAAATTTGTTTTCAAAAGAAGGTGATTGGTCACATGGCTAGTGGCCATTGTTGCATTTTTCTAAATATCTCCTAACAACTCCTTTCCTGAAACTGTTTATTGTACTCAAATGAAACTTGGTCTACATACACATGGTAAGATCCCCTGTGACGTTGCTGCATTAAAACACATGACTTCCACTGGCCAATTACATTTTAGCCTTGCATCACTTGCAGTCATTGCTCTATAAATCTGTGAAATTATATATAGACTGACAATATCTTCCTCATTCTTGAGTAAAAGAGTCCCTTCTGTTTGAGCTACTGGGAGGGTGCTCTTCCAAAGCTGAAGTATAGAATGGCTGGAAATGGCCCAAAAAGCTTGTCATCCCTCCAGTGGACCTCTGTCATACACCTATCAAAAGCTCTAAAGAGTGACAGCATCCCTATATTGGCAAAAAAAAATGGCAGTACTGAAGTTTAAAATTAGGACTCTATTTAAAGTGACAGTGATCCACAACTGCATTGCATGAATTCCCTGAGGGGCCCGGGAAGAGGCTTTCATACAGATCACTGGAAAAATAATAAACGAAAGCCAAGGCAGTCGTGTGTGGGTTTGCATGGGAAACCAGTAGTCTAAGATCTAAACTGCTCTGATGGCATTTTGAAGGCAGTGTTTGTCTTTGTGTAGCGCTTATAGTCCCTGTGTTATTCTCCTGCACGGGTAAGCAATTAGGAAATTGTAAAAATGCAACCCCAGCAAACGGGAGTTGAGGATAAAACAGTGCATTCTTCCTCCATTTGAGCGGATGTTTTGACACCCCTGATCTGTGTAATTAGCTTGAGGTTTGTCTAAAACAAGTCATGGCTTGACTGTGAACCAACAAGCCTGCAAAACCCACACGAGAGTAGACAGGATACCACAAGGCTGTTGCGTCCCTGTGGTAAGAAACATTGATTAGCAGGATCATAGTCAGGTTGATTTCTGCCTAATTTATCTAGTGACACATATCCATACATCCTCCACTGCTACTTTCCACAAGCCAAATCTCTAGAGATGTGCGTGAGGCTGCAATGCAGTTCTGCTTAAAAAGTAACTTTTAATCATATTAACAGAAACCAGTTCTTACCACCATCACTTCTGTACATATTCATATACATATTCATAGCCAATTTGCAGGCTTTTTTTTTCTCTACAAGAGGAAAAAGCGTAACTTACAGAGCACTAATCCAGGCATGACTAATGCAACATTTTCTCTTAGAGAATTTTCTGCTACTGTAGACATTTTTTCTTGTAAATGTGAGAGTAAGGAAATGCTTAAACCTTTTTATCCCTTTGCTACCACCTTCTAAAAAAAAAAAACAATTTAACAGATATTTGAGAAGAAAATAAACTTTTTCCCAAACAATACTTCCTAAACAGTTATATATTTGGGCACATAGTGTACAGAGACACGCTCATCTGATGTAACTTGTATCTAAGCAAATTAGATCTCAAACACATAACTAATGAACAGATCATTTTTAATGACTTAGTGATTCAATAATTTACATTGACTAAACATCTGTCTGTAAAATGAATTAGGTTCTATAAAATGGCCAATGACATTTTTCATATTTTATGGATGTAGCCTACATGAACAAGACATAATTCAATGTTAGTTGTTTGCATCCCAAATTAGTGGAATTTCATTCAGGAGAAGGTACTTTTATCATCAATCAATAAGCAAATTATACAGTAATTTGAATTATGCATGCTTCATTCATAAGAACTCCAGTTCATGTGCAACATATTTTTGTTGAAGTGAAGAAGTCGACATTTCATTGAGATTGTTATGAAAAAATGTAACATACCAAATCTCAGCTTCCGAAACTGGTGACAGAACACCTAAATGAAGGCTACCTTCATGGTGGTGAATATGATCCATTGATTCATTAACATACTCCTTAGCCCTCTTTGAACTTTGACAGTATGCTGTTTACATGAAAAATATAAATCACTGCACATGTGTTTTCCTAATAAGTGTTTAGTTAACAGAGGGCCAGATTAAATTTAAAACTTTGACCCACCCTCTATTTGCAAACTACAAACCTGTACATCATAGTGGTTACTTTTATCAGTAGAAGAAAGAAGCATCTGATGAAAAAATGGAAATACATTTTTTTTATTTTTCTATAAATGGGTGTGTCAAAGTATTGACTTAATCAGTCAGAGTGAGGAGAAGCATTACGGTTGACCTCTGTGCTTGGCATTGCCCTGCAGAGGGCATAGAGCTGTCAATAACATCTTACTGCTGCATTTAGGAGGCATGTGACATGTGTAGCCCAACACAGGGAGTTCACCTTTGGATGCGTGATGTGCTGCACACAGAGGCTTTAAGATGCCATTAGTATTGAAAGGGCTGTCCAAATAATGCCACTGTATTTTGTATTTTTTTACGCTAGCCTCTAAAACCTGACGCAACATCAGTTAGATTTTTCTAAGTTCTTCTGTGCAATTGCTTACACTACTTGTATTGTTATGGCAGAAATCCCACAGGTTGCCTTATGCCTGGTGTGCCCATCGTCCACGACGGAGACAGTGGTCACCTTCACACAAACATCCACTGTGGTCTGTCATTGAATCGCAACCTGCCATTGAGGTGGTTGGAAACGAAAGCCATTATTTATTGTATTTCAAACACCCTTGTACTACTTAATGACCATAAACAACTGGTTTGTTAGAGTAGAGCAAATCATTAAAATGACTTATTTCGATTTGCTTGGTTAAGGGCAAGAGGAGGAATAACTGTACGTGTCCTGACTATTTCAGAAATGAAGATATTTGTACAGACCACTGTTGTATTCATTGTTTTAAAACCTTGCAAGAAAATAAAAATCTGACTTGTACAATGTCAAGTTGTTCTGTTGAATCATGGCGTAGTGCTGCAGAGTGTACAAGTTATAGTCACTTTTCAGCACTTCTGTGATTCATGACGCAAAACATACTTAACTATCTGGAAATCAAACATAATGATAATTGTCCACTGGTCTCCAAAATAAGCCTCTGTTGATCAGTCTGTGTTTTGTTTTAGTTTAGTTTCATGAGTTTCTTTCTTTCTTTCTTTGTTCATCATTCATGTCATCATCCTGTATGAATGCACTCTTAAAACTGCATGCTTAAATCTCTCTGTTGAGATCTAGTGATCAGCAACATTATTCTGGTCCTGTAGGATATCAGGTCATTTAAAATTTGAATTGATGTAGGGGAAAACAAATGACTTATTACATATTAATCAGATCACTTACATCTTGGAAATTGTATGTAGAAGACATGAATTTTGTGTTGGGTTTTTCGTAATATTTGTCTAAACTTTTAGTGGAAGGTAAAAATGTAACTTACATATTTGTCATCGGTTTATTCGCAGTATGATATATCTTAGATATGATATCTTAGTTTTGTAAAGAACCGTGTACTTGCCCTAACGTTTTTTGTTTTGTTTTTTAATGTAGTTACTATTGGATTTCCATTCATTTAAACACAATTACAAACAGAAATGCACACACAGTTTATCTCCCTCTCTCTCTCTCTCTCTCTCTCTCTCTCTCTCTCTCTCTCTCTCTCTCTCACACACACACTCACACACACACACACACACACACACACACACACACACACACACACACACACACACAAAGAGAGTCTCCATAAAATAGCTAGCCTTTGAGAGGCATCTTTCCTTTCCAGCATGCGGCACTGTTTTGTTTGATTTTCCTGTCGGGCTACACTGAGCTCAGACTTTTCCTAGGCTGAATTCAACTAGGATTCATTGAATCTGCAGATTTCATGACGTCTCCTTACGTGATCCTTCACTTATCTACTGCCTTTTCCTGGGTTGTATTATTTCTCTCCATCACATAGTTCTGTCTTATGGTGATCTCCTACGGATACCGTTAACTCTGTCTCACAACCTGGGTTAGAAAGATCTTACAGGGTCTGCTTTTTTGTTTTGTTGGGTTTTTTTTTTTGGTTTGGGGGGGTTAATTTTTGTATTTACAACTCTGGGAACTGATCAAGCATATCAGACGAGCATGCTAGCACGTCAAAGGGCATTGTTTCGAGATGTACATCCGATTTGAAATGTAATGACATCCTTGTAATGCATCGTTCTTTATGACTCGCCTTCCATCGCAAACCCCAGTTTAATTTGAGGAGGCTGGATCATGAATGAACGGTAATAAAAAGGTAAGTAAATCTATGTGTTTAATATCCTTACTCCGCTTCGTTTTCAGCTACCATTGACTGGTTCTGTTGATCCTGAAAGAAGGGTTTCATCGATCAATTAAACAGGTTATCCAATTAGTATAGTAAGAGTGGGGAGTCGGTTACATAACAGGGGCATATCAGTTTCATGCAACGTTTCATTAGCAATGTTTAATCCCACCAGTGTTTTCCGTGTGGGGAAACTAGTGCAGGATAATACGAATAGCTCTGTCAAATGTCCAAGTTATTCGTGATGTTCAATGCAACAGACTATCACGTTATATTGAGTTTATCAAGGCAAAGTGGGAGCATGGCACAATCCGCTACAGTTTCAAAACCTTATTGAAACACAGGGAATCAATTATCGAAATTAATGAAATATCGGTGACATGCTTATGTTATGAGTGTGCATCACCTAGTACGGATATCTTATTAGTAGCTTGTAATCTGTCTAATCGTCTACCATAATACTGGATTTAAGTTTCTGTTCATGCATGTGAGTTGTCCATACAGTATACAGGAGAGTGGACTGACTTTGCTCAGTTCAGCTCTACGCATTTTTAGCATTAGATGTATTGCTATACTATACATACATGACTAGTTCTTTAAGATGTGAAAATCCATATTCAGCTACTGCGTTGCTGTCTTTTTTAGAAAGTTGAGACTCAACTATTCACGGCAGAAGCTATGAAAAGAATGCAATATCACTCTTGTGATAATTATGATTAGTATGATACATGAGTGAGATTTAGCATCTTATCCACACCGAACGAGCGCAATACGATCAAGGCGACGAGACGCAGCAGCGGGAGGGGGAGTCTGTGCGGGCGAAGTCGGTATCTCTATCTATTATCATTTCTCGACGTTTAGGCTCATTTCTCCGCTTTTCGACCCAAAACACCGGTTCTCGTCCGATTCGCACCTGCTGTGCCGGCTGGGTCGGGTCTGCGCTGCCGGCTGAGACGTTGTTTTCGTCCGGACGGAAAAGCGCTGCTCCGTCTCCATGGCGACCCGGACCTCTCCCATTCAGAACCCTGGAGAGCGCGCGGCGGCGGCGCGGGGCGGGGCGCGCGGCGGGGTCTGCACACGCGCGCGGGCGGCCTGGACGCGGGGGCTCCTCTTCACAGCAGCCGGGCGGGGTGAGTGTCCCCAGCCGGGTCAGCGCCCCCTTGGCCGGCTCCCTGAGATCATGTAATCCGGGCACAAGTGAAGGCAGTCGTGCACTACCGTCATAGAAGTGCCCCCCCCCCGAGAAAGCCAGCCGTTTTGCGGAATGAACTTAGTTATTGCGACAGCCTGGCTGTTTTATCTTCCGTCAGAGCATCGCAGATTGAACTTCAGTGCGATTGAGTTTGCAGCCTTCCAGGTTCCCACCCTTCCTTTTTGTCTTGTTTTGTTTTAGTCAAGGCGTTACTGTGTTTAATAGTCAATCGCAGGCCACTAAGTTCAGACTTGGTGTTGGTGACATCACCTCTTTGGGCTGGAGAGCTTCATTCGTTTGGGGAGATTCGCGGGTGGGTGGAGGATGCCTGTATTTTATTTGTATGCATATGTTATGTGTGTTTAACTTGTGGTTTGAGATTCAATTGGACAACATCAATATAACAACTGGGAAATTATGTTAGTATCGGTATCGTACTGACCGGCTCTGCGCTCAGTAGTCTGCTCACTTGTGGCTGAGCGTTCAACATCTGGATAACCCTTAACCTGACCATTAATTCATTAGGGTCTCGTTTGCAGACACACTTCTGAAACAATATTAAGGCCCGGGACCTGCAGTGAAAAGGATTTGGACCGATCCATTAGGTGAAAATAACGTTAATGCTGGTTTTAAAGGCCAAAAAGTACTGTTGTACCTTGCTTCTCAGGTATAGGAGGAAATCGTAGCTGTGCTGGCAATACGTGCTGCGTAGGCCTACATTGTTGAGATATCGTTTTCATGCACGGGACTGGTTTGCAATCATGCCGCGGCACAATCTGCCAACACCACAGGTGGTTTGCGAAAGTTTTTTTTCTTTCCTGTATTGTGAACTTGTATTTCATTAATAACCACACGCTATAGAATTAACGCTATAACACTTAGTGTCTATGACATTTTAAATAGTTGTGCTCTATCGTCTTCTACCCAAAATATGTGTATACATGAACAGAAAATGTATCACATTCAGTAATGTATTCAGAGGGTTGTTTCTAATAAATGTGTTTGTTCTAGGAGTAGTTTAAACTGACATGTTTCTAGTTTTATGTTATATATATATATATATATATATATATATATATATATATATATATATATATATATATATATATATATATGCCTGAATGGGACATTACAAAAAAGTCCCATGTTGTATGTTTTGAACTGATGTAAGTACGCCAACTTGTGAACGTTTGATCCTGTTGGCCAATATTTATCTTCCATAGACAATAAAGTAATATTTGTTGAGAGCCTATGTCTGTTATAAATTATGTTCTGCGATAATTACTATTATTTTAGTTTTTTAGGAAAGCCATTGCGTATAATACTAGAAAAACTAAATAAAGTTTTTACTTATCTTTCAAAATGTAAAGTTATTTTGCCAGTTATTTTGTTATTGTGTGAAACTAACGTTTTTGTTGTTGTTTCAGACGAACATTTGTATCCATTTTAGCAGTAAACATTAGTCCTGTGTCTAAAACAGTTCTGGAAACAATTGTGGTCGATATTCATCAAAGATTATTACACCCACTTCTATTTCTACACTATTTCTAAACACAAAAGAAAAAACAAAATTCAATTCAGGAAAAAATATGGGAAATAATTATTTATTATGAAACTCTCGAATTATATAGGCAAATATCCTACGAAAATAGTGCAAAAAGCTGCATAAATCGTGTCGGTTTTATCAGCAAATATTCGGGTTAAAATCTGTACATAGTTGTTTTTAAAAGTACATTCAAAACACACAGCTAACATACGTTTACGCTATTTTCCTTTGATACATGTATTGCGTAGCTGGTTTCATTACTTTCTAAGTCATTAATGGCACTATGGTTCATAGAGTCTATAAATTGGGATTGACTGCATTGAAGCACTGTAATAAAGTCTGAAATCTGTCTTCAAAGCTTGCCACGGCCAGCTCAACCGCCTGTAGTCTCTGTTGAAACGAGTGCTTTTGTTAGATGGCTTTAGGAGATTAAACTTTTGAAAACTAGTACAGTACTTTCTGGGAATTCCCCATAAACCCATTATGAATAATGTTTAATCAACTTTAAAGTGTAGTCCTCATGTCGGTAACGTGATAAATAATGCAATGCGAACTAACCGTTTATCAGTGTACAGTTACTTGCTTTTTATGTGTAGCCGTTTTCCTATTTTATGTGTACAGCAGGTTTTCCTCGGGAAATTTTGTAATGTTTACATAGTTGACTGACTCTTCCCCCCCCCAATGATTTTATGTCATTATACTCTCGGATTGATGCTGTCGCACAGGTAGCCTATTTCTTATGCAGCACTTATTGTTATTTTATCATCTACTTTATTGCCTAAATTGCTGATGCGATTTATTTAGAATAGCTTTGTTTCTCTCTCGTTGTTGTTGTTAGTGTGTGTGTGTGTGTGTGTGTAGACAACACGTTTTAAGCTTAAAATGAATTGGAGGCTATGGAGTGTAGTATTATGAATGTAAATGGAGCATGTTCTAGAATCCCAAGGAAGTATTTAGTATTTAAAGAAAAAGTAATATAAGTCCCTTTCACATAAAACTAAAAGCACATCTGTAATATTGTTTCTGTAATAACCTCTAACGCCAGCTATTATTGAATTAGTATTTTCCAACTTAGTCACTACACACTGAAACCTGTTACTATGGGTTACAAAATTAAAATCATTTTAATATTTGTCCCATATGAAGTCTTATGGGACATGTCCACTAGGGTTAGTTCAGTTCATGCCCAAATTTTCCTAAATTTATTTAAGACAATTTATTCCAACCCTCACTTGCCTAAGATTGGCAATAGTCACAATTAAAGTGGTGGGGAATGTTATTGTGTTTGTTGCGAATAGATGGTCAAATTCGGTTTTAGCATTATATTTTGTATACTTGAATATACATATGCAATACCTGAAACGAATGAACAATGACTTAAAAAAAATGTGCACTGTGGCGTAGAAACAAATTGCTTTGAATTTATAGACCACTATTCATCACTCGTGCTTTATGCTTTTCTTCTTCTTGTTGTCTAAATAATAATAGTGTGATCCAGTCTTGTTACTGATAATATCCTTTTGGAAATTACATAACTATAAATACAGTCAATCTTTGTATGCCATGCAGCTAACTGCGTAGGGAAAACCTAAGTGTTTTCAAACCCACAGACAGAACGCTGATAAACTAGCCTATAAAAAAAAAAAGGGTTAAAGCCCCAAGCCTTCTTAAAGCTGCATCCCCGGAGAGTGAGCAGGCCTAGCTATACACTGAGTTAAATAGCAGTTTGTCCAGTCCTGTCCTATGGAAAGCGGTGTTACAGAGCCAGACCCCCAGGCCCGGAGGAGGAGGATTTTCCACAGAGGACGTGGGAGTGCAGAGCACAAAATCTCATGCAGCCACCGATATTTAATGGTCATGCTTTGAAGATACTGAAATAGTTCTTGGACCTACATGATGTCACGTGCACATCAACATAGTAGGGGGGCAAACAAAAACAAGCAATAATAAAACTGCAGTGATACATTTGAACTCTTAACTCTAAAACAGCCGTTCACGTACAGCTGTACTGTTGGGTGAGGATTGATCGTTCTTCTCCAAATGTACTGCTGTCACATGCAGAATCCGAGAGAACCTACCTGGTGCCATCTGGTAGACCATGGGGGTCAGTACCGGCAAGACAGGAATAATTATTTCCATGTCCATATGGTACAACAAGTCTTTAATTGCTGACCCCGAGTCTGAGAGGAAACTGACAATTTTTAACTGGCAGTAGCTTTTATTATTTATGATGAAAACAGTGTTCCATCACTCTTCCTGCCCGAGCAGCCCTGAACATTGACGGATGCTATTGGGTGGCATTGCATTTGCCATTACAGCATGACTTTACCTACAGGGTTGTTAAAACCTTTAATAGGTTATATACACTGAATTGCTTATCTTAATCGCCTTCTTTAGAAAAGTGTTTTTGCTTTTTTCTATGTATCTGCATGGTTCATATAATCCAAGTACCACATATCGATGCACTATAGGTTTTATACCCACTGCGTATCTGCACTGTTCAGCAGGATAATAAAGTAGATTATGCAGTGTACACTTGTTTTAGATTTCAAGGAATTATTCGGCATGCCCAAGCTTCACCCATGGATTCATATGTAAGGCAGAATCGGGTATGATTTCAGATGATCAAAGCATAGGGATTTAGAGGTGCTAGATGTTCCCTGGTAAGAGCTATTTGACTTGTTACTTGTCTTTCCCTGGCCTGTGTTGAAAGGGAAACGGCAGGGTAAGTAGAATTAGGTTTACAGATAATCGCCTGCTAATGTATAGTGACACAGTGAGACTCAAACACTTTTCCGTCATTTTATACTAGTGAAGTGTTGAGGGAGAGATATCAGAGTCTATAAACTGCAGATGGATTGTTGGTAGGTGGTTTTCTTTTTTAATTCTATATCTATCAGGTCACGCTTCACTTCACTTTCTGTCCCCTTTTTTCAGAATTTCTTATGGGAAAGATAAGCAAGTAGCTGTTTAGCAGAAATGGTGAGTCTGTAATAAGATCTGCCTGTGGTCCAAGAGTGACAGGAGAGTAGTTATGTAAGGTGCTCTGTGCTGATGCTATCTGGGTGTTATAATGGTAAAACAGAGATAGCAGGCACTGTAGTAAAAAAAGAAAAAAGTGGAGACCCCCCAATCGAATGTTACCACTTCATTCCATACAGTGTGCATCTGCCATTGTGAAAGCCTGATGGATTGAGCAGCGTGTTGCCATGGAGATCATTGCTGCCTCACTGATATTACCCTGTGAAACTGAGGGATTTTTCCTCAGACAAATTGCCTTAACATAGCCAGAGATGTTAGAAAATTGAACCTGCTAAAGTCACAGAAGGTGATTTATAATCTGTGCAGTAGTAAGGTACAGCAATGTGTTATTTCCAGGGGAGTGGAGCAGTGGACTTTGGAGTTGCATTGCACAATGTCGGTCTTTACCAATACAGTTTGATTTTCTTTGTTTATTTCTTTAGTTCTCTCTCATTACTATGCTCGGCACAGAGACTGTTTTATTATTGATTTGTAGTTTTATATTTGCGATACAAAGCATGTTTTTCTCCACAAGTCTCATTAGAGATGTGCAAGTCTGCAGACACCACAAACAAGGTATCCGTTTTAACTTTTACATGCAGCATTGGCAAAAATATCTGTGCTGAATGTGTTTTATTCCAAAAACGATAAGTGGGCCTGTTGAGAGAATTTAGTGTAGGGTCAATAGACCCTTCTTTGAGCACAGATAAAACAGATAAAACAGATAAAAGATTTTGTTGAAATAGAAAATGGAAGGAATCTAAAAATACTGTGTGACGTCAAATAAGTAAAGTTAGTTGTGATAAGGATTGCAGTGCTTATTAGACCAATAAGGCAGTTATGTGACAGACTTTGTTTCTAAGGTGAAAGGTCACAGCTCATGAATTTTACACTGAAGAGATGAAGGTAGAAGGTAGCCTATTAGACAGAAGATCAATATTGTTTGTCTAATGTATGTGGATTTATGTGGCACTGTATTTAATATCATGTTGTGCAGATATTTAATTGCTTTTAATGAAAGACCCGTGTACACATTCACACTGGCATTGATACCGCTGTCACCTGTTATAGTGCCGTAATGGAGATGGTGTATCATTTTGTGTGCTGTGTGAGGTGAATATCAGTGGGCCTGCCACACTGTGCTTTAACCATTCCCATGGTGTTAAATGAAGTAGCACTGCAAGTTAAAGGCTAAGTCAGAGATGTAATGACAACTGTGTGCAGCAGTTCACAGGGTGTCAGTACCCAAGGGAGAACATATTTCATTACAGTAGGCCTGTAGACACATCAGTACAAAGAAACATTTTACATTTATTGATACATTTTGCAGACACCATGTCATCCACTGAACAATAAGAAGAGAGATGCCATTATTGAGAATCCAAGTTCAAATGACATGAATGTTTGTTTGGTGTCCATTGATTTGCAGTAGTCATATGTTAAAAGAATCATTCCTTTTTCTGTTTGCTACCTCTGTGTGAACCATGTTAAAATGTAATATTGTTGCAAACAAGCTTTCTGACATCTTCACCAATAACCTGATGGGAATAAAACTTTTAACACACTGCTGAAACCTCTGTAAAAATTGCGGTTAATAAACAGGTACTTCAGAAGGTTTTTTGGTTTATCGCAGGACACTGCAGACAAATCTAACATTCACAAAACGACAGCCTTGTTTTCATTTTATTGCTTCAGTGTATAAGAGGGAGAGAGTGAGAACCAAAGTAAGCTATTGAATATAATTCCCAGGGATTTCTTGTTGGAAGTTTACAATGTCTGGGGCTGTGTGTATGCTGTGTATCAATAGACAGAGCGAGGGAAGGAATTGCATGCTTGTGTCAACACTGTAGAAGTAGAACACACTGTCCAAATTCTTTTTTGTCAGTGCTCTGCAGTACTGTTCATGTTATACCCAGCCATTGAGAGGGATTCGATTTCTGGGATTAGGATGAAACAAGTGTATATTGACTATACTTGAAGACTCATTAGGTTTAGATCTGACATTTTTATTTTGCTTTTAGCTGTGAGACATGTGAGGCTTCCACATTTGCATTCAGTATTGTCATATACGGTATTACAATGAAACTGTATTTTCCCTGTGCCTCTTTATTTCATTCAACAGAAGTCTCCACATTCCATCATTAGGTAGCTGTTAATAAGTTGTCAGAGGACTTGTTTCTGTAAAGTTTTTCCGGACCATGGGAGCTTGGCGCAGTCCCTGACACAGGTCCTCGGCTCCAGCCTGGCTGTGCTCTTATTAAAGTCTTGTCTTATCACAGTTTCGCTGGGACAACTCTATGTACTGGGCAATTATAGTCCGTGTTTGTGAGCTTGGCATTTCTGCAGGTCGATGCTCCAAAGGAAATCAGCCAGACAGCAGTGTCCACAAAGCATTTCTCCTTTACTCAGAGTTGCTTGATAGTAGAATGACCTACCTCACAGATTTAATGTGAATGCTTGGATTACTTGAGTTCCTCTCACAGACATACATGATGGGAAATCAATACATTTTCAAGTAGTGTCCATTTATCTGCAGGTTCAAATTATCCCCTGATCAAAGTTGTTTAACCCCTTGCAGGCTAGACCCTCCAGGCATCCTGGTATTTACTTGAGCAGCACTAGATGTGAGGTTACATTTTCTGAACCTTTTGGTCAGTGTCATTCCCTTACCTGAGGAAAAGCCAAATCAGTCATTACAAATCTAAATATATATATAGAGTGGCAATCCTTTGAATTTAAAAAAGCATTCAGTTTAAGATTAAAACATGATGCACCAAGGGAAAGTTAAGTTCTTTAATGTTTGTAGAATTTAGACTGTTTTGTTGGGGTCAGTCAGTGGGGGTCAACACCTGTAAAGCAACTGTAATTATTTTCCTGAGAAAACATAAATGCACTTCAGATGATATTGTATAGGTATTCTTTCAGCATATAACAAATCTCACATTCTGGATTAATACCCAGCACTGTTTTTGAGTTTTGCCCCTTGTCTATTTGCTATGACCTGAAAGTCTGGAAAGAACACAAAAGTTCTGTTCTTCTGCTTGTTGGGGAAAAAGACTTTCCACAACTTCTTTAAACTTTTAACTAACTGCTACACAAGCCAGTGGAGCCATTTCTATGTGTAGGATTTCATAACCATCTTGTAAGGTGCATTTTAAACACACACACATATATATATGTGGCTGTATTTAAGTGACAGCAGTTTGACATCTGAGTGCAAAACAGGTAGCACACATTTAGAAGAGCCGATCTTAGTTATAAGTGACATGAAAATGGCAAACAAACAAACAAATGTATCCAATACTAACAAATGCCTTCGAATCTCAATGTCTATTATTGTTTGTGCTCCACTATACGTCATGAAACTACTTAGAAATCACCCGGTCACATTAATACCCCCAAATACGGTCCACCAGTCCCTTTTCAGGTGACTCATAAGAGCTTTAGTGTCGAAACTCGGGTGTCATGGTGATGTGTAGAGATTACGTCTCTAGCCGCGGCTTGTGCGATCTGCAATATATTCCTGTGGTTCTGAAATCCACTTGTATATGTGTAGATTCTGAGGGCCCTTATTTATGTATGAGGTTAGTCAGCCTGCAGCTGGGAGATTGGTGGAGGCTGAGCTGGAATCCTGAGCTGCAGGCTTCGTCTCATAAATTACATTACGACTGCATTTGGATTGATTTAACAGAGGTCGGTCAAAATTAAGTTAATACAAAAGGAGAAGGAAGGAAGGAGAGGTTTGGTCAAAGATTAAGGGCCATAACAAGACAGGTATGAGGCAGCTTTCCTGAGGTTTTAAAAACGTTTGCCTCTTTGTGAACAGATCACTTCTAAAATCTTCAGTAAGTACACCTCTACAAAAAATATATCTATATCTGGAGTTTGTTGCGATGGCGTTGACTCAGACACGTCGGCTCTTACTTAGCATGATAATGTTGAGGGAGGTAACTGTGTTTGACTTAATTTCTGCTAAGTGTCACCAGTATGATTCAAATCCAGCAGTGCATTCTTGTAACTGTAATTACACTTAGGCAGAATAATCTTACTCAGGCTATGTTTGGTAACTGTTAGAAATCAGAGCGACTTGAATAATTTGCACAGGCACCAGAATGAAAATGGCTGAATCTGAGTTGCGGTACTTGGCAATTCTCATCACCTGAAAACGTATCTTTGTCTGTCATGATTACTCAAGTTTTTGATGGATCTACCCATATGAGACAGCAGCATATTCACAACTCTCGAGAACTGAACATTTTCATCTTGCCAGTAAGAGTGTGTGATCTGTGATGAGAAGGTAGATATTTTGAGGCAAGCTGAAAGGGAAAACAGGAAATAAATTGTGTAGGTTTGTTTTAGTTATATCTTAATGATATGGCATCTTTGAATTGCTCTCCCAAGACTAGTTACATATGTTGTAAGATATGTATTATTATTATCATCATAAATATATTGGAACTTACTGTGACACAATGACTTCAGCGTGCTCAAATGATAGGATATTTGAAGACCAGTTTGTCATTTGTTTTTTTTGCAGGAACCAATATTTGGGAAATTCAACCAGATGACACATTTGTTTACAAAGACCAATAGGAATGACTCATACAATGTAAATCACACTGCTTTCAATAGCCCTGGGCTTGTATAACACTCCATTGTCATTTAAATAAATAAATAGTAAGTGTGAAGACTTTCCTTTCTGTCAACTGGGAGAAATAATTGGGTTAAATTGTTTACATTATTAAAACTCTACAAACCAACCCAATCCATAAAATGATAACAGATACTTTATAAATGATCAGATCGCACCCAGTTTTTCTTAGATCTGAAATGTCTATTCCAGTCATGCATTTGAAAACCTTGTCTTGCTACAACATGCTTAACTGAGCCTTTTCTAAAGTACAGATAAATCCTTGTGCTGTTTCTGCCTAAGACTCCCATTCAATCTTGTTGTCAATTTAAAAATAAAATATAAGAAATGCTGGTATTCTAGAAATGAGCAAGACTCTTTACAAATACAAGCTTCAGTGTTTTGCATTGGGATGTTTTGACACAAGGACTTTATAATTCACGTTTACAACAGCACATGGGTTGTCAACATGTCTATCCTCGGGATTAGCTGCTAGCTCTTGTTTCCAGATTATTCCTATGCAAACACACAGGTCAGAATGAAGACAGTATGATAAATACAGCACACAGTATATTTAGTTTGAGATCCATTTTTATTAAAGTGTTTTTTCCCCCCGTAAGGTTATTGAAAGTGATTTACTGTTGATTGTCATGATCATAATCATAGATGATCAAAATCCTATTGTGTTAGCTTTTAAGACAGGCCTCTATGACGCAGTTTATGAGCTCGTTTGAACCCTGAAATCAACGCAGTAGCACAATTCATAATGGGTCGATGCTAGACACTTTTCACAACATGTATTCCTGACTGATCTCTGTAATTTACTTCACTGCTATGAATCCATCCTCTGTTTTGATCAAATTGATATTAAGGTGCCAGTGTAAGCCCTGTTTCAGCAGCAAAGTGTACTAGTGTACGTGTGTTACTTTGATTCGAAGAGCCTGCCGAATGCCTAATTATTATAATGCAGCATGCATTTCCTAATATAACTGAGTCAGCATCCAACACCTGCGGTGCTTGGAGAGGTAAACAATAAGTTGTCTCCTGTACACATATGTTAATTTTCCTCAATTGAATGGCAGTATTTTGCATCTGGCAGTATTTTAGTAGTTGAAAGGTTTCGTGATTGTGGCCATTTGCTGTTGGTTTTGTGGTCCTTATTTCTACACAGTTTTAACAGAGTTTAATAAATAAACGTTTAATAATGGTTTTATTGCTATCATTTTTACTTAAAGACCCCATTTCATTTAGTTGAGTTATTCTCACCCTTTAGATTTGTCAAAGCACTTATACCTTCACAAATGTTTCAGAAAAGGTCCTTCTAAAGTTTGTGACTGTGATATGAAGCTTGTCACAACCTAGTGATCATCAACAGGAGGCCTCTGTTTAGCGTTCATGCAGGTTGCTTTTCACATCTTACTTTCAAATATTGCATTCATTGGCATAAATGGTGGAATACTAGCATTGCAGTTCAGATGACAAGGACAGGACCAAAATAAACACTATTCTTGTAGATCTCAGTTGTGAGAAGGATCCCAGCTTGCTTGAATACACAGTGTTTGCGGGGCTTGGCATGATGTGACACCGGGTTGCTTTCACTTTCCGGAAAGAAGAAACACTTATGACATTAACAGGCTGCTCAGATGAAGGGCTGCTTGAACATGATAGGGAAGTAATTAATCATATCAACACACACTTTGACATCTGTCTTAGCAATAAGATCGTGAAGGTCCTACACTAAATTAAGAGAAAGGAACTCCGTGGTGGGAGCTGTCATTTCCTCTCTGCTTCACCCTCTTCCTGAAGCCTAACCCAGAACAAGTGAGGAGAGAGACATGGTTGGAAACGATATGTAAAACGTTTCTTAACAATACACACACACACACACACATGTGCACCCAGACTCTCTTCCACATGCTGATGTGAGCACCCTTTCAAACATACTGACACTAGCGCTCTGTCTCAGGTTTGCACAAGTGATGTATCATCAAGCAATGAATAACCAAGACTGCTCTGTAGATTCATGCGATCCAATCCATTACTCGACGCATTTGTCATCTTCATAGACAGCCAGCAGCTTCATCATCGTGTCATGTGTTGTGCTTTTAACCTGTGGCACAACATGTCAGCTGACGGAGGGAATTTAAATGAACACTTTTACCAGTGGTTCTATAGAAAGGTAGAAGATAATATAATTATTATTATTATTATAGAAATGCATACACATTAGACAGATTTTCAAACAGTATGCTTGCTGTATGAATGTACACGCTTTTCCCTCATTTTGTAATATAGAATTTGCATTCTAATCATTCTAATTGAAACAAATCATGTATATATAAAAAAACAGGCTTTTTTTTTAACATTTTCCCCTTTAATCTGAAAGGTGTCTTTTTTGTTCCCTGACATTTGCAAGTTAACTTCCAGACCTTGGATTATCACTTTACTCTGTGTGATGAGTGTCTTACTATACAATTTACAATAGGTGAGCAAAAAGTTTTAGTGGTACAAGTGTCATTTCCCTTTTCATTGTTCACATTTTGAAGAGCTTGGAAATCTAAACATTATAAAATAAGTCTTTAACAATCACTTGAAGTAGTTGACTTGCATGGGTACAAAGGGCATATTCGTTAGTGTCTGTCTGATGTCACTCAAACTGCAGAAACATCTGGTGATGTATGTCTCTTTATTGTTCATAACTGGATTTTAGTATTTAATGGTGTTATTAGTGTCGGCATTAATGTTTATTTGGAAAATTGGCTTTGATAAATGTAAATGTTTAAGAGCTTTGTCATAATAGCTCCAGGATGTCACAAACCGTAATCTACTCTAAACACTTAAAGACAAATGGCTGAATGTAGAAACAATAGATCAAATATTTTATTTTTGGAGGCTGGAGGTTTTTTGTTATTTCAATTTCCTGATATGACATTGAAAACCTTTCAACTGAAAGACAATGACACCTTTACCTCTCTGTTATTGAAGATTTATTTCAGAATCCGTTTAGTTCATTTAATTCCATTAGGGAATTGTGAAAACAACTGTAATGCATTCAATCAGAAGCATGTTGATTAATATATTGTAGAAACAATGATGATGAGGTTTGTCTGATCATATGGTCCTATTTGAATAGCAATTATGAGCAAGCATGGTGATCAAATAGCTACATAAGTGTAGCATTCATAGCATTCCCATCCAATTTCTAATTCCTGAAGACAACCGAGATTATAGTTTATAATGATGGGTAATTATTCATGAGGCTACCCCTAAGATTTCATAAGCAAGGCATTCAAGATACAAGTCAAATCTGCTGATGATCACAGCCTCGGCTAAAGCAATGGCCTGACGTAGTGGATGACAGTTGTGCTCATCTGTTATCATCTTATTTGGGGAAGAAGGAAGCCTCTTTTATGCTGCCCTAACAGCTGAAACAATAGATTTCATACCTGTGCAGAGTTGATTCCCTCTCCCAGTTACAGCAGTAAGCACCAGCTTGGTATGGGGAGGGTGCAAAGTCAGCTCCAGTGAAAGTGGGATTGCCGTGTTTAGCAAAGATCAGCCACGTTCCCCCAAATCTTTCTGCTGCTTGTATGAGGTGCCTCTTCTGAGGCGTGGTAATGGTGCATTAAGGGGCTTAATGCAAATTAAACCTTTCCAGCAGGCACCCAACCAGCGCCATTCATGTCCAATGGAAAGCATCCATACTGGGACTCTTTGCCTAATACTTCATGGGGAATTGGCATAAATATCAGTCCGCTCACTGCATGAACAAACGCAAACTGTCAGAGTCATGTCATTTAATCTACTCCTTCACTAGCTTTAACTTCATATATAATTTCCTAAGCCTTTGCTTATGGGAATAGGCACTGTAAGCTGCCCTGCCCGTGGATGTATACATGCAGTTCCTGACAGAGCCTGGGCAGCTTGAAGAACGTAAAGTTGAATAGTGTTGAATAGGGAAAAGACGTTGTCAATGCAGCAAAGCAATGTGTATAACATAATGGAAGCAAAAGGGTTAAGACAGAACCCTCAGTAGAGCCGTTCTTCACCTTTTTTTCTTACGTGCATCTCAGGTTTATATTGGCCTGTTTTTTTAAATAAAAAAACAAAAGTAACATGGAAAGAACATGAGTTTGTCTATTTGTATCCCATGTCAAACATTACAAAGCAATTTAAAAACAAAGATTAGTCTTCTTGAATACCCCGAAAGATGTTAAAGTTTGTGGAGGAATGGGGTTCCTCCTCCTCTCCTCTGATTGTAATGCGTACTGATCGGATCCACTCCCTGGCTCCTAAGTGGGCGCTTATTTTAATATGATGGCGAAGTAAATCTCGGGGAAGGACACATGGTGCGGAAGAGTGGATATTCCCTCTTTTATTTTCCCATCAAGGCGTCTATTTCTCTGTGGCGAAGGTGTCTCTTCCTTTCCAGATGAGTGGAGAGATGACACACAAAAATTACGAAAAAATATACATATTCTGTGCTCTCATTAATGATAACTTAGGAGTACTGCATTCCTGGATTTAATGCAAAGGAGATGTATGGCCCTCTTTTTCAGCTAATCACTGATATCATTGGCTGGGGATAGTGACAAATGCCCTGTACCTGCAGAAAAACAGCAATAATAATAACTTCAGGAATAATGGACCACCTGCTCGATGTAATAAAGCTTTAATTCAGTCTCTTAGAGACAGCACCGCTGCTTTGTCAGTGTCACTGCATCCCCCGAGATGTTATCCCCGGTTTGCATGTAAATATGCCACCACTAATTCCTCTATATGGTGTTTAAGCAGAGGGAGAAGATGCAGACACACACACACACACACACCATCGCAGAGCCGATTGACAACAGTCCGAACATGAACGTGTAGCGAAAACTGTTCCTTATTCCACAGGCCTCTGGGCTTTACTTCTGTCCTGTTTCATCTCATGATGAAAACTGTTTTCCATAACTGTTCCGCTCCCTTTGTCATTCTCCCCCATTGTACCGTCATTGTCCTTTTATAGTGTGGAGTGCAATAGCCTTGGAGCTTCATTACAGATAACATGTAAGTATTGAGAGAGAGGGAGAGAGACTGTATTGATGTGCCTATATATATATATATATATATATATATATATATATATAATATCTAAGATGTATAAGCAAGCTAATGGGATGGTTAATTAGTCTGATTGAATATTCAATATATTTTTAACGGAGGGGAATTTAATAATGAAATGTCACGTTTATTGGCAGGTTGACAAGCTTTGTCTGCACTTGGTCATCATCACATTGATCTTATAAGGCTGTACAGAGCAGTTTGCAGTTTAGAAGTGCAACAATAGACTGTTTTTTTTTCTTTTGATAGATCTGCAATGCTTTTTTCCCCTCTCTCTCCCCCTGATTCACTGAGCTGTTTCTCTCTCTCTTCAATTTCGGTATGGCAAGCTGTCAAATCCTGTGTTTAGGGTCAAAGTCTCAGAATACACGTATGAGAGGGTCCTAAAATACACTGCTAAAAAATAACAGAAGAAAGTAAGAGGTCAAATAAAGGGAAAGCAAGAAATAGAAAATAAAAAACATGGTAAAGATGTGGTGTCTTCAGAGATTAAATCAGTATACAAGCAAAACATGTTTCTATGGTAACTAGAATACTATAGATGATCTCAAGGGCATTTTTTTTTCAGTTTCGTAAAGTATTTACTGTACCTATTAAAATAATAAGGTCAAAAATGCTATATTTGTATTATCCTTGTTTGTTTCAGCAATTATGTATTCATTATGTCCTTGTTTAAGGTATACAGACTGCACGAGCATCCATTTGTTCTAGTACAAAGAATTCAGTTTAAAAAGGGTTTCAGTTTGCAGTTTGTGTTTGCAACAGTGCCACTGGTTTTAAAGATACAATATGTCAGAAGAGTTTATTATTACTGTTTAAACAGTAACAGGTTTATAAATGTATACTTTTTTTTGTTTAGTTTCTGAAGCACTAATATTTTTCAAGCCTCATATGTAATGTGAAAATTCAGCAAGCTTTACATGGATAATAACATATGTTGCCTTTGTTGACACAGTTCATACAAATGGGACTAAAACTATGACTACAAGGTTTGCTTTGCACTTATGTTGTAAGTTGCCCTGGATAAGGGCATCTGCCAAGAAATAAAAATAATAATAATAATAATAATAATAATAATAATAATAATAATAATGCATTGTGAACATGATGATTGCCAAGCGTATTCTATATATTTGGGATAAAATCTCTATTAAAGCTCATTAAGAGTGAATGTGCTGTCAAACTGTGTTTCCTGAATCTTCTGTAAAATATATACAGTGGGAGAAAAAAGTATTTGATCCCCTGCTGATTTTGTACGTTTGCCCACTGACAAAGAAATGATCATTCTATAATTTTAATGGTAGGTGTATTTTAGCAGTGAGAGACAGAATAACAGCAAAAAAATCCAGAAAAATGCATTTAAAAAAACATATAAATTGATTTACATGTTAATGAGGGAAATAAGTATTTGACCCCTTCGACTTAGTACTTGGTGGCAAAACCCTTGTTGGCAATCACAGAGGTCAGACGTTTCTTGTAGTTGGCCACCAGGTTTGCACACATCTCAGGAGGGATTTTGTCCCACTCCTCTTTGCAGATCCTCTCCAAGTCATTAAGGTTTCGAGGCTGACGTTTGGCAACTCGAACCTTCAGCTCCCTCCACAGATTGTCTATGGGATTAAGGTCTGGAGACTGGCTAGGCCTCTCCAGGACCTTAATGTGCTTCTTCTTGAGCCACTCCTTTGTTGCCTTGGCTGTGTGTTTTGGGTCATTGTCATGCAGGAATACCCATCCACGACCCATTTTCAATGCCCTGGCAGAGGGAAGGAGGTTCACACCCAAGATTTGATGGTACATGGCCCCGTCCATCATCCCTTTGATGTGGTGCAGTTGTCCTGTCCCCTTAGCAGAAAAACACCCCCAAAGCATAATGTTTCCACCTCCATGTTTGACGGTGGGGATGGTGTTCTTGGGGTCATTCCTCCTCCTCCAAACACAGCGAGTTGAGTTGATGCCAAAGAGCTTGATTTTGGTCTCATCTGACCACAACACTTTCACCCAGTTCTCCTCTGAATCATTCAGATGTTCATTGGCAAACTTCAGACAGGCCTGTACATGTGCTTTCTTGAGCAGGGGGACCTTGCGGGCGCTGCAGGATTTCAGTCCTTCACGGCGTAGTGTGTTACCAATTGTTTTCTTGGTGACTATGGTCCCAGCTGCCTTGAGATCATTAACAAGTTCCTCCCGTGTAGTTCTGGGCTGATTCCTCACCGTTCTCATGATCATTGAAACTCCACGAGGTGAGATCTTGCATGGAGCCCCAGACCGAGGGAGACTGACAGTTATTTTGTGTTTCTTCCATTTGCCAATAATCGCACCAACTGTTGTCACCTTCTCACCAAGCTGCTTGGTGATGGTCTTGTAGCCCATTCCAGCCTTGTGTAGGTCTACAATCTTGTCCCTGACATCCTTGGACAGCTCTTTGGTCTTGGCCATGGTGGAGAGTTTGGAATCTGATTGATTGATTGCTTCTGTGGACAGGTGTCTTTTATACAGGTAACCAGCTGAGATTAGGAGCACTCCCTTTAAGAGAGTGCTCCTAATCTCAGCTCATTACCTGTATAAAAGACACCTGGGAGCCAGAAATCTTGCTGATTGATAGGGGATCAAATACTTATTTCCCTCATTACCATGCAAATCAATTTATAACTTTTTTGAAATGCGTTTTTCTGGATTTTTTTGCTGTTATTCTGTCTCTCACTGTTAAAATACACCTACCATTAAAATTATAGACTGATCATTTCTTTGTCAGTGGGCAAACGTACAAAATCAGCAGGGGATCAAATACTTTTTTCCCTCACTGTATATATATATATAAAAAAAATACTGCACCGTCTCACAATATGCTGTGCAGTGCTTCAGTGAAAAATGTAATTTGAGCTGAAAGCCTCCCAATTTAATTGATTTCTGACTGAGTTGCAATCCTAATTATCTGGTGTATGGGATTTGAAGTAAGTGCTCATTAATTAGAATTTAATGCAAATTAATGGGAATTTTGTGTTGATGTTAGATCATGGATGACAGTTTAGCGTTAGGGTGTGTAATTCACAACTGGCTGCTCTTGGTCACAGAGTAAAAGCTTCTAGCGTTTATAGGTGATTTGCCATCTGTCATCCTCAGTGCAAAAACAGTACTGCGCTGTTTGAGTGGCTGCATATTATGTTTAACAGGCAAGTTGTATTCCATGGAGGGAGAAGTCAGTTTATGAAAGTACTGTCTACCTTTGTCTCCAGCTATCTGTTAAACACATGCAGCACTCTGTTAGCTAAGGTGGGCTGATGAGGAGATCAAATCTGAAGTGTGGGCTCCAAGAGGAACTTGATTCTTCCTCCATCTGCCCTCTGCCGTTTGATGTAGAAACCATTCTAGCTTTAATGCAAAATCCACAGTTTGTCCTGTAGCAGGTAATTTAAAGATATAAACTCTTCACAGCCTTCCTGGTTTTACTGTGTGACTGAAGATTTTTTTTCACTATGCCCAGGTCTAAGTGGACCAGCTTGCATCTCACTGACACTGATACATGCGTACATGATTCTGTTGGGAGTAATAACTGTTTTCAGCTTGTGATCAATGCTAGAGACTATGGTGTATCTTTAGAAACACTTTGACAGGCCAAAAGCATCTCAAAATATCTGCTTGAGTTCTGGCAACATTTGATTGTTCCAAGTAAAAACAAAACAAAAACTAAAGAAAACAGGTCTTTGTTGTTCTTCTGGTTTCCATTGAGTGTGGATTCTCTAAAACAGTGGTTTTCAATCCTGGTCCTGCAGTGCCACCTACCCTGCTAGTGTTTGTTCTAACTGAGCTCTCAATTACTTAATTGAACCCTTCATTGAAGTAATTAGATTACATTTGATTCTTTAAATTGTGTAACTGATAACAAGTTGGTTCCTTAATCAGATCATACTTTCCTTATACAGTTTAAACCTTAACTTAAAGCCCCTACTGTACAAAAAATAATGAAAAGTCTGAGGAAATTATGACAATTAAGCGTTCAATTAAGTAATTGAGAGCTCAGTTGAACAAAATCCAGCAGGGTAGGAGTTCCTCCAGGTCAGGATTGAGAACCACTTCTCTAAAAGTTTATAAATCATTTGGCAGGTATGTATGTTGTTGATCATCCATGGATGCCAGTGGGCACCTGGATCCCTGATCTCAGTGTTTTTCTGTCTTTGCAGCGGTGCCGAGACTGCATTGTCTGAGCCCATTGCTCTGTGTGACATGCCTCGTGCTGAAGCTCCGCGATTAGCTTCATATCGGGTCCCTTCATTTCAAATTAGATTCTCCTGCCGCACATAGCATTTGTATGCTCCTATTTTTGGCGGCCTAATCAGGGAACCGAATGGATGACCTCAGGTGCACCTTTGTCTCCTGAACATGGCCCACACTTCCTCTGACTTTGATGTAACAGGGAGGAATTGTGCTCAGGTTCACATCTGTCAGCTCCAGTAAATATTCGCCAGCTTCCGCTCAGCACCAAGGTTCATTTGAGATTTTGTCTGTAGCTTTATTTAGGCTCTCTCAGTTTTATGCTCATTATCTTGGAATAAAGTGGTGAGCCAACAAGGATGTTATATTTCATATCAAAAGGATGACATTTTGGGGTCACCGAAAGAGTTTTAAAACATTCTAATGGTAGTACCCCAGAATGAGCAGTCTAGCTCTCCCTCTCTCCGAGTCTCTGTGGTCTAGACAGAGAGGAAGCGTTTGAGATAGTGAGATAGATACATGGATAGGCAGATTGGGAAATAGACAGGTAGGCAGGCCTCATTGTTCTGCTGTTTCTGGAAAGCAGATACAGAGAGCTGCCTGCCGTAATTAAATTAAACATCCTGGCTCAAAGCCCTTTTTATAAAAGAGTAACACAATGCCCACCCACACATCGTCACATATCAAGATATCAGGAACAAACAAGTGCGTGAAATTCAAGAGAAGCCTGTGGTTAAATAGTTACTTTACTTTGCAATTTATCTTTTTAAATTGGGACTTCAGGTAACTGATTGATGCTTCTCAACATTATTCTGTTAGTAGGATTTTTAAGATAGTACAGATTTACTTTGCTTATATTTGATTCAAAAGTTAAAGTAAATTTCAGTTAAACTTTAGATTAAGAGAGGATCATTATCTCTTTCAGCTAGGTGAATTGTGAAACTCAAACCATAGGCCTCCCTATGTCCTAGGAACACATGAAGAGTGTTTGGGCTATATTGGTTGTGTTTATAGTATGAAATTAGACAGCAGACTATCATCCATGCAAGTGGGTTGAGTGGGTTGGGCTTTTTACATAACCTCCGCCCAGCTCTTTTCTTCCTGGGGTGTTACGATACTGGACACTCAGATGCTTTAGTTTCACATGGAATTAACAAGTCAAGTCGAATATACAACAAATAACATGCATTCATATACTTCTGTGTGTATATGTATATATGTATGTATGTATGTATGTATGTATGTATGTATGTATGTATGTATGTGTATATATATATATATATATATATATGTACATACATATGTAACATTGTGGGGGAAGAAAAGAAAGACAGAATCATATTGGCATAGTTCTGCTGCAAAGAGAGAAAAGGTTCACAGCAGTGGCAGCTTCTAATTTGAGCTGGGAAATACACAGCCCTACTGCGAAGCTACTGGAAAAACTCGCCACTATGAAAGGATCTATTCTATTAGTGAACTACTCCCCATTACCAAATATATAGAATTAGATTTGAGTAAATGTGCAATTATAATGAACACTGCATTCCTAATATAGTCTGTCTGTCTAGTATAAAAATCTTTCTTGACGGTATACCACCTTAAACCGTTAACTACTAGTGCCACCTTAAATGACTTCCATGAAAAGTATGAAATTGCTTTAATGCTAAAATACTGGGCAATTAATTAATGAGCTGTCTTGTACCTTCACTCTGCGATAATGTAGCTTTTGATGATTTTCAGCTGAAACATTTTGCATGTCATATGAATCTCCTATACATGCATAATTTGTCCATGTGTTACACACAGTAATTGCGGGTTTTAAATATTAAATGTAATTTTATATTTGCGTCAGAGGAGAAAATGTCTCTCTCTTTTTTGCAGTCGGTTTAAAACGATTCAGCAGCAATGTTGAGTTGTGTTGCTCGAGTCTTGAGTTTATACACCCAGCAGACTGCGGCTCCTTTGGACAATAGACAAAACTATTATTTCCAGTCATATTTATTGCAGAGTGCAACAATTTCCTGGACAAAAGACCAGGACGTTTTTGTGGCACTCAGCTCTGAGGAGGCCTTTTCACAATCTGCCCTTCAGAGAAATAGTTAGTGAGAATGTAATTACCTAGTTAATGATGATGGAGAACACACCGTGTACATGTAGAGGGACAGGTGAATAGCTGGACAATGCTGAAAAAGTAAACCACTTCTTCCCAGACTAGTGCTGCAGCTCCAAACTGTAGTGTCTGTCACAAAGATGTGAGAGACGGCACTCTCTCAGCCGCACTGACAGCAGCTTCGCCGCAGGAGCAGCAGGTCAATCCTGAATCCGCCCTGTCAAGAGCACGGTAACGATGCTGATGTGGATCCAGCAGGTGCCCATCACTCATTATCTCAGCGATAACATGGACGAAAAGCATAGGTTACTTATATCTAAAGTAGAAAAGCAATTACACAGACAAATGTAGTATTAATAATAATAATATTTAGTTGCTTGTGAGTGACTTCATTACTCTTCAGATTGGAGAGCTGGGAGACTACACTGATCAATGGCTGGGTTTGTGTGATGCTGTGTGAAATGAAGTTTGCCACCCACACAGCGTTTAAAGTGATAAAAGAGAACGTCTGGGTTAGAAAAAAATGACTGCGTTCGGTTTGATACCTATGTTTCAGCCACAGCCGCTGAGCATCGATATCCCCTGGTAGCATTGATGCATTTGTGTGTTTCCAATCATGGCCAGAAAATGAACTCTTCAACTTAAAAGCACGGTTAGAAATGTGAAAGTTTTACATACCAAGCAGTCTACTGTGGCAGTGGTCTACCCCAGTCCTGAAGTGTTTATTCTTTGATACATTAATGAAAAGGAAAAAAAAAAGAATATTTCAGATGCTAGGGAAATACTTGAATATATATGTGTGAATGCAGCTTAGGACAGGTCATTTCAATAAAAATTAAAACTGCTCAATTTGAACTCTAGTTGTCATAATTTTGCTGTGCAAGGTTTCTCATAACACAGATCGCATTTGTTAACTTTGTCTCCATTCAATACAGTCATAACTGCTGAGTTATTGTCTCAAAATCATTTTATCTTTCTCTCCCCCTAAGCTGAAACTGATCAAACCTGCACTGCAGCAGTCGATAGGAAAACTCATTTACCTAGTGCTCACTCCAGATGAGTGCTGATGAACTCTGTGAAAGTGATTTTGGTGATGGGGAAATCATCTAACTAATGGGGAACAAATGTTTTATGTGCAGGATAAATTTAACTTGACTACAGCTGTATATAAAAACTGCTGGAAAACTGATGGAAAGAGACCAAGCAGGAGCATGACCATTCTTCATGGCATGCACATGTATTTCCATGAAAATGCTATGAAAAGGTCTGGGCCTGATTTGTTTTCTCTTTTGGAAGCTGTGTAACATTAATAAGTGTGTGAATGGCTGAAGGCAGGAGCACTATTGACCGGGAAGTGTCCAGTGGCCTAACCTGATCTGGGGGGTTACAGCGTGTGATTTGGTGGAATTGCAAAGCAAAAAACAAAGGATAATTACTTGAACGCTTATTGTCTATAGTGTTATATGTCATTAAATATGCAGTACTGTGTATGGTGTACACGTCAGACTAGCATGCCACGAGTACGGACAGCTGTGAGCAAAGCAATCGGTAATCTCCCTCGTAATCGCCAGGATTCCACATCTTCCCCCACAACAAATTGCTTCCTGTTGTTAATCGATTCAGCATTTGAGTCCGTGTCTGGTGCTATAGAGTCAAGAGCATGATGTATGCATCTCTCACATCGTTACCTTTACCGAAGGGAAACCTGGACAGCTGTATCTGCCAATCACACCAGTGGGTTTCCCTGTAGCTCTGTTTATTTACTGAAAAGCTGGGCTGATTCCCTGGGGTTGTAGTGGGGGCTGGGGGATGGGAGGTGATGGCTGAAGGATGGAACCAAGTTTGGGCCAACTTTTAATTTTGTCGTCTGATGACTAGCAAATACATTGCGTGAAAGAGAAACTTCACTGTTTGTTTTCTTAACCTTGATGTCCTTTAAAGCCTTCTACAATATGTTGCATGTGCAATAATTAATCGGATAAGCAGGCCTATCTACAGATGACAGACGGTAGCTGTTGGAAAATATCAGTATCTGGTTACTCTACAGCTTTACAGAATTTAATTATTCTTAAAAGTCAAACTAAATCTGTAATATAATCGGGCACCTTCTTGTTACTCTGAATCCCTGACATGTGATCCCTGCAGGACTGTCTGCCTCCGGTAAAGTGAAATGGTAAAATGATAGTTCAAAGTGTCCACGGCCTTACTAAAATTAGACTCTGTATCTAAACTGCGTATACATTTTAATGAAGTCTGGTGTTCTTGGTCAAGCATGAAATGTTAAAGTCAGATGTGGTTGATAGGCATTATAACAGTCAGCTGTTATTAATTGCCTGACAGATGTTGTTATCAAAGCTGGGAAAAGGGGGCGTTTGAACAGCAGACAATGCAAGAGGATATACTACAGCAGTCCGGGTGCAGTAATCACGGAGAACTCCGAAAAAACCCATCTGCCTCAGTCTCTGGAGTCTCGAGGCACGCTGCACTGTCAGTTCATGTTCTTGTATTTCTTTTTTTCTCCATTTATTTATTTATAAAGGATAAAAAATGGTGATTGAATGTGAATTATCCCTGGATTGATGTTTCAGTGGAGAAATAAAGAAGGAAGAGGCCAGTCGACAGAACAGCTGTGTTAACACACCACTCTGACCTGCTAATTAATTTCCAACCTAAGTGATAAACCACTATCTTTTCCTATAACAGGAAATTCACCCATCACTATTAATTAATATGCTTTGTTACAAATATAAAATGGCACAGCCTTTATTAAGTTGTTTATTTTAATGAAAAATAGCTATTAATTAATCTTTTTTGTCATGCTGCAAAGATCCCAGTGCAATATCCCTCTTCAGTGCAACAGTTTGCTCCCCACATCCAGTGCCAATTTGTATAATTTTGCATGTGGAAAATGCGATTCTTCATCTCCTTCAATTCACCCGCTACTCTGCACAAGGTTTTTGGTGGATACAACTCTTGTCACATTGTAGAGACAGACAGATTGTGGATTTTGCTTCTGTGAAAGGTGATAAGAGCTTCTCTGATGGGAATAATAGCCAACATCCAGTGGATCTAGTGGAGCTGTCCATAGTGCTGACAGCCATTATACCCCAGGATGCCACGTGGAATCCGTAGCAGAAAAGTGACTCAAAACAGACGGAAAATTATTTGAACCTTGGAAGCCAATCCAAAATTGCCTAGATGGCTAGAGAAGGGTAGTTTTTTTTTTTTTTTTTTTTTTCTTTTGTTTGAAACAAATACATGAATGAGTTAAAGCTGTATATCACTGTGAGTAAAGAAACCAATCATATAGAGAATTCTCATTTCACTCCCAAACAAAACATTTTCAAATACAGTGTATATAATTATTGTTATTTATTCTCATTGTTACTCGGCAGAACATTTGTAGTTCTACATTGTGAGTCAGTTATTGAAGAACAATAGGACAACAAAGCTACTGGGGTAAAATAGACGTCACTCTAAATGGGATCAGTATCTGCCTGTTATATCACATGACCGTTAAGCACCGAAGACCCTTAAAATAAAAAAAAGTATTTTTTATTTTTATTTTTTTTAAGTTCACTGACAGAAAACAGAGTTTTGGGATTTGCAGATGTAGAGTGAATCCAAAACAACATCTGCATTAGAGAAGAAAAGTAATGATGGGTAAAAAGTCTCCAGGTACAGGATTGAACTGTTCCCATTAGTATGTCATAATACACTACACTTTTATCTGTTATTGCTGGGTACAACAAGCAACCATTTATTTATATATTTGTTGATTTTTTTCTTAGTTTAGTCTTTTTGAAGTAGGTTCCTCTCATGGCGCCCTGACAGAGGCAGGGGATTGGACAACACTTGGCTTTAATTAAATATGCAAATATTTCCAGTTGCTATGCAGGAACTACTACTGCAGGAGCTTCTACTGGGTTTAATTACATAAAGTGTGTTAAATGTCTTTAAATAACCAAATTTAAACTAGTTTTTAATTGCAATTTGTGTGTGTCCTTGCTTAACCAAACTGGAGGCTCAATTAGAAATCAAAGCATATTGCAACAGGCAGGAAAAGACTCTTCAGAACTGATCTATTTGTATTTCCCCACAAGAGGCAGAACTCTGAGACTCTTCTGAGGGATATGCGATGCAGTCCAGGAAGGAACTGCAGTTTGTGTTTCTTCCTAAAGGTTAATAATCCCCATGTTGATTGTGATTGCTGGAATACAACTAAAGGAATAATAATACATTAGACTTACAACTTAAATGATTCATTTTAATTAATTGTCTTCCGTTGCTTAATACAGATACTGTTTTATTGTTATTGACACTCTGCGTCCCATTTATATAACTGGGCTGAGTGTTGCCCTCAGCGTAAAGCATCTTGCTGATTAATACAATGGAGGCATCTGCACTGAGGGCCCCATCCCACAACCCACACTACCTTTTACATGATCTCTCTTGTCTTTCGATCGTGATTACTTGGATTTGTGCAACATGGTGCCTTCCTGTCCACTGTGGGTTTCTAATGCTAGCCTGTAGGTCATCCTTGCCGTAGCCTGAGAAAACAAGCCCAAAGCCTTTGTACACAAAAGATCAAAAGCTTTCCCTCCAGAAAAATCAATCACTCCAGGTTTTGTGGACCTGGTATTGCCTTGGCTGTTATGTATTTTCCCTTGTCATTATTTGTATAGGTTTTGTATTTGTATTTTTTTTGTACTTCAGAATAACCACTGAGGGCTGGCCAGAGTATTGATCATACCGGCAGCCACAGGACGGGTTACTCCAGGGTTTTACTTACCTCTCAGAGCTGTGGCTTCTGAGTGCCTGGAAACATCAATGTTTGCTGGACACATTGTGAGCATTCATGCATTAATTAGGTGCTGTGCTGTCTAGATAAGCACATTCCAGTTGGAGTATCTATGAGCAATCGTGTGTTGGGATCATGCCCGTCAAACTGAATAGCAATTGCATACACAGGTCTGACCAGGGCAGGGACCTAATCAAAACTGTACCCAATCACGGTTTAATTTATCGTAAATAAAACATGTGAAGAACCACTTTCTACTAAAAATAAGAACAGGATAGAATAAAATAGTTTGTAATTTGCAAATTGACTGAGTATTTTGCAGATACTATTCCAGAAGTGTCTCTCTGTAGAAATCTCCTATATACGCTAATTAAAGCATGGTTGATCCTATCTGGTCCTTGCCTTTGCTATGCAGTATACAGAGCTGAGTGTAGTAGGCTATATGGAGACATCTGGAGCATTCACTGCGTCTCCTGCCCTGCTGACGATTCTGCTTTGATTGTTTGAGAAAAGTGAGCCTCAATTTCAATAAAAGCCTGTCACATTGCATCTGAGGTTGTAGGAGATCAAGTGTTGCTCGGGGCCACCTCACAAAAACTGACAGCACTGTATTACAGACACATAACTGGTCGTAAATACTTTCGTAAATTATCCTCCTTGGCCAGAAGGGATTGGTAGCGCTGCAGGCTTGTTTCCATTTCATTAGTCCTCTATTTCTTCTCTGTACCATTTGATGCTGAAATGAGAGAGAGAGAGAGAGAGAGAGAGAGAGAGAGAGAGAGAAGCATTTGACACATGAACTTTAATGACAAAAATATAATTAAAAATGTAAGATTTATTATAAATAGCAGTTCCAATATTTTCTTGAATTATGCATACGTATTGCAGGGCTTGTTTGTTGACATTTGGCTTTCCTTCCCAAGGTATGTGAGCAAGACAGGGCAAATGGTCTCCTCGTCTGTTCTTAATTTTTGATGTGGCCTAATTTGGGGACAGACTGAAGATGACAGATCTGATGGGTGGGGGACTTGGAAGAAAGGGGGTGGATGATGCAACAGAAATTTCATAACTTACCTCTTGTCTGTGTGCTGCAGGGCTGTAGTGACAAAGGGATTAGTCATGCTGTAATTTATGTGCCAGAAGTCTTGAGATTTCATAGAATTGGTTATCTGATGACAACTAAGTAAAGATTTAGGGTTGTTTGCCAGAGGTTATCCAGATTTTCATTTCTTATTTTAAATAATAATATGTGTACTCCGCTCAGTCAAAGCATCTGTGAGCAAAAAATGGGCCCAGAGAACCAAGGCTTGGAAATAGATTATTTCTGCACGCTTGGTATTCTGGACGAAGGTTTTTGATGAAGTATTTCTCAGTAGACTTGAATTTTTTACACTATATATATATATATATATATATATATATATATATATATAAGCCATAAATCACCCATTGACAGACTCATACTTGAACCACCATAGATCTTAAAGGAGATTTAAAGAACAAGCAGTTACGGAAGAATCCACCGAGAATCCAATGAGCTGAGGAGAGAGAAGAAGCACCATTATTCAGCAACAATTCTTATTCATTCCCCTAGTGCGTGGATAAAAAGATTAATCTGAAAATGTTGACGTGTTATTAATTTTTTTGTAAGCGATGCATTCATTTAAAAGGTTTACTGATACTTTTCATGATGTGTAAAAAACTTTAGCACAGAGTAGAAATCTATTTAGCACATTTAGGTTTGCTTTTTTAGAAAACAACAACAATAAAAAACACTGCTGGCATACAATTACAGTATAGTAATTAATATTAATATTCATAAGCCTACATGTTGTGTGTAGTTTACTATTCAGAAAACGTCACACTTCCTTGTATTAATAGCAGAACTTTATGCAAAGCTTTTTTCTTACACCTCAACTGAGTTCTTGGGGCCTTAGATTAGACTGACTGGTGTCTGATTGTGGATCTTCTCTGTGAGGCTTCACTCTGACTTGCATCGTCTTGTACTCGATACCGTGGGCTTTTCAGTTGCTAGGTGACACTGCTCAAATGTCTAGGCTAGGACATCTTCATTAGTAGTAAATCCCTGTATACTTATAACACAATTATACCAGAATATAAATGTAATGAAATCAAGCAGTTTCAACAATTTTGATAAAAACTTGATTGCAAGCTATTGTTTATTCTCTCAATTAAATCATCAGCCATAGAGCACCGATGGGGAACTCTCTCATTCACAGGTGCATTGGGTTCAACATTGTACAGCAACTGACTCTTCCATAATAAAGATGAATACAATGTCAATTTTAACTATCTTTACTCCAGTAATCCCAAGCCTATATGAGAAATATTTGGCCGTGCAGCTTCCAAGTGGATCTGAATGTCCCGGGCCTATCAGTTGTTGATTAGTTCCACTTTTCAGATTTTTCTTTCCAAGCAGCGTTACACGATGATGCGCATCATGGCTTTCATGTATCATCAAGATCTTGTGTTGCATGTGTGCGGTAAGGAATTGAATGAACCCGAAAACCATGAATGAGGAGAACAATGAATGTGTGTGCAAGCGAGAGAGTAGGGTGGCAGACAGAGTGATTTACATGTGGGAGAACATTTCGAGATTGTGGAGAAAGTGCGCCGGTGAACAGAAGTCGTCTCTGCTAACACAGAGTGACTGGTTGATCTACAGCAGTGCCTGCCATTGCTCCGTTCATAATTGGATTATAAGATTATGTCAGTGTGCGTTATTTTTCTGAAACGGTATTCGATCTCCAATAATTTCTCTCATAAAGACCCAAAAATAGTGTTGTGTATTGAGCACCTCCTGTGTGCATTTGTACATCACTGTTTTTAAATGATACACACATTATTTAGCAGTGAAAAAACATTTATTTTGTATTAACGGAAATCTATCAAATTCCTCAGGTCCTGTAAATGTAATTATTTTCCGTTATTTTAATTTAGGATCTCTTTTATGACTGTTTAGCATTCCATGTAGGGATTAATAACAGAGTAGACACAATATCTTAAATTAAAATTAAAATGCTCCAAGGAGCCAACTGGTATTCTTGTTGGAAGAATATGACAGAAGAATATTAACTACAAAAGCTTGTAACACAACATTTTTAATAATTAATTTCAAGTTTCAAATTAATTCACAGATGCAGGCTTATTCCATAATAATAATAATAAAAACTAACATATATCATTGGTTAATTAGACTTCATAATTTCTTATTTCCAGTGATTTGTAGTTATCATGTTGCATTGAAAAGTGATTGAAAGAGATTTCTGCATTCCACTACACTAACTGAGATGTGCAACATTGTTTTCTGCATCATCCCTGGGCTGTGGACAATTTACAGCATTGTATGTGTGGGATTTTCTTGTGAAATGTAACGGGGGGGTTTTGTTTGCTTTTACATGTTCTTCACCCCGCAACCATAAATAACACATCTTTGGGGATTGCACAACTGTAAATATGACTTTGATGCCAGTCTCTCAGTACTTGACAGTTTTCTTTGTGTGTGTGTGTGCGATTGTGTCTTCTCCCATCAGGCTCAAATCCTTCAAAAAGCCCCAATGGAGCAAGATGTGGAGAGCCCAGTCACCATCAGACAGCCCAAGCTGCCAAAGCAAGCGAGAGAAGACCTCCCCAAGCAGCTGGCCGATAAGGAGAGAACCAGACGGAAGATCCAAAGGTACGTGCGTAAGGACGGGAAGTGCAATGTACATCACGGGAACGTGAGGGAGACATACCGCTATCTGACGGACATTTTCACCACACTGGTGGATCTCAAGTGGAGATTCAACCTCTTCATCTTTGTCTTGGTTTACACAGTGACATGGCTTTTCTTTGGATTTATCTGGTGGCTTATAGCCTACATCCGCGGAGATCTGGATCACATAGGAGACAAAGAGTGGGATCCATGCGTCATTAACCTCAACGGCTTCGTCTCTGCCTTCTTGTTTTCGATAGAGACGGAGACTACCATTGGCTATGGCTACAGGTTCATCACAGACAAGTGCCCAGAGGGTATTTTGCTCCTCCTGGTGCAGTCAGTGCTGGGGTCTATCGTCAATGCCTTCATGGTGGGATGCATGTTTGTAAAGATCTCGCAGCCCAAGAAACGGGCCGAGACACTGGTGTTCTCCACCAATGCTGTCATCTCCATGCGAGATGGCAAGCTGTGCCTCATGTTCAGGGTGGGGGATCTCAGGAATTCGCACATCGTGGAAGCCTCCATCAGGGCCAAACTGATCAAGTCCAAGCAGACCAAGGAAGGGGAGTTCATCCCCTTGAACCAGACGGACATCAACGTGGGCTACGATACCGGGGACGACCGCTTGTTCCTGGTGTCCCCCCTCATCATCTGCCATGAGATCAACCAGCACAGCCCCTTCTGGCACATCTCCAAAGCCAGCCTGTCCAAGGAGGACCTGGAGATCGTGGTCATCCTGGAGGGGATGGTGGAGGCAACAGGTAACTTGGGAAACTCTGGTGTTTCATTTACTTAGTTATTTCTGCTCTACTAAGTGCAAAGGAAATGTAAGATGTCTTTATAACATTTATATTCACAGTAAAGTAGCACAACTGGTCTATCACATACTATAGTTTGACCACCTAAATATCATTCTTCTCCTTTAAATATGAAGCTGAATCTCACCAGGGAAGTAAAGCAATGTGAGTTAGCTTTTTCCGCCCCCTGATCCATTTAGTATGAAATGAAACCAAAGGTGAATGACTGTATGATGAGCCACCAACAAGCTACCTCTTTTGATTTTGCTTTTTTCATGAACATCCCTGACACAACACCAGGCAGCAATCTGGCCCCATTTCATCATATACTGAATATATACAGTGAGGTAAAAAAGTATTTGATCCACTGCTGATTTTGTACGTTTGCCCACTGACAAAGAAATGATCAGTCTATCATTTTAATGGTAGGTGTATTTTAACAGTGAGAGACAGAATAACAAAAAAATCCAGAAAAACGCATTTCAAAAAAGTTATAAATTGATTTGCCTGTTAATGAGGGAAATAAGTATTTGACCCATTTGACTTAGTACTTGGTGGCAAAACCCTTGTTGGCAATCACAGAGGTCAGACGTTTCTTGTAGTTGGCCACCAGGTTTGCACACATCTCAGGAGGGATTTTGTCCCACTCTTTGCAGATCCTCTCCAAGTCATTAAGGTTTCGAGGCTGACGTTTGGCAACTCGAACCTTCAGCTCCCTCCACAGATTTTCTATGGGATTAAGGTCTGGAGACTGGCTAGGCCACTCCAGGACCTTAATGTGCTTCTTCTTGAGCCACTCCTTTGTTGCCTTGGCTGTGTGTTTTGGGTCATTGTCATGCTGGAATACCCATCCACGACCCATTTTCAATGCCCTGGCTGAGGGAAGGAGGTTCTCACCCAAGATTTGATGGTACATGGCCCCGTCCATCATCCCTTTGATGCGGTGCAGTTGTCCTGTCCCCTTAGCAGAAAAACACCCCCAAAGCATAATGTTTCCACCTCCATGTTTGACGGTGGGGATGGTGTTCTTGGGGTCATTCCTCCTCCTCCAAACACGGCGAGTTGAGTTGATGCCAAAGAGCTCGATTTTGGTCTCATCTGACCACAACACTTTCACCCAGTTCTCCTCTGAATCATTCAAATGTTCATTGGCAAACTTCAGACGGGCCTGTACATGTGCTTTCTTGAGCAGGGGGACCTTGCGGGCGCTGCAGGATTTCAGTCCTTCATGGCGTAGTGTGTTACCAATTGTTTTCTTGGTGACTATGGTCCCAGCTGCCTTGAGATCATTAACAAGATCCTCCCGTGTAGTTCTGAGCTGATTCCTCACCGTTCTCATGATCATTGAAACTCCACGAGGTGAGATCTTGCATGGAGCCCCAGACCGAGGGAGACTGACAGTTATTTTGTGTTTCTTCCATTTGCCAATAATCGCACCAACTGTTGTCACCTTCTCACCAAGCTGCTTGGCGATGGTCTTGTAGTCCATTCCAGCCTTGTGTAGGTCTACAATCTTGTCCCTGACATCCTTGGACAGCTCTTTGGTCTTGGCCATGGTGGAGAGTTTGGAATCTGATGATTGATTGCTTCTGTGGACATGTGTCTTTTTTATACAGATAACGAGCTGAGATTAGGAGCACTACAGTGCTCCTAATCTCAGCTCGTTACCTGTATAAAAGACACCTGGGAGCCAGAAATCTTGCTGATTGATAGGGGATACTTATTTCCCTCATTAACATGCAAATCAATTTATAAAACTTTTTTGAAATGCGTTTTTCTGGATTTTTTGTTGTTATTCTTTCTCTCACTGTTAAAATACACCTACCATTAAAATTATAGACTGATCATTTCTTTGTCAGTGGGCAAACATACAAAATCAGCAGGGGATCAAATACTTTTTTCCCCTCACTGTAACACAGTGGAAGTCTGTAACACGTGACCTGGTGACATGAACTGTGTATGTTCAAATATTAGAAGACGTGTCTCCAGACAATTAAGAGGATAGAAAATACACATAATGGGATTTGTATGTGTACAATATGTGTCAGCACAGTATTATATGAATAGTCCTATTTACGAACAGGATGTGGTGTCGTATGGCCCTGCACACAACAAAGACTTTTTGTAAAATGATGGGCTTTATAAAATGTATTGTTGACAAAGCAAACAGTTACATTTCACTCCCAGTCATGAAAAGCAGGTGTACTCCTGATAATATGATATGTGTTTTTATAAACATAAACATTACATCTGAACTGTGCCAGGTTAAACCTATTGGAAAATAATAGGTCACAGGGTAATGGAACCTCAAATAAGAAAGCATATGCTTTTTAAGGGCAGTTATCACAGAGACTATGTATTCGACGGATGCTTTGCCGGCTCTTTGTATGTTCTGCAGCACACAGAAACATTGAGCGATCTCCATTGGTAAATATTCGACCTCACATTAATGCTGTCTGCCTTCAGATTGTCTGCAGTACAGCTTGTCACTTTGTGTTGGGTGTGTGGAGTTGTGTCTGTGTCAGAATATAATTGGAATCAAGTGCTCTGCCCACTTCGCTCCTTGCTTTCAGGTACCATTTTACGGCTTTATGAGGTTAGCGTTACACAGTAACACTCACACAGAGCTGACAGCTGAATACTAATTTATTATTCAGGTCTGAGAAGTAAGGATATATTTCCTAGAAGAACACATGCCCATTTCTATCAGATTTGGATTTGTCTTCTCATCCAACGCAACGGTGTTGTTTCATATATTATTTCAGGCTCTAAAAACTGGTAATGAACACTGATCTTTAGTAACACAGTTCATGTTGCCTTTCCAGCAAATGGAAAGTGCGCTTGGGCAAAACACGGCTCGTGTTGTGGGGCGAGTAGTAATTTCTCATGTAAGTGTGCTGGAAGAGTAATAACGTGGAACAAGGCAGAAGACTGCTCTCCACCTGCAGGTTAGTCGCATCCCATCAGTTCAAAAACGTTGCATTACAGCACACAGAAGCAGCAGGTTTTAATTTTCAGTTGGTGAAACTAATTGGTGAAATTCATCAAGGGGCTGCAACAATGATTCACGTCTTCATTTTAAATGGGTTTTTGCTGAATTTAAATTAATTAAAACTTGCTGATGTTTTAATTTAACATCACTGATATATCTCCCAATATCTATTCTCTCATAAAAAAGAACGATTGAAAAATGAAAACATTAATTTCCTGTCCCACTTTTTCACACTCTTCATTTTTTCCTGCAGCCTTGTTTTTTTTTCAGCACAAACCAAATCACAGAGGGCTCACATGGCCTTGAGGACATAATGCGAGAAATTGATGAGTCTGTGTTGTTGTTTTTGTTGATTTAGAAATAACACACAGACTTCAACAAATCACCACAAAGCACCGCCGCTCAGAGGTTATACATCAGTACGAAATCTGCCGCCAACAAGAGCAACTCTGTCACAGCTAAGTGGTAGCAAACAGGACGCACACAGCCTTCCTAAACACTGCAGATGTGCTGTGTGCAAATGTAGTTTCTGACGGGGATTTTTTCCAGCTAGATTCCAGCGCCCTGACTGACGTGCTCCTTCATTGCCTTTCTGCCTGATATCAGCCGAATTAGTTAAATGAGCTGCAATGAAAAAGTCGTCTGTTTTGAAAATCAGCTTTTATGCCTGTTGTATTTCTCTCTCCTCCTTTTGTACTTTTTGAAAGGATTCAGTTGAGGTTGGTTTGAACCGTATTAGTACTTTGAAGATAAAAAGGTAATGAAGACGCTAATGCAATTGTGTTTGTGTGAAATATGTCTTATTATCTGTACTTTGTAATGAACAAGTGTTCTTCTGGTGCCTGTAGGCCTTTACAACAAAGGGTGCAGTAATAAATGATGAGAATAATTTGAAGAGGCAAATTTAAATTATGGGAATAGTTCTAATAGGCAATATTATAAATGATCTCACGGTAAAATACTTCTTGATCATTTTGTGCGTTCAGCTGTAGGTTTTAAATAACCACTGATACCCGGATCATCTTCTCTGTCTGTGCTGGACTGGGTTAGAAATATTTAAATACCAATCAAGGTAAATCTACAAGATTAACTTCAGTATTTGATAACGTATGCTGTTAATACTCAATTCCCAACATGGCAACAACAATCTTAGAATAATATTGCAAGCCAAACTGAATTTCTGTGAGTACAGCATACAGATGAGAAGGTGTGAAGTAATTGAAATCCCAGTTCGACCACAGGCCAAATATTCAGAAATCACAGCATCTATTATCACAAAGAATCTGTCCTATGGCCAATCCTTGGTGAACATTGGGCACTGAATCCATAAAGGCTGTTGTGCAGGCTGTTGTGTTTGTCAAGACAAGCAGTGAATGGTGAAATTTTGGGAACACTTCTGAGAACCATATTTGCTCAGTCTAAAATTAATTCAACTGCCATAACCTGCTGTGCAGAGAAAATACTAGATTTATTGCTTAGCATGTACTGTGTTGTATCAACTGTTTTTCAGCTCAGCTGGCTAGGTAAGACTGTTCCCAACCCCCCCAGGCCCGCCGTTACCATTTTTGAGGGACTGCTCCCAGACTAAAGGTGAAAGGCTAAGTTCAGACTCATATTCCCAAATGGTCTTTCTTTCAATCCTTTCCTCTTGCTCTCTGTGCTCATTCCTGTTATAGTACATGGCCATAACACAAGAAGTTTAGCTGTAATGTGCTCTTCAGCCTCCCTCCCTCGGCCTGCTTCTATTTAGTGTTTCAGTGGGTGGCACTGGGGTGTGTAACATTTAAAGGCATAATTAAGAGCTTTTCATTATGTCCTCGTTAATTCAAACCCTCCCACATCGTATCTCAAACACAATCCACAGAGGGAGTGGATTAAAACACCTACTGAAACAATCAATGTGTAGGTACCTGTAGCTGTGCACGAGTAGCTGCTGAATTCGGTAAACAACATAAAAAAATAGCCTCGCATTTGGAAGGGATATTTGTGCGTTTGTTCAATATGATTCAAAATAATATTCAATATGATCTGAATGCTCATTTGCACACTGTAGCGTGAACACTTGGAAAGAAATTGCAAAATCCAGAACAGACAGCTAGATTTACAAGTGTCCTGTGACTGGATCATGGTAATTCAAACCTTTCATGATATCTCCTTATTTTCTTTCATGAGTGTGTCTGTTTAGAGATGAGCAATCCCAGAGTTCACCTCATCGCGAATTACAGTTTCCTTCCTTAAGGGATTATAAGGGATTGTCAGGAAGGGGCTGGAGGGGAGGATGTTTAAAGTAATTGAACAGCTTTGATTTATGCCCCACTCACTGTGTAATGGCCGATGCAGGAACACAGGCAGAAACTGTGTGTGCCCCGCTGGTTTTGCTGAGACATGTGAAGGAGTCGTGGACATCCCCAGTCCCTGGCTTGGTTTCCACACAAGCAGGGTCATGCATCCCTGCATATCCCTCAGGCTTCAGTCTAATTTGAGCCAATTTATTCTGCTAAGCCTATTGCCTTCAAACAAGAGGATGTGAAATATTTATGAATTCAATTAATCTTTGAGTATTATTTCAAAATAAATAATACATACTCTTCACTGGTTTCATTCTTGGTTTTCATTTTCTGGTGGTTTTATAATTTAGCTTAACAAATCCATAAATCCAAAATCTAAATAAAGCCGTGCTTTTAATATTTCACCAAGGCAAGGATGTTTCAGGAATCGGATTCAGGGTCATAGTGTGTTCAATGAACAGACACATGACAGTACAGATAACCTTGCTTCCATTCTTAGCATTTCGGACTTTTCTTAGATTGATTTATTCGATTTTTCAACTTCTTTCTTCCCTTCATGGGGGATCAGTTGGGAGCATCAGACCCAGCAGGAATTCCAGTGCGTACAGTAGCTAACAGGGCAGCATGGAGATGGAGAGCTAACCTCTCCTCTATCACATTTTTACAGCAGACGTTGCCACATCTCCGGGTACTGTGCTCCCCCACACTAACACAGTAAAACATTTCAGTAAACAAGCCAATGTATTTCACGAGGCCTACGAATAGAGTTATAAAAGATTAATTTGATGTATTGGTGTTATATTTAGAAGAGGCAGAAAACATGGCATTTTTCCTAAACCAGTTTCCCTTACTAGCAGCCGCTTGTAACGTTGCCATAGCAACAATAATGACTGCCCCTGAAAACGAGGGATGCAGCTTTGATAGCAACAGAGTGAGCCGGCTTCAGGGTACTCTGCGGTTATGTAATTGTATTATCTATAGACTGGAATATGCCATCCAATAGGTATCCTATTATAGGCGATTCCCACACCATGTTTTAGCCAGTATAGGAGTCACATTTCCAGATACCTGGGTGTCACCCATCACACAGGAAAAGGGTCTGTCATTTCAAAAAGATGGACGGCTCTGGAAATCTACTCAGTTTTTATGACACTTATTATAAATCAGGACTGTATCAGGACTGCAATCTTTCATAGCCATTATGTGCTGCAATAGTCATGGATAGCCCCTCATATAGATCTGCACAGCACAATAAAGCAATGAGTCTAAGTCAGTGTGCAAAGCAAAGGATAGGCCTGCATCCCTTCAGCCTGTCACGGACTACATTTGATCTATATTGAAAAGCAGGAAAAGGAGAAACATGCTGCCAAAGAAAGAAAGAAACACCGAAGTAGAATGTAATTATAGATTTTGTATATTATGAGCAAACCATTTAAGAATCAGCCCATAACACTCCTTTACCTCATTAAATATGATGGTAGGGTTTATAATACAGCTTTTCCATAGGTTTTTTGTGTTCCTGTTCCATGTAGTGTTCAGCATACCCTGTGCTGATGTCTGTGTGCTTTGTTTTCCACCGCAGCCTCACTGAATGTACACTTAGTCCATTAGACCCGTCTTTTAATATCGTTATTCATTTACCATCTATTTCCCCCACCGTCACATCTTTATAGCAGTCTAGCTAATGTTTCTAATTGTGTATAATAACACATTGTACGGCATTTCATTTCTGGTTTGCACTCGGTCAGAGTGGTTGTGGCTGGTCGTGTGAACATTATTCATGTCTCGTTTCATAACAATTTCGGTTAATGAGCGCAAGATGGATGGAGAGGTTATCTCCCCCGTGTTAGTGATGCTCTACTGTAACTGCTCACTTGGGTCTGCTAATAACACTGACACAAAACACCTCCAACTTTTCTTTACAGCACACAGTTCCCATTTCAAATAAGTTTTATTAAACGATAACTAAAGGACTAACTAAAGGCTCGTTGCTGAAATAAGCAAAGGTTGTTGAATTAACTGAGCTAATCCAGCAGCTCTTTAAACACCAGGAACTGATCAATTCTTCTGTTCTTTAGATCAGATCTACGGGAGGAATCTAACACCAAACTCCCCACCACACTAAACTTGACCCAGCCTATCAAAAGAGAGAGAGAGAGAGAGAGAGAGAGAGAGAAGTCGAGCATTCATGTCCTGTCACAGCTCAGGGGAAGCATGTTTTTCTGATCGTCTTTATTTGATAATTATTGTTTGCATGTATCCATGTGTGAAAGCAGCATAATTGTCACATTGCCGGTTCTGATTAGCACCATTGTGCCGAGTTAATTTGAGCAGCCTAGGCAAGTGAATCAGCTGGGATTTCCGTGGCTCGGCTGCCTGCCGCTGTCAGCCGCTGTCAGCAGGCAGGGGGAGTGCAGTGGCAGCGCAGGAGACTGGAGCCGTGCGGCCCAGTCCGTCAGGGAGCCAACGCAGTGGAAACGACTGCATCTCACCGCAGTGTGGCCGCAGTTCTCCGTGCCAGGAAACCAGATGAAACAGTGGCCTCGTGCCACATTCATATAGCTACAAAAGTGGCAGAATTAAATCAGAATAAAGAGAGATCAATATCTGACCTATTATTAATATATATTGTCAACAAGTATGTGTATTCATGCTCACAAACACTGGGACAAGATCCATGGGCATTTCTTCATCACGTTGCCATTATAGGCAATATCTCTGCCATGCCCTTGGTGCACATTTCAATCCAGTCTCAGACAGGGGCTTGTGCACGATCCACTTACGCACTGGGAAAGCAGGCCACTGAGCGGTGTTTTCCCTGTAAGAGCGATCCAGTTCAATATTTAATAAGGACTGAAAGGGTTTCTCACTGGAGCATCCAAAGGGCAAAGACACGAGCATGTAGGAGCTAATAAGAGGGAACTGCTGTAATTCAATGCGCCGAGCAGGAGAATGGGATGGCACACTCTGTCTTTGCTCTTCTCTGTAGGACGCATTCAAATCAGAGAGAAGTTTAAGTCCCCCAAACCTGCTGCAGGCTGATAACTGACATGGTCGCCCGCCTGAATGCCTGGGTCAGAGAGCCATGATCCTGCAGAGTGCTGCCACAGCAGTTGTCACGGAAGGAGGAGGGTTTCTGAGCACAGAATAGTCTTAAGTAACAGATTGTTGTCCTTGTTTATTGCGTTATTTTAGCAACTTGCACCACAATGATTTTTGCACCACCGTTGAGTATTACTGCTTAAAATATCTTTCTTGCGTTATACTTATCCTTTTCCATCCTTTGGCTTTTATAGGCAACTGCGTAGATTAACAATCCCGATGGTTTGTTTGCAGTGTCTGCAAAAGGCCTGCCAGGTACTCGAAAGAGTTTCTCAGTGCAGACAGTGTATAAGTAGGGCTGTATTTTACTGAAGCATCAGGGTATTTTCCCAGCGTAAATAACTACTAGGTTGCACCAATACCTCACAGTGACATGCTTCAATTTAATTTTGTATTTATTGTATCACTGCACTTTTTTAATTCATTTGCCAATAAATAAATAACAATAACAAACCAGCATTTGGCCAATTAATTGCCTTTTGTGTAACTTGTGTGTGTTGAATATAAGTATATACACCTCTGGAAAAGATGTGCAAAATTATCCAAGAGACCACTGCAAAATTATCAGTTTCTCTGGTTTTACTATTTATGCATTCAGGTGTTTGGGTTTTATTCTATAAACTACTGACAACATTTCTCCCAAATTCCAAATAAAAATATGAATGGAATGGAATGGCTGCCATACATGTAGAGATGCTGATTTAAGACAAATTTGCAGTGGTCTCTTAATTTTTCCAGAGCTGTATATAAAATATATTTCTTATGAAGGGCTTTTATAAATGATACTTGAAGTATTCTGTTTTTACCCCCGCAGTGGTTTGTAAGATTTATATTTGTTGATACAGACGCAGAGGTGTATTAACATTTTATAGTGCTGTTAAATGTCAGTAACACTTGAGAGTGTTATCCATTCTGCATACCAATTAAAACACTTTTTTAAATATACACTGAACAGGCCTACAATGGCCCATTCCTCCTCAGGCCATCTCTGCCCTTTCAACTGAGATTGAAGGCAAAAGCTTTATCTGGAAGCTTTGTATGCAAAAAAAATCTATGTAACACAGGGGCATATTCATTTGTATCTCCTTTTAATAAAATACAAAAGGACCTTAACTGCAGTTTTGTCTTCAAACCCTTTGTCTAATCCTCTTTGCTCTACAACAAACAAGCTGTGTAAGGAACGAGGGGTTTGGAAATCCCAGTGTACTTCTAGGAGAGAGCAAGATGATACACCTGAAGGCATCACTGTGCTGACTGTGTGTCATCAAAGGCCTGCAGTTTGTATAAAGGCCTGCTCTCCCAGCCAGGGGAATGAGATCGAGCTTTCCCCACTCCTTCTGGGAGTGTTGCACTGAACCAAGTAGAGGAGGTGTGCGAGTGCGAGAGAGAGAGAGAGAGAGAGAGAGAGAGAGAGAGAGAGAGAGAGAGAGAGAGAGAAATCCGGGGGGCAGCTTTTGAACACCTTCAGTGTGCGTTCTTGTTAGCGGCTCATTAATTAGAGCGCCTCGTCAGTCTTTTAATCCACTCACCTAAGCTGGGCTTTAGACAATGCCTCAAATCAATAAGAAAAACTCCAGTTTTGATCTCTGCTCCAGCACTGTGCGGTTTCTGGCTCTGGGTTAATCTCTCCTCTGGCCTTCTGCAGGGTGTGAGGTCTCTGCTTCACAGCTCCCCAAGTTGCCTCATCTCCATACTTACTGCATTTACAACAGATCACTTCTTAACCTGGTTACATACTTACAAGACACATCATCCCAGCCCAGATTCCATGAATTGCATGTGAACATTCCCCATTAATCCCTCAGGCAACATTGGCTCACTCCCCCCCAGTTCAGTTCTTATTATGTCTTGTTATTGTTCCTCCTCCTCCTATTTGTCATTTGATCATTTTGTTCGGTTGGCTTGTCTTCAGTTTCCATTTTGTATCTCCTGTGCTTTCCTGGTGTGTTATGTTCCTGGCTGTGGGAATGGGTCGAGCTACAGCCGTGCCGTTATGCAACGTGTGGAGAATGTGTGCCTTCACACTCGCAGGTCCTTACAGCGAGGCCTGCCGGGTCTCTCTCGCAAAGTGGCTTTGATACAAATAGCCTGAGCATGAACCAGAGACATCCAGGCTCTCTGCCGTTCTGCCCTCGGGCGTCTCATTGTGTCAGAGCCTCCCAGACTGCGGAGACCTTCAAACCACGACTGCGGATTTGATCAGGCCTTTTGTTTGGAGGTTATATAAATGTGCTTGGGGTTTACAGTGTGGGTGTCTTTTTGTTTTTGTTTGTTTGTTTTTTATTCTCGCCTCTTATTCTTATTTTAAATTTCTCGCTTTTTAACATTGTAGCATGTTAGCTGTGTAAAATGTTTAACAAACAGACATCTGTTGCTGGGGAATCTACCGCATTCATGTTGTACAAGGATAGTTTTATAAATCTTTTTGTACTTGGTATTTTTCATCAGTGTTTGATAATACCTCCATGTGATTACAGCAAGTAACATGGACTTTCATTGCACTAGAAGGGTTGAGAAGCAAGACAAAGTGTGAATTTCTCACTTTTAGTTTGCATAGAACCTTCCTAACCTGGGAAAAATCACCTTCCATATCCTGCTAAAGATTTCCCAGGTTTGAAAAGAAAAATGTAAAATCTATGTGACGGTGTTATCAGTGGGGAATCCAGCACAATGCATATTAATCAGATCTTTGACATCACAGTCAAGAGCATCTTTTTTTTTTTTTTTTTTTTTTTTTTAATCAGGCAACAGGTCAACGAACCAAAAAAAACATTGTTATGCAAACTTAACATTTTGTCTGGCTCCTCGTAACTATCAACTCATAGTGAACCTCGATGCATACAAATATCTTCACAAATGTTGGGTTCCCTTATGATCCGAATCTGGGGTTTCACTTCTTTTTTAAATCTCGTCCTCATTGCCATGAGGGTTTTCTTATTCCCCTTGGTATATTTTCCCTGTGGGGGGTGCTGAGGAGACCGTGTTAGAACTGGTGCATGTGTTCCCCTCGTTTCATTGTTGAGATGGTCTGCACTGGCTTCTGTGCTCATTCATAATTAACAGACTGCAGCTTGTTTCAGACACCGTGCCAAGAATATGATTAGTTTTTAAGTAGATTAATCATAAAAACATTCTAGTTCTGTCGCACTTGCCATCTTCCAAAAACTCACAGTAATTCAATAAACTCCAGTGTTATCTGAGGTTGTGTAAATGGGCATCTAGTTGCTCTTCATCACTCAGACACTACTTTTTATGTAGCTGCTACTTTTTCTCTCAGTACAGTGTTTCCTGATCAGTTAAGTCCCCTGTGATATTTCACCTGCACTTTCTGTATGAGAAAGATCCGATCAACACTAAAACCACAACCAAAAAACGATCTTCACCTGATCTCAAAAGAAAACGTACAGTATTTCTTGGTTCAAGGATATTCCAATTATTTCTTTATAGGTCATTTATTGTGAGAGCCTCGTGGCCCTTTGTTTAAATTCCTGCCGAAACACTGAATAACTGTCTTCGACGTTTCATCATTTGAGAAAACTAGGTCTTAATCTATCTTCGTTGCGAAGAATCTTCCGCAAGAAATGGGTCACTCTCATTTAACAGGGCTACCAATTTAAATTGGCATGGTTTCATAAATCATTTATTTCTCTCTCAAATCAAAACAAAGCTTTTTATTCGCATTTTATAATTCTGTTATTTTGTGCAAGGCAAGCAAAAATGTGCTAATTTGCCAGATTGTCGATTTTTTTAATTTGGGAGGCAATAGTTATGTTTTGCAAATACTAAATTGGGAGATAATTGTGAATATTTCAGTGTGTGTATTATTTTGAAAATTAATGTAGTCACCATTGCAGTTTTTCCTGTACTCCCAGCTCTGTTGTTTATTGCTGACTAGAGCCAAAGGCAGTTTGGTCCAATTTTCCAAAGGGATGGGAAGAGGGGGAGAAATGTCACCCCAACACCCTCTGGCCAGCGCCCTCCACTCCCCCACAGCAAAGCAGTGCACAGACTAATAGAGCCAGTTTGAGCTGCACCCCAAGAGATGCTGTCAGTTAGGAAATGGAACGGTGTCAAAGGAAGAACTGTCTCCAAGGCAGATCCGCCTTAGAGACAAAACTGATTTACAGCCCGGGCACAAGTCTGAAGTTTCCATTGACTTGCTAGACATTATTACTTTCTTTCTTTCTTTCAGATTCCTGTAGATAAATATTAATTTATGTCTTAAGACGAGAGTTGGAGAGGAGGAGGGGGGTTAAATTAGTTAAGTTTCCTTTTTTGGCGTTTTACTGCAACCACACCAATTCATCTTTTCATTATAGCTTTAAACTTCTTATTTAGCGGAGAACAGAACAGAGATAATAGGGACTTGAACCTGAGCCATCTCAATTTCCTTGCATGTGTTAGAAGCCTACAGTTCTTTAACTGCTTCATTAAAACCCAGCTGAAAGGCTTAATAAATCAGTTGTTGCATTTATCTTCAGCGGTGCCACGCACACTTGGGACTTTTTGTTTATTTTAAATGTAATTATCCCGGCTGATTGTTCGGCCATTACTGTACATTATGCAGGGAGGTAGGTTCTTAGATCCTTTATCTCGGTAAGAGGGTGTAATCTTCCAAGGTGCCGCATCCAACATAGAAGAGTATCGCTCACCAGAACTGGTTATGGGTAATTTCCTGTGGATGTCTGCCTAGTGAACAGGAGTAGAATATCATGTAAGGAGGAGGAGGAGGAGGAGGAGGAGGAGCTATCTCCTTTGGGCTGGACCCTAGTGACCTTGGGAAAGTAATTGAGATTTCATTTGAATTTGATCAAAAGATTTGGAATTACAGAGTGTGCATAAGTTATTTTGTTTTTGTTTGGTTATTCTTTTATTTGTATTCCGTCCTTACAAGGAAATCCATACAACTCTTGCTGTTAATCTCACCATTGATCAGTTCTCTTGTCTCTTTGCTCCCATTGTGGTAAGCTGCAGATATAGCAAATGAGCTGTATATAACAGGTCAGTCACACTCGTTTTGTTAGGACACTCAGGTTAATGTTTCTAGAATCCATTGCATTATTTCATTTATATGGTAAACAGTTTTATTTCCAGCTGTGTTCTTATCGGCCTTGTTGTGCTGCCTAACCCGAGCGGTCCACCGTCTCTCTCATGCTGTACCGCTTGACACTCGGCGGCATTACTGCCGTCTTGCGCTCCTTGGCACATTTCAGCTCCAGCGTGGCAGGGAAATAGCCACAAATGCCAGCAAGTTACAACCTGTCCCCGCCAAGAGATTTATATATTGTTTGCTGCATAAGGTCTGAGCCGAGGAGCAGATGCATTAGAGTGAAATTGAATATATCCAAGGTCACCCTGAGAGGCATACTTGGTTCATCTTATTAAGCAACATGAGGCATTGTAATTAAGGCACTAATAAAACTGCTGGTGACTCCTTGTAAAGAAGCTTTGCTACTATTGGCTTCTAAGTAATGCAGAAAAATTAACACAGCTGACACTCCGTTGTAATATTGTATAATATTTAATTGTCTAGTTTATAAAGTAGATGAAAGCATAGATAGGCAAGTGCACAACTCTTTGATCTGCAGGAATATTAAAGGTTTAAAAAAATGCTCAGAGAAATTAGAGAGACTCGTTTTGAGGAAATTAGATCTTTCAAAGGCCAGGTCGAAAAGAAATGAACTTGCATACAAAGAACAAAGACACAGACTTAGTGGGGTTGCCTTGGTTTGTCTTTTGAAAAGCAAAGCTGAAGATGAATGGCATTGATCGTGCTGTAAAGCTGGGGTTGAGTGCAGTGACAGGGTGTACAGGTGTGCGTGTGTTTTAATAAAAACAAAAATAGAATCCAATTATATTGCAACTTACGTTTACACAGTGAAACAGCCAGAAACTGTAGAGGTGTTCTGTGCTTTTTTCACTTTAAATTACGTCTACCAGCCTACAGGCTTTGAGTCAGTAAGTTAAATCATTAAAACATAAAGCTAATAAAAACTGCCGTACAGTGGCATTTCAGTTCCGTGACTGGACACTTTGAGGAATATTTACAGTCAATTAAAAGGCAGCTTCCGAGTGTTGAATGCTACCTTTGCGTACAGAGCCTGAAACTCTGGGAAATTAACTCTCCTTTTTCTGCTCTGAAGGGATGACGTGTCAAGCGAGGAGCTCATACGTGACGAGCGAGATCAAGTGGGGCCACCGGTTCACTCCCGTGCTGACCCTGGAGGACGGCTTCTACGAGGTGGACTACAACAGTTTCCACGACATCTACGAGACCAACACGCCCACCTGCAGCGCGCGGGAGCTGGCAGAGATGACGTCACGCTCCCAGCTGCCCCTCACCTGGTCCGTGGCCAGCAAACTCAACCAGCAGGCCACTCTGGAGACTGAGAGAGAGAGAAAGAACGAGAGCAGCCATGACACCGAGGACCAGACTGAGAGGAACGGTGACGTGGCCAACATCGAGAACGAGTCCAAAGTGTAAGACGTGAAGGGACCGAGACCAAGCACACGGCCAGTCCGGGGTGTCTTAATACCACCTGACAGTATGTTTGTTCTGTTCCAGATGTGGAGGGGTTCAACAGAGAAATAAGGGCACGTTAAATTAATGGAAAGCCTGGGTATCACAGGGCAAGAGTATTTCCTTCTTGTGCCCCCCAGGGTGAATACCAGTCCACTGACTCGAAGGCCAGGGCAAACGCATGCATTGATGGCAAGATTGTTTCTTAAAAAATATCGAGAAGATATAATGCTTTTTTAATTCAAAGATTTAACCTATATATATACATATATAAATATATATTGGGGCATTTGCATTTGTATTTTTTTGTATATATTTCAATACTTGTTCTTAGCCAATGCCAGGGAGGGTGTGTTGCAGATGTGTGAGTGCGTGGCAACTGGTTGTTTGATCAAAAATCGGTATGAAAAAGACAAAAAAAAATGTCCTGTACATTTGCCTTATGTAATATTTAAGCTTTCTTTACATTAGGGGTTTTTAAAAAAAAAAAAAAAAAAGACAAGCATGTACAAAACTATTGTAGTTAAATAATTCTATATAATGTACATAAAAATTATGTAATTAGCATAGACTAGACAAAAATTATTCTGAAGTATTGGATGCAAAAACTATAGATTAGACCGTTTTTCGGGGATCTGTGCCCCATTAATGGCGAGATTCTCCAGAAGTGTGTCCAGCCCTGGCTGTGCATGTCCTCTTTGTACTTTCATATCCGAGTCCAGACATCGTGATTGTCTCTCATATAACTCCTGTTCTCTTTTTAGTTTTGTTGTTCTTCTAACTGTGCATTGACTGAATGACAAAGGATGTTGTCTGTCAGTGTGGGTGCGATACTCCAGCTGATCATGAAATTACATTCCTTTTTTTTGGTTTAACTTAATTTCCTGAAACCAAGAGTTAACTTGGACTTAATACTTTTTATCCCCCCATAAACTGGCCCCTTCGCTCTGGCCTGCAGCCCCTCAATAACTGCAAAGCCTTAGTCTTCTACCTCCGCCACCTTCACAACTAGTGACTGATCAATGATTGCATGGACGCAAGGTTTGAAAATGACTCTTGTTCTCACTGCATAGCTAGGCTGTCAGATGCCCCTCATGCTGGACGTTAACAAGCTGGGGACGACTAGTGTCACTCTCTCAGGAGAGCACTCTGATTGTGGATCCACAGAGTTAACGAAACATTTAAAGGGGAAGATTGAAGGAAGGAGTGTGAAAACCTGCTGTGAGTTCTGGTTTAATAATGCTTTGGTAAAATGATAATATACGGTAGCTATTCCTCTGAAGTAAAGATCTGAACGGGAGCTGGGCTTCTTATTGGCATAATTCCTCCAGGTGATCTTACAGCAGTCTGCAATATTATTGGCTGAGAGCCACTACTGGCAAATACTGTTTATCCAACAAAAAAGCAATGGATTTAGTGTGTCACTATCTTGTGTTCATCCATACTTACCAAATAAATAAGAATAATATACAGAGCCACTTTCTATTTAGCTGGTAAAAGCACTCCTGCACCTATTCCAATATGCTACACGTCCCATAAGTATACTTCCAAAGAACAAACCATCAAGGCTTGGATTTAAAGTGGTTTCATTTTTAATTGTTTATTTATTTGTCATTTATGTTAATGTAATCAAAACCCAAACAAAATAGGGAAAAATTGAAGGGTCCTTTGAGAATGGAAATGCAGTGAGCGCGTGGGTCATATTTTTGATTAAAACTGGTCAACAACAACAACAACAACAAAAAAAAAAAAAGATAAATGATTTGATGTGTGCCGGTTGAACAAGGTGCCTAAAACAAAATCAGTGATACTTTCTCCTGTGGACAGACGAGGAGCTCTGCATTGGGGTCTGCCAGTTGTGTGGGACCCTCTTCACCACATCATACTGTCATTCCCAGCTGCATTATTCCCCGGCTATGAGTAGGCCTGCTCCTTTGGTTCAGTTTGGGTGGGATTCAGACAAATCGTAGGAGCTCACCCTGCCAGGTTATAACTCATCTTCAACAGCTTCTCACACATTTCAATTGGGGTTTACAACTGGCTACTTCACTGACTCCTTGTGCCCAGACTCAGAAAGGACCAGCGCTGCCTAAAGAAACGCAATAGTGTGCCTCTGCAAGACAGCCGTAGGAATGGTGAGGGAGCAGAACAGAGCTCCACAGCCCCCTGGTCCTTACTGCATTGGCAGCGGCCCACTCTCCGCTGCCTCCTGCCAAGCTCTGGAGAGGGGTGCCAGTTAGCATGCGTCTGGTGTGGAGCCCAGGCTTGTGATTGTACACACTGAGGAAGAACGTGCCGGCACTTTTCCGATGGCCCAGTTCAGTCCCACTGGCGTAAACACAGGCCTGCGTGGCGTCGCGCTGAGGGCCACACGCAGCTTTGGTTGTCCTCCGCATCTGAATATCTCCATTCTCTCAAAGGCTCCCCCAAAGTCTCTGTGTTGTTAGCACGTCCACGGCATGCAGAGGCTCCAGAGAGGCCTTCTTTCATTGCTTTCTCACATGCTTGTTTATTGATGGGATGTTTTGTTTTTGCATTGGATTTTCACTTATTTTAAAAATACATAATTTCCTGACAGTAAGATATTTTATCGCGCTCCTAAAGTGCATTTAGGCACATAAGAAATATCTGAATTTAGTTGTTCACATTGTTACTTCAAATACATAAAATAAATGACTGGGATCTTCATACTTTACTGACCCTTTAATTTGTGTTTGTTTTAGTTTGATGCCACCAACAACTGATGCTTTGAAAGTCATTTTTCATGCTGACTTCTGTTTTGTAACCCTTATTCTTATGGTTTGTCCCTAGTCATTGCATATCAAGAAAACAAATGTACAAATCAGATCCATACCTTACTGCAGCACTGTGCGTCTTTGTTTCTGAGGGTCAACAACCTGTGCCCTACAGCAGGATCCCTTTCATTTCTGTAAAATAAGTGTTTTACAGGATTAGAAAATCCTCTGTCTATATGAACCGAAGTGCTGTAACTTTTAAAGTCTGACTTGGCCTTATTTACACTGAGGACCTCTAGACTTTGACTAGAAGATAGAATCTGGTGCCGTTTCAGTTTGTTTATCACCTCCAGCACATTATTAACAGTTTTAGAAGTTCTGTCACTCGATTTTACCTCATCTGCATTTTTACAATACTTGATTATACTGGTTCTCAAGCTATCGGATACTTGAAAGGTCGCCCTTGCTTAAAAACCCTAATGAGCAAATAAATAAATACATTTAGGATGGTCAGCAAGGAAGGCACCACAACAATGTCTTTGCATTCTTGATGGTTTGTGTTACATCTTTCTGTTTGCAGCTTAATTTACTTTAAAATGTATTAGGTAAATGTTGAGAGGTATGGTACACCTCTCTCTCTCTTCTATACACACATATATATTACATATTCTATCTTTCAATGTCATTAAAAAGGGAACTTTCAGGAGCCTTTTCCATTCATTCCTTTAAACTATATGTGTGTGTAAAGGATGCCTTTCTAAAGATTATCACATCCTTTTCTGTATCTCTCTCGTTAGTTACTTGAATATACTGCAGAAATCAATGCTCAATGAATGTGTTTAGATTTAATGCAGACCTTAGGAATGTATATAAATGTCTGTAGAACTCTTCTAGAATTATGGAATTTATATTTCATGGGTCTGGGTTGTTAGAAGCTTTTAGATCAGGGATGAAGTTTTCTCAGGTTTGCTTGTTTATTTATTGACCTATTTATTTGTGCGTTTATTTATTGGAGCTCACAAGAGATTAGTCCATCACAGACCTCTGGATTCAAAGGTTCACGTGTTTTAGTGCAATACCAGCCGTTCTCATGGTGAGTTTAAGAACTTGAAGGAACCACCAGTGTTCCTGTTTCGGTGGTAATAAATAAAAAAGGCAATTTCCATACAGTATGCGCCATATCGTTGTTTTAGTGCAGCCATAACAAAACCGAAATGTTTATCGAATTTCTTTATATCCTTATTCTTCATATTCCTATTTTAATGTCTCTTGCTGTTTATATAATAACAGCATTAAGAGAGAGTACTTAATGTAACACGTGATGATTGTCTTGTCACTATTATTTTATCTGATTTGTTTTATATGATTCTGAACAAATATATTTATTTGTATAGAGCAAACTAAATACAAGGCCTTTATATTGACAGACAGCCCCCCGACTGGTTGGAGGGGTTATTTGATCAGGAGTTGGCAGGTTCGACTCCTCACCGCTGACCCACAGTGACCGTCCAGAGGTCAGACACCACCTCCAGGCTTGTTACGCAAATCTCAAAATCAGCCTTCATGAACCCAGGAGATATACCCAGGTAAAAATAATGTGTTAGGCGAGTTCCCTCACTGTCTGCCGTCACCCTGTTGGTCGTATTGAAAAGGTAGAAGATTGCACTGAGTACTCAGGGTCTCATTTTAGAGTATGTGTGTGTTTTACTGTATGTATGTGTGTTTTTATGTATTAATTTACTGGTTATTGTTGCCCTGCTACCGAGCTCAGCCATGACCGCGACCGACAGCCCAGCTCCCGGAGAGACGCAGCCTCCTGGTTTCCCTTGAGCTTGGAAAAATTTCACAGAAAGTCTGTTCAATATTATTCCGTTTTAAAACCCAAAATCAGACGATCCTCCATGTCACTGGCTGCCCTTTCATGAATTTATCATCAGCATCAAATACCTTTCCATTTCACTTAGATTACACTTATCTAGTACGTGTCTGTAGCTTTATTTGAGCGTATTGGACTTGGTTGCATTCCTGTGGTTTGATCTATGGAAAGTCTCAGTCCTGATGCGGTTATCAGGGGTCATGGAATTCAGTCGGAGCCCTTTTTAATTCCTCAGTGTTATTCTAATCAGAAGTATTTAGTTTAGCAATAATAACAATGCCCCCTGTGGGGAAGGTAACTTAAGATAAGCACATGGCTGGGAGAGGGGGGCTACTATTAATCTAATGAGACTCCTAATTAGTTGATTGTAACTGCATCTAAGCATAAACTAAAATTAAGTTACTGATCCCTTAATTGTAGAGCACTTTTGTTAAATTGGGTTCATGGCTTTAAGAAGAAAAAAAAAAAGCTTTATTATGGAGGTTCCAACTAAAAAGGCACATAATTGCCATGTACTCTGAACTTAACATGGATTGTTTCAGATTTTTCAAAAAAGGGAAATATTGTATTCACAGTTTATACCCCTGGACTCTTTCCTGACACAAAATAAGACCCATTATACTGTCAGAGCAAGACAATGAGATTTTTTTTTTTTTTTTTTAAATTCTGGGAACATTTGTTTAAAATAGAATAGTCATTCCAAATGATCTTGTGTTGCAGATGAGATTTTATATATATATGGATATCGATATATCCAAGTTGCTATCCAGAATGCAGCAATTGTTATATCTTAAGCACCACGTCACGGGGTGCCAAAATGTGTTGCTGCAAGAATAGATATATAATTTGATTTAATATAGATTAGACTTCATTTGCATAAAAAGGAAACTGACTCAGCATTGAAAGTGAAGCAATAAAGTGGTGGTGGGGGGTGTGCGTGTGTGCGTGGTTGTGTGTATCAGGACAAAAGGGATGAGAGGGTTGACTCAAGTTCGAGGTTTCGGTAGCAGTTGAGAGAGGGAGACTGTTTTACGGTCCAAAACAAAACATCCCTGTCAGAGTATCACTGTGCTGAATGCATAAGCAAAAAAGACGCGTTTACAGAGCGGTTTTGACAAGCAAATCAAACAGGCTTTGAAGGGTATCGGAACCATATTACGGTTTGCCCGCAGGACAAAGCTTCACAAAAACTTGTTTTTCTTGAGCACTAGCACAACAGGAATGCCGTACCGAGCGTGTGCTTCACACTAGCGGCTACAGAGGAGAGCAGCATGCCATCTTAATAATATTACATTAATTTGGGGGCTTTTCTTAAACATCAGAATCATGTTACATGATTCCAAAAGACAATGTCAGAGATCGGGCTGTCGAATAGAGAAGTCAAACCGCAAAATAACCACTGCAATGTCAGGCAGGAAGCAATCACCTGAAGTCTGACTGTTTGACTAGAAACACACCCCGAACTGAAATAAAACTGAAAAAAATGAAACCTTTGACTTAATTGTTTAAAATAATATTGTTCCACGTGCATATCCATGGAAACGATAATCTCACAGCACACTGTCACTCTGCAGACAGCTCTGAGACACGATCAAGTGCTTAATGCGGTGAAGAGAGAAAAGACAGCCCCCGAGGCCGAGACAGGCTGGCTGTGTCCAGCGGGGGGTGATGCGGTCTGTCGGCCTTTGAGTAGTTACTCTCTCATATCTTGGTCGATGCCCTCTTCAGGACACACAGACAGTACAGGACACTCTCTAGCTAAGCTGGCTTCCCTTTTTATTTTTCTCTTTCAAATGTATGGATTTAATTCATTTTTTTGCTGTTGTTGGGGGGAGGTTATGTGGTTGGGTTTGCATAATGGAAGTGGGAAACATTCATTGTGATCAAACGCAAGGAAAGCCAAGCCTGTGCTCCCCCCTAGGCTGACCAGCTCACTCGCCTCTCCCTCCACTTCCTCTTTCTGATCAGACAAGAGGTTCTGTATCTTAATACGATCCATGAAAGCGGTGTGTTGTTTCATCAGGGCCTTTGACCTCAGCCAGCCCAGCAGTTGTGTGTTTATTCTATATTTCTGGTCCAAATTCAAACCTGATTCTTTTTGAGTCTTTAGAAGTGTCCAAAATCCTTCCAAAAAGAGCAATGGGATAAAAATGACTTACACTGCAGTGTGTCATGTCCCCTTGTGTTCCCACGTGGCTCGGGCTGCCTGTGAATCACACCTCCAGAGTGAAGAGCCTCTGATAGATAAATAGAAAAGCAGGATCAAAATCACTTGTGAAGTAAAAGTTGTGGGTTTCCCAACTCATTGCTCTTGTAAAGTGGTTTGCAGTGCATACAAAAACAATAAAAAGCTGGTCTATTTCCCAGATTCTATTGTGTCGTCCAGCTTTTCAATAAGCTCCCCTCCTCGGCAGTGGGCTTTATTGGGTGCCCGTGGGCGGAGGGGCGCACTCTCCCATCAGAGCACTGGCTGCTCCGGCCCTGAACTGCAGCAGGAAGGAGGATGCTGGGAGAGGTTTAGAGAAAACAAAACAGTGGAGAAGACACCCAGAGCAAAGGTTAAAACAACAAAATAAAAAGAAATACAAATGACAATTTATTTTTAAGACAAGACAAATTACATCAAGTTTAATTGTGCTGCACTTTAAAAAGGTAACGTTGGTACATCCCATTCTGCTGCATGTACCCCGGTCTGCCACCGGACTGAGATCACCTGTTTTTCTCTCTAGGCTGTGGGACACTGTGGGGTGCAGGTTTGTCTGTCTCTCGATGACCCTCCAACAGTTGTTGTCAATGTGTCTGTGCACGGGCAATGGAATGAAAGCATGCTTTGTACGAAAGCACAATAATTGTATAGAAAACAAAAATGATTACAGTGCCAATTTTTTAAATAAATTGATATGTTTAAAGAGATGTGTGTTTGATCTATTCTTTTGAAGAGCTCATAATTAATGAGATCACGAAATTAATTACGAGACCACAGCAAATTGTTCTTAAATCAGCATCTCTACATGCCATTCCATTCATATTTGGAATTTGGGAGAAATGTTGTCAGTAGTTTATAGAATAAAACAAATGTTCATTTTACCCAAACACATACCTATAAATAGTGAAACTGAAAATTTTGCAGTGGTCTCAATTTTTTACAGAGCTGAATATATATATATATATATATATATATATATATATATATATAGCATTATACTGTGGGCATAACATTTAAATTTACTTTACACAATTGTCTTAATCCATAATCCTTCCCACCAGAAGCTGAGATGCTCTTTTAATCCTTTCTTTCAACTTGTAATTGATTGCTTCTAGAAGAATTATACTTTTTAAAACAGTGCAGTTGAATGGTGGTTTAACATGCTATTTATTTTTCTGTTGCGTATATTCAAAGTCTTGCTCGCTCCTTTGTTATATACTTAGGGAACAGTTTCTCAGGTTTGTGGAGAACAAATCATTTCCACACAATACACAGATCTAGCGATGCTGTACTCACAATACAAAAGGCTTATGAAGGCTAATGTCTTGGCAAAACACCAGATCTTTGTAAAATCTCTGCAGAATGCAAGGATGGCAACAGCCCTGTGCATGTGGGCTCCCACATCTCCACACAAACACAAAGCAGGCAAGAGGCGTACTGGCCAACTCACAACACGCTCACAACTGCTTCACGACGGTTCACAAGCAAATCCCGGCCACTTCATTTTGGGGAGGGAGAGAAAGAAAAAAAAAAAAAAAAAAACGAAACTGTAACGCAATTGTGTAACTGACCGGATTCTGCGACAGTGGGCTGGTAGCGGATCGTTATGAAGCAGATTAATTAAAACCTTAAACACGCCACCCACGCCGCCCACAGCTCCCTTGTCTCAGTGTTTTCTGGCGGAGTGTCTTATGTAAAGGAACGCAGAGAGTGCTGGCTCCCGCCGCCTGCTTTAGACACGGGGGTACGGCAGAGCAGGGCCTTGCCTCACCCGGCACCAATGTCTGCGCCGCAATGCAGAAACACGAGGCGGGACGGGCCTGAAGTCTGTGTGAACGACGGGGATTTGGAAGCACGGCCGCATCTGTGAGTTAGTGGATTAATGAAGCTCGACTGCCTGCCCTGCACAACGGGTCTGAGCTGCAAAATGCACATTTATCTACATGCGAGGGCTCGGCTTCAAAGTGAGGCTGATCTTTCTGCAGATAGTGTTTTATTTTAGGTTATTTCAGTACAGGGGACACTCTAAGCACACTTTAGATTTTAGTATCCTCCAAATAAGACTATAAACCCATATTGTGTTTAAAGGTGGGTGAAAAACAATTGCAGAAAACTTTGTACTCCAAGGAAATAGGTGATCTGTATTGACCATGACTGCCACAGAAGCACACTTCGAGAGAATACTTTGGCATTCGGGTTAGAATCATCCGTAAAAGTCATTTCTCCAGTTTGAGTAAATCTCTAGCAGCTCTGCTCTGCTGCCACCTGCTGGCCACACGTCATACTGCGGCCTCTGCCCCGGCCTCCAGGGAGCCGATTTCCACCCCCGTGGTTGTGCGTCTCTCTGCTCTCTTGTCCTTTCGTGAGTACAATCCATTCTACATCCAAAACGATTACATTTTCTGGGAAGAAACAGAAGCCAAGCACAAGAAATCCACACGGCAGACGTGTGAGCAGACAGACTCTCTCTGTCGCACGACCAGGCCAGCTTTAATTTAAACATCGCCATCAAAAAGTAGGAGCAGAAATCTCTACAGTTTTCAGATTTCCTTCCATACTGACGGGCGCATGAAAAAAAAAAAAACTCTGGCTAGATGTAATATATAAACCTGTCTGTTCAGTACAACACCGATGATGCAGCCCTTATAAACCCTCAATGCCCTCATCCACACACACCCCATACACTATTGTCATTAGTCCCATTATTCCAGAAGGCTAGTTTTGTTTCCCCCTGTTCCCTGCTATTGTTATGATAACACAGATGTGCAAACCATTCACTCTGAAGCAGCACTCGAGCCTTTGAGGTCTCTGGCGCTCTCGGTTATCCGGACACCGAGCTGGTAAGAGTGAAGCCCCGTTTCTACACGGGAACGGTTCGTTTAGTTTCTCTACTTTCAGTCTCACAATGGGCAAACGTTTAATCTAAAACCCAGCGCACAGCAGATCCGGAAGAAGTTTAAGGGCACGTTTTCACAGTGCTGGGTTCTGCCACCTCCATCCCACCTGGCTGGAAAAGCAGCGATTCCCACATCATCTCAACCAAAGACCCTATTGAGACCACAACCCCTCATGTCGTTTCCTTACATAACAGCATCAAGTGAACCTGAGGAGCAGCTCAGACGCACAGTGACGCCACAGCTTCAGCTCCTGTTGGTTTAGTGTGCGTCGCTGCTGGTTCTCACCTCGGAGCCTGAATGCTGCTTTTCACATGGCGCTTGTGTCATTTTATGGCGGCTGCAGTGCAGGTAGGTCTGAAACAAAAGGAGGTCCAGACACTGCTCAATTAGATGGGGATATCCAGAATAAAAGTGGGGTCATTTGTGAATTTCACAGCTTCGTGAGCCTGGTTACTGTAACGCACCAAGTATTAAAGACCAGAAAGCTGTTGCCAATGGTAACCCAAAGCTCTCTTCAGTCTTCAGGATTAAAAATACTTAAAAGGCAGAAATACAGATCTACCTTCCTACGTTCTGATAGTCTCTCTCACACACACACACTTTAATATTATTCACAGGTGAAACAATGATACAATGAGTGGAATTCCTCCATGTTTTTAACTTACTCGAAGATATAAACAATCTAATGAAAAAAAAAAGTCATCTCAGTCTGATGTACAATAAACTGAGGAAAGCATGAAAATACAGCGGTTTAAAGACTCTCCTGCCAATATTAATTCTACCTACAAGGCAGAATAGAACACTATGCAAAAAAAAAAAAAAAAAAAAAAAAAAGTGACCTATCTTAAATATATCAGCAAATGCAGTTTCTGCCAAATGCAAGGGTATCATTATGGGGGAAATATTTGCTCGGCTTGTGTGTGTCACTCTGTATTTAGACTAGGGTGCCGTGCTCGAGCGGAGTGGAGTCGCACTGTCGGTTCCTTGTCTGGAGAGAAACCGTACATTAAAAGACTCATCACCAAGACTGGTGATCCAAACAAGCCTATCCTACACCCAGTGTTTTGATTACGAGGATATATTTGATTGAAGGCTCGTTTAGCACTTCAGCGCGGCAGCTGCCCTTGGCATCCCTGAAGCTGTGTTTACCTTCGTCTCATCCAATGCGCGCAGCGGAGAGCTTTCTGAGGAATCTCGCCGCGCTCGCCTGCAAGGCTCTTGGACACGGAAACGCGGATCTGTAGGTTGCCCGGGATGGCGCGCGTTCTTGGCACGGCGCACTGGAGCTGTCACAGGCCCCCCGGTTTCCAGGAATCCTCCTCGCCAGCCCCAGCGGCACAACCAGAGCCAGCTTGGACTTCAGCAACACAAGACAACACCAGGCCGGCGCTTCGAGGGTCTCTAAGAGGCTATAACAGAAGCATCCATCTGCTGAACGGGAAAAGGCAATTCAGTGAGCTACAGGAGGCACAGAGTGCCGACATCCATTTTCCACAGTGTGAATGTCTTAAGTGCTAATGGAAAGACTGGGAAAACTTACCCCGAGGTCTCCGTATTGTCGAAATGAGGAAAGCTAGGGAATGCAGTGAACAGACAAGGATACTCTATAGTCTGAAAAGTTTCAAACATGCTACCAGGAAAAATATAATCTGGGATAGAAATGCAAATCCCTTTAACTTTCTGAAAATATGCAGAACCAAGAACTCATGCTGGCTTGTTTTTTAAGGTAACGAAAAAGGCCCCATTGTAAGTTTTCTCCTGCTTTAGAAATAATAACACTTCCTCACAACCCTAATTACTGAGCAAGAGCAAAATACTTTCTGCACATACAATTTAGATCGATCAACATCAATTTCTGTAGCTTTATAAAGCCATTTATTTAGGTTTTCAAACATCCTCACCATCTAAACCATGTTGTAAAATTCCTCAGGCTCATCTATTCTACAGGCTTTGGGCATCCAAAACAGATCTGCTGCAGACTAGGTTGTGCATTATCCCAATATTGGTACCACGTCCAATAAACCAATTATATACTATTGAGTTTTGGGGAATAAACTTCAGTTCTTCCTTCATTTCAGGGATTGCGATTTTCAGAAGCAGCAGAAGTTTCCACTCTAAATACCTGCATTAAATTAAAGGTTTCATTTATGGGGAATCAGAAACCGAGATGGGAATATGAAGAATCATCTTTAAGTTACTCTACCCTGGGAAAATAGAATGCAATCTTTGGTAATTGTTTGGAATTAATCACAGAAATAAAACAATAAAACAAGAAAAACCACAGTAAAAAAGTCTCAGGACAAATTAATCAAGTTTTTATCATACATAAGACCTCTTGAATATAATACAAAGGGCTTGTCCATTTCTTTTTGTAACATTATAATATACACAGCAAGTCTTGACTAGATCTTACAATCTGTGGACACAGGTACTTATCCTTTTTTCCCATGCTGTTCATGTTTACAGTGCACGTCAGAAGTCC